>NC_040889.2:8710928-9409261 GCF_900634795.4 Betta splendens
ACTGAATGGAACCTAATTTCTTAAAACAGGTTACCACAAACCTGTTTATTTTTGTAGTGCATGAAATAAAAAGTGTCTTTAGTCGGTGCAACACTAATGAAAACGTTACAATACCTCAACGATCTGTTGACATAAAAAGAAACAATTTTTTACAACAGCGGAAACCTGTAAATCATAAAAAAACAAATAGTTTCTTAGTAAGATTCACAACATGATACTTTGCAGGTTCGATTCCTGTTACTAAATCACCACCATGTGAGGAAGCACAACGTGAAATCTTGTAAACAAAGTAAAAAGCTATTGTTTTGTACATGGCTTGAAGATGGAGAAGTTGTTTTCAGATCCAATCAGGAAACTTTGAAATGATGAACCTGAGCAGTAAAACCTAACATGGCAGTGTTCAGGGGCCTAATGCGAATCTGTGGCCGTCGGCGATAGCGGCAGTTGCCTGGTGACTTTCTCCTCATACCACTTCCCTTGTCTCCGACCCAGAAGGCTCAGCAGTCCCACAAAAAGATTGGCTGAGATTACTGTGCTCCACTGCATCAAAAACGACCTGCCCAGGGGCAAATTTGATTGGATAAAACACGGCATCCATGGCTATTTTCCATGTGGTAGAACGGAGGCCCACAGCAACACACCAGCAGAGCAGATTCATAATACATATTTATACCTGTAGTCTGAGGAACATTTATACCTTTACACTTTTCATTTATGTGTTGCTTCTTATCTACTCACCCCTGGCTGTGTTTTTCATTATGGGGGCAGATTTGCCTTTTGTATTTTTTTATGATTTTTATTTTTCCTGCTCACCTTATGGAGAAAGGCTCCAGGGAGTTAATGATGGAAGCAGCTGGCAAAGAATAATAAAGTGATGTCCCCAGTAACAAACTTTTTTATGTACTTTTTTCGTCTATGTTGTTTTGGTACACTTTGAATTAATTGGCCTTGTGTGTTTGGTAAGTATAAAAAGCTCATTGAGAATGGTTGAATTTTGCCATTTTTTAATGAAGTAAAGGTGAAGTGTAGCCTCTTGACTGTGATACACTAACAGTGTTTCTCTTTCTCAAACAAAGCAGCCATGAAAAACAAGGGTCCATATGGGCTCATTTTTGTGAATTGTGAGTTGTAATCCTACAGTGATAAAATCACAGCAATTTCCTGTTGGCTCTCCTTCTTTAAAACGATTCCTCTTTGCGTGTAATGTCTTCGATAATTGGCTCAGGTTGACAGGAACAATTATGAACTGTACAATTATTAGTCCAATTGTATGTGATGTAGAGCAATAAGACATCTTTTCTGTTGTGGAGAGAACCTTGAAGCAAAGGTGGAGTGATTTGCAGCATTATACCGTTCTGACTGACATAAAATCCTAGAATTGCGAACGTCGTCGTAATGGCAATGGAAATCTTCGCAGATACAATTGCTTGCTGCCATTATGCACCAGGGCCTCTTGCTTTTGTGGAGTAGACACAAAATTGCTATGCTATTATCTAACCATTCCCCTCCTCCTCCTCTCATCATCTCTCTTTGAATAAAGTTGCCCAGAGAGCAGGATAAGCGGGGACGCAAGCTGGGAGGTTTTTTCTTCTTTAAGATACCAAGACAAACCTCTGTTAGTTGTCAGGAGTGATGAGTTGTCCCTGTTGTGTAGAATAAGAGGATAGCGAAATGTGTTTTTCAGCTGGTTCTTGAGCCAGTGATTCAACTGAAGGAAGGGATTTCCTATTGACCTACAGTATGACCTTCGTGCTTGATCCACAGCCAAATATTCTGCCACGCTTACAATTTGTATCCCATTTTGTACATCAACAATATATTTTTATGTTTTCTACACCATCCTCTCATCATCTATTACCTTTATTATAGTCTCTCGACCCTCTCCCTGAGGGAAAACATGAGACAAGGCATAAAGAGTCTGAACCACAGCAGTTCATTGTCCGTCAGTGTTTCCATTGCTCATTCCTGTGATTGTCAGTAAAAAAGTGTTTATTTAACAAAATTGTCACAATATCATTCTCACCCTAACCTCCTCTCCTCTGCGATCCCGCTCAATTGGTAATGTTGAGACTATTTCTGTGACCTGCCCGCCCAGCTGAGGCTTGGTGTGTCTTCCAATTACATTTCTTTAAAAGTCCTACCTGTCAGGGTTCCCAGCTCTGCATTTTCCCCCTGTCCTTACCCTGTCCACCTGTACTGCCAATTTAAAATGGGCCTGCACTATTCCCAGAGAGGGAGAGAGAGAGCACAGAGCTAGCTCTTATTTATGATGATGCTCTGCAGCAAAGTAGAACCAGAAGAAGGGGACTGACGTGGAGTGTTTATCAGTCATCTGCCGTATATAGGGCTTAAATTGGGCCTGAATTTTGTACAGAACGATTGCATTATAGGTTCCTCGGAAAGGCCAGAATTTGATTGAAATGGAAAGCGGGGCCTTCTTACTCTGAAAATATATCAGATTTGATTAGATTATGAAGAACTGCAGGGGTGGAAGGGAGAGTGTTCAGGGCAGTGGCAGATATGAAGGCAAAACACGAGCAAAATGTAACGTGCAAACAGACAGGAAGAAAGCCGAATTATAATAATGAATGTGGCGTAAGAAGGGAGAAAGTCGTGCATCCTCTTGACTTTTCACTCCGCTTGCAGTAACCTTACATTGATACCGCATTAGCTGGAGTCAGAGGTTCTGCAGCGAGGCAGCTCACCTTTACATTGACAGACGGAACGGATCCCTGCCATTCCCAGCCACAGGGCTCCCAGGCCTTGCATAATCAATTAGCAATTAATGGAGTAAGTGGCTGTGGAGGGATATTAAATGTTAATTGCTGTAAGGTATTGATAACACCTATTGAGCTTCTACATCATTTTTAATCGGTGAAAACAAAGATAGATTATACCAGAATGACATGAAGCATTTTTCTACCAAGCCATAACATATATGCTGATCCTACTGAGCTGACTCTCTAAACGTGGCCTATCTGGTATTATGTTCATTTCTTTGCAAAGCTCTCTCCGTCTGTGTTCTTCTATCATCTCCATACAGCACGCCTGTCTGCTGGGCTGAGCTTGGTGGGGTGGATAGGGAGTCCGGACCACTCCTAGGCCACCTGAGAGGACTTGGCAGGCCCTGGCGAGGCGTCGGGTCAGAGTGGCTACTGAATAATGCATGGCCTCAGGGCTGTTGTGCTCTCTAATACCACATGACGGTGAGACACCGCTCCTTAGGATCAATAACACTCAGAAGCTACTTTATAATGAAGGAGACGCTAAAATTCCATCATTGGGCAATTAGTTGAACTCTACCTCTTAATCCTCAATCCTCCTCCTCCATTTGCCTCCTGCCGTGCTACAACGTCAGGGACACCACTTGTTAAGATTTAGTAATGGATACAAGGGCTTATGTTTAATAAATCAATCTCTGCATTGAATCAGTTTTCTTTAAATACAGTCAGATTCCTCTCCTGAGGTGTATATTGTTTGGCACTGGATTTGGAACGGTTGTCCAGAGCATGTACTGGTCATTATCACACATGCACCCACTATAAGTACCGTGTATAATACATCATCCAGTAGACATAGAGTTATGCGGTTTAGGTGCATGCATGCATCTCATGACTGAATAACCTCTAGACAGCACACGACAGACAGATCTTTGCTCTACTCCTCTGGGACATTCAAGGGTCAGGAAGCCATAATGGAGTTTAAATGTACTGCTACAGGATTTTGGAGTTCATTAGAGGTCCATTACAACCTTTGAGTGACATCACTCTTTGGCAGCAGGATGAGAGGAGATGTGCAATTTGTCCCACAGTGTAAATGACGAAAACGCTTAATTGTACAATAAGCATTTTTGAACCTTGTGTTTCATAATAGAGAACAGTATTTAAATATAAATATATATAAAAAGCTGGGTCAGTTTAGAAGCAGAGTGTATGGCAAGGAGATGACATTAACGTAGAGGGTTATCATGCCATTATTTGTCTTGGCTGTTTGTTGGTGAGATGCAGGGGAAGCAGTGTAGAGCAGTCAGAGCCGTGGAGTCATCCAAGGCTGTGTTCTTCTTCAGGGGATCTCTTCTCTTTCGCTCCCTGGGTCCTGGAGGTCAGCTTAACTCCGGCCTCCTCCGTCAGTGTGGAATAATAGAATAATGGCATAATTAACTGGCAAGAAGATTTTGCCCTGGGGACGCGCTCTGCTGCTCTATTAGAAGAAGCTGGAGCCTTGGCCCTTTCTGTAATTAGGTCTCCAAGGGTTCTAATTGTCCTGTAGTTGGAGTTTAAATGGTAGCAGTGTAGTGGGAAGAAGAAGAACTGTGACGTGTAGACCCAGACACAAGGTGTTATCTGTTAGGCAGCACATGGATATGATGTGGACAAGACGCATATATTTCTGTGGCGACTAAAATGTGACAATGGGTTAAGTTGGAACTAGGACATTATGGATGTTTGTGCCTGAAAGTTTTATCAACACATGCTTCAGCGCTTTTGATGGATTTGATTGTTCCAGTGGCTTTTCTGTTCCCCATCACTGTCCACCACATAGATAGTTTGTTTTTTGCAGCACCATAGCTCCTAGCGTAATAGAAGAGTATACAGTATCTGTAGTAGTTTATTGACTCTCCAGGGTTTTACCAGTGACCCCTAGGTGTAACCTATCCACCCCACACACTGCTCGTTGAACCGGATTGTTCTGGTTCTTATTGTTTTTTTCATACAGCTGTTTGTACTGTGCTTCACCGTAGTCCGAGGAGAGCTCTGATTCATTCCTGCCGCTGATTTATTTGAATTTTCATCACTCCAATTGATCGAGACCCTTTACTCAAGGGACAAAGATACAGACTAAATGACTATTGACTGCCAAGTGTTTGAAAAATGCATTTGTCAGACCACCAGTGCTATTGATGAGGGTGTATTAAAAAATGTATCTGAAGAATCGATGAAGAGGAAGGAAACGCTCCAAAGCAGATTCCTAGTGCGTCTTTTGCTAGGTCGTGTTCTCACTCTTGTTGTAACTCTGACTGTATTCAGCCTGTCTTGGTGTCCTGGAGCTCATGTGATAACCACTCCTGGTGCATTGCAGTAAACTAGGGGAGGCAGCGTAGCGTATGTGTGTCTGAGTGTGACAGAGGGAGGAGCAGCAGCAGCATCAGCAGACGCATCGACAAGCACCTACGTACGAGTTTACTGTTTCCATAAATCCCACTTACTCACTGCACGTGTGCACATCGCAGCCAGAGGTGCTGACCTTTTCTTTTTCATTTCAGTACAAAATGGTGATTAATTTTAGAATTTCAGTAACACGCAACATGGCACGGTTGAAAGAGATGGGTGTTGAATAAGAGAGAATGTCCAGTGAGTGTCAGTTCCCTTGGCAATAGGGGACAGAAAGGCAGCGATAGTCCAGTAACAGCTTGTTACAATCAGGGTAAACAGGAGAGCATCTCTGAATGCAGTGTGTCAAATGTTAGAGCCGATCGCCCGCCGCAGCTGAAGACAGGAAACCGACTCACAAAGGCTCCCCAGCAGACCAGACAGCACAGGGTTCAGTTGTGCTGTGACATTTGTGTGGTTAGGTCAAACTACATTGTAAACATGAAAGTGCCACAGTGTACTATCACGCTCCTCCTATTCCAGCAGGATAACACACTTTGTCACTAGGATAAAATCATCTCATACTGTTGTTTTAGATCTTAGTCTGATTTTAAAGAGAAGGTTTGCCTCATCAAGAGAGAGAAATGCGAAACTGGCGATGTGCAGCTTTTGTGGGATGGTATCATATTCACATATAGTATTCATCAAAATGCGTAAGAGGTGTGGAGTCTACAGCACAGTTTATGTTGAAAACATTGTATATAATCTTCAGAATTTTAAAATCCCGTTTGCATTGGGGGTGAATCACGTTAGCTGTCAGGGAGCAGGACGTGCAGTTTGATGGTTGTTTGCTGTTGGATTTTAACATCCTCATTTCATGACTGGCTAGACTTTATAGACGAGATGATGAAAGGTGCAACAGTCCAAGCTGTCTCGTATATCACGTCCTTTTTACACACGCTCACTGTTTCTGTTTTCCCTCCGAAGCTGTCCTCATTTTATTCCTCCCCATAATCTGGCAAACCGTCCAGCTAATGCTCCGTCAGGACCGCCAATGAGTGATGGACACCTCTTCATCTGTGTCATCACTGACTGGTAGGATGTGTGTATGTTTAAGTCCCAGTCAAATTAGTAGCTCAGGCGCCTTTGACAAGTGACCTTTGACGTTTGAAAGCAGGAAACAGAACAGGACAGAATGATAATGGGCCCAGATGAAAGCAATAACTTTAGGCTGGTTTGATTTTGTACGGTCTGTAGCGTTGAAGGAAAATAAATGGCGCCGGGAATATATTTGTAGCTTTGAAGTAGCTGTAATGGCACTTCTGTAATGTGACCCTTAAAGCAGGAGGACATCAGCATCACTGCTAGTTTTTTATTGTAATTTTGAGTGCAGGTGTAGATTATAATTACACCTAGAAGGTGATTTTGACCATGCTGCTGACTCTCGTTCTCTGAGGTTCAAGTGTAAAGTCCAGGTCAAGAACGACTTAGAGTTAATTAGAGACAGAGAAAGGACTTGAACGTGAGCTTGCTTATCTCAAGGGTGCAAGGCGAGTGATCACAGATTAAAAGGTCAATACACGTCACTTTGTCACATAGGAGGGTATGGAACCGAGCACGTGTGCACGGGCACTGTCTGATGTGCACGCAACTGTATGTGACACCCAGTGAGCAAATGAAACTTGTCTGAGTGATGAATGGCATTGTAAACATTGAGCTGGGCCAAAACAGCCCCCTGGAGACCGTCCATGTTTGTGTGAGATCAGCAGAAAAAGCCCTTATCAGGCCTATTACGGGCCTTCCCCTCAGTGTGGGAATGGCGTGTGCTTTGCATCCTAATGTCCTAATCTATTCTTCATTAAAGCTCAACACAGCAGTTAACTCGCCCTCTGATAGCATCACACCGCGCCCTTGCAGCAGCACGGCCGAGGCCTGCGCGCCACTGATAAAGTTACAAAAAGCAATAAAGATGAGTAAAATATGGCTCAGAGAAAGCTAGCTCAGGATGCGGCCTCCGCAGACGTCCCATCTCATTAGGAATACTGAAGTGTTAATTTTAAGGGAGCGCTCTCCATATCTCAGATGCCTCAATAATTCAGAGAGGATGGCCACGTTCCGATGGCCCTGTCATGAGGTGCCATGTGTTCCCCGGTGGAGGATGCCATCTGGCCGCTCCGCAGCGGGCTGCTGGGGCCGCGGCGAGGCTCGAGCAGCTGATGTTGAACTGGCACAGGCGTGAACCCTACACCAGGCGGAGTGTGTGCGTGGGCAGAAACACTCCCACACCTACAGTCTGTTAAGTTGTACAGTCTCACTATGACAGATGTGGCAGAGCGAGCGCCGGCATTCGCCAGGAAGTACACAACTACAAGGAGCATATTCACAAACACGGTGCCAACAAGTCTCAAGTCTGCAGTGAGATAAATAAATAAAATACAACATTTAATTGGAAATGTTCATCAATCTGTCATGCATCGCAAGTCTGAGAGGCTTTGGAAAAAAAGTGTTCACAAAGGAGTTTTGGAGTAATGGATTATGCAGCGAAAGAAAAAGATAATGGAGGGAAAATGAAGAGAAAGTGGATACTGGTGATTGACGGTGACAAGTATGATAATAGAGAGAGTGATCAACATTCACTAGGATCTGCTCTGTATTCAGGCAACACGCTAATTATGCACAACCAAGCGCAGTTGATATCCTGCAGGTCCCACAGTATGTGTGTCTGCTCAGCAGCATCTCAAGGAGCTCCATGATCATTTGTTGTTGGAGTTGGGATGAGTTTGTCATGCATTGTGTCCCCCCACTTCATTTGCAAATCCCTCCAACTTTCTACAATCTGCTGCTGTCAGGGCAAATACTCTCCTCTCCCAGATTTGTTTGTCAGTGGTTTGTCAGTACATGATTGATCCATCTCTAATATAATAAGATTCACTAGAGCATGTAATGCATGTGACGCCATGTGGATTCTTAATGCGAGGGAACTGTTTAGAATGACTGCCTGCAAAGTTAAACACATTGGTGTGAATAGTAGCTGCTTTGCACTATTAGGAAGTGTTGTCTTAGAGCCTATGGGTTACAGCTGGGGCAGAACCACGCTGTACAGTGTATGTGCAATGTATTTTATAACATTCATAGTGAAAAGAACTTTTCAATATGAGCTCAGCTTTTATTGTTAACTGCCTTATTTGAGTTGGTTATCTCGCTTTGTGATCATGTTTACTTCATGGGAAACCTCTCCTAAAGTTTACCCATTGAGCAGGAGCTCAGTGGTGTCCTCCTCGTCCTCCTCAGTATCACACATTGTGAAACCAGGGATGAACTGCGCAGCACCAGTATTGTGCTGAGTGTAACATCACATGTTCAATAACACACAATGGTTTCAGCTGCTGGTAATTGGACTACTTTTGCTATAGACCTTTGTTTGTGTCCAACATCTGACTGCTTTAATGAATGTAAAACACTTGGGAACATTTATCCTTTGCTTAATTCCAAAGAATCAAACCAAACACAACCATATAATGACCGTAGTGCCTGAAGACGAGTGCACCCTGGTCTGCTGGACTGTAAGACATGCTGCTGAGCACCTGTGGACTTTCTCTTTCTTTGAGCTTGGAGCTTTGCCTCCAAATCAGACTTCTATAAAGTTTAGTAGTTATTTCAAAGGGGCTTCAGTTGTAACGGGCACAAAATTTATTAAATGTTTATGACACTGTTTTTGTCCTTGAAGTCTCTTTTTTCCTCTCTCGTGTGAAATCCAAAATGTATTTCACACGTGAGATTAGCTGATGGTAATGTTTCACAGGAAGGGGAGCGCTGCATTTGTAACAATTTAGTGAAACAGACTGACGGTAATACAGTACTTAGATGTGATAACTTTAATGGGGGGTACCTATAATAATGGCTTGAGGCTCGGTGCTTGAAAGTTGATTTCACAGTTAGTTGTTAAATTGCGTCACAGCACTGCAAGCTGAGAATATCTTGGGGCAACAGAGCCTCAATGCACTTATCCCTCCGCTTGCAAAAACATCTTCCCAGTGTGAACCGCTTCAGTCTTCTGCAACTTTGTAAGAAACTCCCTGAGTTGTGATGAATCACTTGTGGTGTGTCTTGAGATTTATGACCTGCTGTTCCTCTGTGTGGCATTATGAAGTTGGAACGAGTGACACAATCTAATATACTATACTTAAATGATGAATAATGTGACACAGCACCCGGCGCGGCCTATAGGTATCAAAGCAGTGGAATATTAAGTACGCCCAAATTCGATTTGAAATCCACCAGTGGGAAAATGGTGTTTTTAATGGAGGCCATCGGGTTTGAGGGTGAGAGTGGGCTGATGGCAGCTATTTTTCTGTGGCACTGCTGGCGCTATCAATTTGAAATGGTGATTCGGATGGCAATAAGGCGGCTTCGACAGGTAATCTGGTACAGCCATTAGCGCCTCTTAAGTGGCTGGGTCTCAGTGTCACACCTTGTCCATCAGTCTCTATTTGGTAAAGCATGGGCTTTCTATTTCAGAGGCTCTTCCCCCAGATCTCGGTCCACCTCTGATCCGGTCGTCGGTACAGGTACTGTAGGCGCACGGTGATGGTCTGACAGAAGCGCTGACCCCAAATCAACAACACAGACTCATTTAGTGTAAATGGATGAGCTGGCCTGTCGCAATGGCCACCAGCAACCCCCAGCCCTTGAACCCCTCCATCCAAGCACTCAGTCTCTATAAGTGGCTTGTGATAAGGGGCCGTGACCCTGCGAGGCCCCTTAATTGGAAGAGCTAATTCATGGTAATAAGGAGAAGCAAAAATGGAGGATGATAAAGAAGAACTACAGTGAGGCATTTCCAGTTCATTCTTACTGAATGGAAAGAAAGTTACAGTTTGAGTGGAATAAAGAAACGATGTACGATAAACGATGTTATGTATTGATCAATAATAGAATGAAGAAAGAAAGAATAGAATAGAATAGAAAGAAAGAATATATTGTATGGGTAAACTCGTGTGATTTACATTTTAACACTGATTGAGTTTCTGGGGGAAATAAGCTCCTCATTTTTACTATTACAGCTGCCACTGTGGCAACTTTAAAGCTAAGCTCTAAATCTTTTTTAGGGGAAGTAAATATACGAATTATTTTAATGAATTAAAGAATTGGGAAACATTTCCTTATGATGGGAATGGCAGAAAAGTGAAAAAAAATTCTCTAGATGTGACCTTTTTAAAGATGAAAGTGTGAGTAAAGACTCCAATTGTAATAAAGGCCACTGACTTTGTGCTGCGTTTTATGTAAATGACACTAGCACCAAAAAGCTGCAAGCAACACAAACAGTGGCCAGAAGTATATTCATCTTGCACTGAAACTGAATAAGCAGCCAAAGCCAACCAGCGTGTGGACAGTTGTTGGCCCAGATACCTTGGCCCTGTCGGACAGTGTGCTGACACAAGCTGGGAACAGAGCCTCCAGATTTGCAGTGTTTAGATTTGAGCTCAGATAATTGTGTTATTCAAAATCAGTAAAGGTCTATATAATTCCAGCTGAGCACTGTTTGCGTGTGCTGTGGCTCCAATTAGAAGCCTCTCGCCTGCAAAAAGAACCCGCTCAAGGTCTAACATGCTGCATGTTTAGCACGGCCCACGTCTGCCACAGGCCCCTGGGTTAAATTAGTCTGAGTTCACCCATGAAGGTAAACCAGAGACAAATGTTAAAGGGTGCACATGGTTCGCGGAGGATAAAGAAAGTGATGGCAATCACATCCTTGACAAAACAATTATGCCTCATCTCACTCCGCGGCGACAGCTGACGCTCGGAGGCCAAGACGGGAGCCCGCACCCCACTGTTCAACACTCTCCCCACGTCCATTTATCTCCCGTCCTCGCCTCCCTCCCACAATTTTTTCGTCCTCTCCTCCAGCAGCTATCACAGTAATTATTGCCTCTGACATTTGCTCTGACATGGGTGTGCGCATGACGCCGTGTGCATGTGAGCGGCACAGCCAGGGTGCGTCCGCCGGCCTCGGAGCATGTGCTCGTGTGATGGGGGATGAAGCGGAGTAGCAATAGGTCGACTCCCAGAGCGATCGATTCTCAATCGCTGTAGAAGCGCTTTCCTCCTGTTTTTTAGCCAATTCAACACATGATTAAAGTCGGCGGGGCAATTACCATTCATCTGGTAGGAGACAGGAAGAACAGGCCCTCAAAGAAATGTGAGAATCAATCCATTATGAACAGCTCTCCCTCGCTCTTTTCTTTCTGTCTCACAGCTCTGTCTGTTCCCTTCCTGCTTTTCTGCTTCTCTTCCTCTTCCTCTGTCTCTATCTGTACCCAATAGTCAGATTTATACCTCTCAGTCCTCCATTTTATCACGATCCACTAACGTGTGTTCACATTATTTGTGTCTCCAATCCTTATTTAATTTGTTGTCATTTAGCATCAGTACAATATCACCTACTCTTCATGTTATCAACAAAACATACGTGCCTTAAAGTGCCTTGGAAACGATCACGTTGGTCTCTGTAAAGATCCATTTAGAGCTCAAGACATAATCATTTAAAAAAAGCTTGGACCAAACTTTCTAGTAAATAAAAGCATGTTGTGCAGCGGCCTGTCTGCTCCATGTGCTCACGGTTCCTCATATGCAGTCACAGTTTTACACTGTGCTGCTGGTTATTTCATGCTCCAAGTGTCACTACATCCCAAGCGCTGCTATTCTAGTTGTTAGTTTTAGAGCACGGTGTAAGAGTGGAAGGGATGTGTACACGCTGTATAATTGCTTTTTTAAGCAGGACTGTCCCAGATCTGGCTCATGTGTAGAGAGAACCCTGGCCTCGGGTTATTAAGCCCAGAATTGTGTGTGTTTTAATCAAAGTCTTTGTGATTTGTTGATGAATTGAGCATCAGCAGAAATAAGGAGATGAGGGGAGCTTGTTGTAATTGAAGATTTTAGACACCAATGCCTCATCTATAGTTCTGTAGTGCGCTAACACACAATTCAAACAGATATTTGCACACATGCAAATGCCATTTGACCTTGAGGAATGTGCGCATTCAACAATCCCCAAAATCACTTCACTTATGATAATGTAAGAAATCCAATTTGTCACACTTGCTGACGAGAAGCAAACAGCGTTTGTATGAGTACATCTCCACCTATGACGAAAAGTGACTGAGCTGAGCACAATCCAAGGGCCGGGACTCGGCTCTTTACTCGAAAATCACACAGCCGAGTCCTTGTTCATCAAAACTGAGAGGTGTAGGCTCTCTTCCCCAACGCAGCGGGAAAGCGTGACTGATTGAAGTTGATTTCCCCGCGCACAGCTTTGCATTGCGGCAGAAGGGTGAAACATGCAAAGGCGGTCGAGGAGGCAGACGTGGCCGGGCTGATAAGTAGCAGTCGCCACTGCAGAGTCGCGTGGTGGTGAGCGAGCGGTCAGCGCCTGTGTTTGTGTGTACAAACACACACATAAACACATTCATTCAATAACATGACTTATGCAGGACTCTTATAGGACATTTATTTTAGGGCGGCACAGTGGTGCGGTGGGTAGCATAGTTGCCTCAGCAAGAAGGTTCTGGGTTTGATTCCCGGAGGCGGCTTAGGAAATGGGTGGATGGATGGATGGATTTTCTTTTTTTTTTCTATATACAGTAAGACTAGTTGTTGGTTTGCGTGCCATGGAAATGGTGCTATTGTTGACACGCTCCCTTTGACTACACCTGAGTGTCCAGACTGTTCTCTGGTCTTTCATCTTCCTACTTTCAGTCTCAAAAATGTGCCTGCTTGCTGTGACAAACAGCCTCATAACAAGGAGCATCATTCCTTCAACGTAGTGCTGCTACAGTACTTGCACATGTCGGCATATTCACTGCAGCTTTATGCTACGTCGCTATGATGACTAGCTACACTGCGGGAACTGTGTTTGTGGTTTTTCTACTGAAAGTGAAGCCAGCAAGTGGACGTTACTGCATTTTTTATGCATATTTTATATGTTATTATTATGTAATCTTCCATAGTAGTCACTTTATCAATAGCATTATGAAACACACACTGTATTTGTAGACTTTTGTATTACTCTCCATGCCAGATGTGCTGATTACACCCTGTGAACCATAGGCGGATATTCTTCAGACATGAGGCCACTCGTATTCATAAGACGGCCATTAACATTTTCCATTTTCTCGTGTCTGTTTAATTTCCCTCAAAAAGCTATTCCACGTTGCTTTGGGCGCTGAATGATGGCTATAAACGATCCTTTATGTCCAAGAGAAATGCAAATAAGCGCATATCACTATAAAACAGTACACTGCTTTAATGCCCCGGAGGCCAGATACTGTAGCAATGAAATTGATTGATAATTAACAAATAGGATCAGTGCAAATATGATCTTTGGAAATTAATGAGGCTATTGTATCAACACGTTTTCTTTCGTTAGAGTCCAGAGGACCCTCTATTCTAATGAAGTGCTGAGAGCGCAGAGTGCTTTTTAGGTGGCAGACCTTGCTTGGTTGTTAATCATATAAATGGCACAGTACCAATTAAGCCCCACAGTGCTGGGCATTAAGGCTTTTAACAGGCCCCAGATTACCCCAGACCTCTCCACTAAGAACCTTTAATTACCATCCTTACCATGAGAAGGTCTGAGTCAATGAACACATCAATGTGTGGATAAATTCATAGAGCAGGCTACTTGTGTTTAATTGCCACGATCGACTTTTATGGGAGGGTTACTTCCGGACAGAATGTATTTCAAATTGTGTTTATGAGACGATGAGCAAATAAAAATTTGGCTCCAGATATGGTTCCACTGGAGACGGCAGAAAAGTGAGACAATATTACAGTCAGGCCTGAAGGTTGGACATCTCGGGTCCTTTGATGCATTAATGAATATTTAGTTCTGCAGTTTCACTTCAACTAAATGTGAGCAATTAAAAGAAATGTTGTGTAAAACAAATTTCTAAAAGGCTCAGTGGAGTTGTACAGCAAGCGATGCTAATCACATTTCTTGAATATCTCATTAGACCAGACGGAACTAAAGCGAACCACTGTCCAGAAACAATTAAATTATATGCATGCAAGTGAAATAATTTGTCGATTATGTTATCTAGTCATTTCATCCAGTAAAGATTGGATTCTTTCTCATTGGGATTCTCTGGTGCGCCTGCCATGCTTCTGATGCTTTCTTGACACCAGACAAGCTGCTCTTCTCTTGGAGCAGATATATCATTAATTAAGGAAAAGAAAAAGACCCTGACAAGAAAATTGATTAATTGTAAGTTTAAGATCCTGGAAAGTGGGGAAAGTAGGTAAATTTCTCTTGAGACTGAAGATACGGCCAGCTACTATCATAAATGAGAAATTTAATTTGGCATTAGGAGCTGCTATAAAATTACATGATAGATTAATTTTTATGAAAGGGGAAGCGAGACCATAACGAAAATGAAAGAAATTGCTACTAAAATATTATTTCATGCGGTGAAATGTCTTCAAAGGAAAAGAGTCTGATTTTCCCCTCAACATACATAATGATTAATTGATTGATTGATTGATTGATTGATTGATTGATTGATTGATTGATTGATTGATTGATTGATTGATTGATTTGTCTGCAGAAATTAAATTAACTCCACAGGTTTCAGACGTTATGAAAGCATGTGTGCAGATTGCATTAAAACCATGTTTTCCATGAGACCCCCCCCCTTTTTAGTGTCTGCTGCAGTGAGACCATGTAATGCTATTACGCAGACTTTGCATTTGAACGCTAACGTGCTCCAGAATTTTCCTCATGACGCTTTTCTCACCTTCAGGCAGCTCTGGCAGCAGATTAATTTTCACTATCAGCAGAGCCGCGGCCCCTTAGTGTTTGCCATTAGCCAATACAACGCTGCATCCTAACTATGTTCTTTTTAGGACTTTCAGTAAGCATCTGAGGGATGATGACATTGTTGTTGTTTTACAGACCATTTTCTAATTGCCGTCTTCAGCTCAGTCAACCACGTCTAACAAATGCTCCCCTCACGGTGCTGTTTGTCTTTTCGCTGCCCTGTTAGATGGAGCACACACACACACACACACACACACACACACACACACACACACACACACACACACACACACACACACACACACACACACACACACACACAAATGGTCGCAATCAGAAGCATGCACGCCACATGCACATGCACAGTCTGCGTAAGCACACGACGAGCAGCTGCCTGTCGGGCTGAAACAGCTGGAACAAACGCATAAAAACCGCCATGCGCTACGAAAGTTGCTATCATATTCTGAGCGCCAGCAACACAATAGAGGAAAGCATCTGATGAACAGATGGAAAGTCAGGCAGCTGACGGCACGCTGCTCAGTGTGAGCCAGACCTCAGGCTCCCCGGTTTTATAATACAGGATTAGTCACTATGAAAATTGCCATGAATGTTAAGAAGCCGGTGGTGGTGGAAGAAGAATAATCCATTACCAGTAAAATCAAGCCTTTACTTGAGCCAAAGTCTGTAAGGTTTCATAAGTGATGATTATGCAGACAGATAAAAATGTAATATATTATTACTAATAATGCTTAATACGGCTTGACAATGAGCTATTTAAACCAGCGTCATATACTGTGGCTTTATTTTTTACAAAGGTGGAACCTTATCACCTTCATGCGAGCACATTTTCCTTTTTGGGTAAAGGTTGGTCAACACAAATGAATGAAGTTTGCAACGTAGCTCACAGCATAGTAAGACTCATAGAAAGCTGCCAGCTGCCAAGCAGCCAATTGCATGACTGAATGGACATTGGCCTGTAATTACAGCCTAGACAATATGTCTGCTGCTCGCTGCTCCTCACGCTCCCTTCCCCGTGTTTCCAAAACCACTGACCAGTCGGCTTCCATGTAATGACCACTGAAACGGGTCATTCTGTCTTATTGACACAGGCCAGACGTTATGGTACGTCAGTACTGGGGATTACAGTTGCAAGAGTAATGGCTGTCGTCGTGGATCACAGTCTCAGTTAATGACCTTTGCTATGGGTTGCCTGTGTCGCTTTGTCTATATGTCTGTCAAAAGGCCTCGGCCTGTTCTGTGTGACTCACTGACGGCAGCATTCATAGTTACCGTTAGCAACGACGAGCGCATTACTTGACTAAAACAAGCAGAAACACAGAGGCACGCCCCTGTTCTTTAAAACTAGTGGATTGCTCCTTTAAATCAGGACTCTGAAGTAGAATGTTTCAGTACCGGAAATATTCTATTTTACTGAAAGGAGAGGTCCTCATTCCTCAGGGGTCTGAATTAGGAATGTTCCTCGGAAACAAGGTTACCTCTTAAAGGTAACATCTCTGAAAAGGTCCAGGGGGAGCAGAATTTAGATGAGGCTGGAGAGAGCATAATCTCCTCAATTTCATTGTTTTCCCATTTCAACATTATTTCCATGAAACGCTGGCATCTCGAGGCCCAGCTCAGAGATTGAATGTGGCGAATGTAATTCTGTCTGCGCTCCCCCAGGTTTTGTCTTGGTGTTAGTAACTTCAGCCTGGAAGCGTGAGGCACCTGATTGGGATCTTTGCCACGCGTGTAACTCATAATCTGTCTGCAGCAATCCGGTCCCTACCCATTCGCTTCCCTTCCCGGCCTCGGGGCTGTTTGACTACGTGTCTGGTATTGTCTGCATTCGCGTGTACTTGTCAGTCTGCATAAGTTTTGCGTAAATTCTTTCTGTCTGTTTGTGTGATTGACTTCTGTCTATCTCCGTCTCCAATTCCCTGCTGTCTCAGAGTCCTAGAGGAAGACTGGATCGGTTAGTGTTTACAAATGGAGGCTGTCTCCATGGCAACAAATGCAGCTTCTCCTCACCCAATTATCTGCCTTCCTCAGGCATCTTGGACTCAACTTTTCTCGAGCTCAAACACTCTGTTTTTCACTTGCAGACATTTTGGTGAGCTTGCATTTGCCGACAGAAAGATTGTGGCAGAGTTGGATTTGACTGTTGAAGTATCAACGTATAGTTACAGTACCAGTCTTCATCTCAACCTGATGCATCAAAGCTGAGGATGGTTTGATAAAACATCTCTTTAAGACCTCACAAACTAATGTGGTTGCATTAAGTTGAAAGGCCAAGTTGGCAGGTTAGATTTCTGTAGTCAGTCTGACGTTATTACCAGCACAGCGATTTCCCACACTGTGCAATAATTACAAAAGCACCACACCAACAGTGATTTGGGTATTAATTCTTCCCATTAGAATAATGGTATAATGAGCAGAGTGAATTTGGTACCAAAAACATAAGCCCTGAGTTTAATGCAGTGAGTGAAATGAATGAAATTGAAAGGATTTGCAAGCGAAGGATTAAGAAGTTATGAATTAATCAGTGGATGACAGCAGTGGCAGGTTATGGGACTGGAATAAATTGTAGGAAATGAATAAAAACACTGCTTTTGTTTTCAGTTTATCTGTCTTGGCCCAAATAAGAATTCAGTAGTTAGATCATCCCTGGCAATAACATGATTTCCAAAACTTTTGCTGTGTTGTAGGAGGTTGATATTTTGTCATTGGAGCACATGGGACGGTTTCTCTGAGTCTGTGCATCTCTGAGGATGCACAGATGTGGATTTATTATGTTCCTGCTTTTACTAAGAACTTACAAAAGCACAATTACTCCAGGTGGAGAAAGCAGGAGGTTTCATCTGGTGTTTAACTCTGCAGTTTTGTGTCGACTTCACCGACTGTGAGTGTTTCTATTGTCGCGGAGGTGAATGTGAAGTAGCGAGGTTGGACAGAAGATGAGGCATTAAGGTGAAGGATCGCACAAAGGCTCACCAGGCAATTATAAGGAGATTAAGAGATGTGAGGTGCAGCCGGATGCTCGCGCACATAGGCAAACCAATCTCAGTCCCTCCGACCGACTCGCCCACACTGTAATTTACTTTGCCTTTTAGAAAGGGCGGCTGGTTGTCTTTGCAGAGACGGAGTCAGTCAGATTGTCACAAATATAGATGCTCTGACACTGATGACAGGTGAAGGAGTGAGTCCTCCCCGCTTCTGCATTTTGTCATGTGTAATATTGTAATATTGGCTCCTTCAGGTTACTGCTGTGCTGTTCACAGAAATGTGTGGTACTGTAAAACCTCAGCATTCAACGTGCATGACTAATTCCTGATTTGCTTAGGTCAATATCAAGGGGAAAAGCAATCTGACAGACACTATTATCGAATTTTGGATTATTCAGTATTTTCTATGGTCCTAAACTGCTACTGTATATTTAGGTTCATATGAATTTCTGCTGTAATAGAAGAATTGCTTGACTTCATCATAGTACTGTTGCTGCCTGTGATACTTGCATCAGCAGCTAAAACACAGAAACTCAAAGATCTGAGACACTGTTTGACCTTCTCAACTGAAGTCCATTATCAGAGAGCATCGCTGAAGCATCACGTATAAAGACACGACACAAGACTGGAGACACAGCTACATTAGTTCATAACTGCAACCTCCCCAGCCATTAGTCAATTAAAGGGTTAATGGTATGTCACAGACGTAGTTGGCACACAGCGTTCCCAGCCACCCAACCTTTAATCTAACCTGCTTAAATATGCATGAGCTCTCCCAGCGGGGGCTCTAATGGCCCCCAACTCTTCATCTAAACCTGCTCCTCAAGACAAATCTTTGCTCAAGCTTCTGCAAAAAGGAGCGATGTGGGAGTAAGTTGTTATTTAACGTTTAGCATTTAGTCTTTCTTACATTCTAGCTGGATGAGCCAGACAGTATGGGGGGGGGAAGAAGCTTTCGTGTGTCAGTTTAAATAGTGGGCACGTTTTTGTGTGTTAGTTAATTATTGGCACAGTCATATACATTGAAGTGCTTCCTGCTGTAAATACATCCTCTCTCACTCTCATATTGTTGTCCAAAGGCATTTCTCGTTATTTCGGGATCAATCGCTAACATATGGATACCCTGGGAATGTCAGATGCATGGTTACAGTTATTGTACACACGCCAATAATATCAATAATGGGAGGCTAAACAGCAGAGGTCACTTGGATTGGCTCTAAACACGTCAATAATGTTCATGAAGAAACTCAAGTGATTGGAATCTGAAGGAATCGTAGCGTTAAGTGAGCTTATGCGATCGCAGCACGAAGTGAACGCTTTGTCCTTGGCTTTTCAATTTTCGCCCTGACCTCACACAGATTTCCCCACTAGAATGATAATGGGAAAAGTGGGCTGGTTACTGTGGTACAGTGGAGGGGACGAGTCTCATCGCACTTGGGAAACAAGGTCATCCACTAACCTTCTGTCAGCAGCCACAAAGCAAATACACCAAGGAGAGGAGCGCCATTACCAGCTCCCCGAAGGGGGTATCGAGTCAATTCCCGCCAGGCACACATGCAAACACACAAGCAGATGGATGAGGTAAAGCTCTCTCTCTCTCCATGACACACAGTCACAATCATGTCCACACTCCCCTCAGTCCCTCTGACCTCACCTCAATTAGCGCGAGACGTCTGTGTTTGGGTTGCGGAGCCTAATTAGCACGGTTCACCACAGAGCAAGCGCTCTGTTAAATTCGTCTATCAAAGGCGCCGGGACAGCGTTTCATGTCACACCATTAGGACCGCAATCTCTCTCATCTCTCCAGCTCATTTCACGAAAGTCATTTGACAGTTCGGAGTGTGGGAATGAGGGGCGCGGAGGCAGAAGGGGTGAGGGGGGCGAGGGAGGCAGCAGCATGCGAAAGCGAGGGACGCGTGCGGACGCTGAGCGAAGCGGACAAATTGCGTTATCGGGAGGGGGCTTAAAGATGAGCGGCAGATGGAGGAAGGAGACGGGCCGAGGATGGAGGGAGACCCTACCTCCGGGGCGGGGGGTGGCTGCAGACAGATGTGCGTGGCCGGCGTGGGCTCCGCACCACAGAACGTCTGTGTGCACAGCGCCTATAGAGGCCACTGCAGCCTTCCACACGCTGAAGAGCTCAGAGCATCTTCTCCTCCCACGCACGCACAGACGCACGCACGCACGCACGCACGCACGCACGCACGCACGCACGCACGCACGCACGCACGCACGCACGCACGCACGCACGCACGCACGCACGCACGCACGCACGCACGCACGCACGCACGCACGCACGCACGCACTTTCTCACACCCTTTAAGCCGTAAATGTCAATAAAGACAGCGAGGCGGGCTTATCTCCGCTCCTCCCGCCTCTCGCCGCCCGTCCCCGCTTCGCGTCCTTCATTTACTAAAAGACATTGTTTATCTGAATTATTAAGGAATTCCGCATCGTTCTCAAAACGTCTGCGCTTGGTATTTCTCACGCAGTGTATGAATTGACGCCCGGGGAGCGGACGGGAGGGAGGGGGGACAAGCGGCAGACAATCAATCCCCGCGAAGTGTCCTGATGATGAGGAAAAGGTCACAGACACTTTTGACTGACTTGATTAATGCGTTGTTGGACTGTGTCAAACTTGTGGTCTGGGTTTGGAGCCGATGCTGTGACGCAGCCACACCGTGCGCTGAGCAGCAGAGCAGTGAGCAGAGTTTCATCCTCATCACGTTACCTGTTCATTAAGCGGCTTCTCACTGATTTGAATGTGTTCCAGTGATTGTGCGTCAGCTGCTTCCAGCACGTGGACTTCGTACAGTAAGTGCAGTGTGAGGTTTCCCGGCCGAGCTCTAATGCACAGGTTGGCTCTCAGTAATTACGACTGCGGCTCACAGATTGTGTCGTGCCACAAACGTGACACTGAAATCCTTTCAGCTTCTTTGTGCCGTGAGTTTGGAGGATGTTCAGGTTTACTCAAGGTCAAGTTGTTGTCATGGAGGAGATGTGAATCCCTTCACGTGGGCGTTTGTGTGAGTGGACAAGAAGCGAAGTCACTGATTGTGATTGTGATTATTCCTGGTATTTCTGGATACGTGAAGCTTTTTTCATTCTCTGAATATAAAAAAACACTCCCAGCTTATAATACTTTTTCTGCCTGTTGCTCATTAGCTTAATAAAATTCAGTAACTGCTGTAAATATAGCAGTTCCCAATAAACATGGGTTCCTGTTTTTTCTGTTATTATACAGTATGTAAACCAAACCCAGTTTGTTCTCACTCTGAAACAGAGTCGCTCTTTTCTTTGTTTCCTTCTGTGTGAGCTCTGTTTCACACGTTCCTCCTCCAAGTGTTGAGGGTGGGGAGGCAAGGTGACATTTGAAAAGTGCATTTCCCTCTCTGCCCCGTCAATCTGTTCTCCTTCCTTACAGACAGGCCCCTCCGTGTCCAGGCAGGCACACACACACACACACACACACACACACACACACACACACACACACACCCTGACGTCCCGGTTACCAGCGAGGCTGCGCGTGTTTGCGGGACCAGACTCCGACCCCCGGACCTCTCAATGACACGTTGGCTGGCTGCGCTGTGACCCGAGGGCCCATTAAGAATCAAACCCAACATCAGATCTGTCACATACACTCCTGTGACGAGCTGTTGGATGGAGCACGGTCACCTCCCGATGACAGGTTGTCAACACCTGTGTCAAGATGATCGATTAGCAGGTTGAGTCGGAAGCTCGTCCCTCCCACCTGCTCCTTTTTAAAGGCCGCCGATCATATTTTACCAGTAGACATCAGGTTTATTTATGAGGAATGAATTCACCGCCTGTCAGTTTGGGTTTTAGTGCTTTTCTTTGGATTGGCCATCGTATTGTTGTGAGGTGTTGGTGGTCTCCCAACCCGGGGCCTTCAATGGTGCGAGCGCTTCGAGGAAGCTGTTCATAATTGCCTTCTCGGAGAAGCGCTTCTTTCCGTCACTGCCGCCATCTTGGCGAGGAGGTAAACAGATGGTGAGTGACAATGAGCGAGCGTCTCACAGGTGTCTGCCTCGTCTTAGCCCGGACAAAACGCAGCGAGCCCGCGCCCCGCTCGTGTCTGCTGCCAGGGAAATAAACAGCAGACATTATAGGGATTTATGTCGCGCGGAAACGAGAGGAAATATCAATATGAAGCTGACAGCTTTCCTGCTGCAGCCACAAATAACAGGGCTGAACCGGGTTCGTCTGTGCAGCCGGCTCAGGGTTTTATTGCTGTTACTGCTGCCTTTTATAAGAGAGGTTCGGTTTTAAATGTTTAACAACTTCAAATAAACCTCGCCTCTCGCTCTCTCTCTCTTCCACTCTGCTGTTCCTGCTTAACATTTCAGTTTTGTCACACACTTTCTTTCATTTCCAAATTCGCAGTGAGCCGCTTATCAATTAGGTGACATTTTCAGGTAAACACAGCCAGACGCGCAGCGCTGTGATGTCGCCTCCCTCCAACGCCAGCGCTCTTGTACCGATCACAGAGCCGCTGGCGACGCGCCGCGGCTCCTCTCATAAACAACCGATTCATTAATCACTTATCACTGATGGCTTGTGATCGGCAGGGAGAGGCTGCGCTCAAGGACTCGTCGAAGGTCGCAGATCTGCGATTGCCGTGTAAATCGATTATGGCAACACCTCCCTCCAGAGCAGGCCGGAGCCGGAGCCGGAGCCGAGGGATGCGTTCGCTGGGAGGAGATTGGATATTGAACAATGCGTAGATCGTAGAGGAGCATACTAATAATATTTTACACACACACGTGTATATATTTCATAATACGTAATGTACCGTACGACATACTGCATAAAGGACAAGTATCATCACATGTAATAACGGGATCGATCGGCTTCAAAGGCAAGTGTTACATGCGGGAGAGCTTCCACTGCTCCTTAAAAATCCATTACGCGGTTCTGAATTGATCAGCGGCGTTGTGAACATCCTTGGCCGCCCTTGTTCTGTTTTTGAACTAATTCCCTTTAATTTCCACCTGTTGACGCTTGTTAGTGTCGGGCGGACAGATGTGTTCCCGGCCCCGAAGGGCCGAGCGGTGATTGATCGGCCGACAGCTGTGGCGCGGCCGCGTCCCGTCATACGTAGGGCTGCGTCTGGGGACGCGACGGGCGCCTGGATCGTCCCGCTGGAAGGCGAGGGGCAGCTTGAAGGGGAGGCATTTGGATGCAGCGCAGGAGCGAGTGGTACAGAGGCGGGAGGGGAGGGAGCCAGGTAAAGTTATTTCCAGGCGTGCGAGGGGAGAAGTGGCTGATTTGTCAGCTCCTACACACTGAGGGTTATCTGTCTCCCCCAGCTGCACCACCCAGCTGTCACACGCCGCCGTGCTCCTCTCTGTCCTGGCATCCTGGCACACGGCTCCCTCTGCCCACCATTATCTCCCCGTGTGCCTACTCCACATTTGTCAGGCTTTATGCGTGCAGATTATTAGCATGGAAACGAAGAGGTTCAGGTTCTTCCTGCAGCCTGCACCAATATGAGCTCCCGCCATCTGCACGGCCGCTGACTGTTACTCATACGAGAGCTGTGAGCCTTTTATAGTCCTCTGTCTTTGAATTAATCAAATTATTCTTTGCGAAAGGCAGGTTTCCTTCTCCAGACAGCCTCGGAATCTCTGCGGAGAGGACGCGCCGCCTCTGCAGACACCAGACCAATCTGCGGTCCCCACCGCTGCCCCAGCGCCGCCGGGTAAGAGCCTCGATTACCCAGAGCCCATCAGCGCTAACAGCCACTTTGCAGCCAACCACCTGTGACTCGCACTGTGGGAAGCTTTGGCTGGTGGCGTGAGGGGAGAACAGCCAGAGCCCTGGGCTGACCGGCCAACCATTGATTAAAGGAATCAGTATTGATTAAGGGAGCAGGGGACATCTGGAATGGACCAATTTATGTCCCCGCATCAATTATTCAAATGGCTGCGGCTGAATTGGATTAGAGGACGATCTCTCTGCCATCGTAGCCTCCACAATCTGTACCCTCTCAGCAAGCTGTCGTCACGAGCCTCCCGACAAGTCAGCCCCTTGAAATGCAAAGTTGGGTTTCAGCACACGCACGGTGGCTGCATAATGCGAGCGGTGCAAGGCGCTGTTCAGAATCAGTCCGTTAAATGAAGCACGCTGGGAACGAGGACCAGCCTTGCTCAGCGCTCCGTCGTTGGCTAATGCCCGTAGCCGACTGCAGGCCCACACTGTGTTGTCAGATTTGTTTCTCAGTTTGCCCTTCTGTCTCTGTGTTGACATCTTGAGGGTTTGAATGCAGCACCGAGCGGCTCAGCCAGCGAAAGCCTGCGCCAGAGGGTTATTCATATTCATAATGAGGCCGGAGAAGCTGAGAAAACCATGCAGTGCTTTCCTCACGTACGCCGTGTCCTTTTTAAATTCATTTTGAGGGCGAGGGTGTTAATCTTTGTGTTAATGCGCCTGGCCCCGGTCCTCGGGGGCGGCCCAGCTCTGTGCCCGGCTGAGGGGCGTCTGTCCACCGTGGACGGCTGACGCGTCGGGACGAGGGCTGTGACGGAGCCAGGGACGCCAGCCCAGCGGTGGCTGGCTGTGATAGAGAGCTGCCCTTTGTCTGCTGCCTCAGCGGAGCTGATCACAGACACGCTGATGGTGCTGACAATGATTGATGAATGCCCCCCCCCACCATCCCCAAATGACCTAAACAGTATAACAGGCACAATACTGGCCCTTCATCTGACATGTGAGAGAGTCCAGTGAGTTCCCCTAAAAGCTGCTTTTAATGGGATGCTGGGCTTCCATGTTGATGCACTGCGTTGCCATGATCCATTATCAACGGGAGGAACGTATCGGGTGTGGAAGCATGTTCTTCCGTGTTGGAAAGAAAGTGATAATAATTTCAGTGTACTTCAGCACCAGATAATCAATTCACTGTGTGGCCGCGCAGCTCTGGTAATTTGCGTTGCAGTCGGAGCATATGGTGCCGAAGCCTGGAGAGCAAATGTGCAGATTAGAAGGAATTGCAGGGTTGTTATTGATTAGGGGCTGAACTGGGGACGTGTGTGTGTGTGTGTGTGTGTGTGTGTGTGTGTGTGTGTGTGTGTGTGTGTGTGTGTGTGTGTGTGTGTGTGTGTGTGTGTGTGTGTGTGTGAGAGACTCTGGTTTTCAGGCAGCTCAGACAACTGTCATGTGAAAAACGTAGAAGTGGCACTCGTTATTTTAAACCGTTTGACCTCATGTCAACTTACTTTAACAAACCCACGTCGTCTTCAGCCTCAGCGTCGTTGTTGTGAAATGTCTGACAGACGCAGGCTCATGTCTTCGTTCTCCATCTGCAGCGTTTAGGGTGTTCCTGGCACCGCCGACGAGTCCGCCTGATTCCTTCTCCGCGCCGCCACCAGCAACACAAATGTTTACCAAGACAGAGCAGACGGAGGAGAATAGACTAATATCCGTAATTGCGCCCATCTGCTCGCTTGCAGTTGTCAATATCTTTGAGTCCATTGCTGAAATTAGACCTGTCAACCGGTGTCCAAGCTGCACCCTCCATCATCAATCCATCCTTCCAGTCGGCCGGTTGACACGGCAACCAGTTATCCACTAGCGGGGGCTCCGGAGGCCAATTCCAAAAAAACAGATGTTTTAAGCAGATGTGTTCACAGCGCCGAGATCAATAACAGTGAAATCTGGCACCATTTTATATTGGAAATCCCAAATATTTAGCTTGTGTCTGCACAGTAAGACAAACACGCCAAAGAAGAGGAGACAAATAATGAAAAAGGTTTTGTGATTTTTACAGCTTGACACCCGAGAGTCTGATAAAATCCCTCTTCCCTCCGCGGCTCAGCGTTGGAGGTGCATCATTAACGGGAGACAGGCTGGCACCTTCTAAACCATTACTAACCTTGAAGCGTTTTCAGATTCCAGGGTAATTGTGCTGTATGTGCAGTCATCATAAATGATTAACAAGTCCTTTGCAGTTTCCATATGTCAATATGCCATAATGTGAGCGGTATAGCACTTAGAGCTCTGCGTTTGTTTCCTTCCTGGATCTGTTATGCAAGCGCGTCTGTCTTGGCGGGAGGAGTTTTACGGCAGCTGATGGAGGATTCGTCTTTTGAACAGCTCTGTTGACAGTAAATGCAGCGTCTCCCGCTCGGCAAGATGAATATTTCAGGATGAGGCGGCCGGGTTCACGCCCCGGAGCGGCAGGTTTGGCCGGTTCTGCCTTACGACGGCACGCCGACGGGCTCCGAGCCCCAGACTTCATTTGCTGCTCTTCTCTCCATCGCCGCATCTCCGCGTCGACCTTTTACTGCCTTGCTCCTCTGCGGCCGCATCCCGTGAGCTCGGTGGTGGGACGGGGGTCCGGGGTGAAGGGGCTGCGGCGGTCGCGGGAGCGCGGGAACCCAGCGCCGGAGCGAAGCAATCACCGCCGGCTCCCCGTCATCCTGCCCCCTTCACCACCTCCATCCGACCTCTCAACCCATCACCCCACAGACCTGCCTCCGCTTCCATTTTCCCACCTCAGTAGGCAGAGAATTAGGGTGACACTTGGCAGCCTCTCCCTCTCTACCTTTCCCTTTTCTCCCCCCCTCCCATCTCTCCTCTTTCTATTTCTCACCCATTACTCCCAGTTCACCGCTCGGTATATGGAGGGTGACACTGGGCCAATTCAATCTCTCGTCCCCATCAGCCTCTCAGCCTGCCGCGGAGCCACAGCCTCTCGTCTATTGGCGCCACTTCTCCGGCAGGTCATCGCTCCGTTTTCCACACTTCACACCTCCCCTGCCCTCCCTTTGCTACACAGAACTTTCTATTTCCTCATCTGTCACTCATGTTTTCCATTACCTGTCATTTCTTTAAGCCTCCTGCCGAAGTTTAACGACCAGTGTGACTCGCGTGAGGTGTTATGAAGATGGTTTTGCTGAATTAGTGGAGCTGAGCGCTGCAGAAGTTACTGCAGAAGCAAGTTAGAAGGATGTGTACAGTTCAATTTGCTGGTTCCACTGTTTGAGTCCCTCAATGACTGCATCTGCATGAGAAAGTGTAGTTGAACCAATGTTGACACATTTCACTCAGCAGTGTGTTTATGTTTCCAATAATCATAACCTGGGTTCCAGGAAACCGTAGATCTGATGAGCCAGATGAACAGCACACCTGTACCTGGGCCCGGTCCCACATATTTACAGTAGTATTGTTTCTGGCTGCTTGTAACAGACCACCCCAGTCTTGAAGTGATTCCTTCCTCTATTCCTTGCTGGCAGACATGTTTGCTTTTGTCCTGGCCAATATGAGCTGGATTTGTTGTTGGGTGGAGAAGCTGCTTTGTGAGCCAGAGTAAACCACTGATGACGACGGATTAAACAGCATGTCATCGCCGTGTGCTCGGCTTCTGTCCCTGTTCTTATTCGTGACCACATTCAACTGCTAATTGAACCAACAACTGCTTTGCATTAGCGGTTTGTGATTGTTGGCACGTGTTTTGTTCTCAAATGCGACTCTCTCTCCCCTCTCGGGTCACGGTGGCTCGCATGGCATTAACTGAATGATGTTGACGGTGCGGGGACACTTCAGCTTCAATGACAACAGAGAACACAGGCCCATCAGCAGCACTGTACTGGACTGTGTGAAATATCTTTAAACCATTGTGATTGTGCTGAGAGCAGTAAAGCTACATGAGCCAGCCTGCTATTGTTTCTTAATACTGTATTCTGGTCGTTTTCAGTATGAATAGTGTTGTGTTCAATCTACAATAATGTCTGACTGTGAAACTCCAGCTGTTGTATGAAACAGTTTTATTATAAAACCAAGTGGAGAGAAAAGTAGAATCCTATGAGAAGCCATTTGCATGAGGCAGGAGTCAGAAAAGCCATGATGAAAGGAAACGTTCAAATGGAAAAGTGCTACTTTGTTGCACTTCTGGCCTAAAGATGCAGCAACAACAGTGATGAGAGCTGAACCTGGGCCACTGTCCCGCTGGTTCCAAGTGTCCCTGCTGTCGCTGCAACCGATGATCTGGATCAGGTGCGTGGACTCAGTCAGCAGCTGGAAAAGGCTCCAGGAAGGCGTAAGGAGCAAGGTGGTGGAAAGTGTGTTTGGTGTGAGACATGAAGCTGAAAATCAGGTGCTGGAAGGCAGCGTGGGTGTGGAAGCGCGTGTGGTAAGTGTAGGTGACGGTGGTGCCGCAGCGTTCGAGGAAAATCTGTGCAACGTAGACTTGGTCCCATTCATTGCTTGTTTCATTACTTGGGTTTAGGCTGGGCTTGGCTTGAAGGGCGACAGCAGCAGGTGATGGGTGTGAGTTGTGGCCAGCATTGACGCCTGGCTGGTCATTAAGTTAAGCTGTTATTTCAGTTTTGCCAGACGTATTTGTATGATCAGGTGATTTTAACCTGGTGTCTGGGTTTTGAGCCATGTTTTTTTGCTGCCAGAATAGTTGGGTGGTTTGTGAATGTGCGCACTTTTCACCTGCTCACTGGTTGTTTCTGGTAAGGTTTGCTACGTCTAACCTTTTTCTGTCTTTCAGATTCCACCAAATGTGTTAGTTTGCATACGTCTTCTGAGGTTTTCTCAGTGGTAAATAAGTGGTGGTCTTTTAGCAGTTCTCCCCCATTAGACCCAAGTAAAGTATTTTTGTGCTTGTTTCTTTAGGACCTGGTGGCTTGTTGGAAGAGGCTGCAGAAGGTAACAATTGGAAGATTGTATTAATGTTCAGTTTGATGATGTTTTCAGTAGACAGGTCTGAATGTATTTGTGTTTTCCAGGCTGTCCCTCCAGAAAGGGTTTTCTCTGAATGAGGTGGGGATTCTACACTTTAAAATTTTGCCTACTGTAAGTGTTGATGTGCTTAAAAGGGAAGGGGGTGTGAACATTCATGAGCCATAAGAGTACTTAAGGCTTTTTCTTTATTTGGGGGGGCTCCTTGCAGTGGAGGGGCTGTGAACGGCCCACATTAGGCAACCAGAAACCCAGTTTGGCTCCCAACACGTGCAGAGAAGAGGTGGTGGTGGGAGGGGCTTATTGGCATTAGTAAAGTTTATTCAGGAACCACAAATATCAACACTTTAAGTGCAAAGTGGATCTGGGTACCGTTCACACGATGACTTTGCATACAACACAGCAGCACAATGGTAGAATCTGCAACACAAAAGAAATTAGTCTCCAATAAATACTGTACATCAACCACTTACTTGTAGGGACACAACTACAAACTACCAGCAGCTAATGTGGCAGCTATTTGCTTTACCTCATGTCTTCAGTGTCAAATACAGAATCAAATCATCCACTATGTAAAATTATCCTGATATGTAATTCACAATTTTTTGCCAAATAAATTACTTTATATAATAAATGATAAATAAGTAATTAAAAAATTAGCTTTTAGGTTTCACATCTTTTTAATCACATATCTCTTTTGAAAGCAGCTTCTTATAAGTTGTAGCTAATCTACAATAGCTAATGTTTAAAATGTAATAATACTACAGTTTAGTATTTTTCTGGTAAAAATATAACTTCTTTCTGCTTTATGATTTGCATGGTTCATTTGGAAAGTTTTTACACGGATGCCCTTCCTGACTCCACCCCTCTTAGGGGATTTGAACCCACTGAGTATCAGCAGCACAACACGCCGACCACTGCACCAAACGGCCACCCGACAGTGTAGAGTAGGGCCCTTGGTGCAACTTTCTCCTTCGCTGTCACAAACACAACTTCAGCCAACTCATGACGTGTTGCTTCTCATCTTATCAGACAGAAAACGTCAAAGCGCTTCACAAAGTACAGCTTCAAACCTTCCGAGCTACAGAGGTCAACTCCGACTCCAGGTCGACGTGTGCTACTCTTTAGCATCGAGCCACGCTAAAACATTAGCTGCCTCTGCGCTCATCTCATCTGTGGAGATCGACACAAACAGACAGAAACCAACACGTTCAAAGTCCAACACACTATCTGCCTCAAGGTGTGCTGCCTCGTAGTCTGAAGCTCTCCTGCAAAGGGGGCGTGGCCTGTAATTACAGATGTGGCTTGGAGGAGGACAGACCTGAGCACAGAGCACTGTTCAAATCCCTGAACAGAGTAAGATGTGAGCTTTCATTCTCTGGAAGAATAACACCAGCGATCTGCTGAAAACATTCACAACTAAACAAAAGCATGTACATAACTTAATAAACAAATATTGCCCCTCTGACACGCACGTGGAGCCTGGGCTCCTGCATTAGTATTATTGGTGTTTCACACTCACTGGTAACGGTGCATGATCCCTGGATCCCGTGGAGGCTCCCTCCCAGCGACCTGGCCTCTGCCCACAGCACCTCTGGATCACCACGTCCTCCAACCACCTGGCACAGCTCTGGAGGCCGGCGCCATCTTCCTGCTGCACCGTGCTCCACTTCACCTGGAGGCAGATCTGTACTACTTCCATCCATGTCACATTCAACTCTCTGCATGATCTGCAACTTCCTGCACTGCAGGAAATGATTGGTCTAGTTCAAATGTAGTTGACTAATAAAATACATCACACGCTACAACACCCAATCCTTGGTTTCATAATAAAGTTTATTCTATATTACAAATAGTATTTTGTTCTTGACTGCAAAATAGGAATGCATTATATTTACATACACAGGTATACAATTAATTATAACAAAGTTAGAGAAGCTCGCCTTATATCCCCCACATTTTGTTTTTATCTCTCAATAAGATACTTTATCCTTCAAATATGGTCTGGTAAAAGTCTTATCTAGCATGTCTCTGTAACACCTGCTTTAACACTGAGCTACGTGGACATTTTTATTTCCTACAAAACGTTTGAAGGTGGAAACTTTATCTTTGCTCTTGGCAACGCGAGGCGGCTACTGGCACACGACCTCGGTTGAAGGGGAAGACACGGAGCAGGGCAAATGAAAGACGGGTGATTGGTGTTGGGCTCGTAACCATCCACTGTGGGGATAGAGACGCGCTGGACGTTTAACTTGGACATTTCTTAGGACTTTAATGGCAGCCTGCATAAAGGAGTGATCTGGAGGCTAAACTACTTGATGCGTTCACTAAAACTCTCCAGTAACCGTGGAAACGGAGAAGGTTACAGGCTGCAGGTTCACTCAACGATACAGTACATTGCTCTTGTAGCCTGTTTAAAGTTTCCCTACATCTAATGTTAAATAATAATTTTGTCTGAGATCGGTTTAATCACAACAACTTAATCTGAAGCCAGAGCAGAAAGTCTGAACAACAGCGAGTCCCTACAAGTTAAAGCCTCAAAGCTGCAAATCAACAGCCAATAATTCCCTACATGCAAGTCTACATCATGTTCAATTTAACACTGGACAAAAACCGTGGACGTCAGGTTCTGCAAAGACTGAACTGGATAAAGGTTCCACCTTAAACGCAAGTTATAGATTTAGTACATGAACAATCCACTGTTTCCTTCTCGATTCTTCCAAGCAAAAGAAAGATAAAAGAACACATCCACATCATCATTGCAAGGCTTAATTTTCTTATTTTTCATTTTTTTAAATAAGTTTCTTAAGTTGTTTACGTTTTACATGCGCTTAAAAAGCCAATAAAGGACCCAAGGTGGACCTAGGGCGGTCTTCACACATTCACATCACCACATGGGGCACGTTGTCAAGGCAAAAGAAAGGGCAGAGGTCAAAAGGTACGGAGGGCGCCTCCATCTCTCTTTCCATCAGTAGTGGGGATCGCATCCAACAAGTCTTATCTACTTTGAATCTCTACAATTGTCTGTTTATCCTGTCGCGATGCTCAGTTCTGGTTCGGTTCCTGCTCTGCATTGTCACGTTCTTTCTTTTTTTTCCAGCATGGAGAAGGCTGCCCCCCTGCCACCGCCGAGGACGACTACATTAATACAGACGAGAGCGCCCTAACGCTTACGCGCTCAAGAGCTGGGGTTTTTGCCGTATGCAACTAGCTACAATCTCCAACGCTTGTGCAAAACAAAAGCGGACCGCTAAGTCAGGAGCCAGACACGAGGGTGAATGGCGTGCCGAGAGCCGGGGAGACCCGGGACGGCGGAAAGAGAAAGGAGGATGGGATCGCATCGCCCGCAGAGCCTCTCACCTCGACACACTGAGGTCAGAAAAAATCACACGCGTTTCCTAAAGTCCCAGTGACATTTGTTTGTGCTAGTGTGGCCTCTTACATAGTCCTTTTTGTCAGTTCCTCAGTGGCCCCTGACAAATACATTTATGACCGTTTTGAAAATTTCAAGCTCCTTTGGTTTTTGGCTGACCGACGTAGTCCATCTGGTTTCATTCCTCCACTTAAGTCTTTAGGTAAGAACATCCCGGGGAAGAGGCGCTACTGTGGGAGCGTGGGACGGCGCTCAGCAGTCAGCCGTCTGTGGCTACACTGCACTGAGTCGACCGCCGCACATGATCAAAGGTTTCTCGCTCAGTTCGTTTCAGTCAGCTCTCTGCTCAACCTCTCCCAGGTGTAGATATGTGGCTGGTCAGGACGTTGGGCAGCTGCTGAGTGTGTGTGTGTGTGTGTGTGTGTGTGTGTGCTTTGAGAGACGGTCGCCGTGGCGACTGCAGATTGGAAGTGTCGTGAGCCACACAGACACTGCTTCTAGTCAAAACGCGGCATTCCAAAGTTGGCGCTGTGCTTCTCAGAAAGGACCCGACTCGGGTCGGGGGCCCGGGGGTTTGTCCAATAGGTTAATTTGCAGTAGCCACGTAAGCCGGATGGAAGCAGAAATCATGAGAGGTTGTTTAAGTAAATGTGTGCTGGACTCAGACGAAGGGATCGGGCCGGGGATGCTCTGGGTCGTAAAGGTTTCAAAATCAGTCACATTTCCACCGAGGACGGTTCAGAGAAGCGCTAATCCTTCCCTGCCACCCCGCGTCGGCTTCTTATCTTAAATACAACTCCAGCTACATTGAAGGAACATTCGAGGTTTGCGGATATGTACTGTATGCTTCACTTGTAGGTACAGTGTAAACTTAGCAAACCATCCTTGCATTCTTTTTTTTCAGAGGTGTGAATTTGGCTTGCAGTCATCGTTTCCTCTCGATTCAGTATGTTTATATAGAACTACGATAAACTGGACGCTAGATGGTTTTACTTTAACTACCCTATGTTGTAAAAAGTCCTCAACAGAATAGACAGCCAATATCGTGGTTTTGAAAGAATCACTTATCAGTGTAAAGTCTTAAAGGCAACATAAAAATGTTCCTCCCCTCTGTTCATCCAGTGGGGGGACTGACGCATGCCAATATGGCCAGCTTTCAAGCAATCGCCCCTTGAAGCTCTCCCTGTGGTGAAGCTGAGGGATCCCCCACATTGCGCTGTGGAAGATTCCGACTCCAGCCCGAACCACCCATCAGATATGTTCAGGTAAACTAGTCTATGCAGCAGAGTCGATGAGGAAAACAAAAGAACTTCTCGGGGGGAAGAGGAAGCAGAAAAAAGGGTCGAGGAAGAAGTCATCTTTGAAAGGCGGCAGGAGGAAGTCACGGGATGAGAAAGATGGGGACAGGTCTTCGCTCAGGCACAGCTCGGTTTCTGACGGGGTTTCTTCCCAGTGCGCCCTGGGAAATGCGGTCCTCAGCTCTCCAGACTCATGAAGGCCACCACCTGCTCCAGCTTGAAGGCCAGCCTCTGTTTCCTGGCTGCGTCATCCTGCTCCAGTGAGCACACGATCTGCCGGGAGGACGGGAGGCAAACACGAGACATCACTCACAGGGTACGAATAAATACAAGTAAACACAACCCCCGCTCACTAGCTCCTCATTTCAGACCCTGGCGTTCCTATCGGTGAGTGTTACCCACCTCCTCAGTGTATTTGCCCACGTAGGAGTAGATCTCACTGAGGGAGCTCATGGTGTTGAACTCGTTCATGTGCATCCGTGACTGCTCTGCCAAGTAGGCGTTCATGTCCTGGTCGCTGATCGCCGGCATCTTGCTGATGTCTGAGTAGTACCTGCGGAGGGAGCGGGATGAGCAAATCAGCTGTTTACAGCAGCGAGATGTAAAATGAAATGTGTGCAGGCAACAAGTGTGCTGCGTATCAACATGAATGAAACAGTAAACACTCAGAGACCTCACGTTTCAACCTTGAACACACACACACACACACACACACACACACACACACACACGCACACACACACACACACACACACACACACACACACACACACACACACACACAGCCAGCAGTGAGATAAAAGCCAATCAGTCACTGTCAGCAGCAGCTGTGTTGCCCCTATCAGCTATGTTAATTAAAGCTGCCTATTTACATATTATATTCCTGTAGCTGCTTTTTGGCCGGCGAGTTGTGGGAGCGTGTGAGGAGAGACGATATTTGCCAGAAAACAAGTCATCAGAGCAAGCGGGGCAGGCAAGGGCGGGCGGGTGTAGCTTGTGGCCTCTGCGTGGAGGTCACACACACACACACGAGCACCTGTTCAGAGTTAGAGGCCGGTCACAGGGACTGCAGGCCATGCTGTGTTCATGTGGAGGCCAGGTGAGCCTGCTTTCTTACTGTACCTGCTCAATGCTACAAGCGCTCACTTACTGTACGTAAGTACTGTACGACGTACCAGACGCCTTCTATGGGTGACGTCAGCACCTCCACAAACCCAACTAGCATCAAATCAAGCATCGTGGCTTCACCCAAATGCTAATAGAACAGCTACTCCAGCAGCTGCTGACTTAAGCAGTCCATCAGCAGCTCAGGTGCTTCTCTACATTTGCTCCAGCATAATCACCTCACCTCTCTGCGAGGTCAAACAGCTGCTTCACAGAGATTCTGATTGAAAAGTAATTCAAGCATTGGCTGCGCATCTGTGTAACAAGAGCACGCTCACAGTTTCCTCAGACACGGGACTAACGAGCACAGGCCTGAGCCCCACGCCGCCCGTTTGGCTGCAAACGCATCTATTCTGATCCTCCGACTCGTCTACAGTCCCAGCTACAACAACGCTTATTCAGATGTCCCGCCTCCTGTGCTGACAAACACATTTAATACAACTCTGTGGGTCACTCCCACTGCAGCAAACACACTTCTGCACTCAAACACACAGGGTGGATCTCTCTCTCTCTCTCTCTCTCTCTCTCTCTCTCTCTCTCTCTCTCTCTCTCTCACTGGTCTGGTCCAGACGCGTGCCCTCACCTCTCCACCCAGTTCTTGTAACTGGGGATGTCCTTGGCGTAAAGCAGCTTGTTGGAGGGCGAGTCCTTCCCAAGGCGGTGCTCGGAGGTGGAGCAGGAGTCCATGAAGGTTTGGGCCACCACGGACAGACACGCGTCTGTGATGCTGCTCTTGTGGATGTCAAACACGAACTGAGGGTTCTTGATCACATTCACCCAGAAACGCAGAGGTAGGCTGCAGAAGGACAAGTGGTTTAATGGAGAAGCAGGCTAAGGCTGCAGGAGGTTCCGTTTGGCCTGCTGCTGCAAACAAAACGTGGGATTAATAATACCAACAGTGTGTGTTTATAGCCATACAAGCAAAGAGCGTGAATTAAAACAACAGGTCTGTTTCACCTGCTGTCACATTAAGTCTCTAAAGGCTGTTTCATATTACGGCCAACCAGGCAAAGACAGGATCATATTATGACCAGAAGGAGGCAGAGGATTCATTCGCTCTGCAGAGCTACTACATGGATCCTGCTGCTGATGTGCTCAATTCAATAAAGCCTTTATCTTTAAAAACAGGTGGCTGGCTCCCATTGCTTCCAGCAGCGCCCAGGAGTCCTCGCTGGGGGGACGCGCTGTGGCACAGTTCATATTGCCTTGTTTGTGCGGCCGGGTCTCATTCTGTCTGCCCAGAATAATAAAAATACAGCCGTCCGTTGGCTTGTTTCTGCTTAAATGAACAGATACAGGGCCACTTTTGTCTGTGTGTTGCAGTAAAAGGGTTCAGTGTGTTACTCGGATCTCTATATCTATGCTGTTCTGTGGGTACAGTGGGTTTAGCTGATGTGGCAAAAATGAGACATTAAACACACAGCAGTGTACCATCACCAGGGTGTGTGTGTCTGTGTGTGTGTGTGGCACAAGACTAACTACCAGGGGATAAACAGTGGGGGGGTTCCAAACCTGAAATGCAATCATTTGAATACCAGCAGTGGTCCCTCACCGTCCCACTAATCACTTATCCGAGCACAATCGCCCACAAATCCATTCAGATGTACAATCTAACCAAAGAGGATTTGGGTCTGGAGGAAGAAAAAACTCTGCATTATGACTTCAAAATGAGTCTAAGCTAAGAATACAGTGGGATTAGGTGCACGGATCAAAGGGATATTAACACCGCTGCTATGCTGCCTTGATTGTTGACAGTCTGCCCCAGCTGCCCTCTGCTCTGAGCCATGAGCTGCGTCCCACATAATGGCCGCCATAATAACGCCTATACATTATCTGCTTTGAAATACAGAAATGTCGTGCAGTTTGCTCACGCTGCGTGGTTTCAGGACTCTGAAGGACGGCCATGGTGGGGCCTTTGGTCAGGGATTAGGTTAAATATCAGCTGCCAAGATCAAGGGCACCTCTTATCCTCCAACAATTATACTGACGGAGTCAGAAAAAGCTGCTTTATCAAAAAGCAGCACGTCAAATTAGGACTACAAAGCGTGGTCATTTCAGCCGGAACCCTGGCGACGCCGTTTACGACGCGAGGGGCGACATGGAGGCCGGGACGAGGGGTGCGGTGCTCTCTGTTGTGGACAGAGGAGTGAGGATGAGAGGAGGTGCTGTCAAACTCATTCCAAAGATGCTACCTGGAGATGCACGCACGCACGCACAGGGGCCTTGATTAAACTGATAGAGCTGTCGCTACACCGTGGTGGTGGAGGATTGTCAGGGGTCAGGTAAAACTCCTGGATGTCGCTTTTATGCTGTCGACTCAAAGGAGCCCAGATAATGCCATCAGCTACATATTATAGACACATAAAACCCTGCTCCCAGAATCATTCCAGTTCGATTCATGCAAATCAAACCTCCTTTCCATTGTCTTAATGACACAGGAAGCAACAACCCGGGGCCTGAGGCTCCACCGTGTGAGGGACGAGCAGCTCCAGGAGCCGCGACGCTGGGGGTGGGGGGCGGTGGCTCCGGCTGCACTCATGGCTTAGTTAATGGTGTGTGATGACGAGGGGCCTGGTAGCTTTAATGGCACGGGGGCCCAGTGAGGAGGAGCCACCGGCGTTATTATCCTCCACTGGCACACGGAATGAAGGCTTTTGTTGTGGCCAAGATTACAGTGTTTAGAGGCGATTAAAGGTTACAGGTAGGCGCGTGGCGAGGGGCGATGACACGGGAAGACGTGCACGGCCCACACAGAACACGCCTGCGCTGGCACACGCTGGCCTTATGATGCATTAGCATCTGCAGACCTCCGGAGAACACGTCCTGTTAAAAGTCTAATGACCACATGCACAGTTGGTCTAAGCAAACCAAAGTGTTTCTCTCCTGCCTTTAGCCTCCCTCTATACTTCCCTCCATTCATTTCCCTATTTATCCATTGATGCGGATCAATCTCAATGACTCCTTTGGGCACTGGGGTGAGCGATGCATGCTGGGAACTTGGCAAAGGCCAGGAAGCTAATGAGATATTAGCGTGCGTTTAACTCCAGCCGAGTTCGCTTCCCTCTCGTCACCCTTTCATTCCTCTCCTTGCCGCATTCTGGAGCGCCGCCGGTTCTTTAACCCCCACCAGCCTCCTGAGGTGGCTTCGCAGAGGTCACAATGGTCCACATCAATCAGCGGATATTAATTTGGAGGTGTACTTCCTGCACCTGGGAGCGTACATTTGTCACCGTGGAGATCTCCAAAGTGACAGGCGTTTTTTGGCCCAGTTATCCACGATAATAGATGGAGAGTCTTGGCAGCCAACTGGATTAGCCCCTTGTGGTTGCCTTTAATGAAGATTACATGCCCCTGTGGTTAATGGATATTAGAAAGGAGCGAGGCGTGTGGCGAAGCCTGGCACTGATGCCAGGGCGGTGCCGTGCAAATGGCGCCAGAAGGCACTGATTAGACCGGCGTCGCAGTAATAACAGGAAATACAAATGGGAGGAACTTGTGCTGATGGACGGACGATCCCAGAGACGGAGGCGCGCGCCTGCATTCAAACTCACCAGTTGCTCTTCCATGTGTGTCGCACGTGGGGGTCGTGGATGTTGTGTTTGTCGGCCTGCTCGTCCAGGAAGTCGAACATGTACTTGATGGCCAGCGGCAGCGCGCTGCCTCGATGGGCTGTGCTGAAGATGGTCTCGAACAGGTCGTCCACAAACTTTTGTAATGTGCCCTGTGGAGCGGGAGGAGGAGATGAGCAACGGATTACACAAAGATCTAAACCAGGCTTTCTTTTATTAAACAATCCGAGAGTCGACTGTATTGATTGGTATCCGGTGTCTAGTGTCTGACGTTGGTCGACTGCCTGAAGTCTGCAGTCACGTCATTCTGTGTCAGTGTGTGTCTGACTCCTCCAGTATCTCTCAGACCTGGCCTCTAAATCTGCTTTGATGGGAAAAATTGTTATTTCACAGCTGACTTTTAATAATATCTGGGAACAGGAGGCGCATCTCCTAAGCCTCTTTGTGCTGCCGGATTAGCTCCCACACTGCACCATTGACCCTAATTTGATTTAATGTTGGTGACTTTAAGGAGGAAGAGGAGTAGACAGAGTAAGAAAATCTAATCCTCTTGTAAAGAAGGAGCTGATGGGATGCAGAGAAAAGGGGGGGAGGGAGGGATGGAAACGAAACGACGGGGGGGGGGTCTCGTCTTGGGGAGAGGAGGCCATCGAGTGTGGCAGATGAGGTGTGTACCGGCGCTGGCAAATAAAAATCCAATTTGGGCTGGAGCGGGCGGCCGGATCGCAAAGTCAAGAGAGGTTGGGAGGAAGGAATCCTGGTAGAACCACAATTACGGCTATAACTCCAATTCCTGACAGCTTATCGCTCCTCTATGAGGACGGACCCGCGTATCTCTACATCAAGCCCACGCGTCTGCATCGGCCGCCCGCCCGCCGAGGGGAAGCCCCTCAGGATGTGCACCTGAACCGAGACCGTCACGGAGCACGTCATCGCAGGGGTTCTCAGGATGCCATCGCATGTCCACCAACACACACACACACACACACACACACACACACACACACACACACACACACACACACACACACACACACACACACACACACACACACACACGTGTTCAAGTGAGGAGAGGAAATGTAACCCCCCCCCAACGCCAGCTACCCACACTCTGTCAGAGCGACACTGATGGAGCTAATATGAGAGATGTCAGTGGCGTTGCCAGGCAGAGCTATTTATTGGTAAGGTGAAAGCCAAATGCAGTCAGTTACACGGCTTGTCTGACCAATCATTCCTCACAGAGAGAGATGACCAGCCAAGATAAACTGGTTATTCCACAAAAACAATCCATCTGGGGGGATGATGGGCTGTCCGAGGGCACCTGCCCGCGCTGTGGAAACGGATGGCGGTGGGGAAATAGAGCAGCTCAGAGAGGCCGGGAGGTGACGCCCCCCCCACGTCTCACTGCGCATTCTTCCGTCCCTTTGTTAATCGCTCCTACTTGAAACGCTCGCCTCGCCTGACGCCTCGCCGTCATTTAATCACGCGTGCGCCCACTGTACACACCTGTGAAGTCATTAGTTCTTCCAGCGAGGAGCAGCCGAGTCGTTTGTCACTGTGTCTGTTTCGCCTGCCACCTGCGGTTCGCTCCATCTCCCCCCATGTAAAATGACATTTACCTGCATCCATACGACGCGTCTGTGCAGTTAAGGCCATAACAATGATTTATTAGTTATTAGAGGATGCTCCATCTTCTGTGTCTTCTGACAGTTTGACTCTACTCCTAATTACAGTTGCATGTTGTCGTACCTAATGAGTGATTTGCATACGACGTGGAGCCTCAAAGACACACTGCTCTCGTCTCCCGTGTGTGTGGACACAGACTGGGTCTGTGGAGGGAAGCGCTTCCAGCCCTAACAAGTGGCTGCGTTTTTGCGGGGAGCCTAATTCGCCACGGTATTTAAATGAGGGAACTCGACTGCCGCTCAACAAAGACACAAACTGGATCAAACAGCAGCAGCACCTGAAACGGGCCTGGATTGAAGGAAGAGCCTGAACGCTCTCCGGCTGCAGCCTCACTTTCCCCGCGCGCCGCCGTTGTTCTTGGCTCTCTTTGTGTCTGATAAAATGGGCGTCTTGATGAATAAAAGAAGGAGCGGGTGGCGCTGCGCTCGGATTGGTAATTTGCATTCAGCTGTTGGATCAAAGTCACATTTGCCACCAAACCAAATTAACATTTTCTTCTTCTCGGGGACCATTGTTGCGGAGCACATTCAAAGGGAGTCATTTTAGAGTGATTTCTATTTTTGCCTGATCATTTTTTAATACAGAAACACCTTCGCTGGCTTTGCGGGTTTCTCCGTCTTTACCCTTTTTGATATGCTGCCGCATCAACTCAACAGTAATGAAATGAGAAAACAAACAGAAATATCTATTTTCTCTTTCTCACCTGAGGGGATTGAGGAATACATTTGAATAAACTTTTCCAGTGAGATGACTCACACAAAGTAAACATGCATATTTAAATATGTGCCGGGTCTTTTCTGATTCACTGCAACCCAATGCCGAGTTGCAGTGACCTTTTAGCCTTTGACCTGCTGAACTGCTTTAGGAAAAAGATTTTTCCACATAAAACGTGAGATTGTACTGTTGCGGTTCAATACGATCGTCATGGCGGTCATGTTCTAGCACCCCTGAGCTCACCTTGGTAGCCAGGAGTCGCGTCAGGTAGATCTCGGAGACCATCTTGCTTCCTCGGTCGCCCTCCTTCTGGTCTCCGTGCTCATGGTTCTTCACCAGGTGCCAGACTTTGACCCCGCTCTCCAGATCGGGAGTGATCATGGGAGTCCGTGAACGCAGGCTGTCGGGACTTCCAGTGTACTTTATCATGTTCTCTGTGGAAGAGCACAAGAATTAGACCCTGCAGTCATAGAAAAGAACAGACCACAAGCTCTCGCACGCAGCAGGAGGCGCGTGACCTGCAGCCGTGGCCGGTTCACAGGTCCGGAAGGCTGGGTATCAAACTTTTAGAAAGTGTGCATGCTTAATATTTCATGGTTTCTTCTCCCGGGGCCCAGGCGCGGCATCGGCGGCTGACACAAAGATCGAACAGGTGTCAGACGAGATGAAATATGTATGGCCCACCCAACAGAAGGAGTGGCGATGACATTTCCAAGCGCACGGCTCAATGAATGTTTACGCAGTGTAAAAAAAAATTGATCGGTGGACGCAGTTTTGAAAGAGAAGTGGGGGGAAAAAAGGGAGCGTTTTTCAGCGTGACACAAATCAATCTGTCCGGAGAGAAAAGCAGCAGGTTTGTGGGGAGAAGCAGAGAACGAGAGCACAAGGAAGTGAAAGGGTTCAAACTAGCGTGACTCTATCAGCGGAGAATGATATTTGTTTGTGTTAATTATGTATTGGAGGAGTCGGGGTGAGACGCAGGAGAGAAGCTTGATTTGGTTTGTGCTTGGATTTATTCCCGTGCACCTCCTCACGCAGGAGCTGTTATTCTCCTTGTAGTTTTTGATGGAAACATTACATCAAAGATCAAACACAAAGGCGTCTCCTTTTATTCTCTGACTCAACATGCTACGCAGTGTTTGTCTTAATCTTTGTACTTTTTTGCACAACTTTCTCCCCGGCTTGGCGGCAGGAATACCAAATGCGGCATTGTCTCCCGCTTCGCGTTCAGCCGCGTTCGGGGAGAGTTCAAAGTCGCTCTCCAAGTGGATCGCGCTGGCGTTTGAAGTCGCTCCCTCAAAATGCCGTGCGCTGAGATCCCGCCTCTCCTTTCCCGCCGCTCGGCTCGTCCTAGCTGGCCTAATTTGAGGCCGGGGGAGGCGAGGTGAGGCCGTATGGAGATGAGGCGATGCTAATAATGTGGCACCATATTTGATGTGTCTGAAGTGTTTGTGGCCGGTGAGGCTGGCCCTTTGATCAGCAACTAACTTGATGGTTTCTCAGGTTCAAGGAGACGTGAGGCAGACGGACAGGCGGAAAAAAACACTGGCACACGGAGGGATGAGAGGACACACTTTGGAGTCTCCAAAGGCCCAAACAACAGAACAAAGAGTCTATTTGGTGCCTTTAGTGCCTACATTTTAGAAATCTAATGAATTGTGTCTTCTCTTTCCAGGTCGCTCACTGTGCTAACGCAGGGTCTAGCTCAGCATCACGCATCCACCGTCATGTGAGGGGAGTGTTTGCACGGATTTAATTCTCTTTAATTATGTCTGTGACTTACAGCAATCTCAGAAATACAAAACAAAACCTAAAGTTTCAGAAGAAGACTCACCGTATTTACTTGCAGACGTCCGGGACACAGTGGAGTTGTTGACTGAGTTGTAGGCTGTCACTTGCTTGGGAACCAAGGCCATCACTGCATTATCAGGTACCTGAGGAACAGCCAAACATGCAAATGACGGCTTAAAACAATAACATTTGTATTTTCATTTTGGCCGATTTGATCAAAAGGCCCATACATCATTTCATCTGTGTCACTTTCTATATTTACAGCCATCTATCCTGTTTGTATTGTGGCCAGATGTTGAATTTCTCATTACCCTTATGTGTCCTAGTCAACCCAACGCGTGCACATCATGACTGACAGCGAGCGAGTGTTTGGAAAGGCTTTGTGCACACGTCCCACAGTCTCCATGCAATAACGCCTTTCCTCCGAGGCCGTGTGTACGTATAGAGGCGTGAGCACTCCAACGTTGTGCATTTGTGTTGAGCTATGTGTAAATAAGTGTGCGAGTCTGTCCCCACTCCTTCTTAACCCGTCTGCAGGATTCAATTAACACAGCGGGGATGGAGCTGGGCCCAGCCGTACACACATGGCATGTCCCTGCTCTGCATAATCTCGCTACCCTGCATGCTTCAGGGTAAGACAGGGTTAATTGAAGTGATCTCTATCATGTGTGGGTGGATGGGACGAGGAATAAGGACTAAGGGTTTTGTATGCGTGTGTGTGTGTGTGTCCTGGTTTATTAAGATTGTATCATTAATTCACCAAGTCACTCAATCTGCTCCTTATGCATAATATGTTTATATCATTGTAAGCAGGAGATCCACAGGGCAGATTTTATTATAGCTTTGTGGTAACCCCCCGACTCTCCAACACCCGAAGCATGTTCCCTGATCACTGCTTTTAAATGCTGAATGGATATAAAACGAGCAAAGCATAATGGAACATAATGCAATGAAAACGGGAGGAGTGGCATTTGGGAAAATAACATTTGGAGGAGAGGATAAAGGCAGAAAGCAGAGCACGGTTTCCTGAAAGAGGAGGAGGAGGAAAAATGTCTCCCATTATGGGACAGAAACATCTGATATGGCAAATGCCACATTTGTGCTTTTAGTACTTTTCTGATGTTTCCCTGAACATGAAATCAAAGCGGAGCTACTGTAGTGGCTGAGCTGGAGCCATATTAGTAAAAAGCAAGATTATCAGTGTGTCTGGCTGATGATCTTAACTTCTACACAGACGACTACTGTAGATATCATATAAGCAAATCTGGAAACATTCACAGTAACAAAGTTATGGAAACAGGAGTGAGGCTGTATCAGCTACAGAACACATATTTGTTGCTCACTCCTTGCTCAGTTTTCTCTCACTGGTGACGGATGCAACTGTTTGTTTTTTGCGTTCTGTCAAGGATGAAGCGTCCTTCCACCCTAGCCTCAAAAAATGTACTTCTGCCTTCATTATCCTATTCCTGATTCAAATCACTTTCCTAATCCTTTGCACCAGCGCCTCGTCCTCCAGGGCTGTTGACATTTAATTTAGACACCACACAAACTGTGCTGGGGGGGAGGTGCTGCTTGCTTAGCTCCACAGTGCTAACAAATCATGCTAAGATTGGTTTCCTTTCATGGACAGTAAGTCTTCATTCACTCATTTGTCCTTTCGTTCCCTACATCATTCATGTGATGGAGAGATCTAAGTGTTGTGTCCCTGTCAATCAAGGGCTGGAAGAGAAGAGGTTAAGTCAAACACAACAGCCTCGTTTGATGCTGTTTGTGCACCTTTGCTGTGATAAGGATAAAACAACCACAGCTTTTTTTTTGCAAGAAAAAAGATGTGAATCTCTTCAAATAAAAGATGTAATCAATTAATTAGCAGCTCCAAACAGATGATGCTAATTATTTGCTCATTTTTTCGCATAGCGTTTTTTTATTTTTATTTTCCCTGTGAGATGAAAATCTTCAAAACCTCTTTGAATTCGTGAAACTTCAAGCTTTGAAACTGTGTTAAAATCATTTTTGTTTATGTCAATTTAACAACTTAGAAACTTGAACAACATGGATGAACAACAAAGCAACCAAAGAAAGTATAGTTTTATAGTTATAGTTTAATAATTAGTTACAATGCTATGATTTTATTGGTCTAAAAATAAAATTTGGGATGAATTTAACGTGGTTTCATGGTACATTATATTCTATATTGTACCTGATAATGGGCCAGCATGTTCAGTCTCTTCCAGTCGCCTTCGATTTTGGTGGTGACGTCCTCATCCTGCAGGATCATGCGCTGGCCTCGACCCTGACGCCACTCTGCACAGAGAAGCCAAGAAAACCCTGCATCAACATCGCATTTGTGAAATTCAATGTGTTCAAAGCCACTGTGTTGTGTTATAGGAGTAACAAGTGGTTCTGACTGCATAAATCTTAACTGCAGGCATCTTTATATAGCTTGTTAACAACTTCCATCATTATATTACGAACACTACTTGTACTGCATTTGTAGCAACCCAGTGCTCCCCAGGCATTAATAAAGGTTAATTTGTCATTCTTAATTGAAAACAAGAATGATATTAAAACTGTGAAAATAGCCCTGCTCTCAGCATCTTCTCTACTCAGAGTTTCCGTTGCCTTCTTACAACAGTCAGTTCACAGTGAAAGGCTTGAGTGATTGCGAAAAGGGGAGAAAGACAAAACCTGCAGGAGACAGACAAACAGCACCAGAATAGAAGTGGCACACGTGACAGACAGTAAGGACGGGTTAAATCGATCACCCCCTCTGCTCTTAGAGTGAAGCTTGGCTACGATCGATACAGCTGCGTGTCCAGGGCTCGTGCTGAAGAGCCTTGCAGTGTGTGTGACGCAGGGTTTAACACTACATCTACATGAGGTCCGCTCGCACAAACGTCTCTCAATAAACCACCAACATCACCATTAGTGGCAAAACCATCTCATCCCAAAACACAGAGGTGCAGATGACGCCTCTTTGTCTTTTTGCAGACATCAACAGTTTTATGAATATGTTACTGCGGCTTCCCACGTGCGTCGGCCACTGTCATCTCCCATTCTGATCACAGACGGGAAAACAAAGCGGCAATCACTGCATTGCATGATTGAGTCCCGTCTTTGGAGAATCAACCGGGATTGTGTTAGCATCTGAAAAATCCGCAGGAAATAAAAATTCTCCTGTTGTTTTTGTCCACGCAGTGCGTCTTTCCATAAAGATGCAAATGAGCAGCAGTCTCTAGTCGAGGCACGGTAAACAAATGAGAAAGAAGCAGAAAGGCATAAAAACAAGAATAAACTTAGCGAGATTACTCTGATTCTCAAATCTGGTGGTCTCAGCTCACTGGGAAGGGAGCAGCACACGTGCTTATGGACTCAAACACAGCAAAGCAGATAAGGGCCTGGGAGAGTGTAGGGAAGCTGGTGGTGAGGAGAAAGGCTGAAGGTGACTGTTGTATCCCACAGAGATGCTGACACACGTTTGTTACAGGTGACACGCAGGCAGTGACACAAAGACACGTATCGTCTCTGAAGCCCTGCGGAGACTGCGGATTGGAATTAAAAACGGCCGCACACAGGCCTGTCTGCGTCCCGTCATCCTTATCGGCCATCAGACTGAGAGCAGAGGCTCAGAGACCATCGGAGCTCGTACCTGCCTCTGCGCTGGTAAAATTACAAGGTGTTTTACACACACACATGCAAACAAGTCCAAGAAAACAGCACGACTTCAAATGAAAAGTGTGAAAGGAGGTGTCAATCATGCTCTCAGTCCGTTTATGGTCTGATGGTCTGTGCACCCAAAAATAGGCTTTTAATATTACATATTTTCATTATATATTTCATACACGTTCTTTTATGCATTTACTCCATTATTGTGTCGCATACAATTCCTCTGTCTCGCTCCCACACACACATGCACTGAGCGAATGGCCATCTAAATCTGACAATTTCCAATTCCCTTTTGTAATAAAACAATAATAGAACAACACATCCTGCCCAAAGGGGGCCATAAAACAATTTTATCCAGGAGTGTCGTCAAAGGGCTAAACCAATCTCTTCACTTAGCGAGCACACAGACAGACTCCCTCCGGTATGCAGCCGGCCCGTCTTACATCTGGGCTTGGTTATAAATATGCTGCAAACACACAGCGGGGGCTCGAAAAATCCATCTGGCAATATTAAACCATAAAAAGCCGAGTGGACAGTGAAGCCACAAACTGTAGGTATGGACGGAAAACGATCCCTTTTAAAGGCAGGTTTGTGAATACGGACTAAAGAGAGTAATATGAGGGAGCAATGGTCCAAATGACGCACCATAACAAGGGACTGTAATAAAGTCCTTACTGACCATGAGGAGTAAAGAAAGGACCCAAAGAGAAGGACGGCCAATGAGTTCATCGATGGGAATTTTAGGAAGAGACCAGTCTGGTGACTTATTGTAGAAAACTAATCCAGGAAGTAAAGTTTTGCAAGGTTGAAAAAATCTATAATCTATAATTAAAGAGAAGCCGCCAAATCAATGGGTTCAGCCTGCTTCATCCCAGGTACACAAATAGGAAGCGAGGAGTCATGAACTGAGTACAGGACACGAGCCGAACCCTGGTCCTTTATATGCAGAAATACGAAAGCTTCATCCCACAAGCTGTGGCTGATTCTTCAAACACACCACATGGTGTCTTTTTTGTTTTACACCTCGTGACCCTGGAGCCATGTGGGGTTTGAAGGTGCCAGGGAAGACTCTGGGTTGATGCAGGAACGCGTCTCACATGACAGATGCGGGAGCATCCTCCACCTGACTCCTCACACACTCTCTGTTGCATGCCCATGAAATGCAGGTCCTTTTGCTCATCAGCATCTATGTTTTTTTGTAATACTCATAACAGATGCTTTCAGTAACTGCATCAAAAAGTGTTTACAGTACATGAGAAGTAAAAGAAGTCAAACCTAGGTCCATGTCTGTGGCCTTCAGGCGATGCGAGTGTGGAACGTTTTTGTAGATGGCATCCAGGATCTTCTCCTTCACTTGGCTGATTGTGTCACAGTTCAGCACCTTGACCTGGATCTCTGGGCTCTTCTCGTTCTCTGGATGGATGCAGTTCACCACCTGTAGCACAGACACACCGAGAAGGACAATGAACGCTGTGGGATTGCTGTTGATGTTTACCGACAATTTATAATTATTTTACTGGACCGACTGAGTGATGGACATGTATATTTCTCAAGTGTGTGCGTTTCTCTCAATCAATGATCACATCCCAGTGTGGGGAGATGATTCCAGGAGGACAAAGCTGCCTCGTCTGTGTGCTTGTGCAGACTCATACACATGCATAATGTCTTTTCCTTCCTCTCATCCACAGGTCCCCATCTTTTCCCTGACAGCTCCGGTCTCAGGAACCCAGGTCGCCCCTCCTTCGCCCTGAACGCCAAGCGTGACGACGACAACTTCACATCCCACACGTTGCACATCCTGTGACTGACAACCTATAACCACCTTTCCTGCTCTCCCCTCGTCCCTGATGGCATATTAAGTGCACCCTTTTACCCCGGGGAGCCCCGCACAGATGAACTCCTTACCAGTGTCTTGTAGTCAATCTGTTGCCTGATGAGCTTGTCCTCGCTGAGTGAGTAACGTGCTTCTCCTGTAATGGAGTCAATGGGGCCTTTTTCCATCTGCTGCTTGATGGCACAGAAGAGGGAGAAGAGGGGCTCGCCGGCACATTCCTACAAAGTGATGTGAACAGAGAGGAAAGGAGAAAGAAAGTTTGGGCCGAGGCTGAAAGCTGTGAAGCAATTTGTGCACTCAGGTCCCAGATACACCGGCTCCAGAGTTGCTGAGCACGACTTACAGTATAAACATCATAACCAACTCTATCGCTCTCCTAAATTATAGAGAATGATACCACCTATCTGTACACCCTATAAACTCTGCTGAACGGAAGCTGGAGCTGGGGAATCGTTCGACAGAAGCCCTAAAAACACTGCTGTTCATCAAACAGAACAGATTTGCTGTATCTCATCATTTCTATTCTGCTCCCAGGTGCAGCAGGGGGATAAGTGGGGAGACGGAGGGAACGGAACGACGGTGACATTTTCTTCACTCGAGTGTAGAGAGCAGGGGAGGTTTTGCTTTTACCGAACACTTGGTCTGTGAAGCAAAAAGCACTTCGCTTCGATTGCACGGCAACACGGCAGATTAGACGCACATTAGAAAATGATAAGTGATGACTGTAAGGAGGCAGGGTGATTTTTAATCAAAACTAGCCAACGTCTGGAATGAAAACAACTTTCACAATAAAAGCACAGACGACACATCATCTTTAGTTTAAAAGGACCTGTAACTAGTTCTTTCTCCACTGAACACAAGCATGTAGTTACCTTGAGAAACTTGTAGAGAAGGAACGTGAACCAGTTGGTCAGCATCTTCTCTGCAACAGACTCGGTCCTGCAAACAGACAGGCACATAATCAACATATGATCTCCCACGCTCTTATTACCGTCATAAATATTCAACGCCACCATCACACATCAGCTAACAGCTAAACGCGATGACCGCTCCTAATGAATAGGCTTTCGCTACACAAACATAATTGCAAAGACATGAATTGAACCTCTGCACATGCTACATGACGGCCTTTCAGACCGTCTTCGGGCTGGCTTTTATGCTCAGGCACGCCGAGGGCAGCCCGTCTACAAGCGCTGGGGATTTTAATATGAGGCAAAGCAATTAAAAGCCTTTATTTGATCCCGGTGGATTGATGTCGTTAGGGGCCGGAGCAGCTCCGTAATAACACTGGCCTCATTATCAGGCGCTCCCTCGCCTATTCACTGGACTAACACTCGATCCGGGCACAATAGAAAGTGAATGAATACATCTCTCTCTCTCTTCCTCCGCCTGGCATCCATGCTCCGCTGGCGTGGTAAAATGGTGTGCGCCCGCGCTCGTGTTTGCGCATGTGTGTACACGATGACCCGGGCCAAGAGTGTGAGCGATCCCGTGTGAATGGCTAATAAGCACACACAATAACAGCAGCGAGGGGAGCGGAGGAGAGGCCGGGCTATCGGATGTCCTTTGACGGCAGCCTCCTTGGCCGGCGGCGGGGGTGTGCGGCTAATCTGTCAGAACACCTCAAACACGCAGCCCCCTCCCTCCGCTTTCAATAAACTACCAGAGGCATCAGTATTTTAGGATTAGCCTCCATTGTGCCTGTGTGTGTGCGGGTTTTGTCCCGGACGTTTTCGGCTGCCACCTGCAGCCCTCGCACCCCTCGACGTGCCGCCGGCCCCTTTAAGGGACTCCACGCTGGGAGGGGACGGGGGGGAGGGGCTCCGTGTCTGCGGGCGCTGCCGGGGTTGCCTGGCACCCCTGCCAACGCTGGCACAACACCTGGGGGGGATTAGGTTCCTGCCTCTCACTGTGCCGCCACTTTCATACCGCTGCCCCTCCCGCCCCTCCTCCGTCCACGTATCCAAGGGTCGCCAAGGTCACGTTTCATCTTTTCTTTCATGTGTCCTTGCCGTCTTCCTCCCTCCCTCTGGCCTCCCCACATTTTGGACCCGGTAATCATACACACTTCCAAATCCTCTCTATTTCCACAAATGTAGCCCATCTATCAAAGGGATGAAAGGAGCATGGAGAAAGGAGGAGGTGCTCCAGGAGGAAGGAAGCAGAGTGAGAGCAGTGCGAAAGGGAAATGAAGAAAGGAGCAGCTTGGCTGGGTCCGGCTTCCGCTTTCCTATTCTCTACCTGCGTTTGTGTCAGTGGACATGCGTGCGGCCGCTTCACGGCGACCGCGTACAACCACAAATTAATTCCACCGCGTACGTACACAAATCACCGTGTGCCGCGTGGCGTTTGCCGTGCGTGCGCCCGTGCATGCTCCTGGCAGCCAGCGCCGGCCCTGCAGTAATACCCGGCCTTGGCACCGCACCGCCACTGTGCTTATGCTCATTCTCGACGGTCTGTGGGGAGCGAGGATAAAAATGGCACGGCGACGGAGCTGCTTTAAGATCTAACGTTAGCGTTGGGTTCCACAACACGACCTGTTTGGGCTGATGCAGCCGATCGTGTGGCGCTGTGGTTCTGCTGGCACGGTGGGGCTGGTCTACCTGGCAGTCAGTCAGCAGGGTGGTGGGCGCTAAGGAGGATCCCAGACAAAGGGCTTAGTTTCATTTGCTTTCTGCCACTTTCAGCTTTGTGGTTGACCACAGGTGCCAGTAAGAAGTGGATTAAATGGAGCGTTACGTCCTGGAGAGCTGTGAACGCCAACCTGTCTGTCAGCTCAAGCAGATGAATTACAACAGTTTTCTGTGATTTGCTGAGGTGGTGTTAAACAGTCAATACATTTTTTGTTTAGATGTAAATATACAGAAAAGACTGTTTTTTTTTAACGTAGATCATTCATACAGTTAAACTGCCTCCAGCCCCATGTATAGACTGGATATCCATGCTGGAGCCAAAGCAGGGTTTTAATCAACACAAGAACATATTGCGCTTTCATCTTTTGACCAATATTAAAAACTGCTATTTTGACACATTAACGAAAGCCAAGCTCAAATCTGGGGCTATGAAAGCATTTGAACGGCGCATGACAGCAAGGAGGCACGGGGGTGAGCGGAGGCAAGCGAGTGATGGAGGAACGGAGTGGAGGGAGGAGTTGAAGGAGCAGGATGCAGCAAGGAACGTGACAGATGGTTGTGGAAGGCTCTCGTTAGTTAGCTTGCCTGGTGGTTGTGCTTCAGCACAGGTTGAGATGGGACAGATGGAAGGATGTGTGTTTGTGCGTGGAGAGAGAGAGGAGAGGGAGACGCACACACACACACACACACACACACACACACACACACACACACACACACACACACACACACACACACACACACACACACACACACACACACACACACACGTACAGATTTCTTGGAAGAGGAGGCAGTGGGTAGCCGTGCTCAGATACTGTGCCAGAGACACCTTGCTCACGCACTTTAAGCATTGATTTAGCAATCAAGAGAACAGGAGAGGGGAGAGAGGACGGGAGGAAGAGCTGGGAGTATAGATCCAGAGAGTAGGTATAACAGAGGGGGAGAAAAATAAAGACACAAGCATCAGAAGTGAAGAACAATGGAGGACAGCAGCGAGGCAGAGTCAGGTGAGAGAACGTGTGAAAACGTGTGAAAAGGAGGAGGAGAGACTTCCCTCCACCAGACTAAGCCTCGGCTTCACAGGCTTGTGTATCTGGGCTATTTTCAGCTGCTACCGAGGACATGCCAGTCAGTCCACACTGGGGTACCTCATCACTGCATCTGAACTGCATGCTGGGACGCTGAACCACTAAGGAGCGCCTCCACTGAGGAAGACGGTTTGATCCGTGCCCATTATGTGTTCCACAAATGTGCAATCGGACTGGGCACGGATTCAGAGTAAACACGCTCAGAGCGAACGCGCCGCGGCGCCTCCTTTGTCTCCGCTTCTCCGTTGATGAGTCTGAACTGTTGACGCGTCACTTCTTTGGACTCTTCCCTCGAGAACTTGATCTTCAACTCAAACCCTGACGTGACATGAGAAGCTGGAGGTTCAGGCTGTGGTGACGCGCCGGGTAAGCGATCAAAGCCTCCGCGTCGCAGCAGCTTTTCCCCTGACATATGTTTAAGTGTTCACCGTGTCCTTGACGCCCCCCGACCCCCCCCCTGCTGTACACGCCATTTCTAACGTAGCATCCACTGCTGGGATCAGCGTTTACGCCGCTGTTTAGTGGCCGCACCGCCTTCACTCAGCTCCGTCTGCAATTAATCACGCCTCCTGCCGAGGCAGCAGTAATCGCTCTCCGCCTGCATCACCAAGACTCCAAACCCTCCGAGCTCCCGTGAGGTGAGCCTGCCCGCTGCCTACCGGACGCCATCATTTTAGTCCTCGCTGCAAATGCTTTTTGTTTACGTACAACAAATGCGAGTTTAAGCCAGAGGGAGAAGCACAATTTGATATATTTATGTGTATATGTGCAAATTATACACACAGCTGTGAGAAAGGCTGCTCACTGAAGTAACTATAATCTTTACATTAGCCATACACTGCAGGCAAGAAGCATAATGACTTCAAGTGCATGTCATTAAAGCTCTGCCTATAAATCAAAGGAAGGATCGCGAGCGTTTCTCTGTTCCGTACTTCATAAATTTGCATCAGTTTCCTCTTGTGCCATTTAAATTTGAATCCGCTGCTAATTAATCATAATTATTTGTTAATGATGAATGCGGCATGTAGTCAGAGACTCAAGGTCATGGTAGTTACAACACGTCACAGTGATCACTGAAGTAAAGTGGTGACAGAGCCAGGACAGGAGCGAGCAACCCTAAACAATCAACATGAAGTAAAGGAGCAAAGTCGGCGTGTAACTTTGGGACTCGCTACACACAGAGTGAAGTCAAGTCAAGTACAGCTGATCGTTACCTGCGGAGCAGCAGCTTGGGGTGGTTCTTGCTCTCGAGGTTGCGGTCTATGAGGTCAGACAGCAGGTGCTTGAGAACATCAGTGGCGTACTCCAGCTTGCTCTGCAGCACTGTCATGATGAGCGAGGCCACGTTGCCCCGGTCCCGCATGGAGAAACCACGCTGGGCCTCCAGAGTGCGAATAAAGCACAGCAGGTAGACCTTGTTGTTAATGAGCTGGCCGAAAAGTTTCAGGCCCTTTTCCACCTGCTCCTGGCGGTAGCCCGGCACCTGAGGAGGCACAGGAAAGATCACCATGAACAACTGATGCTTAGTCTGAAGGTACAGTAGCACATAAGGAGGAAAACACAGCCTCAGGAGGGGTCTTCATTACTTTGTTGGCTCTGTGTTCCACACTTATGCAAGTGCAGTGCAGTCAATTCCCTCACAAGAGCCCAGGTTGTCCCTCCACCATTTATACCAGTCACTTGCTACACATCATTCTCGTCTCCATTTTCCCCATAAATGGCTCCTGTGGAGACTCTTTCTTTCATCCGTCTCGAGCGCTCGTGTTAAGGCGGCGTCTCTTTGCACCCGGTGCAGCTGTCAACAACATGTGTTTCTACCTTTCCTGAAGGAGCTCCATGTAATGTGCTGGGGACTTTTGTTAGGATGGAAGTCTAATTTTATGCCATTTGCCCATATGTGCATGTGTGATGTACCGCAGCACCTTCATTCTATCGCTGTTTATTTGCAGACTATTGTGAGTGTAGCTCTGTAGCATGTGTGTGCACGTTTCGACCCTCAGTTGTATTAGCCTCAATCTATTGTGAATGACTCTGACCTACTCCACAGGTTTCAGCAAACAGCTGCCCAAACGGAGTCGTTTCTGTCGAGATCAAGAGGGATGTGAGAAATATAAAAGCAGGAAGCAAAATGAGATTCAGGGATAAAGTGAAACTGCTGGGAAACACTAAGAATAAGCATCAACTGTAACAAAAGAGCAGCAGCCTCGACTTTAACAGTTTTCCACACTTAGTTCTTACTGTAACTCAAAGCCTGGTACGCTTTTAAATATCTCAGCACCAACTGATTCTTTGTCATGAGCTTGCTGACCAAAGCTACTGTAGGTTTTAAATGCTCCGACACATAAATAACAATTAGGCGGCTATCAGGCGCCCAAGACAAGCCCGCTTCCTTCTTCATTATGCTCCTATTCCACATTATACTCCTCATACAGTTTGACATTTATACCAATTAAAACATAATTAAAATTGCTTATTACTGGAAATTCTCATCAGGCATCGAGTGGCCAACCCGCGGGCAGCGGAATGAGGGTCCATCATTCTCTTAATGGAACAAGACGACCTGCTCAATTATGGCTGTCTGTCACTGTCACCACTAGGGATAAATGACTTGATTTTTTTCTTTTGCTTTCCTCTCTCTGAGCGACTTTTAATTTGTTTTGAGGTGGAGGGAGAAAGCAGCACAGTGTCTCTTATCATTAGCGTTATTAATAAGAGTGCGTTCGTGATTCGAGGCCTGCCTTGTTTGTTTTTGAAAAAAAGTGTTGTCGGCCGTCAAAGGGTTTTTGTTTACCAGACAAAAACAGCGCCGGTGTCAATTTCACCTACTCTGACCCAGCACATTGTTAATTTGTTTGCTCATTTTGCTCTTTTTTCAAATGAGGCTAATTGCATAGCATTTGTTATGCGATAGAGACTGAAGATCAGGTGCACGCAGTTGTGTAGTTTGCACAATCCAATCACACGAGTGGTAGTGGGACCCTTAATTGACTTGGAAACGACGACAACAACAACAGCTTCAGATGTAGCTGTCCTGTGTCTGATCAGCACAGTCTCTAGCAAAGCACTGTTATTTCCTTCTTTACAGCCTGTAACTGCATCATACCTCTAGGTCTCTGAGTACAGGATGCTCCTCAATTCCTGGAAAGAGGACCCTCATGGTGTAGGTTCTGTAGTCCAGGAATGGGATTCCTGCACCATCCAGATCACTGGTCAGCTCATGAATGTCTGTCTGGAGCTCTGCAAAAGCTGATGACACACAAACGCTGTGTTATTTAGAACGTGCATTTGTTAATTCTCGTATTTAATGCCAGCTGTTCACGCATGAATCCTACCCTCCTTGCACTCCAGCGCCACCCGGGACTCAAGGTTGTCCATCTGCATCTGCAGTCTCTTCAGAGTCAGGTCGCTCTCTCGAGACTTGCGCTTGTAGGCGATGAGCACCACCACGATGAAGAGGATGAGCAGGGCTCCGGCGGCGGCGATGCCGATGATGGCGGTGCTGCTGAGCGGGCTGTCGGAGGTGATGTGCACCACGCCTGGGGAAAACTCGATACCACCCACACGGGCCTTGAAACGGGGGGGAAGACAAAGAGGCAGATTATAATTACATGAAGCTACCAGACAGTAAGTGATACCGGAGCTATAAAAGAATAACTTTAAACTTCTTACAGGTTCTTAAATACACTACCCCATCTTTAAAATCAACATCGCAGCTCAGGCAGACATATTGATTTACTATTTCAGTATGTACACACTGGTTTACTTGTGTGTCTTCTAATAGTTTTACAGTAAAGTGTATATCTCTGCTTCGCTGCAACCAGGTGGTAACATCAGAAAGCGCTTCGTTCAAAGTGGTCCCTTTAAAAACCACAAATGGAATCTTTATTGAATTTGCTGGGGCCCTAATTCCTCCGACCGAAGGCTTATTTGTTTGTCATGCGTCTGGTTGCGGGCAGTAACAGGAACCGCACGGCCACACGGCTGATTGGATTAGAGCTGTAGTCTGTTTAGAAGTGGAGAAGGGGGGAAAAAGAGCCAGAAACCAACAAGGAGTGTCAGCTGCCTCGAACGTCTGAGCTCCTGCCTAGCAGTGGTGGAGCCTTGGCGAGCGCGTGCTGTGCCACTCACCAGGACCTTGTGTCGCCCTGTCAGGTTGGGCGACTCGCACAGCAGCTGGGTCTCTGACACCGTCAACACGCAGGGCTTCTCCCCAATCAGAACCGTGTAGTTGAGCTTTCCGTTCGCGCTATTGGTCGGCGGGAGGAAGTTCCGCCCCTGCAGGAGAGCACGGCGTGTGATTGGTGCGTGCAGTGCTAAACGACCGGATGGTATGAAGCAGAACCCACTCCTCCTACCTTCAGTATGATGGGTGATCCAGGTTTCAGCTCCAGCACCCCGGACACACTCAGAGGTTCAAACTCTGGATTGGGGTAGTAGATAAAGTTGGTGGTGTTGAGAGCCATCACAGCCTGCACGTCGTCCAGCTTGAAGCCGAACTCGTCAGGTCGCTCGGGGACCTCCTGCTGTCGGGCCAGGCTGATGGGCAGCTCTGGGGCCTGGCACAGCATGGACGTAGGGCTGAGCACCTCGCACAGCTGGAAGCACACATGGGAAATCGTCGTGAAGGGGTGCGATCTACGCTAATGAGTGGAAACTAGCAAATACACATATTTACAGTATGTAGCTATAAAAACTGATATACACTTTGGTGATGACATGTTGCTCCTCATCACATTGCACCAGTTTGAAATATATATATTATAGGGAATCCTTTCTCGGTTCAGACCAGAAGCTGCTCCCTTTCAAAAGGTGGGAAGAAAACCTGTTGGATCATTTGAGCTCAAAAAAAGTTAAATGAAGGGCTGTTAGTGATCCTGTGCAGACTTTGATGTGTGAAGATTCAGGCGTGATAACTAGGTCTTACCCTTCCTTCGTTATGCTCCGCAAAGACATTTCTTTATCCCGCTCTCCTCTCTCTGATGTTTTGTTCTCTTTGACACTTTTATACTCACTCACTCATCTTCCTGCTCGATTATGGCGCCTGGATTTTTTTCGTGCCGTCATTGGCGCCGTCTCTAATTTGACACACGCTTTAAATCCTTTAAGGTTCCGCATTCACAACTCAAAGTCGGGGTTTTCTAAACAAGGACAGATTGTCCAGGCTGTCATTGTACGGCTACCTGCCCTTCAACGTCTCCATTCGCCTGTCGAGGGATTGACTTATCAACCGCCGGCACAGGCCTCGTTCACAGACAGCTCACTGTGACCTCTGTCACGCAACCACTCAACCTGTTTCCTGTCACTCTAATTGGTTCCTTGAACATCAAACTTCACATTTCTGCCGGGTCTTAAGGGCCAGGGACATGTTTCCTGCAGCCCTACTGTATAGGCAGCTAAAGTAAATGCAAAAAATAAAACTCTTTGTTGACAAATGACGTCTGTCGGCACTTTCAGTTTATCAGTGGCCGAGGCACAAAGACATACACATGAGCACAGCTGTTAAACGCGGAGGAAGCTCAAGGAGAGAGCATTACTGTGTTTTGTCACATTGTCGTCATTCAATCTGATCCAGAGATCCCTGCAGAGTTTTATCTATTCTCCCCTGGGAACAGTGGGAAATCCAGGGTGAAAACGCCTGATGAGGGTCAGTCTCTATCCCTATTCTTACCAAGGTGTGCACAGGTGTCACATCATTAACAACCTGCTGATCACTACGCCCTCAGCTTTTTATGACACATTATCTAAAAGCGGCACTGTGGAAAAGAAACCCGACAATTACTGTGACCGGGACGTGTCGCTGTCACGAGGAGTTGGGACGTTACAATTAAGCCTAATTAGGAATCAGCAAACACCACTCGACAGAGAAGAACTGCTGGTGCAGTTACTGTACACTTACATTCAGTGTCTCGTGGCCGTTGTATTTGGCTCGGATGAGTGGGGTCTGAATGATGTCCAGGTTAGTGCCTGTCACTGTCACTGGGGTGTGTCCACTGAAACATGATTGACAGGAAGGTGTTATTTGCAAAATGAATTATTTATCTGTCATTGGTTTAGTTCATTTAAAGAAATAACATCTACTAATTAGCTCCACTTTGTGCCGTACCTGTAGATACTCCACTCAGGCTCTATCTTGGTGATGGTGGGATCCTCCACGTACTCGAACAGCAGGTCCTTCTTGAGATGAGCTTTGTTGATGCTCACGGACACAGACATGTTGCCGTAGCCGTGCAACGAGGCGTGGGTGCGACAGGTCAGCCACTGCCCGCCCCTCCTGAGGGGAGAACGCGGCGGAATTATGATTAGAACGGACTGTGTCACATGTGACAGACTCAACTCGCTCATATTGGGTTCTGCTGCGTTTCCCATTAACCTCAGGTAAGTGCACGGCTGATCCCTAACAGTGATCGACACGTTGCTCCCAGCATCAAGGTGGCTGCCGGTGATGTTGACAACGGTTCCCCCGGACACTGGCCCTCGGTTGGGCCTTATTTCACTAATCCTTGGAACCTGGACAACGAGCCAAAGAACGAAGTGAAGAAGTGAAAAACTAAATAAAAACTACAGCATGTTTTACCGAAGTAATGGGAGGAAATGCAGCCTCACCACAAAGTAATAGTACTTGGAGGATTTGGCCATGAATTCTGGTCTGCACTTTCCAACACCGACGCAGACCTGCACATTCCCAGTGTACTGGCTCTCCTCCGCTTTCCCCATCTCACATACAATCCTGTAAACACACATTGACCCAGTACTTCAATATTTACAACAGCAGAATTCACATACAGACACAACTAAGTGTAGGATGGTGACTTTTTAGGGTTGGAAATTAAAGAATTGTCTTTGTCCTATGAACCTAAAAACAAAAAGAAACAATGAAAATATGTTTAAGAAAATGTTAAATAAATTAAATGACTGGAACTTTTAATTAATGCCCTTTAGTAGTAACCTTAATTTAGTACTCCATAAACTCCAGCCTTTGGCAGTAATTATAGCTTCAAGTCTCTATATACATCTCACAACTGGGAGCTTTCTTTCTTTTCCTTCAGGCTCTTTCATGCTGGATGGCAAGCATCTGGGAACTGCCATCTCTAAGTCTCTGCACCATTGTTCAGTGAGCTCTAAGCCGGGCCTTCGGCTCGACCACTTCAGGGCTCTGCCTGCTTCGGGTCGTTGTTTTGCATAAAGGTGAACTGTCGCTCCAGTCCTGCATCATGTGCACCGTGCAGCAGCTCCTTTTCAAGGTCCTGTCTGAATTTAGCCACCTCCACGCTCCGATGGAGGGGCGGAATGAGCCGGCTGAGCAATGCCTGCTTTAGTGCTTGAATTTCAGTCCAACTACAAATTGTTTTGTCTCATGAGCTCAGATAATCTTTCGCATGCACCCAGAGACCTTTAAATGTCTTGCATCTCTCTTACACTTCTACACTGCACGTAAGCTCTGAAGGTCAATTTTGTCATCGGTTAGTGAATGTAAACGCATGTGAGGAAGTGTTCTGAAAACTTCCTGAAGTCAGTACATGCCCTATATAAAACTTTCTATGCGACAACCTCTGCAGTTCTCCAGCAAATGCAGAGAAGATTATAGAACCAAATTGACCTTAACTAATATTAAAGCCTCAATAAAATAATGTATTATTTGGCAGTGGCTTTCACCCATGCCCACCTCCACCTTAGGAGCAAAATGAAAAAGTCTCTATGCTTTAATGTATGACCTCAAATGCAGCCGCTTCTGCAGGGTCAGCATTCAGATACAAAGTGCTGGCACACAACTTTCCAGCAGAAGAAGCGCTGGGTCTGTTGATAAGCAACTCTACACTAGTTTAAAATAATTTGATAAACCTGCACCTGGATTAAAGCCGAACATCATGTAAATATAACTTTCTAAAAATAATCATAGAAATGTGTGTACTATTAGCTCTTTTGACCTCATGTGATATTAACAGTCAAATAAAAACTCAAAGCAAGCTTCATATTAATGGTTCAGTGTGACTTACTGCTCAGCCGGGACATAGCCTTCATGTATGGGGGTGCAATTGACTCCGGCCACCTTTACATTGCCCTGAATCTCTGTAAAGTCCAGTCCCAGGTTCTCACCACGGATAGTCACAAGCACACCGCCCTCCCTGGGACCCCGCAGGGGGGTGATCTGCAGAAAGTCAAGTAAAATGACACAAACAAGCTTATTGCTTATTTAAATGCTTTTAAGACTCTGTTGCGTTACTGTGGTGGGACAAGGCTCATGTGGAGGGATAAATACTACAGAGAAGACACAATAAACAACAAAATAACAGCTCCAGTGGCAGCTAACGGGTCAAGACTCTGGGTCAAGGAAATGTCATTTCTCAATCCTCTATTCACTGTAATCCACCACAATCTCCGCCACATGAGATTAACCTAAAAGCTGCCTCCGGGTGACATCTTCACAGCAATCATGATTTCCTGTGATTTATCGCTAACATCTCTTCGCTGTTGATAATGCAGTCCCGGCATCCATCAACGCTTTACTCACACAATTACATTTTGACCAGTGAGTGTGTGCACACATCACCGGGCTGCTCCAGATGAATGGACTGTAAAAGCGTCCCTATCTGTCTTTGCCAAACAGAAATGGTCCGTACTGCGGTCTGCAGCCAGGAGCCCACCTTTAAAGCTGCCGTCTCACCCTCAGTCCACAAAAAAGGACTGCAAGAATGGTCATTGTGCTTATTTCAGACAGAAAAAGGTTTATTGTTTAGCCAGACTCACTTTCAGGCTCTTTAAGGACACTTCATGAGTCAGAGCTTCTGATGAAGATGTGCAAGAATAAAGGAGAAGTAAGAAGTGAAAGAATGAAGGGAGGAGGGGAGCAATGAGGCGTTGATTAGATTTGTGACTTTGACAAGATAATTGACGGTCGGGTTGAGGCAAACACTTAATCACTTCTCCCTCTCTCTCCTTTTCTCTATCCACCTTTGTGAGCGCCTCTTCCTCTCATATCATTGATGGGAGATGTCATTATAATGAAGCGTATTAAAATGCATTAGGGGCCCGGGCGTCTGTGAGAAGTCCTCACTCCTCGCCCGCTGACAGTTTTTATGGGGGACCGGAGAAGGGAGCAATATGTCCACTGCTGCAGCCTCAGGGACGTGAGGAGGCTCCTCTCCACGTATAAATCCACCACTTAGAGGGAAGACAAACACTGGAGTGGAGGAAGGATGGAGCGCACCGGACCAACCAACACGTCATGATAAGTGACCTAATGCCACCTTCTCCTTCATCCCTCATCTGATCTGATTCAGATGAATCAGGATTGGAAAGAGGTAATTAGGTCTTTATGCTGATGTATCTAGGACCTAGGAACGCACGGCCCAACCCCCCATTCCAAGAAAAAACCTGTACAGTGTGTTGCATTTGTGTCTCACCTGTGTGATCCGAGGATCGGTGCACTTGCTGTTGATGCCGTTGTGCTCCAGCCACTGGTTCTCAGGGTGGGGACAGTGCTGCTTGAGCATGCAGCGGTTCTCTCCTTTGCACCAAACGCACCCGAACAGCGGGTCCGCCTTCAGACACAAGCCGCAGCTCCTGCGCTGGGCGTCGCACTTGTACAGATGGACTGTGCAGGAGAGAGGGACGTGGGGGGGTGGCGTTTAGGAGAAAGGGGAGAGACGAAAAGTATTGGCAGAGATGTGAACAACCTTTGTGCAAATGATTACAGATATGCAAATGAATGCAAATTCATTTTTGGGCTAAAGCCTGTGAGATGACGGGCAAATGCTTCTAAACACACAAACTAAAATTCTGGTTGTTTACCCATATCTCTGCTTGTCTGTCAACAACTCACGGAGACATTCATTGATATCTTTGTCTCATTATTTCGGCATCCATCATCTGTATACGTTCCCTCTCGCTCCCTTTGAGTTTTTCACACTGCTGCCCCCCGTCTCTGCTCACCCACCACACATTTAACATATCTCCATGGCAACAGGCCAGCAATTTTCCTTTAATTGCCATTAGATTCATGTGTGATCTGTCCATCAAATGACACCCCACAGCCCTCTTCATCCACAGGCAAACAATGACAGCAGAAGGTTTGTTAAAGACTAGTTCAAGCGTCTCCTATGTTGTTTTTCCAACTTTTGGTGCCTCTTCCGCTCAAGGATATGTTTTGTACATTGCATTTGGCTGAGACACACATCTACACAACTGTAAACACACACACTCACAATCCATGTACAAACTCTGGCTTAAAGCGTATCATTCACAATTTAACAATGTGTTTCTCATGTCTGACTCTGCTGCCTGTGTTTATAATTAGTTGTTTTCCTGTCAGAGAACTACAACCCCCAGTATTTCGTGGTTTTTCAGTCCTAGCAGGGATCACTCACAGTGTGGTGGGTTGCCTGTGGCCTAAATGAATCAAGCCTGGCACAGAAAGGCTGAACGCGTTCTCATTTTAAATGTGCTATATTACAGTGCGTACTTAATAAGCTAATATATGATTTGCCAATATTGCTTTTCTACAATTTATGCCAGTGTGCACACTGAATTGCTGATATGAGAAAACTGAAATGAAGAGAAAGATTGATAGATAGCCGAACTCCCAGAGACGTGTTGACAGAGCAAATAACAGAAACACCTGAAATGAAAAAAATAGATGGGAACAGGAGTAGAGAGTTGAGGAAGAGACAGACAGGCACCGGTGAAGAGCAGTGGAGACAGATGGAAGGGGAGAGGGAGACCTGGAGAAGCAGAGCCTAACAGCGGATGTGTGAAGTTAACCACTCTACAAGGCAACATCAGGGGATGGATGCTGCACCTCAGCATAGTGCCTGCCTGTTGCCATGGAGACCAGCTCTAAGGCTAACAACGGGGAGACAGCGGCTTTACTTTGTTTGTGTAAATGAGAGTTTATAAGAGCTGTTGATCATATGCGCGTGTCACACTATGCGACGAACTGATGCTGGAATCGAGTGTTACGGGCGCTCACCTTTGTTGTGGGCGGGGTTGTCAATGCTGAAGTCCCCGTTCCAGATGACTGTCAGCTCCACCGGAAGACTGCTCATCTCCATCCCATCGTAAAAATACTGTCACCGCGGCAACCGAAGAGGGAACAAAGAAGAATGGAGAGAGAGAAGAAGGGAGAGAAGCGATACCACTTTAAACAGTTTATTGTCTTCGAGTCCAGAAGCCTCTGATAACTCGAACGCAAAGCACATCAACAGGTGGCAAACACACATGAACTGTCCCTCACTCAAATGCTTTGACTCCACAACCACACACAAGCGCAGCAGAAAGCTTTCAAAGACTCCATTACTTTTCATTCGCTTCTGTAACGCTAACAGCGTGAAGGGTTCGCGCTACAATCATAATTTTCTGCTAAATTACAGTTTCCCTCCTTCACGGCTCAATCAAAGTACAATATTTGGATTGTACTGTGATTATACACAGAAATCCAAGAGACATCTCCACACACAGCCACTGACACATACATTGAGGGTGATGAAGACAGACAGGAAGATGAGATGTTATTGTATCAACAGACGATTAGCATCAAGACCAGCACGGGCCTTTTTTCATGCTAGTCTTTCATCGCTGTCAATGCATTATTCAGCCAGTGAATGGAGCCTGATCGCAGGGATGGCTGTGCAGCAGAGTCAGGCTCGTGTCTCATCTACCCACTGTCTAGCCGAAGAGCAAGGAGCAAAAACCCTTCAGCTGGCAACTGGGTGTGTGGCAGAGACTAACAAAAGATTATGATCACATTTATGAGGGACTTTATAGAAACTGGGCGTTGTGATAGAGATTGTGTTGGCGTGTGGGTGGTCCGAGACGCTGACGCTGACGCAGACACACACACACACACACACACACACACACACACACACACACACACACACACACACACACACACACACACACACACACACACACACACTGTCCTCACCGCTGTGTTCTGACACTGCACGGACGAGCTGTTGAAGCGCAGGGCAGGGACGCGGTGCTCGTTCCCCTGGATGGTCAGGAGACACTCGTAGCCCCTCTGTCCAGACTGGGGCTGGGGTAGGTTCTTCGCTCGGAGCGTGATGGGCTTCACTACGTTGACTGGAACCAGGATCTTATCAGCAGGCAGTAACTGGGGACACCCCTGGAAGAGAAACAGAGAAAGAAAGATTAGTGAGTTTGGAGACATCAAGCTCATCTACAGCATCTGCTACATCACCAATACAAAACTGTACTTCAGTCAAATGTGTCTCATTTAATAATGCAGTCACTTCAGTTATTTGTTATGGGTTTTGGGTTAAGTTTAGCTCAGTTCATAATTTCTAGGACCTGCTCATATTCAGTATGAAGACTGGGCCACCTCAATAGGTCCTCCACCATCCATATCCATGAAACAGGCTCCTATCCTGAGTTAATACGAGCAGTTCATTTGTATGTTGCTGTTCATATTTCACGTAGGAATCACTACAGGGTTTCTTTTTCGCCTGTATGTTAATTAGACAGGATGAATGACAAATGCTGAGGAACGAGAGAGAAATTGGATGTCTAAAATGAACAGCCAATTAATTCAGGTGTGAGTAGCTGGCTAAATATAGACAGTGTGACTTGGCTGAGCGATTGAGAGGAGGAGGACAGATAGAGATGGACAAAGATAGAAAATGGAAGACAAACAGAGAAGGACACGCTGGGCAGGTGGCAAAAACTGCAGCAAGAACAGGAAAGTGACTGACAAGCACAAGTGAAAGGTGAGGAGGGAGGTAAAGGAGGGTAAAGATAGTAAACAGGGAACAGCACTACTTTGCCAACTCTTTCATGTTGTCGCAGGAGAGCAGATAGAGAGAGAGAGAGAGAGAGAACAGGTAAAATGAGAGAGAGGGCTAACAAAAGAACAGAGTGAGGGAAAAAGGCAAAAAATACCATTAAGCATATGTGACAGAGGGAGCTTTAGCATGTCAAAGAGGCAGAAGCAAAGGGTGAAAAGGAGGCAAGCTGATAAGGTGAGCCCCCGCATGGATGGAGCTGGGGGGAGCCGAGCATGGCGCACGGCGAGCCGGGTGATAACGCGTGTTTGAAATTCATTAAAAGCCACTTGATTGGGTTAGGCTGAGTGACTGACTGGATGGCTGCGCGGTGAGAGAGGGGAACGCTCTGTGACACTACTCCCAAAGTCATTATAGATAAATGACACACCGGGTGAGTGAGTTCATTGGAGGAGTGCTGCAGGAGGGGAAGGAAAAGTTGCCGCGTGTGTGTTTGCTCTTCCAAATCTCATTTTCCTAAGAACCAAGGCTTGTGTTTGGAGAATGAGAATGAGTGCGAGCGCAAAGAGAGATGCAATCCATTTTTAATCACATCTCTTCCAGTTAATCCACTTGAACAATGGGGACAATAAATTTGATCTGGTTTGTGGAAATACAGGCATAGGAAGCGCTGGAGCGTGACGTAACATGATGACTTAAGCTGAATGTTAAAGACACAGATATGCACCGATAGTGGCATATGGCGATGTGGCGATAGGGCTGCGACGCAATCACACACACACGCACGTACTGTACGCACGCACGCACGCACGCACGCACGCACGCACACACACACACACACACACACACACACACACACACACACACACACACACACACACACACACACACACACACACACACACTTAAGGTAAGTAATATCTGAAATAGCCAAACTCATATCAAAACAACACAGCGGGATCCCAGTGAACACAGACTGACTTGTGAGCGTGTGCATCCACATTCTGCATTAATTCAGGCCAAAGGCAACAATAAACAACCACGAGCCAAACGAATGGCAGCTGCGGCATCTCCTTCATCATCTGCCTTTACGATAACATGTCATACAGACGTAAAATGCAAACACACATCAGCATCCCATTAACTATTTTCACCCTTTTTTTCACAAGGCTACTTTTAATGGTTCAATCCATGTAAACAAGGATGATATGGCCTTGAATGCTAAAGCAACTTTACCTACTATTACACACACACACATTTTCCGTATTTACAGTACTTCTACCTACAGATACTGCACATGCATGCTCATAGCGTACCACCACCACTGCCAGCAGCCCTGAGGCCAAATGGGCCGTGAGCCGTTTGGACAAACACCTGTGCATCCAAGTGGGTACCGATGTTGGTTGCGTTGGCACTAATGCTCACTGTCGGCTGTTAAGATTTATGTCAGCGCTAAGCTGATCTAATGTCAGAGTCAATGTTTATTGCTGCTCCGCTTCCACTCAACCCCCAACGGCTGAGGTGTGATGAATAACAAGAAGAGCAGATGCAAATGACTCCATCTACAAAATGCTACATTAAATGTGAGAATGCTGCACATTGTGACTAGTTCTTTTAAAAGTAAGTTGAGTCCTGCTTAAGACAGCAGGTACAATCTGCAAACTAAACCCATATTTGATTCATATTTATTTGAATGAAGCGGCTTTAGAACAGCTGGGAGCTCGGCTGAAAGCAGAGACGGTTCATTTCATTAGCGGACGAGAGAGACTTTTTGGATGTGAACAAAGTTAGGACTCGCACTGAAGCACTAGAAAGAGGAAAGTACTCGTCAATAGCGTAACTCATTGTCGCCGCCTAATCAGCTCTGACTCCTGAAAACCAAGTTGGCGCTTCTCTTTTTCCCCCATATATAATTATTTTTCATTGTTCCTCTCTCCATCAGTGACTCATTGTTTTCTCTGACCTCATGTCTGGTTCGCTGTCATGCTCGTGCTTCATTCCTCCTCCAGCCTGTGTTGTTCATCCCTTTCTTGCTCACTGACCCTTCCCACTTCTCTCAGCAACTATCTCTCCCTGATCCTCTCTCTCCCCATCTCTATCCCGACTTCCTTTCTTCTCAGGGACCTACTTAGATCTGATAATTAGAGGCTGGTGGGAGGTGTGAAGGGTGGCTATGGGGAGAGTGACAGAGAGTAGGAAGCAGAGTGGGAACTGTGAATGTAAAAGCCCTTGGCATAGTTTGAAGCAAGAGAGGAGGGAGGGTGAGAGCGAGAGACAGAGAGGGCCCCATAATTATAGCAGTGTAAGGTGTGAAGATGAAGAGGATCTGAAGTTTTCATACACACAGATACACACACACCTTGTGGTTACCAAGAGCTCCTCCTAACTGTCCTCTGTTTTATCATCTCCTACCAAGCCTCGGGCAAAGACTCTCCCTCTGTCTCTCACCCTCCCTCCCTCCTCCCTTCCCTGCTGCTTCTTACCTTGTTTCTATCCTGCTGTTCATTCTTTACTGTAAAGTTTCCAAATACCTCTCCACTGGCTGCTGCCACTTTGGTCTATCGCGAGCCTCTCTGTCTTAAGGGACCAGCCGGGTTTATTGTTGTAATTGTAGTTAAACAATTTTGTTAAAGCTCATCTAAAGTTTGAGTATGTCTTTGTTCTCAGTCCTACGCAGCTATATCTAATCTGGAGGTTTGTTTAAAAGCTACAAGCTCCTACTGCAAGTGAACGGCGACCATAAATAATCTTAATTACCTGATTCAAATAAGTGGAAAATGATAAAAAAAGTAACTAATGCAACTAATGCAGCATCGTACTGTACATGTGTTGGGGGATAGTGATATATGGCTCAGTTCTGCATCATCGTGCCAGTGAAGTGTGCTTAGGAGAGGCTTGACAGCGGCAGGATATCGCCCCGCTGTGCTGCAGTCAGGATGAAAAGAAAGGGATTTTGCTCCTGAGGTTTTCATCAAACTAAAAGAACAGGAAGCGTCCTGAGTTTCATCAGATGCATTCAGGGTGTCTGCTTCACATAGATGCCCCAAATGCAGATAAGCCAACTGTTTATTTGTTTAGATCATAATCAATATGAGGGCTGTTGTATAAATTCAGTGTTTTAAGATTAAGCCACATGCGGGTTATTTGTCAGTGAAGCTCATCAGAAAGACCTTGAGATGTGTGGAGCACAAAGAGGGACGTGGCCTTGGTTAATGTGCCACCAGGCCCATATCGCTGCTGGTAAAAGTAAAGAGACGCCCACTGTGGGCTCAGGTCTGGCTGTAGCCCTGTTCTGCCCTGCATACTAACAAAGTGCTCAACCAGTAGGAAGATCAGCTAGTGTCGACAATTAGCATAATGCTACGGGCTTATTCAGATCGTTGCCTGAAATAAATTAATTGTAATAGTACACACAAAAAAAGACACCATCCCATAGAGCTCAGCTGCCTTTCATGAAACGGTTCTGTTGGCTGTGGGTGTGTCTGCATGTTCCCACGTTCCTGAGCTTGTGTGTGTGCAGGTCTAAACAGCAACCAAACATCTGGCTGCAAATGCGGGACCTTGAATTTGAGGGGTTAATTAAAAGCAAATTAAAAGTCATTAAGCCTGCAAAACACCTGCTTTCTGAAACAACATGTCAGAAAACGGATGTCATTAATGTGCTAATACCAAATCCCTGCTGCTTTATTTTCCTTTCAGTCAGCAGCACAATAGGAAAGGATTCACACATTATTATCCTCCGTCAATATTGACCACCAGTGCCTGAGTTAATTGGAAAAGTAAACCTGCAAAGAATCAGGCTTGGGCCTGACCAAGCAGAAGGTTCAAAAGGATAATGGAAACGGCAGAAAAAGAAAATAATATCATCTATGCAAGTTGAATGGCTCGGGGGAAACATGGGTGGAAAGACACAATTGAGAGCAGACTGCTCATCAAAGGAGGCAATCTGGCTGGGCTTGTCCCTGCCCATCACGCAGCGTCTGCCAACCCAGACACCAGCACTTAGTGATCTTCATCATAGCTCACCTCAGGCTAGGATTAACAGGCCACTATCGCTCTGAAAGGCGGCAAGGCCCCCAAAACAGGCACGGCTGTACCGACATGCAGCAGCACACGCTACAGTGCATACATCCACCAGCACATACCCAAATCTTCCTTTAGCTGCTTGAAGTGTCCCGGAGGCCTGCACTGTGGCTGTGACTCAGAATCAGAGTAAGACCCCTTTGATAGGATGGAGAGAGGGTGAGTTGGGGGCATCCAGTGACTGGCCTGTCCTCTGCAGCAGGGCAGCCTAATTACAGTGGGCTCTGCTTCGATGGGAATAGACCTGGCTGCCAATACTATTGATAATTCACACGGACTAAGCTGTTGCAGGGAATAGGGATGGGCAAGAGGAAATGGCTCAGTTTTATTAGCCCTCTCTGCCCTTTGATGTGCAGTCAAGAGCAAAGACATGCCAGGAGACTCATGCCAGCTGAAAGGTGTCTCGGCCCCTTCAATGTAACTCTTTTTGCTTGTAAAACCTAGAATTAAAGCTATTAGTCTCACATAGCCTCACATTCCCCTTCAATTTATATCAGCATGTTTTATTCCTTACCCTAAAGCTGGTGTATGGAGTTTGCTAGGCATCGGCCCTGTGTGGAAACACTCTGACTTCTTCTTTTTCAAGCTGCTGCAGCGGCAGTGCCAGACATTTTGGGTCGCCTCCTGACAACCATTCATTTCACTCTCTGTTGTCACAGTTGACAGTGTGTGACTGGATAACAGGAAGCACTGTTAAACCTAAAAAAACCAAAAGTCTGCGCTCACCTCAGGTTTCTTGACTCGTCCCTCCTGAAAAGAGCACGTGCGGGGGTCATGGGTGCAGTCATGTCTGTATTTACACCAGTGGCACTGGTAGGGACTGCTTACACATGATAGACACCTACAGACAGCACATTACAAATTATTCATACATATACTGTACGCAATGTCAAAATCAACATGAGGTCACATGCATTTATGATAGACACACAACTGTGACATAACCTTGAGATCATGAAATTACTTTGACTTACGATTTGTGCACGCTGCAGTTGTAGAAAACAAAACTGGTGTTTGCGAAGGCCAGGCCCGTCTCCTTAGATTTAAGGTACAGCTGCACGATCTGGTGATCGCCTAAAATCAAGAAAAACACAGATCGTGGTGAATACAAGGATGCAAAAGCCACATTTTGCTATCTAGAAAGACGGAGCCACAGGTGCTGGGCCTGTTGCAGCGTAGGCCGTATCTTAAGACAGAGGGAAAACAGACAGGTTCTGTTGGATGGATTAGGTCTCCTGATCCCTTTCGCCTTAATGAAAGCTGTGCACATGCATTTCCCTTGGGATGGAAAAAATTCCCCAGGAAAAGTCTTTGAGAGTGTGTCTGACAAGGTAAAGTGGAAGCAGATGAAACAGACACCATGTGCTTTTTTTAGGGTGTGTGCGTCTTCTGTACTTGGTGTGTCCTTTTGTCTGGCCCTAATGAAGGAGTTCATGTTTAATTCAACAACACATCCACACATCTGCAAGCCCTCTCTCTCTCTCTCTCTCTCTCTCTCTCTCTCTCTCTCTCTCTCTCTCTCTCTCTCTCTCTCCACTCTACCTCTGTACCTCTCGCTCTCTCCTTCCCACTCATTCGCTACACACAGGTGTCTTCGCTGCCTTCCCACACTGCAACTTTTCTTCTCCCCTGCGTCTCCCATCGTCTTTCTAACAAAGAAGGAATCATTCATCAATCACACCAAAGCACCTCTGACAACAGATCTGTCCTAATTAGGCCACCTAAATGTTACCTTGAAGCCTCCATCAGTCTCTTCCCTTCTTTTGTGTCTTTCAGCCAAGCTTAGACTAATGAGTACTAGTACAAATGGACACAAATATACTGTGGGGAAAAATGTGGATTTTTCTCCTCCTTCAGAGGGAATATACTGTAATCTGTGGGTTGGAGAAAGGAATTGCCCATCTTAAAAATAAAAAAATGTTTCTTAATCTCCAAAGAAAACCCCAGTGCTCTGTCAGCTGTAGATGTGTGTGCCATCCATCCACTGTATCCACTGCCGTGCGTCTGGACATGTGTGTCTCATGTTTCTGCTAACATGATTAAATAAATGAATAAATGAAAATGTTAATATTTGTGCATGTCTACGGCTGAGGCCTGACAGATTTCACCTCTGTGTAAAACCCATCTGGGAGCTTTTCTTTATATGTAAATTTTGAGCATTACTGATGGTTCACCCTTTATTTTCCCTTTTCATTCATTATTCATCCCTCTTTTCATGAGAGCACAGGACGATGGCATCTTCATTATCCCAACATGAGGACACTTTCAGGGTTGGGGATGAAGGATTGTCTGCCTGGGGACAGGCCTTCCCACATGGGAGCTTAGTTCAATTAGATCAGGCTTAGCCAACCACAGGCCAGGGAGGAGAAGAGCAATGCAATTAAGACAAAAATATACAGTATACTAAACAAATGATATCAGGTTTTGGATGTGAAATGAATGTATAACTGATTGTAACTTGACTGCAATGAAAAGGTGCCTTTATTAGCAGGGACTCTGGGTTTTGCCTACTTTGTGCTGGGCTTAACCATGTGCTCCGCACATCTGCATCAAGGGAGGGCAGTAAATAAACCAAATGACAACATAATAACAAATGTTCACTCAATTACTGAGCATGTCCTAGGGCAGCGCTCTGAGGTCTGCTGAGTTACTGATGGCTGAGGAAGCCAGAAAGACGTGGAACACTCATAGCCCCAGGACGGACACGCTCCTGACTGAAAACGCATGTTTGTATTCAACAGGTCCTTTAACTTTGACACCTTGTTGGTTCTGGTGATACGTTTCAAAATGTAAACTCACTGATCCCTTTTTCGTCGCCTTAGGCTCTGAACAAAGGTTGAAACGGGTCAATAAAAGTAAGCACGGCCTCTCACCTTTGTCAACAATGATGCGCGGCATCTCCTTTTCAGCAGGCGAGGAGCACTTGATCCGGTTCCCCTCCACCAAGCCGTTCATCTCAGCCACGTCCTCAAAGGTGCAGTTGACCCCGGCAGACAGCTCTGGCACATTGTGGGCCTCCAGCACCAGCTGCCGACAAGCAAAGAGGGCAGAGGGAGTGGGAATATGAATATACACCTAATATATGAAACCATATGAAAAATAAACCAGCAGTGGGTCCAGAGTTTTAGTGGCCGAGGAGAAAACTAGCAGTAAGACTGAGGTGAGAAAATGAGCAGAGGAATGAGGGGATGGAGGGAGGCCTTCTGGGAAATAGGCAATGCTAATTTAAGCCACTATGTTTGAAAACGCACTGTAAGCTCTTTATTCAGGTGGGGACAACGCTGTCCTTGAGCAGGAAATAGAAAAAGGGGGTTGAGAGGCAGGTGGAACAATAATATAAAGTAGACAAGCTGCAAAAGGCTGATTGGAAGGTGCAGATGTGATCAGAGAGCTGCCTGACAACAGCTTCCCACATACAGTAGGATGAACAGTGACCAGGCGTCTCTGTCCTCAGGCCGGGGCACGCTTTGTCTGTATCCACCTCCTTGCTGTTCGAGGGCCCAGACAAACTCATCTGTCTTCTCTTCTAGCTTTTAATGACTCACAGTATGTTTGAGGGAAGGAATGCAGCCAGAGCTTCGGGTCCCCCACTTACATTCAGAGGAGCCACAGCCACTGCAGCCTTGAACAAATGTACATAAAAACAACATCCAACATTTTGAATGCTGTGTCTGTCGCTGAGGATATTCACAGTGTAATGATGGAGTGGATTCAACTGCACCTATCATCTGTAATTTACTGCCAACATTTTGTTAGTACTCGCTCTTTATTCTTATCACTGAAGCTGTAATTTCACATTATCAGGTATCAAGGACTGCCAAAGTATTATTGTGCCTGTAATGAGATGAAAATAAAGGTCTTCGTATCATCATAGCAATCATAATATATTGTATATCAAGTGAATAAAACCACAAGATTCAGTTTTTGTCCTGTTTTATTTAAACTACAGTAAATATTTTATTTCTAATGCACAGAAACTTTACTAATTAAAAGAGACTTAAAAACTAAGAAAAATACTTCTGTACTTTATTTAACAATAAGCTTCAGTATTAAAGTATCATTTTCTCTTGACTTCGCTTATCTTTCCAAACAAATATATAACACAAAGGTCAAGAAGGAGCCGCTGTCCATCTAACAGAAGCTTCTGCCGCTAGACGGGAGATGTGTGGCATAGCCTTTGAGTAGAGGCTGCTCGCGGGGAAAAGGTTAAACATTTTCTAAAGGCTCTGGCTTGACCAACATCTCGCACACCATGAATATCATTAGAGTGATGGAGAGGTGTAGCTCAGAAAATAAACCTGTTGTGTGACCCACTGAACAACACAGACGGAGAATAGTCATCCAATGCTCGACCTCGGAAAATCAGATTGGATATTTAAGCAGTTGGTCTTGGAGAATCAAAAACCATTTCCAAGCCATTATTAAACAGGAAATGGGATTTGAATTGTGGCGTCACTCATGGTGGTTAAGGCCAATGGGATTTTTATAACATTCGGTGTTACAACCTTTAAAATTGGTTGCGACATTGAATGTGTTGACAAAGGCAAGCAGTAAGCCTCCGAGGCTACGGTGGCCTGGCGCGATGCATTCAGGCAATCTCCTCTAATCCTGCAGCAAAGCACACACGGATGCATACAGTACATGTGCTGTAGGCGCACAGACACGTCCCCGTCCCAGAGATAAATGGGCCTCAAATGGGGACGGTGGGGATGAAATCAGGTAAGAGGTGAGAAAGCAGCCTCTAGCTCTGCACACCATTAATTAAACACACACCACGCGTTTTGTGCACTCTGCTGACAAAGTAGCGCTATCAAACTAAAAGCCCAACAAGTGTGTGAATTTCTTCCCTTTTTGCACGTACAGTACACATTTTGGCTGTCGTCGACCGTCGCTCCTTGAACGCTAATCAATAAACTTCAACAATCAAAAACAATTCGTACCCTTTCATATTTGGCAGCTTTTTCACAATAAAATGTTCCGGGGGGGGAAAAGTGGCGCATTTAGCTGCCAACAATCACAAACACAGCTGGGCAACGCCGCGCGCTGCTAATGACTGTTGACATTTGTTAGGAGGGCATTTCGCTGGACGGGGCGATGAGTTATGAGGTCAGGATTTGAAGGACTCGTGTTGGCAGGCTGCAAAACGATGTAAAGCAGGATTATAGCGCTAACACTAGCCACTAATCAGCATCTAGAGCGTAATTACATTGCATCACAAATTACGCTTGAGTGTGTAATACTGTCAACGTGCCAGACAAGATTTCTCACTTGCAACACATTCAGCTAGCGTCACTGTTTACTGCTACATGGCAACATTAAGCAGCTAAGCGTTTACTCTAATGTGTTCTATCCTGATTATCTGTATGGACTTTCTTCTGATTAAAGTTTGACCACGTTTATCAGCAGCGTAGTGAATAAACTGTAACAGTGTCGGGGTTACAGTATGTTAGACAGATTAATTAGTGTAGATATGGTGAAAATCATCACAGGGCCAACAATGTGCATGCACTCAAAGCCTTTATTAATAACCTTTACAAAAGCTTTTAAAGAGAAAGCCCCTTGTTTGTCTCGGGTATGTGTGAATGACGTGTTTCTATCCACTCACCGTCACACTAAACTGGGACACTGAGATGTTATTGGGGTGAACGCTGAGACGCACGCACTGCTTGATGTCCGACGCAAAGCGCCGGGGCTCGGATGAGCGTTCACATTTCTCCTTTCTGGTGCACCTGAAAAAAAAAAAAGAAGACAGAGGGGGCGTTATTCTGGAATAATAAATACGCACACACACGCAGGCAGTAACCTGATCAGGGTTTATTCCTTTCCACCTGCTGCCACCTGGGAGAAGGAGAATGTCCCGCCGCCCTCCGACAGATTTATCATATTTCATGTCCAGCACTGCGCTGGATACAGTGGTGGTGAATGGAAGCCCAGTCTCCACTGGGAGGGGCAGCTGCATCTAAAACAATGGTTGCTCTATATGTGGAAGAGGAGCTGCTCTGTCGGTAAAGACGCAGGCCTCCTCGGTGAACCTGAGCTAGCGACAAGTGTTCCTGGGGAAACCCAGGTATGGATGCGTTTTTGCGTGTGAAATTCTGGAAAAGTCTTAAGACTTTATATCAACCTTTCGCCTTCTCCCCCTCTCTCCACAAATGCAAGCACTCATTTAATTCCTTCATAAATGTATTCAAGTTTAATCCCCTATTGATTTATACAAAAACCTGCCGCACAATTAACAGCCCAGCAAGTTCAGAGGCTGCCCTAAAACTCCTTAAAAGAAATGAAAGGATGAAAGGCAAAGCAAGAGGTCGTAATGAACGAGTGCACAACTTTGAAGGTGGGTGACGTTTGAGATACAGTAATACCTAATGCAGCGTGAGCCGGGGTGAGGGGGGGGGGCTGCTTTGGACCTGACATGACTATTGTAAAGTTAAGCGGCCTAACACGCTGCAAAGAGGACAGACATAAAGAAAAAGAAAGAAGTAATCTGTTTGAGGGAGGGAGGGAACAGGAGGAGGGGTAAAGAGTGCAAGAGAGAGAGAGTGAAGAAGAAAAGCACAAGGAGCAAGATTTAAAGGAAGGCAGCCATTGTTGGCTTCCTCTGAAGCTAAGGCCGCTAAGCTGGTTTGAGGAGGGTTTTAATCGCTTCGGCTTCTTTTGTGCCTCTCTGTAACTCCTGTCTGTTCATCCTGCTCTAGGCCTAGTATTTAATAAGACCACATCCAGGCAAACAACCCACACAGGAACCCGACACTCAGGATTTCACCTACAAACATCCATACTGTACAATGATCATATAGATTCAGTTTGTTTTCATCTCCCTCTGCGGTTTATCGTTTTTTCGCAGGCACTGCATGCAAAAAGAATGCACTGCATTATTAGTGTTTACTGGAAGCCCTTCTGTAAGTGAGTCATCGCTAAATGAATCATAGACAGAAGTGAGCAGACGTTTATACCACACCATCAATTTATAAATCATCTGCTAACACTCGCAAACACATGAACACACAAGGAGATTTGCTCTCTTCAATGTCTACACGAGCGCATCACAAGTTATTGATTCCTGAGGGATGCGATGACACATATATGAAGAGAATGCAATTACTCGTAAGTCTCACACTTCCCACACGCTCCGATTTAAATATAGAAGAATTTACATCAAGCCAAATCCTGCAGACATCACCATCACTGAGCTGCATGCGGCGCAGGTTCAGGACGTGATCTCAGGATGACTCTGAGCTGCTTTACATTACAGGAAGAGATAAAGCAAAGGCACTGAATAAGACATGCCGCAGACCTGTTAATGTCTGCCACACAGGAAATGACATTTTAGGCCTGATTTTGTATGTGTGAGTCACGGCGAACAGTATTTATGAGAAATAATTACTTCTGCAAACATTTACAGCCCACAGGTTTTATTGCTGGCAGACTTTTATGGATCTCTCAAGCCGACGACACATAATGAGGCCACGTGAGTTGATGAAACCAGGCATAACTGGACCGGAGACTGCTAATACACCGTCATTAGTGAAGGTTTATCGTTATAGTCCGGGGACTGTTTGTTGTGCCTGTTATATAGATGTGTAACAGACATAGACATTGTACAAAAACTCTCAAGCGCAACAAAATATATTAATCTGAGACCTTTGTACTTCATCTGTATATCCCAGATTTCCAAATGTAAAGAGCACAAACAAGCATGTAATCCTCACTTAATTCCTCCCACAGTAGAAAGTTTCACGCCTCAGAATCGCTCACACTACTGTACCTGTATGCAGCATAAACTGTCAGAGGACGGAACCTGTGAATCACCAGGCATATTGATTGGGATTAACTTTGTTATTGTCCTCGCTGGTGTTCTGCTTTTGCTGTCTGCTGATGCAGTGAAAGGATAGAGAAGATAATGCTGTACATGAGAATTGGACATTATTGGTGCCAACCACTGGATAATTGTTTTCAATTATCATCCAAACGGACCTTGAAAGAAAAATGATTGCCTCGTTTGTAACAATATGAAACAATCCCACCCTCTGTAAACTTTGTAATCAAAGACTAGACCAGAAGCACAGAAATCAAAGCGATTTAGATTTCAAACGCTGCCATAAAGAGCCTGACTGGGGCTATCGTTTCTGCCACGCATTAGATGTCCAACATCTATTCATTTAGTGAGTAAACAGTGCTGTTGTGGAGAGGCGATTTCACTAGCAAAGACACATTATGAGAGAAGGAGCTGAAAGGATTAGATTGGCCCTGAATAGAAACTAATCTGCACCCTTGTTTCTTCCAGCCTTTGATAAGGTGATACAATTAGAGTAAGACTGATGAGAGGGCACGCAGGATTTCTAGCCTCTGCAATTGTTGCTGATGAGACTGTAACAACCATTCAGAGCCTTTACATCAAATATTCAATCACACGTATTTTCGACTTTAATTTTTGATGCTCTGTGTCTAAATAGTGTCTCAGAATGCTGATGATGCCCGGTATGTTCACCAGACCTGCTCGCATACACCTTCAACCCAAAACAGCAACACTCATTCAATCACAAGGGTTTAATCATAGTTTGTGTTTTGAACTGTGCACCAGTATAATTAGAACAAATAGCTCATGCTGGTCCACAGCAAACAACTCCAAAAACAGAATAACAGCAGATGTAAGTAAAGGAACATATAAATATAAACATGCCAATACAGAAGAGCCCATAAATAAATCAAAACACCACACAGTCCTTAGTCAGGATCAAACACACAATACTCTGACATTTCCAAGGCACTGGGGCAGAAAATAACTCAAGGCTTGATCCCTTGTGGTTCAAGCTAGTCAAGTATCAGTGGGGCACAGTTGCAGGGCTCAGGGGAGCATACTCTAAGGAGAAGGTGCAGATGCATGTGGCCATGTGAGACTTCAGGTGTAATGCATATCTAATGTGGGGCTTGGGGAAAGTTAAGCAGCCTGGGAAATGAAAGCTATTAAATTCACAGAAAGCTGGGGTCCAGCCGTCCTCAGCACGTGGGTGAACACATGTAGACACACGAGCATCAGGCGCAAAGGGATCAATAACTTATGTTTGTAAACTCTTACATAGCAAATCAGAAGCATTACTAGTTTTGTGATCATGAACCCAAAACTGTGGTGAGACAATAAACCACAAACCCAATCACCATTTAACGGGCGAGTGTAGAGGTTCAGCCAAATGACACATCAACAACCAGCCTGTCATGCGTACAAGTGACCACACACACACACACACACACACACACACACACACACACACACACACACACACACACACACACACACGCACACACACACACACACACACACACAGGGCAGCAGTCAGCGTGCATCCCTGTGCTATCATTAAGACTGCTGGTCCACGGAGCAGAAATCCGCATGGAGAGTCATTACCTGGCCCAGTGGCCATGACCCTGTTACTCCCGCTTGTGGACACACACACACACACACACACACACACACACACACACACACACACACACACACACACACACACACACACACACACACACACACTCTGTGTCTCTTATTTAAACCCATATCCAAAGACACAGAGATTGCAGCTCACCTGCCCCCCGTCATCATATTTAGGTTCTACGAATGCAAGAACACCGGTCGAGCAGAAAATTACACAGTAGCACTGCTGCTGAGAGGCTGCACCTACACACACTGGACCTCACCGCAGATAAAATCAGCACTAAAAACAAATAAATAAAACATTAAACCTAAAATGAGGGCTACTAGCGTTTAATATTTGGAACAGCCTGCATGAATTCTTTATTTCTCTATCACACATGAACATGCTGGGATAGATGGTCGTCAGCAGCATTAATGCCGCCCTGTGGGCAAATAAGCAGCAGCTGCTTTTCTTTCTCCTGAGTTTCGGTGCTTCACACAGCCATGCAATTTAATCAGCTGTCAAAAGATGTGCCACCAACTTCCTTCATCTCTCTCATTTACACACACACACAAACACACAAACCCCTGCTTTAGTGGCGAGGTGGCCTTATTAGGTGCTCTATCTGGCGTATGTGACGCCATGAGGCCAGCTTCTCCACGTTACGCGGCTTTATCTGCCCGGCTCAGACGTGTGCTCACGTGCTGCTTAGATGAGAATTAAGAAGGTTACAGAGGGTGACAGGCAAGCAGATACAAAATTAGTCTGTATGAATTTTACCAGAATATTGGGTTCATTCAGTTTTAATATAGAGGATTACTGTAGTGGCAGATGGTTAAGCATCCAGCTAAATGTGCTTTTATTATATTCTATCACCAATAGAATGTGGAGGACGGACGACTGCTGAATGTATAACATGCTTATTTGGTTTCTACGATGCTGCTGTTGTCATAGCAACCACAGTATGAGGTGACATGTTTAAGTAGAGGTGATCTCTGCCAAAGTCCATGTGAACCGTGTGTGTGTGTGTGTGAGAGTGAGAGTTTGCCACACACAACTAAATCATCTACTTTAAGATCTGATTTCTTCAATTCTCTCATCTTCTCTCTCCTTTTCTCTCTCTTGTCCCTCTCACCCGTCTCATTGTCTGGAATACATCACCATATATCTTCACTTTCTTTTAGCGCCACCACAACTCTCATTCATCCTCTGTCTTGTGCCAGTCCCTGTGTCTGGTTCATGCTCTGCTGGACAAAGGCAAAACACCTTCCACTACTGTGTGTGTGTGCGTGTGTGTGTGTGTGTGTGTGTGTGTGTGTGTGTGTGCGTGCGTGTGTGTGTGTGCGTATGTGTGTGTGTGTGTGTGTGTGTGTGTGTGCGTGTGTGTGTGCGTATGTGTGTGTGTGTGTGCGTGCGTGTGGGTGGAGGGGTGACAACAGGTGACAGTGAGCAATGGTCCTGACTTAAAAGTGGACATCCAGCTGTTGTCTTTGTGCTCGTGTGCCAGGCTCGGGTAGCTCAGTTTGTGTGTCTGTGTGTCTTCACACTATGATGGTGACAGAGAGACAGAGAGGGAACCGGGAGGTGCAGTACTCCGTTCCATCCTGATGCCCCTGTCACTTCTTGGTCTTGTTCCCTTCCCTCAACTTCCCTTAGCATTCAGTAAGAGGTAGAGGGTGGCGGTGGGGGGTGGCGGGTGCTCAGGAGATGGCCATTGTCCCCAAGAACAAACACCAGGGCAAGTGTCACTGATGCAAAGATGAAAGAAGAAACACTGAATAAATCTAACAATAGCTTTTGTTAAAACTCTTCCAAGCCCTGTACAAAAGTTTATGCATTGGGGAGTTTCTAGATATATGCAGACCCTGAAAATGAGGCAGTTTGAAGTTAGTGCAAACAAAATATCAGTCTATTCCTACTTATTCTGTCTTCATAAAGGTGTCCAGCCTGTTAAATCTCTCTCCCCATAATAGGGGAACTAGTTTATTCCAGTGTGAACAATGGCCGTCCCTGCCAACAATATGTTACCAAGCACTTATGGTTATCTCCAGGGGAAGGCCGGCGACTGCGGCAACCCAACACAATGAAGTCCTGGTAGCATGCTAATTGTGGCACTGCAGTTTAATTAGCATTAGTGTGGCATACCACAATAATGAGCACGCTGAGGTAACGGATGACTGTGAACATAGCGACAGGTTGCAGCCGTGCAGAATTAATATGAGCGAGAGAAGAGCGAGAAAAGGGGAAAAAAAAACATTCAGTGCTGCCAATTAGCTTTTCCCTCTGAAAAGGTTATTCATTTGACAGCACCAAAGATGTCTTAGGAACACAAAGGATTTAGAAGACAAAAGCGTTGCAGCGTGACTTGCAAGTTTCATCAGCCACGCTGTGTGTTTACTTGTAACTTCTTGAACTTTTTTGTATGATCATAATGAGCTTGTACATGTGTTTGACAACGGTTTATCAAGGTACAAGTTCAAAAAAGCGTTGGCATCTATTACGCTCATTTAACCGGTTAGGTCTCAACTGTGCGTGACGGGTGCGTGTCGGCAGTCATGATAATAACATGGCAGTGCACCGGTTCATAGGGGCCGCCGTGCACATGGCAGTTTACCTCTGGTTGCCTATCGATTGTATAGACCGACCTTCTCTAATGAACTAGAAGAAGGCATTTGCCTGTGGCCACTGGCACAGATGACTTTGCGGCCCCCGTTTCCACTTCAGGGACGAAGGATCGATGTTTATGAGTGTGTGGAGGCAGAGAGAGGAGTTGGAGGAGCGGGAGAGTGTGTGTTTACAGACATAAATGCCTCGGAATACGAAGCGCACTGGGTGCCATCACTTCCACATCACCCCTCAACGCACTGTACAATCACACAAAACATGCACTGGAACTGACACCAAAATGCAAATAAATAAACGCAAACTGTGAGCAGGCGCGCAAATGTAATGTATGATAAGCTGCTGGAGATGGAGAGCGACGTCAACGGCAGAGGGGAGCAGGGTCTGAGGGGAAAGAGGAACATGAAAGTGAAAAAAAACGTGTGTGCGTACATATTACCGCTGTCGAAGGCAGAGATTGAGATATGTCAAGCCAATTATTAATGTGATATTAATGTGCAACATTAGCACCGCTACTTGGAGACTGACACTGATATTACAGAGTAATGTGAGATATTCTCAACATCCGTGCCAAATATGATGACATTCATTTTGACAATGCTACTTCTCCAAATATGGTTTCCAATCTGTCTGGCTGTCACGCATGACAGGCGCCTTGACAGCCTAGTTAACCACTTACAAAACTGACAGCTGACAGACTGGCATTAGGAGAGGTATCATATCCATAACGTAGCATCAGCACGCCTGGCAGTGTTTCACTGCAAAAGCACAGAGATTTCTTCAAACTGAAACAAACAGCTAATAAGTCTGGTTTTGAAAATTAATTCAAACTTGTTCATTTATATATTTCCTCATAAATATTTGGATACCTAAAAATAATGAATATATACTGTATATTATTAGCAGGTATTCATCTATGGCCACTACCTCTGTAGATTCTGTACTATGAGCCATTCATATTCCCTAATAGATAATCTTCTTCTGGCTCTTCGCTGATTGACAATATGACGTCCACTGTCAGTGGGATGAGACTGGGAAGAAAGGCGTGATGAGAAGGAAGGGCTGATATGATATTTCACCTGGCGAGTTCTATGAGCATTAGCATAAGTTGTGCATTTCAGAAGCAGAGGGGATAAGCTTTAGTTTGATGGGCTGAGACAGTGTGGTTGACAGGGGAGGTTTCCGGCTTGGTTGAGAAGGGCTCACTGCGGGTGAAGGGAAAATAGGATGCAAGGTTTCCTACTGCGCTCAAAAACTTAAGGCATTGAGGACACTGGATAAATATAACGCTGACTGGATAAATATGCCCACACACACCCTATACACCTAATGTAGTAAGTAAATGGAGAGCATCAAGGACAGTAAACACACACACACACACACACACACACACACACACACACACACACACACACACACACACACACACGCACACACACACACACACACACACACACACACACACACACACACACACACACACACACACACACACACACACCTTCCACTCCTGTTGATTCCCTCCCCTGTACTATTGATTGCATTTCTCCTCTTCCCCTGGTGTTTTCTCTAGGAGCTCCTCTCACCGATCTATAGAGTAAATAAAGGCAATGCAGAGAGAGAGGGCGAGAGCAAAGAGAGTGAGAGAAACAGAGACGGCAATTTTGTTTGGTCTCGGACCAGTAAGGTGATTTCAGGGTTGATTGGGAACAGCAAACTATTTGGGTGCACACTTCCAGAATGGCAACTGCCTGTTATCCTCCACCACGTGTGGGTCTGAGAGGCTGCGTGAGGTGCTTTTCGCTCTATGTTTTCATAAAGATAAGTCACAATATTGTTATCTGTTGTTCCTCCAGGCAGAAGCAAAATGCACAAGAGGCTTTTGCATTTCTGGGTTATCAAAGCCAAAAAACACACACGTGCTAAATATTCGGACGGTGGATGGAGAGCCAGCAGCACATTCAAACTTAAGATCTGAGTCAGGCACATTTAAAGTAACATGACAGACACTGGTAGGCCTCAACAAGTAGACTAATTAATCTGTTAAAAAAACTACAGACTTCATTAATGTTTAATTTCATTTCTGGACTAAATACTTATTATGAATTATAAGTATTATTTCTGTGCTTGACTTCTGCCTTAACCTCTTTGTGACCTATATCACATCAAAGTGTCTACTTTGTCGTCTAATGCACAATATACCCTGGAGATGTGAAGCATTTTAACATCTGCATTAATTCAGGCCTTAGTTCAACAGTGTATCCGAGCTGGTCACTTTGATGTCACATCTTTCAGTCCTAATCACAAATGACTAGTCTCTGTCCTCCATCTTCTCCTTTGCTGTGCATCTGCATTTCCCTGGGTTTCAGTGAGTTTCCTCCTCACAGTCACATTGCTCCACTGCCCTCACCTTGTCCCCTCAGTGCCAAGGTGCTAAATGTACTTACTCTCTCTCTCACACACACACACACACACACACACACACACACACACACACACACACACACACACACACACACACACACACACACACACACACACACACACACACACACACACACACTTGCGCTCTACCCAAGGGCAGGCACCAACACAAGAAACCAATTTTCAATTTACAGTGAAGTGCAAAATCTCCCTGCCCCCAGCAAGCACCATCTCCCACTTCAATCTTAAGGGACAAGTTTCTGTGTGTGTGTGTGTGTGTGTGTGTGTGTGTGTGTGTGTGTGTGTGTGTGTGTGTGTGCTAAAAGAATGATATAGAGTCAGATAAGGTTATAGGTGAAGCAAGAGAAATGCAGAACAAGAACAAGTAAGTAAAGGCTGAGAGTGAGTCAATTGTGGTTAATCTTTGAGCTCCCCTTCATTTTCCTACAATAAGAGACGCTATCGCTAAGTTTGGAGCGGTGCCCATCACAGCCTTTGCAGTGCCCGCCAGTCTGTGCTCTCACCAGGCTCTGGTTTCAGGGCCGGTAAACAATGCCAGTGGTTAGGGTCGGTAATAGATCTAAGGGGGCACTGGCACAATACCAAGCCCCGGGAAGGCAACCTGAGACCTGGCCTGAGTCGGCTGGAAGAGGCACAGGAAGCTCCAGGGCTGCAGGGGATGGAGTGCTGGGCATGTGAGCAGGCGCTACCGAGGGAGGAGACAAGAGCAGCCCGAGCACAGCCTTGTGCTGGAAGCCCAGTGAATGCGTGTGAGCGGAGTCCACGACGGGGACACTTACATGTTGTGCAGGACACACCAGCCACAGTGTGGGTCTCCTGAGCCCAGACATTCGCTGCAGGTTGAATACTGACCGCAGGCTTCCACTGGGACCCTGGACAGCTGTGGAGAAATAACAGTGGAAAGATACTTCAAGTTCAGGCCTTTTACATTTACTGATGGAGTTAAGACGCCACATATCCCCTTCACATTAACATACAGCACAGTGTTTTGTCCGTCTATTATGATATATGGTCCTGCCAATTCAAACTGGCGTTGACTGGCACTGATTGACGTGTGACTTGAGCGAGCGAGCACAAAGGGGAGGCCGGGGTAGGTCCGGCCGTCCCCTCCTCCCGTCTCCATGGCAACAGAGTGGCGCAATAACAGATGTCGCTGGCACTTTTGATTTATGAGCCGTCGTCGTCGGATGACCGCTGTCACTCACGCCGCTCGGCGATGACAGCGAGGAAACGGAGACGAAGCGATCGGCTTGGAGCTGATACGGCTTCACGATGAGACTAAAGCTGCATGTGTGCGTGTGCGCGTGTGCGTGTGTGTGTTTGCGTGCGTGTGCACATCACCTTCTCTTTCAGATGGAGCTAAGGTTAAACAAATGTTTTGTTTTCCTTCTGTGACCCACCATTTCCCCAAGCAGAACAAAAAAAGTAAAGTAAAGAATCCAGCAAACAGACTTATATGTAATATATGATGATGACAATTTAGGAATAAAACGCACAATTTAGCAACTTCACCTTCAACAGGTGGTGAGCAACCTATTATTTCCATCTTTTTGCATAGTGGTCACTCTATACCTCAGGATATAAGTGATGCAATATTTCTTTCTTCTAACATTTTACTGACTAAATTCTATATTTAAAAGTGTGAAAAGAGCATAATTAAACCATCCAATGTAGGGCAGAGTGAATGTAACCGGAGATCAGAAATGCCTTTGAGTAGTGGTATCTCTACAGCACAGCCTGGCACTGACGGCACTTCTCTCTGTTCAATTTGAGAATATCACAGTACATCTCTGCTTAACTGCGTCTCTCTCTCTCTCTCTCTCTCTCTCTCTCTCTCTCTCTCTCTCTCCTTCTCTCCCTTAAATAAAAACCCATCAAGTCAAAACTACAATTTTGCAAAAAGTCACATTTCTCTACAGACGCACACTGTCACTGAAGTCAAACGTTGACACAGTAGCTCTGTGGAGATACTTCAAAAACTTTCATGTGTGTATCTGTCAGTGCTATAAATAGCATGTTGAGGCAGACATGTGCACGTATGCAAAGGCACAAACGCGGCACCACTCAGTTGAGTGGGGGTGCATCTCTTTGCCAAAGTCAAGAGGAATCCTTGTTAGAATGCCGCTGCAGATTAGAAACAATTTGAGGCAATAGCTGTGTGTTAAGAGCGGATGCAGGTATGTTTTTGTCCTCACTACTGTGTAGAGGCGTATTTGCATTAGCCAGATAAAGGGAATGAGTTTGAGATAGAATCTGAGCGATAGCGCTGCGACTGTGTGAGCACATGATCCTCGCCGCATCTCGCATGAGAAATTTCCTCCCTTCCTGTCACTCTTCGCCAGCACCCTCCTCCTCTTCCTCCTCCCAGTGCTCACCACTGCCTCAGACCCCGCCAGCCCAATAACCTGTTAGTCACCGACCAGAAAGACCTTTGTTAGCCTATGGACAGATTTCAGCTGCCAAAGCATTTCGCTAATCTTTGCAGCCATGTCCCCGCGTCGGGCGGTTTGTCGCCTCGTGGTTTGCTATAAAACCCCAGCACCCAGACAGAACTCCAGCAAACAATGCCACCATATCTGGACGCCTTATAATTTAACACTTCATCGGTAGCAGATATCCTGATACACACACACAGATTCAGACTAGAATGGAGGAGACCTGGTGATGCCTATCGAGGCCTCAGATGCCTACATGTGGGGGAAATGGCTTTACCTCAGGAGATAAAACGAACGCGCACACGCACACATTGGGAGCCCAGCGGAGGCAATGGGTGCCAGCGTGAGCCCTCTGTTCCAGAGTGTGCGCCCTGATATCATTCATTCTCCCCCGTCCGTCTGTCTTTCTCCGTCACTCAGACGCTCTGAGGTGTGTAAGATCGTACATTCATCATCTCTCCAGACCTTAGTTATCTATCCGACTCACACACACTCAAGCAAGCAATGCTTCTGTGCCCCCCCCCCAAAAAAATGGAGGGATTTGGGGGCTAAACGACCCAGTACACCTCTTGTATCTCCCATCTCGGTATAACATTCATTTCATGTTATCTGTTTCATTGGCTTGGCCATAGAGGCTGCAGCCATTACGCCTCAGCGTCCCTCACTGTGGCTGCACATCATATCAGCGGGGATAAATACAAAAGATAGGGTGCATGGTATTTTTAATTCCTCCCTGTTCCAGGTGAGCAAATGACAGCCATTACACCCAGCACTCCTCCTCCTTTGACAATAGAAAGATTGCAGCCGCTGAATATAATCATGCTTTTAAAAAAAGTACTTGATGACTTAATGTTCGGGAAGAGAGATGAAGATGCACTTGACCATTTACTGAGGCAGCGCAGCGGTTTCAAATTATACATAAAGTACATGTACACTAAGTGCACAACAATAGTATTTTTTCCCTTTTCAGCATGGCTCTCCAGTTAGATGAGTGTCAGGCAGGAAGAGCTCAGAGTTTCAGTAATCTCAGCGCAGACACGGAGCAGATCAACCCTGACTTTGTTTTTCTTTCGTGTCGCCTGGACCCCCACTCCTTATGTAACGCCAGGGGCCTCTGAGTCAACCTGCAGTTGGAAAGTAATCATTTATTAAATCAGCTGAGACTTCTATTATCAACTAATTCTGCCTCATCTCTATTCCTCTCTTCCTCCTACTCTTTTCCTGCCCTCTCCACTTATAATTAAACTGAGATTGTACCTGCAGCCAAACTCCAACACTCCAAATGAACAGAGAGAGGGAAATTAAAGTGATAGTCCCATCCTGCTCAACAGCCTGTAGGGCACAGTGAACCTCTCTTATCTATCCTCCTCCTCCCCGAGGCTAGCTTTGTCTTTTTCTCCTTGCCTGGTTTACGTTCGTTCATTAGCTCGGCACAATGCTAGCACTATGTTCAGTACCACTGGCCAGGATGCAGCTAACGACCGAATTAATAAGAAATCATTTCATTTCATTTACTGTATTTAATGCAGTGCTAACAAAGTTAGCAACAATGTGCACGTGTTAAAGTAATAGTGCTGCATATGACACACCAGCTAATTATTTATTCCTTCCTTTATTCACTAGTCGCTCTCCATTTTTCTCGTCCCCTCGTGTCCCACCTCACTCCTCTACAGCTGGATGGAGGGGAGATTGACGAGGGAGTCAAATGAGGCGAAGGACACATCAGCGACCGGCTGCCTCGTCACAGCTGATGCGCCACTCAATCAGTCAACAGCTAACCAACGATGCGATGTCAAAAACCCATTCAGCAGAGCGGGTCAATGGCTGTAAGCGCAATATTGTTTTTATAGGACGTTCTCAGAATTCAAATCAGAAAACCATTTATTGTATTGTCAACGCACGGCAAATGACCGGGATGCCATCAGTCATCTTTATCTATTTTCAAGTAGGGAATGGCCACACACACACACACACACACACACACACACACACACACACACACACACACACACACACACACACACACACACACACACACACACACACACACCCTGCGGTGGCCTAAACTCAGCAGCACTAAATTCACAAGAACCAGCTCGTCTCGACATCAAGCCAATGCCTTTTCATTTCTCCGTCAAACCTAGAAATCCGGGGATGAGACAGGCGTTAATGTAAAGTGCATGTAAGCTGCAGGGTGGAATCTGACCCCTGGGCATTTGACATGCGTGCAGAGCAGGTAATGCTCAGCGTAACGCATCAACTCGCCCTTGGGCATAGCCTGGATGAGAACAGGAGTCATATAAAGACTGGTTCAACTCACTGGGATGGTAACAGAGATAGTGTTTGGTACCACAGGCCTTCAGAGTCATAACCATATACAACTGGGAAGACACCAACCTCATCAGATCACATTAGATCAGCTCCCACCGAGGCCCGCAGTCAAACTGTGTCACACCTTCATAACTCACAACCACAGAGGGGTGAGAGAGTCACACTATAAGGGATGCAGTAAAAAGATGCCCTCTGAAATTTAAGAACACTGTTACGCATCAAACATCTTTGATGATGTAATGCACGTCCACAAATTGGCTTGTGGGGTTGTCCTTGAGGAATTCACAATATTCCACTATAGTACACACAAACTGAATAATTGACACTTACTAATCTGCATTTGCTAAGCTGAATATAAATAATTGAGTGGCTGGCACCATGAGTGTGGCAGCCACAGCATTTAGCAACAATAATTTATAAGCTGTATATAAAAGCCACAGAAAGAAATGATGTTTTCAAATCAAACCCTGACCGAGCAGAAGCTGGAAAACGAGTTATCCGTTCCAGGACCGATTTGGATTTAACTAATCTGTCTTCTGGTGTCCGCTTCCTGTTTTGATCATCTGTCATCGTTAAAAATCTGACTTCCTTTATTCTACCCAGATGTTGAGGCTGACGGACAAACCAGTGTTAACGGGGGAGAAACGTTGTGGTGAACTACAGGGACCAGTCCCCGCCGCTCAAATGGCAACTCTAATATCCATAATCATGGTACTCGCTATCAGCTGACTGACCTCTATATGCCAGAACAGCTGTTTAAGCCACTAACAAGACGAGTGTGTGTGTGAGCGAGAGAGAGAAAAAGCTCCAATTAGAGGAGAACCCATCACTGGATGAATAAGACAGATTACTCTGCTAGTGAGTAACACTGCAGCAGGAAAACGAGGGACGGACTGTTGTATTAAATACAATAAGCAGCAAGAAAGAGTTGGAAATAAAGATAGAAGGAAAAAATTATTAGGAAAGCAAAACAAGGAAAACAAAAGCAGGAATCTTGGTGCTGTTCAATACAAATACTCTGAAATGAATATATGTAGGAGCAAAAATCTATAATCCTGAAAGAAAACAAACCCGGCAAACAATACTTTCAGAGCAATTTTGCTGAAGACGTGTCTGCTACTAATTGTCTATGGTCAATTGTCAAGCGTGTACTTCAACAACATGAATTAAATGAAATATAAAATCATCCAGAAAGCATGAATTGAGCTACTTTGGCCCTGCCATGGTCTCATATTGAGCGCCTCCCTGTCATGGGCCCTCTCCTCCTCTCTCTCCTTCCATCTATCACACTCTGTCAGTGTCTGGGTCCCAGGCTTCACCAACAGCAGGTGGCCCTTTAGCTATTGAGCCGCTCGGGCTGCTTTAATAGTGTCTGCCACCGCTGGGAATTGACATTGAGCATATGTGTGTGCACGATGTTATCCTAAACCACCACGGTGACAACGATCCAAACAGTGTGGGCTTGGGTTTCACAACGCTTGCGTGGACACATAACCACAACCTGACCTTTGGACTTGTCTGTTGCCTTGAGGCAACATGACATAGCAAACTAATTTTCTATGTTGGCGCTGGAATCACAGACACAAGCTTATCATTCGTTAATTATAATTATCTACTATGCCTAAATATCAGAAAACTGTGGAAAATGGATCGTCTTAATACATCTTTCTGTACATTTGTTGAACTTTCTCTGACCTGTCCGGACATTTAATGAAATATGCTTCGACTCAAGGCAACAGCGTGACAGGCTGCGATTCTGATGAATGTTTATAGGGAGGCGTCGTGAAGCAGCTTGCTCTGAAGAAAGCTGTGAGAACAAACGTGCTGTGTCGAAAGCCTGTTGCTACAAGCTCTCTGCTTTACCCTCAGAGCCGGTGCTGTGTTTATTAACACAACCAACAGGAAGTTAACCATCACTAATAGAACGAGATTCTTCTCTCGCTGAATGAGAAGCTGGGACAAGACATGATGACAATGCATGAGAAACAGGAGTCGAATGAACCACAGAAAATGTTATTATCAAATGTCAATCGTGTCTTTAATACCTACTAGAAATACTTTAAATAATAAAGAGGCTTCATTTCTAAAGCCTCTGGTTTATGCAGTGCCTCCGGTGAGATTCTGTCCGTCCTGTGTGTTTGCTCTGTGTTCATTAACTAATTTCTATATTTGTGTGAATAGCAATTCCCAGATGTTCCTCCTAAACAGTTAGTGGAGGTCGGCCCTCGACAGTAACTAGGCTAATAGACTAATTATTACAAAGGCCGCATGCACACATACACATGGGATCAGTATAGCACAGTACAACTCACTCGCATGCTGTTCCCCCCTCCAATAGAAGCTAATTGGCATCCAAATTAAAATTTCTAAATTTGTAATGTGCTGTTAGGCAACAATGAAGACACACACGCGACTCGAACATACACTAATGTAAAGAAAAGGAAATTAGGCATTCATGATATTGCATTTGTTATTCTGTAATATGTTTTGTTGGCCCATTTCAAGGCACAGCAAAAAAAAAGGCTTTCACGTTCCTGGTTTGCTGATTTGCACAAGCACTTGTAATTAAACGCTGGTACAAAGCAACCTTTTAAATGTTCTTCTTCCGCTCGCTCAACGTTCTCTTCCACTTCACCGACTCAAAGGCAAATAGAGATTTATTTAACATCAACAGCAACATCAAAACTTGTTTGGTCTGTCTGTTTTTTTTTTGCATGCTGTCATTTTCATGATGCCATAGTGTTATGTAATCCTCTGGAAGCTGCAGACAGAACGCAGGTGAAACAAGGCCATCACTGCCAACAAAACAGCAGCAGCCTCCTGTGTTACAGCTGGCACTGGATAAATGTAGTAGACTCTGACTTTAGAGCCTCATTTATGGATCTAATTCAATAATAATGGCCTGAATTCAAATGAAAGCAAAGGGAAATATGTGCATTATTCATTCTGTTAATGTTGGTTATTGTACAGGTGATGCAAATACATACTTGTGTAATATAAAGAGAGGGTGAATATCTCAGGCAGTGAGTCATCAGAGCGTGCGTGCACTTATGTGAGCACAGCATGCGTGTTATGGACTTTCTCTGGTGGTATTTTAGCGAGGCTTTGCCGCTGATAGAGGTGTTCACAGTCTTTACGTGTCTGTGACCATTACACGGAGTGCTGCTATTTCGCTCCACATGCCGTGTCATCAAAGGTACTGGGAGAGATAGTGTGGACGTGTGAATCTGGGCACAGGCATCCAGTACACACACACACACACACACACACACACACACACACACACACACACACACACACACACACACACACACACACACACACACACACACACACACACACACACACACACACACACACACACAAGTGGACTAAGATCACTCTGCTCTCTCCCTGTAATTCAGCACATTTATTCACTCCAGCTCTACCCTCAGTCTATTTCTATAAAAAGACATGGTCATAGCATCCAATAGTCCATCTAATCCTTTTCTCTGCTCTAGTCAGGCTGTAATGAAATCCTCTATGCTACACTAAAGGTTATTCTGCACTGTGACATAAGAAAATGATAAATGCCAGTGGTGATGCTGAGTACGTGTGTGTGTGTGTGTGTGTGTATGTCTCACCTGGGTCTCGGACATGACGTAGAGGTAGTGGTGGTCTGAAGAGAAGGCCATGTCTCTGAGGACGGGTCCGCTCTCCACCGCCTGCACTGTCTCGTACTGCAGAGCATGAGAGGAGTCGTCGACCCGAATCTGCAAGAAAACGCAGTCGGCGTCAGATTCATTCGTCACGGCTCAAACATAAAAAAAGAACACATTTGGATGAAGCGTAGCCGAGTAATTAGGGTATGTGAATGCTGTGTGTAATATTGCCTTGGAACAAAGCTGCTAACTTGTGCTATAATGTGCAATTAGGAGCCAAGGTATCACTAAAAACATACTTTGGAGCATCGTTATTGGCAAAAGTGCCCATCTACCACACGCTGCTGCTGGAGCTTCCTATGCATCATGAATTCCTGTGCTTCACGTGAGAACCACATCCTCCTGCATCGCAGTCTGAGGCCATTTAAAAGCGATTATGGTAATTAGGCATCTGGGCAAGAGGTGTGGTCTGTGTGCCCCTAGGTGTGTCTGCTCAGCAGAAAGTTCATGAAGCTGACTGCACACACAGTGATGAGAGTGCTCTGGGTTCTGCCTGAACATCTGCCTTCATCGCCCTGCACACACACACACATGGATCCAAAAGGTCTTCTCCAAATCAGGTCCTCTGGCTCTAATTTTCCTGACAGATTCCTACCCAAGCAGCTTTCAGTACCCGGTAGACTACAGTACGTGCTCTCACACACACACACACAGACACAGACACACACAGACACAGACACAGACACAGACACAGACACAGACACACACACACACACACACACACACACACACACACACACACACACACACACACACACACACACACACACACACACACACACACACACACACGCCAGTGTGGGCTTGCGGACAGGTGTGAAGCAAGTCTTGTTAAAGTTGTGATGACTCTTAGCGGTTCTTTGTGCTCTTCAGCACTAAAGGGTTCACGAGTAACAGGCACAAATTGGACAGGAAGCAGATGGCAGAGCAGACAGGTGAGTCACTTTATGATTAATTATAAAAACGCTGATGACATACTCTGTGTTCCCTCTGTCAGCATATCATTAAAAACACCGCTCTGCTGGCCTGTGTGAAGCTAAGGTCGCTAAAGGTCAGGGAAGCTCAACTGTTGTAAGTAGGTAAACAGAATTTACCTACTGGAACAGGCTGTGGAATCTAGACTCAAGATTTATTGAATGCCAGCTGTGCCCTTATTTCTTCACAGAAAATAATCCACAAAAGACGTTTTCTCTCTTTGTGTTTTTGCTTGGCCAGTTCAGGGCCTTCACCTGCTGTTTCTAACGATATCCAGTTTCACAACATGGCATTTTGTTAAACAGGCGCCATCTATCACCCCGATTTCACCTTACTCCCCTTCCTTCTTTGTTTGTCGGCCATTCTTCTCCCGCTCTGCCTCCTGTTTGGCTTGTGTACAGATCTTGATCTCAAAGGACCTTGGGTTCTGTGTATCAAAGCCTCACACACTTTCATTGGGAACCATTGTATGCACCGGGGGGTCAGTTACAAAGAAAGGAACAGAAGGCAAATAGGGCAGGGAGAGTAAGACGAGCGGGACGTAGGAACTAAGAAACTTCCATGTGAGCCAGGGCCAGATTCAGCAGGTGGGGTTATCTAATCCGCCCGATCAGGTGAGTTCAATTGAGGTACTGTGCATATGCACACACTATACATACAGCAGGTGTGTGTGTATGTGCACGTATACAGTGTGTATAAGCTTGTACATATGAAAGAAGTGTAGTGGCACTGCTAAAGGCCACACAGTGGCTGAATATAGGCTTTAATTGAGATGGGACAGGTCCACAGTCACCAGGGAGCAGAGGGCCTTCAAGAGGAAGCTCCTCTATATTATCCTTCAATCTGACCAGCAACAAAACAAATGAGCCACCCGGGAGCAGACAGCATGCACACAAGGTTGCAACACTGGGACACAAGGACAACTGATCAAAGACCAGGAGACACATTAGCGCCAATAAATGGCATATGTAAAGTATGTAATAGATATTTGTCAAAATGCTCTGGTCCAACCTGAAAAACACCATCTACACACATAAAGCCTACACAGGGTTAACACAACACACACCTTACAGTAACTCTGCTATTAAAAATCAAATGCCAATAATTGTGATTTGTTGTGAAATGAGTAATCGTCATTTAAATGTCAGCTACAGTAATTATTAATATATCTTAAAGTATTTTTTCATCAGCTTAAAATCATTAAGTCAGCTACAGTGGTGCTAGCCAATATTATCTGATTCCTTTTCAACAGTAATAAAGTGGATTAGCTGCTCTATGCTAAATGGATTACAATGCTAATCTCTGCTATCACATTAGCACGACACAATAGACATTCAGTACCAGGCAGACTTCATTCTGCCTCTGAGTAGCGGGAAGGTGAGAGATGTATTGGGCTCATCCATAAAAGTGTGTGGTTTCACTGTCACACACACACACACACACACACACACACACACACACACACACACACACACACACACACACACACACACACACACACACACACAGGCCGTCTGTCTGGAGCTGCTCATATGGTAATCAGAGGTCCTCTGGGAAAAGGGGAGAGTTACTTTTGACTCAGAACACATATCATCAGAATGTGCGTACAAAGGCTTTTTTAACAGATGAGCGTGGTGTTATGATCCACGTGTGTGCACACTTACATGTGAATAAGATTAATGCACCAACGCAGATTTAATAGGAGAAAAAAAATTCAAGACACTGGACTGGTTATAAATTGTATCCACCTAGTGGCCATAACAGAGAATTACACCTGTGCTATGGCTCCATAGAAACACATGCTAAGGCCTGCAGTGTAAGTATCTCTTCTCTAAGAAGATATTTAGTGAATGTTTCTTAAAAGTAACAGATGAGTACAGATGAGTGGCTATGCTTTGCATGTGCAGATGGCATGTTCTGCTTTAAACCTGTCACTGAAACATGCGTGCACAGTGACTGTCCCTCTCCCCACGGGGCTAACAGCTAGCAGAAGGTGCGATGCAGACAGGAAAGCCCTTCCGGTGTGAAAACCACAGGAGCCAACTCTTCAGTTTAGTTGCCTCGTACTGGCATTGGAGACTACAAAAGGGCTGCATCTCCTCTCGTTTGGTTGTAATGTAATACTGAAGCGCTGTAAATATACAACAAATGGAAAAAAGCTTTAGTCACATGTTGAAACTGTGAGATATGTTAAATGTAATGCTGCGGTCCCTGTGGAGACTCCAGTGACCTCCCTTGACATTTACTACTTCTGATTACACATCTAAGAACGTCTATTGATTTTGGATAATCTCTAAAGTGGTGTGCCATTATGTAGATTCTACTTCAGATCAATTGGGGAGATTTTAGGATGAGTCTCATGAGACCAAATGATGAAACACACCTGGACGCACATAATAGTGAGCTAAGCCATGGGTGCTTTCCTGCTAAAACGACGTCCTTGCCTGGGATGCCGAGGATTTAGGAGGTGGAAAAAAGGAATGGAGGTCACACTGAGCGGCAGTCTGTTAAGCATGGCACACACACACTAACGCACCATGGCTGGAAAACACGCCGCGACCAACACGCCGCTGGTGAAAGCCAGAAGAAGCTGCTGACTAAAGTATCGCCGGGCTCGAGCGAGGCGAGTGGGCCGGAGCAGAATGTCATCCAAAGTCACACAGCATGCTGGGAAACTTAGACCGCCGCAGCGCGTGTGCAAGGGATTCCACCGAGCCACAGAAGCACGCGTATGGGCAAACCCAAGCCGGTGCCAACACTTCTGCAGCCAGAAGAGGGTCATGAACCTTTTACTGCTGGGCCTCTACATGATGAAATACCTGCAAATATGAATATACCTGCCTCCAAAATGTACTTACTGTAAAATACCAACCCTGCAGGTCAATGAAGTGATCTTGGCCATTAATTCACTACTTACAACTTTATCCTTAGCTACAAATTTTATGGACTATTAAAAAGGCGGAAACGACAAAAAATTAGAACATAGTGGTTCATTTTTCTTTATAATGTCATCTTGCTGCAAATCCGTGGCTCTTTTAGGGTGTTTGAAGCTAATGGCCACTATCTCAAGGGTAATTGTTTGTCGTTCTGGGGCCTCCTGGGGTCACTGACCGGTCCGGAGTCAAACGTTTTGGAGCAGCACCAAGCGCCGTAACACAGCCTGCTGTAACAGATTTCCCTCAGGTTTCAAAACGTGAAACCACGGCGGAGTGTTAGGGATTCAAACAGGCGAGGCAGGGCATGCAATGGGAGTCCAGAGAGAGAGAGCAGCAGACGTTCACATTCACTGTGAGAAAGAAACAACGTATCATCACTACATAATGGCAATGTGTCTCTCCACGCACTCTATTCATACCGACAGCAGCACAATGGCTGCTGTCTGATTGCCCAAATCTGTCCAGCTCACTGAAACATACGGCAGACAGGAGGAAAAGAGGGGGTGAGGGTGGGTAGAAGGAATAATAGAAGGAGAGGGGGTTAGGGGGTGGACTGGATCCATCTCTGAGTGCCAATCAATGCCGGAACAAACCCTCCAATTGCACGTTCAGCGCCTGAATATATAGCTTTAAGCGAGCTGGACTGGTGGAAGAGCCGTGGTGGGAGTGTGGATGATCTGACATTAATCTGAGGGTATTAACGAGGATGTGGAACTCTTAAGTGAGGTGCCAAACTGAGGCTGTGCAGCATATCTGGAGCAAAGAGACACACGGTGACCTGGCGTTGATCACTGAGGCAGACGTTTATTTTACAGGCTGTATCTCTATCTCCTATTTAACAGTACTTACTGTAATGTTGGAGATATCTTGCAGTTATGGAAGAGTACGACATTGACTCAGTGGGTTACAGTCTGCCTTTATGGTTGTAAAATATTCATTCAGTTCATTAAAGACAAGTTTCAGGGCCGTCCTCCTTTCCCACCTTCTGGCTCCACAGCTCTCTGTTTAGGAAGATGAGTAGGCAAAAACCCCGCAGAGTGGAACTGAACTCATTCAGCGCTTTAATTCTCTATTCTCTGTTTTATGTTTGTGATTAGCCATATCTGCTACACAGCAGGATTTTAATTAATGCCTTTGCTCCCCGTGCGTGCACTGCGAGGGAAGGTGCTTAGTGGGTGAAAATCGGGGAAATGTCATTGTTAGCATCAAAGCTGCCGAGGCCGACCGGCGCGGGAACGGTCAGGACTGGGCAGGAATATGACCCGCACAATGGGCCTCATGCCGAGCTCGGCTTAAAGAGGGGTTAATCCTCTTAATTTTATGTTTTCAATATGTTGTTTAGGAACAGGAAGTGCCGAACCTGGTGCTTCTATGTGGATTCAGAAACCTATCATGAAGCCATTTAATAAATAATAATTCATTTTGACATGAGAGCCTGCAGGTTCACATACAGAAGCTTGGTGTTGGATGTCAATGAGGACAGGTGTCTGGGGACTGCCTCCCTCCCCACTGGACCCCTCCCTCCCTCCCTCCCTCCGTCTCCCCTACAGGTTTAGGGGTGAGTGGCGTCGGTCTCCTGGCGGCTAAGCTGCCTGTAGCGCTGTAGCTGAAGCAGGGGGCTCACAGCTCGGCTTCTGTTACTCGCTTCCCTCCCGTGTTATTGCTCTCACTGTGCTTCCCTCTATCTGCAGCTCCATCGTTCTCGATCCGCCTCAATCTGTAAGTCTAGAGGTTGACTAAAACACCTGCAGGCTTATGGCCAGTTCAATCCTCTGACCTCTTGACTTCTCGCTACACTCTTGTGTATTTGTTTCCATCTTTCTTTCCTGGATTTATTTATTAGCAACCTATTCCTCTGCTACTCTGACAATGAATACATCTACACTCACTTTAAACTCAAACATCTTCACTTCCTCATGTGAACTGGAATAAAAGTTAACAGGCTGATGTTTTTATCGGCCTCTGCAAAGCCTGCTGGTTTATTGCTATTGACTCAACCTATTTTTCAACAGAACATATGAAATGGTCCCAGCACTTAATGCTTTAATCTACGTGGACGTGGACAGGAAGGGCTCCTTTCAAGTCAATAACGTAAACCACAGAATTGCATTCATAGTGCTCAGTGAAGAGCAAACATGCCGTTCTGTCCCTTTTCCATTCCTTGCTCATCAAATGCTCCCTCTCTTAAGCCCTTAACTCTCAAACGCTGCGTTCGCTTTTCATCGTTTTGATTCTTTTTATTCAACTTTTTATTTCTTTCTGTTTTCCCTTTCCTACTGCAGGATTCTGTCGTGGTAGGAGCTGCCGTGCGCAACACTACTGCGCCTACTGGCTAAGCCTTGAGGACTCCGAAGAAGCAACAGTATAATTCGAGAGCACATCACCACCTGTGTCTCTATTAGTGGCAGTGCCAGAGAGTGGGGTGCACCCCATTATATTTTGTGACCAGAGGCCAGTGAGAGAGCTAAAGGGCTTTGGGAGCCATTAATGAAGTCAACATGCTCCCGAGAGCAGCAAGGGCACCAAATCAGCCTATTGTGCTGAATCAAGACTTGGCCTTTCAGGCAACGCAGCGGAGGGTAAAGTCGTAGCTGCGTGTTCGTTCAGCTGAGTGTGGACGGCAAATGGTTTCCACAAGCCGACAAGTCAAAACGCAGCTCGCTGTGTGCAATCACGTTGGAATCGCACTCAGAGGGATGTAAATCTGCGTGAGCTTGTGTGTGTTGTTAAACTCCTCTGCTGCCGTACGGAGGAGAGGAGTAAAGCAGTCATTAGACAAAAGTCCCCAGCCTAAATATCTGCCTAAAGTGTAGTAATGAGAGTCATATTTAACAATTATACATGCATTTTTAATAAGCCAACAACAGAGTGGTCCATGGTTCCACTGAACCTTTGAAATAAACTATGTCAATTGCACTTTTATCATCTGACTCCATCCTGCATCACCTGCTGTCAATCACCCGTTTGTTCAAGTGTTGAAAATAAAGGGAATCTGTTTGTTCTATGGGCAACGGAAACAGAAAATTACTGACCTGTGATAACCCAAGGTTAAAACCTTAGATCAACCTTACACAGAACATGCATGAAGCTCCTCTGATGAGCATGAGCCCTTCAAGATAATGGTCTGGTGACAGCCTTTGATCCACATTCATAGGAGCATCTCTGTATAGGGTCATATTTCACAACAACAAAACAACAGAGGTGGATCCTTTCATCCTAACGGGGTAAACTCGGTGGAACCCAATCAGCCGGGTCAGGCCCGTAAAGAGATGTCTAGGTCTGATAATGACCTACTGACAGGCTCAGATCTACAGGACCGTGGTCAAGGTGAGAGGAGCATTCTGAAACCTCCATCAACAGGCCAGAGCTGTTCAGCCACAAGCACTGTCTGTTGTCTATAAATGAGGAGAGCAGCGTGTGTGCGTGCGTGCGTGTGTGCGTGCCTGCATGCATGTATCCAGGTGTGTGAATAATAGATGCTGAGCTGAGAGCCAGACATCAGCCTGGATCCCGTTACCACACTGTGGCACCAGAATAACTCTGGAGACACGAGTGCGCCCTTGCACACACACACGCGGGGCCGTGTTCGCGCACGCTCCTGTGCACGTGCAGCCACAAACGCTGACCTTTCTGCAGCCCTGGGCCAGGTTTTTCAACACAACACTATCTCCGTCCTTGGTCCTCGCTCAGGCGTAAACACACAGACGTGCAATCTGATCGGGAGTCTTACAGGTGCTTTTAATCGTCTTTAAAAGACGAAGTTGAAAACGTCCACATTTTTAGGCAATTTCGCTAAAATGTGGGATATTCTACTATTCATAAAAGGTCTTAGCTCTCAGATGGGTCTGTGTACAGTATGTGTGTGTGCTCCTTCGTGTACTGTACATAGGGAGCATTTATTGCTAACCCTTCAGTTTTATGTGGTGATGATTTATGGGGGTTCATACCAATGTTTCTAATTAAATAGGGAAGCCCCCTACAAACCAATTTCTCAGAGATAAGCAGGTGTGAATTGCTGTGCTCCCTTCCCATTGTCTGCGCAAGTGTGTTTGTGTGCGTTTGCGTTCAGCCCCAAGGGTGCTTCCTTTTTCTCATCTCTCCTCTTTGCCTTTATTTCTTTATTAAACAGACTGGCAGAGTCCCTCCATTATACCTGTTTTCGCACTGAAGTGAAAAATTGTGTCGCTGGCATAGCAGGGGACGGAGAGAGGAGGACAAAGGGAGAGTCTGCGAGAGAAAATGAAAAAACAAGGAGAGAGAGAGGGGGCCATCGCGAGAGAGAGAGGAATAACACTGCACTAAACCCTTGAGGCATGTGTGGATTCACCAACTGCTATAATAATGGAAGTCATTAGAGGAAAGATGATGAGACTGAGAAAGAGCTAGAACACTAAAGGCCAATGTCCACTGAAAATGAGTTGGATGCTTTCCATGACACTTATGTGCATCAGAATAATCACTTGTTCAAATTTCCACCAGCTGATGTTACTTTTTATGCAATAAGCGTACAATAGTAAAGCTACAGCTAAGTATCAGATCCACGCTTGCTCAAAGGAAGTGCTCTGCGAGTATATTTATTCACAGTAAACAAAGATGCTGTAGAACCTGTTAGGGTCCAGTTTGTGTTTCAGATGGGTTAATTAAAATAATTTGTGTAAAAGCACAACTTAATTGTTCCATTGACCTTTAAAGTTAACGAAGCAGCGATTATTGAGACTGAAAACAACACTTCAACTGAACTCAAAGTGCATCACTGTGCTCTACAGTGCAGCAAAATACTGCTAGTATCAATGAGATTTCATTGCAATTGCTAGGAATCATGACAAAAGCTGCGGACTGAAGCCCATTCATCAAGAAGATGATTCCCAAACTGCTTATGAACTCACTCGCTAAACAACTCCCTGTCTTCCAGCAGTGGAGACATCATAAGCCATCACTTCAGCGACTTCACAGGAGGTATTTCAAAATTTGTTTTTTCTTTATCAGGGGAGCTGCATTTGCATTTCACGCCTGCGCTTTCTGCCGCAGCACAAAAGCAAAGTATAGTTCACTTTAACGGAAGTTTCACAGTGGGAGTCAAATGGCTTCACCCCATAAATAAATGACCATGGTTTTTTAGTCGACAGGACAAATGAAAGATGGATTTAAAAGCATATTTTTTATTATTATATTAAGAATTTAACCCTGTTTAAACAGTTTTTTTTGCCATCTCGTCTCCTTATCGTTCATCTCACTGTTTAGTCATCTGCAGCCATCTCTTCCCCAGCTTCACTTTCTGCCCTTTCTGTGAGGTGACATACTGTATCAAAGGGCGACAAGCCAACAGGAGAACCAAGTGCCCCTGTTGGTGCCGAGAAATCCTGAATGACAGAGTGGAAGAGAGACAAGTTAAACGTGTCACCTGCAGCGCGTTCGACTCAGATGGGTGTGGGCTGAACCCAAACTTCCAGAGAGATAAAAGTTCATTCTGTCTGCGGCGGCGGGAGAGGGAGGGGAGCCTAAGCGGATATTTGGTGAATGGGCCCTGTCAGCTCACGTTGTGCAGAAATCCTCTTATACCTCAAAATTTCAATTAGGCGGGGAAGCGTTTTGGCGTGGCGCGCTTGTCTCGCGCCGCGCAGGAAGTACAAGGTGTATGAGCTAGGATTTGTCACGGCAGCGACAGGTCCGCTCCACCTACATTATGATTTAAAGAACACACAAACAGGCACCAGAAGCCCCCACCACCCGACTGTCACAGCCATTTCCAGTGACACCGCTCCACTGTTCAGTGAGTAGTGTTGCAATTGAGTTTGTTCCACTGAAGAGGATCTGAAATTTAAACTCCACAGGTTCATATTGGGCCGCTGTCATCTCGGTGACAGCTACAATTACGTCTCCCAACGACGCTGACTTACAGTAATTACAAAACCAAAAGCAGACGCCTGTTTCCATGGCCTGCTTTTATTTAATTCTCACCTTCTCATTCAAATTTGTCTGTCACCATCTCCCCTCAGAAAAGCTACGACTCACCTGGAACTGGATATAACCTTGCAGAATCCTGGGCTTGACTGAAATATTCCTGCTTTATTAGTGTAAGTAGAGTCTAATTCCAGTTGGACCAGGGACCGTCCCAGATGTTGTTTTGGACTGACAGAAAAGCGGGAGCCAGTTCATTTCCACCGCTCCCTCTCAGCCCACTCACGGCAGTAATAAACCCGTATCCCTTTTCAACTTTCCATTCGGTAATATGTGTCACTTTCAGGCAGCTTTGGCTCCATTTCTCACCTCCACAGGTACTCACCCCTCCATCACTCTAATCCAAGCATTTTACTCATTCTTTACAAACCTTCCATCTCATTTCTTCTGCGTCCCCTCTCTCCACAAACCCTCCTTTACTCAGTCTTGTACCATTTTCCATGCCCATCAAGCCCCTTTACTCCTTTCATTCCCAAAACTCTATTCTGCCTTTTTCTTTCTCGTGCCTTTTCCCCCCTCGCTCTATTCCCAGCTTCCCAGCTGGCTTTCATCTTCCCCAGGTTAGATTACTGTAAAGCATTGCCTGTCTGCCAGCATTCCTGAAAGCTTTTCATCTCTGCTCCGATTCATCTGGGGAGACAGAGCAAGCGAGGGAGAGAGTGTTAGAAGAGAGAGAGAGAGACAGAGAGAAGGATGCGTTATACTGCGACTATGGATTTCTGAGCCTTCAGTGGTTAACCTGCGCTGCACACTGCACCGCGAGCTGATGGGAAATTTTCCCGTTGGTCTCTTGGCTGTCTGTGAAACACCCACTCGGAGCTGAGAGCACACCTCGCTGGGGACGGACAAACAAGCTCACACATGCATGCGCGCAGTGGCTGAAGCAAGATGCAAAGGGAGTAGCCCGACAGGTCCCACAAACACCGGCGCATCCTGAAGATGACGAGTGGTGCAAGAAACACCTCAACATCATAGAAAACGCTCCCAAACTAAAAACCTGTAAAAGAAATAACCAAAACAAGATCACTATGACCTGGAAAGATTTAGTTCATCATTCACACAGCAAAAACACCATCACTTCCCACCTTAAAGATGAAACACTCAGTAATCTGTATGATAGCATCTGAATGTTCAAGCCGGTAAAAATCAGAAGTGGTCTCGCAAACTGGAGATGTGTTTATGATGGAACTGATCAGATAGGCTCCACTTATCTCTGCCCAGCACTCTGAAATTTACTCAGCCTTGAAAGGAACAAAATACATGAGATGTAAATGCACCAGTGTGTGTGTGTGTGTGTGTGTGTGTGTGTGTGTGTCTTTGCGTGTGTGTTGTGTGTGTGCGTGTGTGGTCCTGCCCACGTGCAGCGCCTGCACTGACAGCTCAAAAACAGCAGCACAGGTTTAATTACAGCAGGCCCTCTAGCTGTTTATGGGGCTGCTTTCAGTGTGAGTGGCTGTGTGTTTGTGTGTTTACTGGATGTGTTTTGAGGGGAAAATGTGTTGCTGTGGAACAGGAGGGGACTGTGTCAGTGGGTGAGACACCAGCTTCACACTGTGGAGCAACATGTAGCACCCAGGCTTCAGTTAGTGACAGTAGGAGATGCTGTGTGTGTGTGTGTGTGTGTGTGTGTGTGTGTGTGTGTGTGTGTGTGTGTGTGTGTGTGTGTGTGTGTGTGTGTGTGTGTGTGTGTGTGTGAACGTGTGAACAACTGGTAAAACAATTAATCAGCGTCTCCTTAAAACGTCTCATAAGGAATCACACGCCCACAGTCAGATCTCACCACCGCTTGGGACGGGGCTGCGTGATCATATGGTGGACTGAAGTACTAGGGGCATCCCTCCATGTGATATTTATGGACCTGCCACTCCTGCAGCCATAGTCACAACTCCCACACCCTTTAATCTTCCTGCTGTCATCTACTGTCACTGCCTTACGACTATGGCCTTGGCTAACGGCCAGGTGACACACAGCCACCAGATGTGTGTGTGTGCACGAGAACACGGCAAAGGCTGTGATATGTCAGTGGAATGTAGGGCAGCGGTGATTGGCATAAATTACCAGAAGACACCAGCCACGACTGCCTGAAAACGAAAGGTCGCATTTGTATATTCGCAACAGGCAAAACGCACAATATCACAATCCCTCGGCCCCAAAGCAACACCAGCAACACACTATAATAAGAGAATGAGAAAGACCTGAGGGGGAGAAAACAAACACAACTCAAACTCCACTGAATTAGCAATTACAGAAATAAAGCTCCTTTACTGTTTGGCAGAAAGTACCACTCCCACACAGGAAAATGAGAATGACACATGGAATACATTAACACGGACTGCGCGTCAGAATAATTCTCATAAGTGAATTCTCCAGAGTTGTCTCAGTAAGCCCTCGGAGGTTGTTTGGTCGCTGTCCACATCCTCTGGAGGTACATTCAAAAATCACTCGGTAAGTGAATGATCGTTTGATTGTTTTTAAGAGAGAGAGAGAGAGACACACACACACACACACACACACATACACACACACACACACACACACACACACGCACACACGCACACACACACACACACACAAACACACGCACACACGCAGCACACACACACACACACACACACACACACACACACACACACACACACACACACACACACACACACACACACACACACACACACAGCAGCCAGGTCTTCACTGTTGTGATGAGAAGCCTTCCACAAACACATAAATTGGCAGCGTCTGTGAGAAGCTCATTGTTCCAGGAAAAGGTGATCAGACACTTAATTGTGAACGGAAACATCCACTAGATAATAGTACAGCGTGAACACGTCACAGTGCATCGTACAAACAGTCTGCAGCTTGTGTATTGTGGCTGGGCCTCCTCCCACCTCCTAGGTTCTTGACGGGGTAATTGCACAGCGCTTTAGCTTTAGCATCAGACAGACAGATGGATGCTGCTTGATCTCTCCCGCTCTCTCTCACTAAGAGGCTGGTCCTTAAATGTCAGCTATCCATCCCTCCATCTCCCCTTTACATCTCTACAGCCATTACTCTGGGTGAGTAGAGTCACTTAGACTAAATGGTGAAACCAGCACAATACTAATTGTTGATACAGTTGCTGGCACTGTAGCGTTTAAAACCCAATCAATAAATGCAATTAATAGCACAAAATAGCAGCAGCATTTTTTTTCTAGCTGCCACTGTGTGAGAATAGTAAAAAAAGGATTATTGTTGCCACTGCACACTACCCTGTGTAACACCAGTCTTTAGGGAAATTAACAGCATTTGCTTGTTTCCCTCTGTTTTACAAGGCCTGCAACTTCCACTGACTGAACGGCTGATGCACTGTGGACTCGGCTGCACTGCCTTGCAGCTGAGTTTCCCTTTTGGGAAACACAACACTGAACATCCAGAATTATTTACCGGCATGTTGAAAAGGTCCTGCAGTGTCCAGAGTATTCATTATTGATTGGCCACATCACCAAATGGCAAATCAAAGCTGCTTTCTCCTGAGTGGCTTTTCATTTAAAAGTATAAATAAGCACCATTTGCCTGTAGTACAAGTCAGCGGCATGATTTGACTGCTTTATTACAGTGGCATGGCTGAAACACATGCAGCGATGAAAAACTGGAAAAAACTGCCTGGACTTGCATTAATGATGACGCTGGCAACCCCCAACCCCCTTCCCCTCAGTCCAAGCCGCTCGACAGTCCCATTGGAGCCCTGTCATTTCCATCTCCCCGTGGCTATGTATTATAGCAAACCTAGTCACAGCCCCTTAGCTTCTCTTGATCTATACGCACATGTGCGTTTAGGGGTCTCAGGCCACGAGATGAGGGCTCTAGTATGAAACTGCTAGAAGGATTAGCTTTCCTATCCTTCTCTGGCTCTTTACCATTTTAATGAGGTAAGGCCACGGGGTCTTTCTTCTGCCCCAGCCAACTGTGTCATAGTCTGGGCCTGGGGATAGAGCACGGCTGCGGGGGTTCAGGGACGGTTCTAATACAGTTCAGCCATTGTACAGGGAAATAGAATGAGATAGGGCTCTGATGAGAGGGGAATTAGGAGAAGTGTGTGTATGAAAGACAAACAGACAAAAACAGAAGTGTTTGGCGCCATACCGTACTGTATATGTGTGTATGCACAGACCTGTGTGAGTGTGTGTGTGTCTTCCCCCAGAATAAAAGAGTAATTTAGGTCTTTCTATGGGCCTGCCTCCAAAGCTTCTCTGCTATGCACCCCGATAACACAGAGAGGGCACATGTGGATTAACTCTCTATTGAAGGAGCTGTAATTACCTGTAGATAGGAACACTATTAATACTGGAGGAAAACCTGACCAAATTCCTTTTAAAAACTCACAAAACCTGCCAAGTAAATGGCTGGAGTTAACTAAACAGAGAAAATAAAATGTGTTTGCAGCATCACGCTCTCAAAAGACAACAAACACACTAAGTTGGTGAAATGCTGTGTGGGATGTCACGGCCCAGGGAACAAACAAATGTATACATGGTTTGTTTCTCATAATTGTTAAATTGCGTCTAAAATAAAGTAAACTAAAATAAAGGCTTTTGTCAGGGAAAGCGCGATGATTCATGGTGCAATCAACAGGACAGGTGGGTGCTACTGTATTGAATATTAGTAAACCAGCTCTGACAGACGTCCAAAGCCACCTGGGGTCATGCAAGGCAGATGTCTAGGAGATGCTTAAAGGAGGACAAAGCTACTGTCACTGGAGTAGGAGAATGGACAAAAAGCCATAGGGCTGCCATAGGGCTTGACATCAATGGACGGAGGGGAAGACTACAGGGCTGCGGATCAAAGGTGTGTGGGTGTCTGGGCACTTGGATGTGCATGTGCAACCCTGTTCCTCTGTGAGCAAGCAGCCATTGACACCTCCAAGAACCCGGACTGAAACTATTTTTTCTGAAGCTAAAAGAAAACCCTTTGGCAAAACAAAACTGAACCCTCAGCAGGAGGTCCGAGGGAGCCCTCCGTATTGGACAAAAGGCCTGTCAATCATCACAGAGGGCAAGGATGGTGACCCACACACACACACACACACATACACACACATATGTGCAAAAACAGCATGGTTAATCAAACTAGAAGGAACCTTGAACTGATGTTCTGTGGGTGTCACTGATAAAGGATTTCATAAAAAGGAGGAATGAGAGCGGCCAAAGAATGCTAATGGTGTGAAGGCAACGGCTATTGAACTGGTTATAATGGACCAGTCCATGAAGAGAAGTCATTGATACCGGCTAAAGTCCACTTCACGGTGGTTTTGGCATTGAGAGTGTGAGACTGAGAACCATTTCACAGCCAAAGACACTTGGCCTCGGGGCAGGAATTCCTATGGAGCAGCACTAGGCTCAGTGTTATGACCTGGGTGTCAAGGGGCACAGAACACTATCATTACTGTCACTAGAGCTCGACAAAGACTTGGGCTTTGTCCTTATGTCTCTGTCTTTCTCACGCATGCATGGAATGATCTCACACACACTCGAGTGTCTCTTTCTGGAGTCATTTCCGGAAGCAGTGAAGCAGCCAACACTCCCGACACGTTTTCTCTAATTCTTCTTGACCTTGTAAACGACCTTCTCATCCCTGAACTCTTTCCCGCTCACCTCCATTCTCCTCATCTCAGCTCAACGCGGCTGTTTCCTCCGTGGCCCACAGTCCCAGGACGAGCTAAATCACAGCAAGCCACAGGCACTAAATAAGAACAAACACCCCTGCTTTACCTGGACAGCATCCCCGAGGGCGCACTCGGAGACGCCAGCGAGCGTCCACTTCTGTAAGACCCCTCCCCAGCTCCCCTCACCACGTGTAATTGAAAAGCACAAGGCCCAAAGGCCTTTATATTCTCCACAAAAGAAATAGGGCAAATGCCTCATGGGGAGAGAAGGAGCGTGTGTATGGGGAACGTGAAATCCTTTCACGTTGATAGGCAACGTGAAAGGATTTAATTGGACAATAAGGTGAGCACTGAGGCCTCTATGTTAATAGTACAGTATGTTAACATGTTAAATATTTAGCATATATACACATATTTATACATAAAGCAAGTCTGTAACCCACAAGCCACAACTAGAAACACAGCTTCAGATCCTCCTCTCATATACATGTTTTACATGCACAACTCACAATTGACTAAATGGCAAAGGCCTGACGTGTTCGTCTCCACGACGGATGTGCATACATTTGATGCCTGCGTGTGACTAATTATTAATTTCTCCTTTGTGTATTAGCGTGTGTCACCGCTCCAGCCTGACTGCTTTGCATTCTCATCGCTCCCGCTCGCCGTGCACAAGGATGAAAGTGGGACTTGTGTGTAATTAATTGGATATGTTTGTAATTAGGGGGCGAGAGAAGTAGAGATGCATGCGAGCATCCTTTTGTTTTGTCTGTTGAGCCTAACAACAGCACAGGAAAATAAAAACTGATTAGACACTAACACTAATTACCATGGAATTATCCCCCTCACTTCATGGGGTTAATTCTTATTCCATGTGTGTCTGTGCGTGCACATGTGTGTCTTGCTGTTACTTGGATGGACACAGGGCTTGGTGATACAGTCAGTATGATATTGACACCATGATAGAAAAACATAAACATGTGATGGATGACAGTAAAACATGCAGCTGGTGATCTGCTGCTAGACCCAGGTGAGCTCTCAGAGCCACAGACTTTAAGGAGGAGGGAGGGAGACACCATGTCTGGAACATAAGCAGAAGCGGTCAGTGATTCCAAACCCTCATCATTGTGAACACCTTCAACCTGTCTCTCATCCAGTAAGGTAGAAGTAAAACCTCCCGAGTAATGTAGTAAATGAGAAAGTGAACATAGCATCTTCTTAAACAAGGCCAGATAAGTAAAACGGTTCAAATGCTCATCACTGCTGGTCACAGACGTCACACACACACACACACACACACACACACACACACACACACACACACACACACACACACACACACACACACACACACACACACACACACACACACACACACACCTGAATGCACATTCACATGCATGCACATTACTCTCAGCTGTGCCTCAGATGCCATCTGATTAACAGCCCCATTTTTTGCCTGGTGGTGTTAATAGGCTTATCCTCTGGCAGGCTTTATACAAACAAACAGACTCACAACAACACCAAGAGACTAACTATAAAAGCATTTGAAGTTTTTCAGTGGCAGCTTCTATTGGCACGGGGCAGGAAAGTGGTCTACACAGAGAGAGAGAAAGGGAGAGAGAGGGCGAGAGAGACATCATAATAGGTAACAAAATCTTTCTAATCCCTTTGCAATTTATTTGGGTGAAGCCTCAAATAAATGTGAAAAAAGCGCAGCATCACTCTACAACACATCATTTGTCTTCTCTCATCATCCATCTATCATCTTTCCACTGGTGTGGACCTTGGGAACATTCTTCCCTGTAGATTAGGCAAATGGAAGAGTAGTTCCCTACAGATTTTTCTCTCTTGTTCTCCCTCTCCCCGTGTTTTCCTACATGCTTGTATTGGCTCGGCTCGCCCGGTGTTACCATGGCAACAGGAACTGCAGCAGCACGGCGAGTGCGACAGAGGGAGAGAGGGGAGGAAGAAGAGTCCACCTGCAGGTCTCCTACCAGCAGCAGAAACCCTCCGGGGGAATACGGTGGGAGAGCCACGGATGCAAGAGTTCAGGCCCAACTTTCGTCCACATGGAACATCTTTGTCCTTCAGCATCAACCCTGACGTGTCCTTCTGCCCCTTTGTCCCTCATCTCAATTGTCTGCACCTCTATCCTTTTCCCTTCAACCTTCATCCAGCTAACAATTCTCCTCTTTCTCTCATGATTGACTTCACCCTTAAAAGCAGCCTGCTACTTCTTACACCATCATATTAGATGTATATGCATGCTCAAAGTCTAGAAAAGCATTTTCCCCTTATCATTAAAATGGCTTTACCTACACCTGCAACTATTGTGAAGGCAGTCTTCACAGAGTGTGATGTCAACACCGCCCTTAAAGCAGAAACACACAGATCAAGCGCCTGCGTTGGCATTGGCATGCGCCCAGCGTGCTGGGCTGGGCCTGAGAACAATCCTGAATACCTATCAGCTCCATAGACCGTCTATCTGATCCAAGCAACGAGACACCAACTCCTTAATAAATAAAATAGTCTGAGAGCATCATATAAAAAGTTGAATCTGCTGTGAGTAGTGTTGTAGTGTGTGTAGTGTGCAAAATCATTGCTCTATCCTTTGATTATGATCTAAGATCATGAGATGTAGTCTTATCATAATTCCCACTAGGTTATTATATGATATGAGGGATTATATGGCTCCAGTGGCTGTGGGGGGCAACACAGTCTATATGTTTGTCTGGCAGAGTCCTAAGTGAAGGCACAGCTGTCACACTGATGTAACAATCTGACCTGAACAGGGCGCGAGTGCAGGGACCTCCAGCGCGCTGATAAAGATGTTCATAAAAGGATTTATATTGACTGTCAGCGAGTGTATAGATTATTATCAGCCACATATAGATGCAGCATCAACACACATGCACGGTAACACAGCACGCAGCCCGTCCATTCCCACGTTATGCTGCCACGCCGTCCCCGATGTGGTGATCAGACTGGCTGATCCTGGTTCAGATTTGGTGTATTGAATGACAAGAGGAAATCACACAGAATCTCGATACGATCTGATTCTCAGACATCCTATTGCCGCGCATTGAAACACAACTGGATCACGTTTTGACACATAACACAGGCAACTAGCTCATTAGCGCAGCTCACATTCCATTTGAAGGACAACAAAACCCAATTACCAGCATCCTGTTTTCGACAAAGACAATATAATGGTGTGTGACAGCGTGTGTGTTTTCTGTACATACGGTGTGTGTATATTAACAGGTTTCTGTGTAGATATTATTACACTAGGACAGATCCCGCTGAAGGTCATGCCCCTAATCTGGTGTAAAATAGATCTTGGGCTTTGGCCAGCATGACAGTCTTGTAACCATCTGGTGGTACTTTTAATATTACTCTGTGTGGAAAAGTATGGAAGTTCACATTTTAAGACAGTACCAGTAAAGATAAAGCTCAGTAAATCAGGGTAGATGACTTTCACAAGCATTTAAGTCCTCAACACCTTCTCTGCTCTTGTCACTGTTCATTAATATAATAAGATGCAATAATGAGCTTGTTGATTGGTATAAATGTGGTGCGCCGCGGAAGCGTCTACGTAAACATAATAAACAGAGCTTGATAGTAAGATGAATGCGGAGATGAAGGGGTGAAAAGGTGGCAAGGTGCAAGGCCCGTTCATTAACGGGCGCCATTAGCACCAAACGAGCAGCACAAAGAAACAAACGAGAAGGACTAATTGTGATGAGCTGACGAGATCCGGCGACGTGGGCTCATAGGTTCTGTTAAGCGTCCCTGCTGCCTCGTGTGGCTCCGGCGCTGGTGAAATGTGGAAACATGACATTGCTGAGCGTTACTGGGCCCTTTTTCAAGGTTGCAAAAAGTTCCACTTTAATTAACACACGCTGCCAGAGGGAGGCTCCACTGATAAAACACAAGCACACCCAAATTCTTTATCTGTGTTCCTACAACACTGCTGCAGGCTGCGAGCATTTATTGTTGCCACCGAGATGCTCCGGCAGTAAATTGGACTGAAAGAAAACCCGAGCACAAACACACGGGTTTATGTAGAGAGAGTGTCTGTGTGTAATCCTTTCAACATGCCAATTATGTTTGTAAAACCACTTAAGACTTTGTCAAGGTCAAGTTGTTGTCATGACACACACGGTCTGCAACTTTTACTCTTTAAAACTCAAAGCACACAGTAATTGTAGGGTTTCTGGTTTGTTACACAAAGTAGTTGCTCCTGGAAAAGTCTGTGGTTCACGAGTACACACACACACACACACACACACACACACACACACACACACACACACACACACACACACGTGTGTTACTTTCTTACACATACATGACAACACACAATCATCTCGTTAACGCCGCTGCGACTGAGTCCGGTCTCACAGAACACAACAGAGAACTGATCAAACACCGGCCTGCTGTGTTCCTATCACATGCACACACCAGTGCACAACCAAACACACTCGCTGTGATCTGACACAAGTAAACACATCAGTGAAACACGACATCACCACTAGCAAGCTAACGCGCATGCTAAAATATATACACGTGCACATTTACACGGACGGAACCCTCAACACTGCTACAAAGACTGTTATAATTTCATAGTCCTCAAACACACAGGCACGAAAACTAAACCGCAGAAAGTAAATAAGCAGTAAATCCACAGTGATGCTTTATTCAGAGTCATCTAACACAGAATCAAATCCCTCCTCGATTAATCTCCCTTCAGAGTTTGCCTTTGACACAGTGTTGCTCATCTTGTCTTTTCTCCTACTCTCCCATCAAACCCTCCTCTCCCTGATGGCTGCTGTCTGCTGTTTCCCCCAACATCCAAGTGAGAAGAGAGAAAATCAGTAGAACATAAAGGGAATAAAAAGGAAAAGAAAAGGATGCTCGAGAGAGAGCTTCTCTACAATTATGGAGTTGAGAGAAACAAGGACGAAAAAACGACGGCGGTAAAGCGGTAAACAAGAGGGAATGAACTATCAGCGCAAACAAGTCATTAACCTACTGCAAAGCTTTGTCACGCGTGCATTCATGTAACAGGTCACAAAAAGATGCCACGACACGGGCAGCGAGGAAGATGAAAATAAAGGACAACCTTGATGAGAAGCGAGTAACTCCAGCACGTACGGTACCAAAAGAAATGGAATTAAATGGAAGCCAGATCGGGCTGAAAGACAAGTCCGTGGAAAAGAATGACCGAAAACGGCCGAGACGGGCAGATTCGCAGGCTGAAGCACGGCTGCAGTGCAACAGACGACTCCTCTGAAGAGGTTCACATCAAGGGAGAAAAGGGAACAGAACAAAGGATGGAGGGAACGAGCAGAACGAGGATGGGAGAATAGACGAGAACGCATTTCCTCCAGTGCCGAGTTCCCGTGCGCCTGACAGTCCAGTGATTTATGGTGAGCATTATCTAGCCGTGTAATTGGCCGCCATGTTGGCTCCTAGTTGGGGAGAGGGACCACGGGAGAAGTGGAGATGTCTCAGCACTTGTGTGGACCGTGTCCAAGTAGCAACGGTCTAATGAGACAAAGGGAAGGTGAAAGGATGGAGAGGTTAAAGGCGGAAACGTGAGAACAAAACCCAGAAAACGGATGCCGGCTAATGATCTAGTGCTGCATAAACAGATTAGTAACACCTGAGGGACAGTAAAAACTTTATTGATATGTTGGCCTGGCAGTGAGGTCACCCTTGAGGAGTCAGAATGAGGTCATATTAGGCCCTGTGGGATTCAATCAACCCCAGGGAGCAGCTCTGAGTAAGGCCACGGACGATCTGCTTCAGGAACACCACTAACCTCTAAATGTGCAAACTAACTGAGTCTACCAACATGGGGACGCCACAAAAGGTTAACGAAAGCCCAGCCTGGAAGAAGTGGCTATCAGCGCAGCGAAGCCCAACAGCGCACATGCATTTTACTGCAGAGGAAGTAATCGTCAGCTCAAAAGTAGCAGTCCTGTTTGATCTAATTTCGTAATAGAGCTAAATGACTGAGCATCTTCAATCATCTGCTTGTCCAAGTAGGCAGACATGTTTGATGTGCGGCTCTGATGTGTAAATAATGTTATAAAAAGTTGAGTGCAATTTGGTGTTTAACTGATATGGTCTTTGAGAAAGACATCAAAGGGTCCACTGTGTCTTTTATCTTCCCGTTCCCCAGTTGATTTAATGCATACACACATCCACCCACCTACAGGTACACAAGCGTAGAGGACGCCGTCCACTGAGAAGCCAGATAAACGTCTGTCTCCTCCCTGTCCTCTCGCTGACGCACCTTCATCACACCCTCCCTCCCTCCCTCCCTTCCTCACCCCCTCCTCCCTCTTTTGTCTCCACTTTTCCCACCAGCGCTGGCACTAAGAGAAGTTGTTCTCGCCATTTTCTCTGTGTGAGTGGACCCGGCCAATAACTTCTCTCTTTAATGAGCATGTCGTGTTCCCCTGCTCTGCTCATTCCCCAAATACACCCTCTCCAACACTGGCAGCTTTCTGGGAAGAGGAGAGCGTGTGTGAGTGTAAGGAAAAGGAAGTAAAGAAGCACCACCAACTCCTCTTTAAGGAGTGAGTGTCACGTTCCCTTTCTCTCTCATCTCTCCTAACACACCCTCCTCAACAGTGGGATGAAGAGAAGAAGCATCACAGGGAGAAAAGTGATTTAGTGAAGATGAAGGGAAAAAAATTAGAAAAACTATGTCTAGAAAGGCAAAAGGCAGAGACTAAAACAAAAAGACAAGACCGACAGGCAGAACTAAACCAAACACTTTGAAATCAACTGCAAACTAAAGCTGTGAATGCTTTGGCACAAACAGCATCCCACACACACACACACACACACACACACACACACACACACACACACACACACACACACACACACACACACACACACACACACACGACACCCTGAGGGTACAGCGTCAATCCACAAAACCCTTCTCACCAAAACTGTAATCCCCTCCACCGTCCTCCCTCCACCCTCCGGTGATTTCCACACCATCCACTGATGTTGCATCAGCGCTGTTGTCTTTTTGATGACATCCCAGACTTTCCTTGAGGTACAGATCACTGTGCATCGTTCACCAGACACCGCGTGTACCACCGACGGTCCTCGCAGCCCGAAGCTGGCGGATAAAGCTGCATTTGCATAATGTCTTTGCTATTCGTAGGTAAAACAAATCAACCTGTCACCATTTAGTAACCCTTTCTATTTTATAGGCAACAGGAATGCGATATGAAAGCTCCCACCACGGAATAAAAGCATAATTTTACCACAAGGTCAAAATAGCAACCAATTATGGTTAATACATTTTTACATGGAAAAAGATATTACCTTAGTGTGCAGGTAGAATATTATATAGGGAATAAAGATGAATAACTCACACACACATGCACACACACACACTAGACAAAAGAGCTCTGGTCCAAACTTCTGTCTAAGCGGCAATGGAACCTGTTAAAAGTTTCTGCCGGAAGCAGGTGTGAATGCATATTCATGAATGAGCCGAGCATCAGCTTGCCTTTCCAACTACTATCTTCTGAGGGAGACAGACACTGTGTGTGCAGCCGCCGCCGTTCCATATAGCCGCGTCCTCGTGTAGGTGGGAGAGTGTCGGGGGGTGAAAACAAAAAGCACACCAACACCTTGTGAATATTCATGAGGCTTTAAGAGGCTCGTGGCAAATCGGCAGGAAGGAAGACGAGGGGGTTGTTCCACTAATTTCTGTTTGATCAAGTTTGATAACGGCTTGTAACTATACTACGCAGTCAGGAGTTCTGCTACACTTACAGCAGAGTGCCTCATAGTCAGGCCTTCAAAGAGACCCTCGGAAGCCAACAATAGATTTCCGTGTCGTGTATGACAGCATGAATGAGATACGTCAAGCTGGGAATACTGAAAATCTCCCACTGACACAGGGTGGAAACAGGTGGCAGTAAAACACTATAGAAAGGCAAAAAGAGAGAAAGAAATACATACACACACAAGATGCTGATGGTTAACACGCTGAAAGAAAATCATGCATTATTTATGGACCCCATTTTCCCTCCAAATCAGGATTTGAGGGTGTGTAGGGTAGGAGCAAGCAGAGACATACACAGTAAGAAAGGAGATGCAAAGGAGCAAATATGGGGGAAAGTGGGAGAAGGGGGAATTAAAGTGAGTGGCATTTTAATGTGAAACAAGCAAACAGATAGCTGTGAGCCCAGCGACTCACCATGCCTTCAGTGATAATAATGATCGTAATAATAATGGCTTTGCAGAGCGCAGCCCTGAAGCTATTTGTTTCTGTCTGCTCGGAGTCTGTGGAAGTGACTACACCCTGTTTACAGCAGATTGTGTGTCCCCTTTAAACAGTTTAATTTAATTTCACTACTTAAATCTGTGGAGCTTCAAACTTAAGACATGATAAAAGGCCTAATGTCAGAATTGATATAGTCACATAATTTTCAATAACAGAACCTCAACAGCTTTGATGACTTGATTTATTCTCTGCATTAACAAGTGGTGGTGACCTATAAATCAATAAACCCACGACGGCTGACTGCAGGACTGAACTACCTCAAGGTCTGGGTGTGCGTGTCCCTGCATGTGTCTGACCTCGACTTGTCATATCTTGTCAGTCAGTATAGTATGCAAGGAAAGAGAGAGAGAGAGAGAGCGATAAACAATGAGTCAGCACACACCCTCAGTGAATTCCAATCAAGCCAGCTGGGCTCCTGCTGCGTCATGAGAAATGCGGAGACCAGGCTGCAGCGGCTACAGCAGAGAGACGTAGACGTTTGCCTTAAAATATTAAAGCATGCACAACTACAATATTCCAGTTTTTTTCTCCGTGATACCTCCGAGCCACCAACTAGGAGCCCAAATGTGTTACTATTTTCATCTCCACCTTTAATTACCCATACTCCTACTTCACCCCGTCCTCCAGCTGGCCAGACGGCTGTTCCGCTGTGTCCTTTAGGTAAAGCGCGATCGCTCTGTGACACCATGCTGGGCCGTGTGGCACCTCTGCAGCTGCACATCTCATCTGCCTATATTAGCATGCATTACACTATCACACGAGCAGCTATGGCGAGAGGGTGGAAGATGATGCGTACGTGGTGGGACGGGCAGGAGGAGAGTGACTGTGTGGTCGATCATGCAGAGGGAGCAGAAAAGAGGGAATAAGACATACACAACGAATTGAAATAGGAAAAGAGTATATCCAGGCCAAGTTAACTATAAACTTAAAAAAAAGAAATCATAGGCTGTCCTGCTCGCACACTTTTCCCCTCACTTGACACGATCGCAGCCCTCTGACACCAACTGACGGATTAAGTGCTTTTCATCTTGTGGCAAGGTTTTTCACCCAGAAACAGCAACTGAAAATCTAGCTAAAAAGTCCTATTAAGAGCTTAACAGCCACCTTTGAATTGGGGGAGGAAAAGCGCTGGCTAAAAAGGTCAATAGGCTTCCACTTAAGATGGTTTTGACAACAGCCAGAACGACAGCGCGTGTTGGCACCATAATTCCTCTGCTGATGCATATTGCTTTCAGAGAGCGTTTTCCTCAAAAGCCATGCTGCGGAAGCTCTCGATCCCATCTGCATGCGCAGGAACAGAACAGAGAGGAGTTGCTGAACTGTACATCCATCCTGGCACATGTACAGAGGACATTTACAAGGCATTACTTCCAATACGCGCACTCACAATGAAGATGGGAAATGTGCAGCGACTGTTTAGACACGTCTGCCGTCGGCTGGATGTCAAAAGCCAATTCTGGGAGAGACTGTAAAAACTTAAATTGCCAGCATCTGCCACGTGGGGAAATGCAACAGGTGCCAAGTGTTTCAAAAATCCCAGCACAGACTATGGAGGTTTTTGTTTTCTTCCCTGCCACTGACTACATTCCTTATACTATGAGAAGTGACACGCCTGGTAAAGCAAGCAGCTTATAAATAACACTAGGGATTCTCTGCACCTACTTACTGACCCAAATATGATCAATTTCAGAGATGTCAAGGATTTATTTCAAGCTCTGTGTGTATTCAGATGCATGCTCCCTGTCAGTCCGTACAGAGGGCAACACTTAAACACCTTCTGAAGACAAACTACAGGGACAACACAGGAACACTAAGAAGACACGATGGAACAAAAAAGACTGTCATTAATATATTAATCCTTCCCACTGACAGTAAAGACAAGTTACCATGAGCAACAGACCAACAGCCAACATCTCTGTCGCAGGGATGCGTTGGAATGTGGAAGGAACCAAAGCATCCCGTCAAGTGTGAGTGTTTTTGTCTGACTGCCTCCATCTAGGTCGAGACGAGACCTCAAGAGCGGCTCCTTACATAACAGACTTCCTGTTTAATGTGTTTGCAGGGTTTTTTTCTTCTCCTTGTTTGTGTCTACACCGAGTAGATTATGAAAATTTCATCATTGCCTGACATGTGAGACGAGACATGTGCGACAAGACAACCAGGCGGGAGGGAAAAAAAAAGCAACATCAAAAACCAATCAGTGTGTGACACCGCCATCAACAACCAATAACAGCGCCATTAGTGCCGAGGAGCGCAGAGTTGCTGATTATGAAGGAGGCTGGAGGAGTGTTAGAGAGGAACACGGTTCAACTACTGCTGTCTGAGGAGAAGAGACTCTAACATACCTCTGCCTTCCTGCATATAAACTACAGAGCAGGAACACAGATCAGCTCCTACACTTCAGAAGCTGAGGAGATGCTACATGCGGTGCCTGCGTTGAGGTGGCAGCTGAAGGCGGACCAGACGGAAGATTAACAGAACCAGGGTCACGCATGACGGACTGTACCACAACACTGTCACACGACCTCACCTTAATTGTGGCGCGTGCTCAGAGAGCCGTGAAAGGTTAGCATGACAAGAAGATGAAGAGGGTGGAACGGGACGCTGACCAGGCCACTGGGCGGGTCAGCAACCGGACCCCAAGAACAGCCTGGAGAATTCTGGCTACTGCCTCTATTACATGCGTTTGTGCACCAAGCAGAGCAGTAAGATAGATAGGAAATTTTAAATATTGGTCACATACCTGACATTCCATAGTTGCACAGCAGAAGAAGCATCACAGGAACATGGAAGGAAGAAAAAAAAAAGAACATATTGATACAGTATTGACCATATACTAATAATACATTTTGAACTCCAATGACCTGGCACCACAAAATAACTCAAACATGAAATGCTCCATTTACACCACGTTCTAACCATATGCCAAACTCATTCCACAAAATTCCGCAGGGGGCCGTGTGTGTGAAGCGACAAACACCCACGGGCTGAAATGATCAAATCTGTCAGGCGGTTTGTGCTGGTACCCGGGGTCTAATTTCCCTCCGCTCACTCGTGCTCGCTCTCGGGCCGTTACCGGTGACGGCACCCGCGCCCCGTGCGGCGCTGGCACGGCGCTGGCTGGTGAAAGTGCAGCCGCCGCGGGTTGGAGAGATGTGATTCATTAATCAACGCTGCCCGCGGGGAATAAGGCTGCCCGCTGGCACAGCCCTTCCCTCCGTTCCCCTTCACTCCCGCCTGACTACGCGCTGGACAAACAGCAAAACAGCGCGGCGTGCGCATAGGGTCCGCGTGTGCAAACACACCTCCTATGCGCCGCACACATCATTAAGCGCAGGCAAACATGCACGGTGGCATAAATATTCCAACTTGCTCAGCCTGGTTGTCTCCTGAGGCCTACCTGTGATAGAATGGGCTTAGTTTGGGGACGGACACGGCCAGGAGAATAATTAGTTGAAAGCAGAGTGGGAATTTTTATCTGAAAGCTCCAGATTTCTCTCCCGGTCCTGTCCTCTATGGTCAGCTACATACATTCACTTCCTATTTTTGTTTAGGCAGCAACATTGGATTTATTAATCACCGTCAAGCATAATAGGCCCTGAAGTGGCCAGTAATTGCTGCTCGCAGCGTTACAGGCCCCCTGTGATCTGCAAAGGTGAGAAGCAACGGGGTGGGATGAAATAAGATATTTTTCTGGATAAGACTAAGAATGAGAGAAATGTGTTTGCTTTACAAAACCATTCGCTCACATAACGGTAAATGAAAACCTTCCACTCTGATTAGCTCCTTTGAGGAAACTGTAAATTGAGTGGAAGCTAAGCCACATTGTGGTTGCAGTGGTTCCTATCAATACACTGAGTGTCTGGCTCAGAAGGAAAAAAAAAAAGCTGCACATGCCATTAAATGCCCCGAGGTTCCCCGGCTCTTGTTAAGTGCCGGTTTAGCATCGGGAGCAACCATGCAGTCTGCCCCACGGAGCCCTGAGATAGACATTTTAAGAGGACAGCCTTGCTGGGATTAGAGATAAAAGGTCATAGCTGTGCAGCCAAAACACAGTTTGATGCAGTGTGTCTTTCACATGGACCTATAGCAAACACTTTTAATGGATAAGCTTTCGTAAGGGACAGAGCTGAAAATGGCAACAGATCCCTCTGCAGGCTGGAGATGAATCGCTGGGGATACACAATTTCTGAGACTTTGAGGTTTGCTCTTTTATTTATTTTTATTTTTTTTTAGATTCAAGGAGAAAAGCAGAATGTGAGAGCAGTTCACGGACAACGTCTGCTTTCTGCCTCTGAAGGGGCTTGATATGCTGCAGGTATATTTGGGATGATGCTTAAAGACGAACAGTGAGCAGAGGTGAAATGTAAACAGCAGCTCGGCGTCTCTGAAAGGCTGGAAGTAACTCTCCCCTGTTTTCATGTGCTGAATGAAATTTATGTGGATACTTGCTCACATTTAGGTCAGGCTGCAGACACGCTGCTTCTTGTTCCTTAGTAACGACTGACTGTACTGTTTGGGAGAACGCCTCACCTGGCAAGGATACAAATACCACTGTATTTATGGAGTATGGAGAACGTCTGTTGATAGCTTTTTATTTATTTATTTAGTCCATAAACGAAGTAAACAATTAAAGCCAACGTTTTGAGTCCACATAATCATTTCTCTGCTATGAGCTAACAGGCACCAACAATATCCATTAACTAACTATTAGCCATCTGGTTTTGCCTGACTGCTCAGGCGATTGAGCTGGAGACCAATATTCACAAAACCAGTGTATTATTGAGTGTCCAGCTGGCTGTGACCTAATGAAAAGGGGGGGGACTAATTCCTGCTGAAACAACACATCAATGGCCCGTCCTGTCAGCCTCTAAGGGGTGTTCCTCCATGGCCACTGACCTGTCACTTACTTCAGATTAGACCTGAAGTTTCCTTTAAAGGACAAGAAAATCCTTTAAAAGGACAAGGGAGATCGATACTGAAGCAAAAGAGAATGCAGGTCCATTGCCAGTCATCGCGGTGGGGTAAAAGGAAATGGACTGCGGCCCTCTCTGCACGTTATCTATCTATCATGAAATTACCACAGCAGGTCAAGACCCGTCTCATAGTGGGAGCAGGTCGTTTCTAGCGGGAGCCACTTATTTCATTATCATATTTTGAATTTACATTTACACAACATATGTGCCCACCCTGAGAATACTCTCCATTTTACGAATTAGCATTTAAACTCTGCAAATGAGATAGGAGGCAGACAGATGAGAGCGGAAGGGAGACGAGGAGTGAAGAAACATAATAGTGCATGAAGGAAATTATGGAAATTTTGATTAAGGTTCAACAGATGGGCGTCATTTAGCGGAGCCACAGCTGACATTTCCGTGCCAGGGGAAACGGGCACTGAGGCGGCTTCTCCTAAAATACGGCTGCGCTGAGTAAACACGGGAGGAGAGCGTGTGTTGTGGAGCATGTGTGGATGAGTGCGCGTCTGCGTGTGCATGCGCCTGTACTTCATGTACTTCAGGGAGCAACAGGGGGGGCTCAAGAGCCGCTCGTTGGCGCCTGCACGCTGCCTTCGCACACTTGACTGTGGCTTAAACTAATTACCTGTAGAATTCACATTATTTCACAGCGACTAATGACTGCTCTTAATATGCCTGTAATTACCTGCCAATAGGACATAATTGACAATAACAGCAGCAGCCCTGAGCCTGAGGAGAAGCGTTGGGGTACAGGAAAAAAAAACACGGAGCCGCTGAATCATTAGTCATAAAACTTGCAGACATATTAGGAAATGTTGACAACACTAAACTGTGCTTTATTTGTTTCCTTCACCTCCTCACTGTTTTCTTTATTTTTGGCTAAATTTGTGAATTAAATTGAACTGAACTCACAGTGTCCCAGTTCTAAGGAATGATGCTTGAAGAGAACCATCTTACATCATCATCTCATTAATTTTACACGTCCTATGTTACACAGGAGACTCTGCTTTATTTGGACTATGTAACAGATACAGTCCTGTTATTTCTTCCTATCTCCTCCAGCCCTTTAACCTTTACGTCTCTCCAGGCTCCGCACCGCTCTCGTGGCTTCCTTTTGCAGCGCTCTAGATCCCATGCGCTTTGCTTCCTGTTCCTTCTCTCACAATCTGTTAGCTGCATACTCTCATCGCCTCATCCCATTATTTATTGATTGAGAAATGAGGGGGGGCTGAGGAAGGACTGTGTACAGAGTCTGAGAAGCATTTCCATAAAGGATATTTAAGGCCACTGCCTCTCGATTGCTCATCTACCGTCCCTGGAAGACATACTGCGGGGTCAGAGGGCACGTTGAAAGGACGACCCGGCCCTCATGAAATATGGACAGCTTCGAAGCGTGGCAATGAGGGGACAGCAGGGCAATGGGGGGTTATAGAGGGCTTGACTGAGGATTTGGTGACTACGCTGTAAATCTGACAGTAAGAAAGACATTACCATTCTATATTCATTCACATCTAAGCAGCGGGATGGGCTGTGTCCCCACTCGCTCCCTCGTAGTCAGACCGCTTTGAATAGAGGACAAATGGTGCACCTGGTAGTCTGGCCAGGGAGCGCTGAAATTGAAGCGACATTGTGTGTCATTAAATTCCTCCACACCACTCCAGACCCTGCTGATTCAGAGGCTCCAGCAGTGTCTGTGTGTGTGCGTGCGTGCATGCGTGCGTGCGTGTGCTCAGAACCCTGTAAAAGGTCAGCGGTGGTACTTCAGTCTCTTGTCAGCATTTATGGCGAGCGCTGTGGCGGGAGCGAGGAAAGGTTGGTAGTATCTTTTCATTTGGGTTTCCCTTGGAAATAACTGGGGGAATGAGGCTGCGTTTCACGGCTGTCTTCACAGCACCGCATGCAGGGAGGCGGCAGCAGAGAGGGGATGCTGAGACTGTTGAGGTCTGACGGAACCGGCCCGAGGTGTGAGAGCTGCTCGGCGCAAGGTGCTGCACGTGTGAGTCTGCGTCCCGCTAAGGCCAAAGGCCGAACTCAGCCAGCGACGCTGCACACTGCACAAAGACACAGATGCCAGGAAGCAGACAGACTTACAGAACACAGCTCGTCTAATACTGCAGCACGAACTGAAGACAGGAATTATAGGCCGAAAAACACAATAATCCACCAGTGAATAGAGAAAGAATGGTTAATAAGGCAATGAGCTGGGTTCACACTAAATAACGCTGACTAAGCAAGACAGATTAGATCAGACGGTCTAGGAAGAAACCCTCCTGCTGTGAATGAGACAGGGAGAGATGGATTCAGCCAACACAGAAACATGCTCTTCCTTCCCACCGGTCTCCGGAAGGTCTTCCTCTCCAGTTACGGTATAAATGATCCGTTGGCCATCATTTAGCATCGGTGCTTGCTAATCATTCATCACGGCAACCGAGCAGCGTGTAGGAGGCCGTTAGCTGGCTGGAAAACCTACTGTATGTGAGACAGAGAGTAGAAGGCTCCCTATGGGATCCGGAGGAACGGCTAACAAGCAATGGATCACCCCAGCAACATTAATCATTCTAGCCTAGTTCCCAATCCAAAGTGCAAATGGGAGGCGGCTTAAAGAAACCATATTCATGTCTCTATGTATTAAAGGAGGAGGAAGCACCTACAGTATTAATGCAATATTCCAAAGCAAATGGTCCAGAGAGAACAAGCTCACCACATTCTCATTTGCTTAGAAGTGTGTACAGTACAATACAAAAATCATCTTCTCCCGTTTACCTGAATAGTGAAAAGGAGGGATGGCGACGCACAATTACGGGCAAGCACAGAGTGAACAGGGGAGCGAGAAAAAAAAATAGACATCAACAAACGCCAGAGGAAAAAGACAACAGCAGCCATCTGGTGTGTGTGTGTGTGTGTGTGTGTGTGTGTGTGTGTGTGTGTGTGTGTGTGTGTGTGTGTGTGTGTGTGTGTGTGTGTGTGCACGCTGAGTGAAAAGCCTCTGTTTGTTAGACGTCAGTTATTCTGTGGTCTTCAACACAGGTACAGTAGCTTCTACCGATACAGAGATCGCACTCATACACACACACACACATAGAACCATTACCATGAACTAAACCCAATTCCTACCTGAACCCCCAAACTTCAACAACCATGTGAAGCTGTGAGAACTGCTCATGTTCTCAAACAAATCAATGACCCGCGTGTGAGTGTGTATCTTCCCAATGTCTAGGTAATAAAGAGTAACAGCTGCAGTCACTCCTAATTAAATAGCAGTGCATCTGCTCCGAGGTCTGTCTTGCTGCTTGTGTGTGTGCATGCATCACTGTGTCATACGCAAACTTTCACTACCCTGTAGTGTTCGCAATTTAAGCCACTGAACTACTACATTAGTGTAATCGCTTCAAATTCAAACCAATTGCACACTTTTAACGTGGCATCATAAAATATATGACTCACAATGGGTCTGATTTTGACTTTCAACAAAGGTGGAGCCGTTGGTGTCATGGTGAGCATCCAAGTCAGAATGTGGATGGAGAAAGCAAGGGTAGCTATAAAGTCATACAGCAAAAGAGGAAGAAGAGCAGACAGAACATGAATCACTTTGGAACCAGATAAGAGAAGAAGCTTGAAGGAAGAAAAGCAGATGATTTTGTTGCGATGAAGACCAAGATGAAAGACTGCGCGGAAGGAAACAGAGGTCTTTGTGCACCATCAATAGCAGCCAATGTCCAGTTTCTAACTATGTCAGTGTGTCTGCCTCCATTCAGCTCATCACCTTCCCTCAGGCCACCGCTGGCGCAAAATTGAGGGCAGATGTCAGCAGTGAGTGTGCGCGTGTTTTGTTCTCACATGCGTGCGTTGGAAGGGTAGGCATCGAGTCTGAAAAGGGCTCGAGAAGAGCCAGACGCGCACACAAACATCAACTAGCTCGTGCCTTGAGGGGGGACAGTGGTACTTGACCCTATTAAATATTTACTAGCACTGCTGGCATCAAGTGTCTCACACATTTAACTGCTGGCTGTAATAACACTGTGTCGATCGTCCGTCATTTCAAACAATCAGTCATTAGGGTAATCGCATACATACAGTGCCTTTCTCCAACCTTTAACCTTTGTAACAGAGCCACCTTCTAAGGCAGCGCTAATGAAGACATGGAACAGCTGATATCCACAGAAAGCTACATGTCCATGATATATGTCCATACATTGGACAAGTGCAATTACTCAATTATCCAGCTGACACACTCCATTGTTTGGATAATGGTAGAGACAAGTCATGCATGAATAAAGACATGTGTGTGTGTGTGTGTGTGTGTGTGTGTGTGTGTGTGTGTGTGTGTGTGTGTGTGTGTGTGTGTGTGTGTGTGTGTGTGTGTGTGCATGCCTGCGTCAGCCGTTGCCCCAGCAGTGACACCCGGAGCAATCATTCTCTGCTCTGCGTTGTTTTTAACCCCCGACCCTTTGGAGCGATACGGTGTCAGAGTGCTGAATACGTCTAGACCCCTCGCTGATCCCTGGGGTCGGAGGGAGAGAGTCAGCTGCAGGACGATCATTGACTAAGATTTATGAATCATGGATGGACGCTTAGGGTGATGAGAGATGGGAGCTGGAACAAGCCAGTCAAAACAATTCAACAGCATTTAAAACAACTGCTCTTGTCAAAGGACAAATCTAGATCCAGTATAGAAAGCTGCTCTGTAGCCTTGTATACAAAAACATAGATCAAACTTTGTCAAACACAAGGAAATAATAGCTGAATAAGAACTGTCTGAAAAGCCTATGCTGGTCGGAGGTTGTGATGGCGTTTGTGTGAGAGTGTTTCTACTACGTGAAACCCCATCTGTCATAATGGTCCCTCTGTGTTGTGCCAACACTAGCTCACGTGTGTGTGGGGGGGGGCAGCGGGGTTAGTGTCATGTCCTTAAGCCATAGTCCTGGGCCATTTACTGCCCGACATCACTCGAACCACTTGACTTGACATTTGACTCCTACAAGTGCGTTTTACGTCTGACTGTGTCTATGGAAATCAGGACAGGCTGATCATCCTTAGATTCCACATACTCCTGTTACAGAGCATAAAGGGCACATGTAGATTGAAGGATGATAAGAAAGTCCAGTTATATGAAACACAGCATCTACTACCAAGGGACACGCTTCTGTGGGAATAAGAGAAGATGAAATATGGCGGCTGCTGCAAAGTTTACCTTAGGGACGCTCTCTATGGCTCAGGTTCCGTCCTCCACTCTATAGTGGGATGCTGTGTTTCCTAGGCCGGTCGATACCCCCCCCCCCCCCCTTCCTAGGGGTAAGCCCGTCTAAAACATGCATGAGTTTATGAGTTGGGAATGTCCCACTGGAGGCCTTTAGGGCTTTTCAAGGTGGTGCAATATCTGAGGCTAAGAGAGAGCATATCGGCAGGATTAGGTTGAGTACTTCCCAGTGTCTCCCTAATGCTCGTTTATGCTTTCCATTCATCTTCTCCTTCCTCTGCCTCTTTTTCCCTTTCCTCCTGGACAGACATACAGTATGCCCCCATACATATAAATGAGTCCTTAACCCTCCAGCCTTGGGCTAGGTATATCCACAGATCCAGGCTGTTTAGTGTAATAAGAGAAACTCCCAAGCTTCAATTTCAGTCACTCCATCAGAGTATGTACAATCCAACCATGTCCAGCAAAGGAAATGTCCTCTTGATCAAACCTTTACAGTCTTTTGAGGCGTCTCCTTTATAGTGACAGAATTGAAAATACTCTCATAACACTGGGATAGTCCACGATTCTGGGCTATTTGAACATATAAAATGAGGAGCTGTTCCAGTGGAAGTAGTAGCACAGAGATTCAGGTTGATAAATGTTTGATGAAGCCAAATGGCCTATTGGGTGACCCAGCTGTTTAGGGCCAGACGGGCTTTTAGAGGAGAAAGTGCTGCAGAACAGAGCTGACAACCTACAGGACACATAAGAGGAGCACTGGTAAAAAAAACACAACTGTTTGCACAAAATGAGCTGTATTCTGTCTCCAAATTCCCTTCCAGAGGCACTTTGTTTAATGTACATTCAAAAAAATTAAGTGAGGGTAAATTCCTTGTTGTGTCTAATGTGGACTGTTTTCAAACATTCATATCTGACACACATCCCAAACCAAAGCATGGAAGAGAGCGAGAATGATGGAGAAGAGAGAGAGCGAGCAGCTACAGCTGATGGAGGAGCGGACCCCCTACTTACAACATTAATCATTAACATACAAAAAAAAGCAGGGATGAAGACAGACGGCACGACGCTGAAACCACAACACTCTACACGCAGCTTCCCATCAGACGCAAGGACAGCGATTAGAGCTGTACTTTAATATTTAACCATTTCACCCTCCTGCTTGTCTGCGTTTCACACAACGTCCCCTAGACCCCTACACTCATCTACCATTTCCCCTGCATTCCTTCACCGCCCCCCCTTCCTTCATCACACACAGTTACTCTCAGTGAATATTACACTCATCACCCACCCTTCTTTTAAGTGCCCCCATTATGGTTAGCAGACGCACTTACGGCCATTTGGGCCCATTGATTGGCACAATCAATACGTCATCTTAGCAAAGTTTGGAGACACTACAGTGTACATCAGCGCTCCCAGACGCCCTTAAAGCTTTAAGCAGTAATTCGTATGGAGATGCTGCTGCTTCGCTGTATTAATGGTCAACAGCAGGTGGGGTGGGATGAGCTGGGATCTCATTGCTTTCCACTACTTTTTTTTTTTTACAGACTTACTGTGGTTGACATGCTAAACACTATCTTTTCAGGCCTCATCCCCATGATTAGCGTCATTAATGTGTGCAATCATCGTTTCAAAACTGTCATCAACTCCACTATAGTAGTCAACGGCAAAGCACAGCATACAGTACAAAGTGGCCGAGATGTTTCCTTCTATAATTACTTATAAGAACAAAAACAGAAGACAACAGACAGCTTTAGTGATGTTCATTTAAGTCTGAAAAATGAGATATTATGGACTAATGCACTGAGTAGTTTGTCCTGCATTCAGAGACAGTAAAATGAAGAAGCTTTGCCGGTGTGGAATGTCTGGATTGGAGATCAGTCCTGCCTGTTACCAACTATCATCTGACCACACTTTGATGCTGCTCGTGTGAGTCACAATGAGCTTCATGACCACAACTGTTGACAAACTTGCGCGGCGAAACCCTACTCAACCGCTTCTGAATGCGCCCACGTGAAACCTGAGCCTCCGTCCTTATTACGGCAGCCTCTGCTGTTGAGAACTTGCACTACGCTACGCCACAGATAAGCTCTGATTGCTCCGCTATCTTCCTGCTGGCCGCCGAGCTAATCTGGCATGTCAGAGCCGCAATCAGGCTCAAACAGGTGACATACGACTGAATGGCTGAACAATGGGAAGAAGCTTGGGCCTCAGATAAGAGAATTAATATTGATTGCATGCATGTCAGACAGATTGTGCCCATTAGGAGTTGCAAAGCTCTGCTTGGGTGATACTGGGAACGTGCACTGGTTGTCCAGATGAGTCAGTAATGATCATTACAGAGTATATTTATGATCTGAGTCCTTTAGTTAGTTAGTTACTTCTAGTGTGCTGCAGAGGCCTACAACACCAGGGGACGCGTTCAGTCCCTTCCTGACTCGCCAGCGTCGCATCGTGTTACATGAATGCTCCATCCACTCACCAAGCTGCTGATATCCCCACACAGGAAGTCACCTCTTCACAGACAAGGTCTAAATAAAAGCACTCACACACTCAGTCTGCGTAGTATAAGTAACACCCAAATATAGATCTGTGTGCATGAGGGTGGATGTTTATGTGCACGTGAGCGGTGCCTGAGAGACCCAGCGCTAAAAGCTAGATCTGTGGGAGTGTTTTACATGCGCCTGCTCCTCTAATTCAGCGCACACACTGCACTTTCAGCAGATCAATGTTCCCCCTGTGCATCATATACACAATTCCTCCACACCGACCCGTGCTGCTCACAGTGCACGCACACACCAACATGCATGCTGCTCACTGCATCCTCCTTTCACTCCTACTCCGTTTCCCATACGTCCCACCCTCTCCTTTTCTTTCTATCACCCCTTCTCTCTGAAGCCCTGAGCAATTACTCTTCCAGACTCTAGAGGAGGCTTGATGAGAGCAGAGAGAGTGCAACTGAAGACAGAAAGAGGAAGGAGGGATGAAAAGAGAAGATATAGATGTATCATGACAGCGGATGAAAATTGCCTGTCTCTGGCCACTCAAAGTATCTGTTCTTGACCGAGGTCAATGTGTCAAGCGAAGCTGTGCGCGCCTCATCTGCGGATGAGGACGTGTGTGCGCGTTTGGCGAGGTCTGCGCTGCGAGGTTAAGGGGAGTGTGTGTCTGCGCGATGGGTCACAGCGGAGTGACACAACATTACTCATGCGCCGGGGAGGGCGGCGTGTGCAATACAGCTGCGGTGCCGAGCTGCCATCGATCAGCTGCGGCCCTCCTCCTGCAGCACGCCGCTCAGAAACAGAGACCGAACAGCCGCGGCGTCCTGAAGGAAAGTTTCAACAGTTATTACAAGAAAAGCCACAGTTGTGCACAGTACGCGCGTCTCTCCTTGCGGCGTCCCCAGACTCCGCTAAGCTCTCAGGTTGATCCATTTAAAACACAATGGAGGATTACATTCTCATCTGGCCACTGGCTCCAGTCTGCACAGAAAAACACTAAGGCTTTAATGCTACCTTGGCACAGGCTACCTCTGTTTCTAAGGAAGCGTGGCCCTGTTTATATTTTATGCAAGCAAGCAATGCAAGATGCAGCATACGACCGCGTTATCTAGCGGCGTGCGTGTGTTGGTGTGCAGGAGCTCAGGCCTGCCATTGCGAGGGCAGGCGGGTGGGGGGGGGGTGAGACCCCCTCTCCAGTGTGGAGTGGTTCTGAATTGGTTTTGGCTCTGGGCTAAATCCCCTTACAGACACCTCTCGGTTTTCTCCACAAGACCAGAGAAGAGACGGCCTCGCACAATGCATTCAATTCACTGTGGTTTGAGCCAGCGCTTGGCCAAAACGCAGGTGTGAAAACGTGCACGCGTGCATGCACGCGCACGGGCCGCTTCCCCTCGTTCTCCCTGCATTTCACTATCGCGTTCCCACAACCGCCGCTATTTTCGCAACAAAAACGTCTCCTACGAGCCTACGACTGAATTACTGCAGGCCCCTGCTCAGACACGCGCGCCGCCACACAAAGACGACCACAGTTGCAGTCTGTCGTCTGTCTATCCAGTCGCATTCAGGCCCCTGATTAAACCAGTGCTTATTGGTAATTAAACACTGTTCTTTGTGGTAGTATCCAGAAAGCTGTAAATCACTCCACCTCCCCACCACAAACACACTCACCCCACCTCCGCTGGCACCGGCTCTCCTCTTTTTCTGCCTTTCAGGGGGCCGCAGGTGGCACAATTGGCAGTAATGTGTTCTAATTGTTGGCAGCGCTGCCCGGGTAAAGATATGTAGTGGGGAGCAGGAGCTTGGCAAACGTACAGCAGGAGACCGGATGGAAGGCGGCAGAGATGTAAAGCCAGAGAGAGGGGAGGTGGTAATAATGAAAGGGGGGTGGGCCGGCAGTGGGATATATGGAGTAGGAAGGAAGAACGAGAGGAAATGTTAAAGAAGCGGAGAGAACATGAAAAGCAGGAGCAGGACTGTGAATTCCCCATAATCTGAACACGTCACAGTAGCAAGACGCCGTTCCTGTCGCGGCCGAGTGTTTCATCCGCCGCTGCTGGCGGAGAGGTTCCCCAGAGCCGAGGCTTAACTCTAAACGCAGTAGACACGGACACAGAGCGAGGCGCTGACTTCGTGTTTGACAGAGTTGAAACACAGCCCTAAGTTGCTGAGCTAGACCCGTATAAACCCCCGGGAGCTGCGATCTGCATATATGCAGCAGAGGGCTATAGTGTCTGCACATGGGGAAGCATTATACTGTTGCGTAACGCTGGGGCAGTTAGTTCCCTTATTTTACCTACATGGAAGTAACAACACTTCTTCTGCATCTAGTGCGCAGAAGAAAAAGTACCTGTGAGGTGTGACATTAGAATGGCTTATAAAACAAAAAACGCTGCTTAGTGCCAAGAGTGGCAGTGATAAAAATAATGTCCAAATAAATCCCCACCGTGATAAAGCCATAAAATAAAATGACTTGGTGGTTTATTTTGATATTGACTGGCGTATTTGGTGCATGTGTGTTTATATGTGTGAATGTGACTCAGCGGCTCTCCCATGGTGCAATAGCACCTGTTCTTCATTGCTCATTGACAGGTGTTGGCATCCCCCCTGAATGTTGTTAACGTGGGCTAAATCAGATGGAAAGGCAGACTGACAGCCACTGAGCACATGTAGCTATGCCACAAGACACCCAAGCCAGAAATAGTCAAGCGTTTTGATGATTCTGGTGCGGCCTCGTCCGCGTGACGGCAGGTACAACACTTCCACTTCTAGTTCGGAACGCGTGAAAGTCCACCAATCAAACCTGCAGAGAATGGCCGCATCACGTGAAGCCACGGCGGCGCTACGACGGCCACGGCTGAGCCTCCGGCTACACGCTCTCTCCGCGTCTCCCACTCCGTGCGACAGCTCGCTGGCTCAGCTTTCGGGTCATCTCCGTTCCACTGGAGGCAAAATCCACTCACTGCAGTCAGCTTTTGAGAAAACACTACACTGCAAGGCGCTGCTGCTGCATTACCATGGCAACGGCGAGGAGAGCATGAAGTGTTGGAGTCAGAATCTCAAGGTTACTCAATCTATTCATGTTTTAATAATACCACTCCGCTATGAAAGGAATATTACATCCCTTGTAAGGATGATGAAAATACGTATCGGATCTTTCCAGTCAGCGTGCTTGTCCAATAAAGGGAGGGAACCTGCCATCAAGGTTAAGACATGGAAATTAAGTGCACAGTTCCCAGTTTCATTAAACAAGACTCGGGTTGATGAGGCCTTATTTCACATTATTACATGGACACACTATTTCTAGGTTGGCCTATTTAAATAGGACCAAACTGATGAAAACCACCCGTATGTTTCCTCCTTGGAATAGAGCTGGGATGAGAATGAGCAGCAAGGTGGGGCGATGAACACATGAATCCAGTCTGAGGCAGATGGAAAGGGGAATGGAAAGCTAGCATTAGCAGGAGGAGAGTGAACTGGTGAACGCAGCAGGCTCCTTCTCCCAGGTGTTTGTGTCAGAGGTGAAGCAGCAGGTGAGGGACGGAGCTGTTCTGTTGTCTGCTGATGGGGTCAGGGGAGCCTGCTGGGACTGGGTTTTCCACCTGATCCATCCTTGGATGCAAATGTGTCCTTCTGAAGCAGATGACAAACAGAATTCTGCATAGAGTTAATGAGCAAGTTATAGGCTGGCCCCCGTGGAGATGCTCTCAATAATTAAGCAGTGATAAATAAAAACAAATGGAACAAGATTCACACGCTCGCTCATGTACACAGCACAGTAGGTAGACAGCTATGATGTAATATATGCTGCACAACTTACAAGAAAGAAGCATCCAACCACTTCTCTCAAGTGGTTTGAAGTCTTTGAATGTGCCCAAATTATTTGTGTGCTTACTGTGTGTGTTCACTGGGCTGCAGCCTTCTACATAGAATAGTAGTAGGGCTTTGAGCTTGTCTCGTTTTCCTTGTCTTTTGCAAATAGTCTGGCATCTTCAGTCAACTGATTCAGTGCAGCATAAACTCTTGCTTTACTTGCTTAAATAAAAAACACACAAACATTAAGGAAAACCCAATTTTGAACCACTAAAAACACAAACAAATATGTTTTTAGAAGTGAAATTTAAAAAAGATTTAGGCCCAAATAAGTAAGATGGTGGTGGCGTATCAGAGCGTGAACCACTAAGACTGGTTATTTCATCGCTCTCTTCCATAAACTATTAATTAAGCCCCAGGGAGGCTCACTGTTGAAGCTCTTCAGAGACACAAACTGTACCACAACTTCTAATGGAGACTGGAAAACACCCCCCACGGGTACAGAACTCCGAGTGTCAACGGAGGCTGAGAAACTCCGTCTGTGAGAGCACCGTTTAAAGGGCTCGCCATCACGTGTGCAAACAAAACAGAGGTTCCTGGATAATGTGCAGTTTGAGATATTTAATAAATGTCCAAACTAGCTTTCTGTTCTGACCCTAAAAGCTTAAAAGTTCATTTACCAAGGTCACAATCTGGTTACAACAACAAACCAACGACATTACAAATTCAACTAATTTGGTTAACCATTTGAAATTCAAATTTCTCTGCACTTATAAATGATGAATAAGGACTGGGATGTTATCGGCAGTTCTGTTCTATGTGAGCGTGTCTGTTTTTATTATTCATAACATTACATTTCACTATGTTTTTGATGTAGTCATGTCCTATAAGCTGAAGGGGGAGTTTAATATTAGAGTGAAAACATACCTCAGTGTTATCTGCTACAGAAACACTTATATTTATGTATGATATTCATGTGGCAGGGATGTACCTGTCTAATTTGTGGGTTAACTACAAGCATCTGTTGACTGGCAGATGCTCATGATATGTGACAATGGTGAGGCTCACATACAGTATCAGTCAGCCACCATTACTTGGCTGTCACAAGTAAAAGAAGACTGCAAAAAGCCGACAGCGCTAAATACCAGAAGGGAAGGGTCAGGAGAGGATAAGACAGGATTGGAGAGAGAGATTGCTAAGACAGATGGTGAAAGGGCACCAACAAACTCCTGTTGCCCAAGTTACTCCTGTAATATGTAGAAGACTGGCTGAAAGGGTCAGAGCAAGATCCAGTAATTAACAAAGACGTAGTGTAGAGAATTATCCTGCTTCATCTGGCACACTGTCATTTCCTGTAGGATCGTTTTAAACCTACTGCCAGAAAACAAAACAGCTACAGTAGGAGAGACGTGACCATGTTAATAAGATATTAATGGATAAGATGAGGGATGGAGGAACCTGGCCTAAGATGTAAGAGAGGCATTCATTTGAATTGCTATTGTAATTGATCAATAGTCATTTAATACTTAATAGCTGCACTGTCTGAGCATTTGAGAAATGCCTTTTTGAATGTTTTGATCTTATTTTCTGTGTATTCCTGAAGGTAGAATAAGTTACAAGCATCTATAAAAGCCCAGAGATGCATATAAGAGAGTGAGGATATGCCATGATATAAAGTGAAGCCACCCAAATCATTTAAAAAAATGTAATCTCAGAGAAATACAAGGACGCTACATAAGGGGGAGCCCACATCTCAGTCTTTGCCAGCAGCAAAATAACATACAACAAAGCGTACACCAAATTATACATACACCAAGCTCTGCTCTCACGGAATAGGTGATGATGCATTTGCTGGAAAGGTGCTGCTCCTTAATAGTACATGATCAGGCAAGTCTATGATTCATCAGCATCATCATGTACCACGGGAGACACACACCACAGCAGTAAACAACGGAAGAACAGTCCCGAGAGGTCACAGAGGGGAACCTCGCCTGTGTTCGTGAGTATGTGTGCGTGCACATGGAGGCTTGTGTACCCATGTGTTACCAGCCCTTATAGTTGAGGACATCCATCACTACGAGCAGCTGAATTATTCAGCGCCACAGAATAAAGCAGTATCCTTGTGCATGCTGGAGAATAGATGGCTTCATAAATGATGAACCAGATGATGACAAAAATAAAATGTTCACACTTTACCGTTTTCTGAGGTGAGACTCGGCTCGTGTGTCTTCAATGACATTTATCGCATCACGCATTCCGTGTATTTAAAAACTACAAACAGCAAGGCACACACAAACATTCACATAAGTGGCTATTATACTGAGCTGGTCCCTTCCCCCTGGGGGTGACTTATAGCACAAAGCAGCTGGGAGCTGAGCCAAACAATTTTCCTTAACACAACAATAGCAGCGGTCTTAAAACTTATATCTAAGGAAGCTTTGCTTATTTTGAAATGACTCACAGATAGAGAGAAGAGAGATATGACAAATTCAAAGTGAGACAACAGTGAAATGGAAAACGAGGGAGGGAATGGAAATGAAAAGACAAAGGCAATAAGGCAAAGGCAAACACTGGGGCTTATTGAAAGTGCCAAGGTACACACACACACACACACACACACACACACACACACACACACACGGACGGAGTTGTAGCATATGCCTGCAGTAGTGCCAGCTGGAGACATCTGGTGCCAGAACTCCACAGGTCAAACCAAGTGACATGCGCCCTGAGGCGTGGCGTGTGTGTGCATGTGTGTCCGTGTGCCAAAAGATTAAAATGGTCATTATGTTTGGTATACAGTGTTCACATTAAAGCGGACAGGAGGTGTCACGTACGCATGAACGCACACACATCATCAAAAAACATCAGCTGCGTGTGGAATATGAACAAAGAAGGGTGTTTTATTGTTTGTGTTGTGTGTGATAGCACACAGACGTCCACCAGAGGGACAAGGAGCGAGGCGGGAGAGATGAGGATGCAGGAGGCAACATGAATTATAAAAGTTGGTTTTCTAACCAGAGGAACTGGCAGCTTCAAAGGAAATATCCAAGAAGACAAAGCTCTGAACCTGCAGCCAGGAACACGTGGCTGCACTTTAGCCAACGCACAAACCCATGGATACAAATGTAGGCTGGGATGTTGGTGGATGCACTGAGGCTCCTTCTCCTGCAGCAAGCTGCTCTCCTTCAGAGGGGGTCATTTAGGGGGAAAAGTGCTCAAGCAGTGGTGCAATATATGGAGACAGTCTGCCAAGAGCACATTCACAAACACACTCATCGCCCTGCCAATGAAACGGCTCCGTTTCCACACAGCTCTGGGTTTCATCATTCACCTCCCCTCAAAAACGGCAACGATTTTATTTCTTCACTTCCACAATGAAGTGACAAACACGGTTGTTTTCCTAATGCTAAACCGTGACACAGACATGCAATCCAAACATCCTCTACAGGATTCAAACAGCTTTATGTGGCAGCAACTCTCTGCTCTGCTGAGGAGCGTCAAAGTACACCAGCGCTCATGGAGCTGCACAGACTCTACTGTAAAATTAGCATTGGCTCACGGTCTGCAGCGCAAATAGACAAACACAGAAACCAGCGATATGATTGTTATACTGGCTGTCCAGCATTGCTCATTAGACTGAAGTGAGACACACTGGCAGGGCCCAGTCATGCTCTGTGTGTGTGTGTGTGTGTGTGTGTGTGTGTGTGTGTGTGTGTGTGTGTGTGTGTGTGTGTGTGTGTGTGTGTGTGTGTGTGTGTGTGTGTGTGTGTGTGAACAATCAGCTGTAGTTGCATTTGTGTATTCCACAGAAGTCGGTGTGCTCATTAGATTTCCTATGGAGAGAACATGAGGCACCGGCCAGAAACACGCACACAAAGACACACGCAGTAATAAGCTGACAAGCAGCAAGGCTGCAGTGAGAACAAAACACGAGGAAAGTGACAGAGTCAAGCTACACTTAACAATGTGATCACGATTCGAATAAAAGGGGCCCAGCTGCATAGGAAAAAATCTATTTTAATGTTTTAGGCCTCATTTATTTTAAATATAGTGGTCAAAACCTTAGACAGAGAGATTAACAGAGAAATCATAACTTTACTACTTACAACTGAGGCCTGTATTGGAATGAATTAGACATGTATACCTAATAAAGAGGTCAATGAGTGTATATGGACATTCAGAGGGTATCTTCAGAGGAGATTATAATTTTTAAGGTGCTCATACACACAAATAATTCATCACCACTAACTATCATTTTGCTCAGATGCTCAGATCTTGCACAGAGACACAAGAGGCGAAAAGGAGGAAAAGGTTCACATCCATTTTTGGCATTCTCTTCTTTTTCGCATGCTTTCATCTGAGTCACCAAACTGCTGCTGGTCACCCTGAGGTGAAACGCTGTGGTTCAGTTCAGTTACGATCAACATCCAGATTTCAAATTTTGCATTTTTAGATGAGAATATTGCAAAGTAACAGACAAATACAGCATTTGTTCCTAAACTCCAAATGAATGAATGCAATGAATAATGCAAGTATAAAAATCTACTACAACATACTTTCCAGGTTTACAAAATATTTTTCCCAAAATTATTTTACTCTTTTAAAACAATAATATCGAAGAAGGATTAGTTGCTGCATAGTTTATTGGTTTCACTATTGAGCTTGAAATCTATGATGATTAGATTAAAATGATCTTTACTTTAATACGTGTCCAAAAAGTACAGCAGGGGACATGTTAATGATACGGTGGACAGACAGCCCCATTGTCACTGCTGTCACTGTCACAGAGATACTGAGCGGGAGAGAAAGGAGAAAGAATGTGTGCTCACCCACACCCATGTGGGTTAGAGCCAGTAAGCACATTTACAGAACCCATCATTAAGTTTTCTCCCTTGTGGTTGGTGTCAGGATCTAGACAGAAAGACAAAGCACGGGCCTTTCCTCCACATGGTACCCGGGGGGAGAGGGCAGAGGCCTAGGGGAGAGAGCTGGGGTGGGACAGCACATCGATGGGTGACAGCCAGGCAGCAGGGAGGGAGGGGATGGAGGGGGGGGGGGGAAGAGAAGGAAGTAAGGACGGCACTGTTTGATGTATGAATACATGAGGACAGAGATGAAACTACAGTATCTTTCTTCCTATTAAGGACCAGGAGAAGAGGAAGGGGTGCCTGCTTGGCAAGCTGGTGTGAGAGGGGTAATTAGCGGGAGAGACACACATGTCCCTCTTTGAGGGGGTCCCCTGGGTCGGGAACAGCTCAATCAGTAACCAGCTGCAAGTAGAGTAGTCGTGTGTGTGTGAGTGCAGGTGCCAGTGTGCAGCTGCACTTTCACCCTTTGCACTCGGACTCATTAATTCCAATGCCACATTAAAAGATTTACCAACACGCGTAGAAAGGGAACACGTCTCCACTGGCTGCCCACTTCCTCGTACACCTCAGCCAGCACACATACGGTGGAGTTCAGCCCCCTTTGGTGCGCGTACTGCCAACACGTGCCTTCCTGGAAAGACTCAGGAGGCACGGTGATGGCAGGGTGAATTATATTCATACAGGAAGGTATCTGTGTCACGCACCTGCTGTTCACCTTAGGCTCCGTCAAAGTTAGGAGGAGATCTGCAGGAAAAGTTTCTGTTCTCTGCCCTGCACTTGGACTAACTACTCACAAATGTGCATTGGTCTGTTTAAACAGTGCATACAGTATGTGAGTTCACAGGGAAACAGAAGTCTGGTAAGCAGCAAGGAAAAGGAAGAGCGTACTGTAGGGGGAGGTGGGGGGAGGGGGCCCGCTTGGCTGAACGACAGCTGTTAGGATTACTGTTTAATAAAAGCCGTCATACGCTTGCACTCCCTCGCGCCCTCCTATGGAGCGGACCAAAAGGCATTGCTGAGCAGAGCCCAATAACCTGACATCACAGTCAGCCCACCACCCCTGGGGACCCGACGCCAGCCACCTCGTAGCGCGGTGCCAGGCCCCCGGATCTCCCACCAGGCCTGCCGTGCCTCTAGGCAAGTCTGCGTCTGTGTGGGTGTTTCCTTATTATCGGCCTATGCATATGTTTATATGGCGAACAGATGAGTTGTGCACCTCCAACACATTGGAGGAATGGGTGTTTTTATAGCTCCGAGCTACTGTTGTGAGAGCATGGGCTAACAGGACATCTGCATGTGTGTGTGTGTGAGTGTGTGTGTGTACACACATATATGTCTGTCTGTCTGTCTGTCTGTCTGAAGAAGGGGGTGATCATCAGATAAGCTACCTCATTTGGACCGCTTCAGGAGAACTGAAAGGAGCTGTGGGGAGGCTTTCATCTCCGAGACAGAAAAAAAAGGCAGAATCTAGATGGAGTGAGTGTGAAAGAGGATGAGAAGGCAGGAGAGAGGGGGAAGAAAGGGGCCTGAAAGGAGGAAAGAGTGAGATAAAGAATGAAAGCGATAATCCAAGAGGATGTTTACCTTGGTCACGCTGGCAGAGGACAAAAGAGGCCACTAATAGGTAGTGCCCCCTGTAGGGCCACAGGATATTGAGCAGGCAGAGAAAAAGTTGAGTGAAGAAAGCCCAAGCTGAGGTGCGAGTGCACTAAAGCGTCCCTCTCCAACACAGACAAACCGCTTAATTAAACATGAGCTACGCCAGCGCGGCCTGTCTGCGTCTGTATGTCTGGATATACGAGTGTGTGTGTCTACTGTGCATTCATCTCGTCTTCGTGGAAAGCACAAGAAGGCCATTTGCAAGTCAAATTCTGAATTTAATGACACGGGAAATCATCTGAATTTATTGAAAGCCAGCATGGAGAGGAAAGGAGCTTGTTCAAGTTTCAGATCAAAATGCATAAAATTGCCATCCCTCTTTGCCTGCAAATAGAGCTTTGAGTGCTCCTGATTTTAAATGATGGGATACGTCAAGGTGAATGTGTGGCAGGATGATAGCCGGGGGCTCCCTGGGTGGAAGATTACAGACATTTAAAATATAGAAATTATTGCAGGGAAACTACTGCTTGTTTGGCGGACTATGATGCACATATGTCCTGCAGTGGAGGCGTCAGTGGCCTGTGTAGGTGCATGTGCATTGACTGTTAGCGACAAGCTAACATCCAAACAAATGAACGTTTCATTTTGCCCCTATCCATAAAAGTGATTGAGGGCAAACATGAGCGGCCCTGCGCGCATTCGTCACGTTATGCAAGTGTGTAAATAACAGACTGCAACAGTGGGTCAGGTTTGCAGTGGGAGAGCGGAGGAGAGGAAGGCAGCGTGTTGTGGTCTGCAGTCATTATGCTAATTGGACAAAAACAGGAGCTCATTGTTTGAAGGGAATTTAATCAAGCTCTAATGAAGCCTCTGTTTAGAATAGTTAAGCTTGCTTAGTTTTTATATATTAAATTCTAATATATTACCTAAATGACTTTTTATTTAAGGATGTTTGACTGTGTGTGCAGTAATTATTTGAAACCTCTGTCTTTACTTACTTACTTATTACTAACTGCACAGTGTGTTTAAACTCTCATTCCTTTGTTGATTGCCTACACAGTATACCTCATGTACAGATGCAGTGATTTCTAATTCGAATTTAATTTTCTAATAAAGATGGAGAATCGGCATGAAGACAGAAGACCTAAGGACTATTAGGTTAGGCAGATAGTGTTGATGTCTGATCCGTATCTGTTGTGATGTATGTTTGGCCTAATACACTTGTATTCATTAGACCATCTCTATCTCAGTATTATTTCCTCTTATGTCTTTAGTTATAATTTGCTTAATGCTTCCTATTGGTGGCACTTAAGCTACAAACCACGGCAATGAGCAGGCGGTCGATAGTTACAAGAACAACACATGCTAAAACATGGAAGCAGATGAACCAGGCAGCAAGACCGATGCATATACGGTAGAACAAGCCACAGACATGAGGAAGGCAAAGAGGGATGCAAAGTTGTGGATGGCATTAAGATTAATACAGTCAGACAGAAGAGCAACCACAGAGAAAGACGGGAACAGAAAGACGGAGCTGTAGCTTTAATGGGATCAATAGAGGGGGCATCAGTGCAGGTCAGTGGCCGTGTCCATGGTGACCTGTCTCACTGGCTGGATGACTCACATCAGGAGTCCTGTGTCCATGCTTATCTCTCTTGCTCACTGGTCCCTTATTTCCTCCTCTGTCATCACTTCCCACCTTATTTCATTCATTCGGCCATTTCAGCCTCTGACATTCACCTTGATTTGCTATTTATTTCCACGCTGGCTGTGCTCTCTTCCTACTGTGATTTCACTTAACCACTAATTCAACTGTACCTGGTCACACAACAGCACCAGCTGGGTTTTCCCACCTTGCTGCTTACAACAGTGCATATAAATAACACGTCTTTTTAGTCGAGATAAATTCAAAAGTGCACAGAACGGCTAGTTATTCAAATTTCACATAACAGCACACTATGATCAGTAGTGCAGCAGTTCTCAAAGCATTCACTTCATATTAAGTGTCGACATGATGCCTGACTTTCTCTATGGCACAGTACTGTACCTACAACCCTTTCTCGCTGGTGATTCCGGTTGGCAGAGTGCAGCCTCGTGTCCTGCTGGCTGAATTATTTACAGTGGCACAGTAGGGCACACTGCACACTGTTACCTAACCCTGAAAGAGACACTGTCACAACAGTGAGACAGAATAACATGCGTGAGCGTGGATGGGAAGGGGAAGGACTGCACGCTGCACACAGAGGGGGAGTAGAGAGGGGACTGAGATGAATGGGCTGAAGAGGGAAAACAGATGAATGAAAAATGAGCAGAGCATGGAAATGAAATGGACTGAAGAGGGAAAATAAATGAATGAAAAATGAGGCTACCTGCATGAAAAACAATGTGCGCGCGGTGGAAGATCGGCAAATAAATAAAAGAGAGGCTGATACATTAAACTGGAGGTAATAAAAGTGTTGAGACTGTTTAAATAGTGAAGGAAGGAAGAGGGGATCGGAACGTGAGGGAGTGAGTCTCATGGAGAATGACGTGCAGCTGTTATAAAAGGAAGGAGAGGAGAGGTAAAGGGAGAGAGAGAATCCCTATGCCTTCATCTCCAATAATAGCCCCTCACTTGTGTATTTCACTCTCAATACAGAAGCTGCCAGTTCGCCTTCCCTAAACAAAGCCCCGAAATATCACTGCCAACACATGGCACATGCATTTACAGAGCCCTGTGTATGCGCACGAGTGTGCTTCAGCTTCCCAAGCTGTGGGGAGCGAGGAGTTCGGCATGAATAATTGAACATGGGGCGAGCAGCCTGCCTTCCAAAAAGCAAAATGCCAACTGCCAGACTCATTTTATTTTAGAGGAAGGGGGGTCCAAAGGTGGGATGAGGGGAGAATCAGAGACAGAACGAGGACAATGAAAGAAGATATCACAAACTTGTAAAGCCTAAGGAGCCCATTACTGTAAAACCACCAACAGCTGCACTGCCCTGCTTTCAAACAAGCACAAGGTCACAGATCAGGGGTCAGGGGGCGTGAGGTGAAGGTGAGGGTTGGGGTCACAGCCTTCCTGAAAGCTCCACAATAGAAGGTACTTCATGACCTTGGCTGAATAAACACACTCATCATAATTGATCGTAAGGCAGGGGGCCGGCCAGTGCCAATGAATAAAGATAACGTTGTTACGGAACAATGGAGTCGCTGCTCCAGCGCCTTTTCAAGTTTCCAATCTGGACCCATAAGCATCGCTGAGAGAACGAATGATGATTCAATACCACAAACAGCTAATCACATTTTCTAAACAATGTGAACAAAAGGTTCCAAAATTTAATTACTAGAAAAAAGGAAGCAGACAAAATAGGAAGAGGAATTAGAGAGACAGGCAGATTTTTTTAATGATAATCCTCATTCGCCCCTGCTGGGAGATCACAGCTGTCCTGCTATTTTATCTGCAGGCTCACATGTCATATTACCCAACCACGCGCAGCACAATATGGCCAGACTCCTTGCTCTCGCTACCTTGGCTTTGGTAATGGTCAGTTTCAAACTCATTAGTCCATTTTGATAGATAAGAGGCTTGCAGCTAGAAAACCCCAGCAGCCGTGGGCTTTGCGGGCTAGAAAAGCGATGTAATCAGGTTTTGGCAACAGAAATCTGAGGAGTTTAGGGAAGGAAGGACTCGCTGATTTGTGCATTTGAATTGGATAGAGACTCATCTAGAATCAGATCTAATGTGGCAAATGGCTGTAATCTCAGTAGGGCTGTGTGTGGCAGAATAATACTGGGCTCACTGGTTTTGTCTGCCTTCGACTCATTATCCCTCAGTGTCTGTCACTGAATCCCACTTTCTTTATATTTGCCTTTTTGTGTTTCTCATCCCATGCCCTGCCAACACGCTCTCATCTTTTTTTTTCCTATGCTCATCTGCCCAATTTCATCTTCCACCCCCTTTACAGCCCTTCACAGTAATCCTCTCCTCCCATCCCTCCTTCTTTTACTCTTGCTGTCAGATCTTTCCATCCACTCTAGGCAATTACACTTTTCAGATTACACCCCAATTAAAGGCCCGGTTGCTACTGTGTTTGCGTGCTGCAGCTTGTCTGTGCAAAGGGGGGAAAAAGCGAATCATGTCTGTGCAAGTGTGTCCCCATGTGTGTGCATTTAGGCAGCAAAAGGAAGCATTTAAAACACCAGCAGCTGTGAAAAAAAACATGTTTTGTATGTCTAATCGCAGACGGCAGCCCCCTGCTAAATCCCTATTAATAATCCTATTTACACTTGTTGCCAGATTGATCAAAGTTTAGCAGTTGTGTGATCCACTGCCTTTTCATCTCAGCTGGTTTGGTGGAAACGCGCCTTCCTATGTGTGTTCGCCTGTGTGTGTGTGTGTCGAGGTTGCTAGTTAGCACACTATGGGGTAGTTGGCACAAACAAGGGCAAGACGCCATGATATAAAGGGGAGAACAGGACGGCGTTGAGGGTGTTTATGTAGCGCCTGTGTAGTGCATGTGTGGGGTGCTAGCTGCTGGCTGAGATCAGAGCGTTGGAGGAAAACAGCCACGATGGTCAAGGCTGACGGTGCTGCCGAGCAGGAATCACACATCAGCGATATCTTCAAAACTCAGTAAAACACACACGTCTGGGATATATAGTAAATTCATGTGGACGATCAGCATCCTGCATGAATTAGCCACTACTGATTTGACGGATTTGCTTAATTCCCCCAAAAGATTGAATCCTCTATCCCTTCATGCACACAAGCCCAGTCTTGTCTCAAACTTTCACCACGAAACCTGCTCCCTCCTTTCCTCCTCCTACTCGCTCTGCAACTCGTCTCTCGTTGCGTTGTCCCCTCAGGTCTTTGCCTTGTTAATTGTTCCAAACAGAGGAAAACTTTGAAGTCACTGTCCCGTAAAATAATATTGCACTCATTTGTTTGCTGCCAGAGCTTTGGCCCGAAGCGGCGCAGAGCGAGAAGAGGCTCGTGAGGAAAGACAGATAGATGACACTGAGAAATACAGACAAAACAGAGACGGGAGTGGAGAGAGAGAGACAGTGGTGGAGGATTTTAGAGCAAAGATGAAAGGACACAGGACGGTACAAAGGGGGAAAGAATGGATTTTTTTATAGACACTCTCCTCCACTCAGCCCCCTGGCTCATTTATCACCTGGACATAGGCCCTAACAACATAAACACCCAAGCACGAACACACACATGCTCTCACACAAGATCTCTACCATTGTCTTTATGGCTGCTCATTTTCTGTAAAAGCACTTCTCTTCCTACGTGTGATTCACCACGTCCACGAGCAACACACCCACAAACACGTCAGTGTCATACGCAACCTGACCAAATTTATGCCTTTGAATAAGCTGCTCCATATTTTTGCCTGTAAGAGTGGGAAGCCGCAAAGTTGCATGAAGAAAAAACACCAGTAACATGCTTTCAAGTTCATGCTAAGAAAATGTAGAGGACATCGGGAAGATCTTTCACATCAATATGTGGCACATCGGAGAAGAAAGAGAGAAAAGATGTTCCTAGACCTGCAAGGAAATGAGCCATTCATTCCATCATTGCCTATTCACGCTCCTATTGACATGCAAATGCAGCACTGATTGGCATCAATCACTGCTTTTCCACCCCCTGACGTGCCCACACTGCTGGAGTTGACATTGAGACTACCCACTTGATGATATAGAGCTGCAGAGTTTGTGTGTTTATGGCGTCTGTGTGCAAACAGCCCACTAGCACGTGTTATATTAGGCTGAGCAGTAATACTTTTAATGGAAAGGGTGGGAAGGTCAGAGTCTCGCCTCTGATGGGACTGAGTGTGTGGGAAACCATCAATTTCCAAGTGACAGGTAAAGGAATGAAGACAAAGTCTATGTCTGTGTGTGTCTGCGCCGACAGACACAGTAAAAGTCACTCGTGTATTAATAGCCGAGCTCTCAATTAGCAGCTGGGCCGTGCATCGACCCTCAGCAGCCTCCACACGTGGCAACAGAGGAGAAGACCAGTGTAGTGTCTGCATCTGAATGCACTGTGTTTTGTTTTAGGATCTGGTAGCATATATGTTTATGTATGAGTATGCTGACTTGCAGCTGTTGTTTACTCCCACTGCAGCAAGATGCTCGTGGCTGCAACTTGAACATGCAAAATATGACACCGCATAGTGTACAAAACAGAGGGCCAAACTGTCCACGCTAACATCCCCATTGAGCCCCCCGAATCCCATAATAGTAGATAAACCGTTGCCTAGCAACAGGGCCTAGCAACGGCAGCCGCCGAGATATGCTATCGCCGTGCAAAAAAACTCGAGGGGAGAAATGCCTCCACTTTCAGCAAAGCCGGAAATTATTAACAGAGGACCCAGGGAAAACATCAAACTCTGTCAAAATGGATCCGCCATATCAACTGTAATGTAGACACGGATCCCTTTCCTCTCAGATGCTAACACAATGGCCTTTGATGAGTAGTGTTCAGCGCTGGCTCAGGTTTCTATTGATTCACAAACACGCACACTTGCAGCTACGAGGGGAGCCATCCAGCGCGGATGCAAAAAACTTGGCGGAGGTGTGAGTACGAGGTACAGTGGGATCGTTTTATAGTCCAAGTTCAGCATTTCAGAGGTAACTCGGGTCATTGCTCTACTTCGCCACGGGCCAGCGTTGCAGAATGAGACAGAAGTTTAAGATCACTGCTTTTAAAGAGTGAGCTGATAAAACCAGACTCAGGGCTGTACGTTTGTCATTTGTTGGCACATTACAGATTCCTTCTACTCATATGTGTTGAACAGGCTGAAGAAGAGGCCGTCTCCTCTCCACAACTTAACTCAGCGCACAGTTTGGCACACAGCAGCCTGAAGACAAAATGCCTTTTTCTCTCGACTGATGAGTAATTTCACTCTTCATCCACAAATCAATTATGTATAATCCCCTGATACAGAGAATTAGTGTCCATTTAACACAAGGAAGCTAAGTGTCTCAGTGTGTTTCGCCCATGAACATGCAGTTTTCGATGTGGGAGGATTATGGCCATGTAAAAATGCTTTATTTCTAAATGCAGTGTTAAACTAGAGTTCAAGCTTGGCTTCTCCGTAGTGAGCAGAGCAGAGACCGCAGACAGACAGAGTAACCATCCCTCCAGTCATTTGCTATGGTGAAGTGACAAATGCAGCGCTAACGAATCATCGCATGGTTTACAGCCTGAATCACTCTCAACATCTATCTACTAATAAAGTCCCCAATGTTATTTTAGGAGCAATTAAATGCTAAGTATCACACCTTAGCCGTGGAGCTGGGTGCATTTATTTTGCTGCTGAAGGGGGAAACTAACAGGCAGCATTAGAGTCTACAATCATGAGTAAGGAAAAAAGGATGAGACAAAAGCAAAGGTTACAGAACTGATCCTCAGAACAAATACGTCTGGGCCTTGGAGGGCTCTTGAACTTTTTCTGGAATTCCTTTGGGACAAATGAAGCCTAAATAAGAATTTCCTAAGATGGAAATGCTCCCTTCGTGTTTCTATTTTGAAACGTGTCTCCCTTGGTGTGTCTTCGTCGGCCAAGTCTGTAGCCCACGCTGTGCAAAACGCGGCGTCTGCCAACACGTTCTAACACACACATTGTTACATCTGTAGTGTGTTAATCCGCCTGGGAATCCGAGCAACATAGGGCACTGGATCACAACACAAGGTACTTGTGAGCATAAATAGAGCGAAAGCAGCTTCCACCTTTAAAAGAAAATGTAAAAACGTGCTGATGATGCAACGTGATGCAAGAATGACGTCCGCTATGCTTTGTATTATTTTGTTGGTTTTAGCATCTCAAATGGAATCTAAATAATTCTCATAATTGATTCCGTGCACTTATGTATGCTCTAAAGCTGCACAGCGTTCAGGACAGGACGAGGGTGGGGACAGCAGAAGGAGAGGAGGGCACTGGTTTGGTTGGTTTGCCAGTTGTAGAAGCGGACAGCTGAGACTAAACGGCAGTAATGGCCTAACAAGGAGAGATCTGAAGAGCCAAACCAGATGGAGCGGCCACAACCGCGTGCCTGTCTGACTCTCTCATGGCTTTGTTAGCCAAACACAGACACAGACAGGGATTTACGCAAAGATGACACCAAAAGATCGAACAAATGTTGAATTGTTTGTCTCCTCTACATCTCAATTTTCTCTTCTCCACGATTCTTGTTACTTTATGTATTTCATGCATATATTTTTTCCATTTTCACCTCCCATGGCATCCTCTCATTGTAACTACAACTCATTCTGCTATTGATATGCAGCACATTGGGTGACTGAGCTCCTTTCCCTTCGTCTATTTTCTCAGGGCTTAACCTTAATGAAAGGGGAGAAGATGATTACGTGGAAGGTAAAGCTAGAAGTCCAACACATCCACTAGTTTAGAAAAGAGGAATTGAGAAGCTAACACTAATAAAATCCTTAGCAACCAGCATGCTTTAGCTTACTATACTTTCTATTATAGTGATGACGTTTATAAAAAGAGCAAGAAGAGATTCAGAGGTCTGTTTCCTCTTTGCAGTCCAGTCTCACAGCAGGAATGAATATGATGCAGGAAGGAGCTGACTCTCACTGAGCAGGAGAGCAGGAGCAGAGATTGTGCCAAACAGTATCACGAGCATGTTGTCTCCAGTGTGCTAGTGATTGTAAGCTCGGAGGTACTGCCTTCCTAACTGCCCTCCTGTGAACATGCAGCGTCACACCCTGATAATGTGTCTTAGAGACAGCGATGTGACCCGTGTGAACAAAGGTATCAGAGGTAAAGCATAAGACCTGACACGCCAACTAACAAAAAAACTATAAGCTTTCTCACCGATTCTGCATTATTGCGTAAAAACAAGGAGTGTCTCCGGCTACAGATTGCCAATTACCATTCTGCGCGTAGTGAGGAGAAACAAAATCCCATAATCCTTTGGGAGTGCTGGTGTAGCAGAGATAAAAATCCACTTATTAAGCCCTGCCTTACAGATGAGAAGGGAAAGGGTGAGGTGGCAAAAAAAAGACTGAGGGTCAGTTTGTAAAAGACAGATGTTATATTTACGAACCTCGGCCATAATTTTAATATCTATCCCCGCATTTCACTCCCTCTCTCCCTGATTCCACCTTCATTTATTCTTCTCCTCTTGTCATTGTGTGAGTGAAGCAGCTTTGATACCTGAGGCACACTTCAAAGTCTTGATGTCTGACAGACAGACAGACAGACCCAGGGACCCTTTTAAAGATGTTTACGCTGCCACCTGCTTAATGGTAGAGTCAGAGTGATCTAAATCTCAACTCACTGATGCCACTGCAGCTACATTAGAGGGTGTACGTGGCGTGCATGTGTGTGAGACGAGTGGGAGCGAGGCTGAGCAATAGAGCAACATACACCAAAACAAACACACAGGTGTTGAGATGCAGGTGATGCTGGCAAGATATCCAACAATGCATGAGGAGATTACCATCCCAAACATATAACCCAGAAAATGAAAATACCAATTCACACATATTAACACACCCACATACTGTACTGTACATGCAGAATGGAACTCCCCTGACACAACAGGGAGACTTTGAAGAGCCGCCTTTGCGTTTTAGCCTGGCCACAGGGCAACCTAGCCTCGCCTTTATGACAGGCTATGAGCCTTTACTGCAGGTAGAAGAAAGAAATGACCCAGTTGTGAAGCAAACTGTTCTCTGCAGAGAGATAGAAAGGAAGAATAGGAACGGAAAATGCAGAGGAGAGGAAAAGGTGCACTGGGGCACTCGCTGCCCCAAGAGACGTACACTGTTCAATGATTGGATACGACCGTGTACAGAAGGAGGTCATATGAAGAGGTGGGACAGAGAGCTCACCTGCAGTGGTGTGTCCTCTATACAGTGGCTGCAATAAGTCAGCCATAAATCACAGAGGGTGGGGACAGAAGAATAGAGAAACAGAGGATATAAAAAGGTAAAGCATCACAGTACACGGGATTTGTAGGGTTCTACAGTATGTGCAATGTGATTGATACCAGAGAGGGGAAATGGATCGCAACCAGTCATCCATTTATGACTTTGAGATCATCCATTACATCCAAGTGGTGAACGTTTGTGTAGAGAATGAAAAAGAAAGGGAGACAGATTTGAAAAGGAGAACATTACTTTCCTTCTGATACGTCACCCCAGAAATAGTGAGAACATTAATCTTTACTTATCCTTAATCATCATGAACCTTTGGTTATGATTGAAAAACGACATAATAAACCGAGGAGCTGGAAGATTCTTCTCAGGCTCCTTGCTTTGTATTGCTTAAATGGACTTCTGTGTACAACAACATAAAGTAGTGGTTTGAGAGGTGCTGAAGGGAAATTACAGTGGCTCTGGCTGCGTTGCTGCAGAAACACTGTGTGATTAGTTGCTAGACATGGTATTGATTTTCTACCGCTGGAGCACAAATTAACAATCGCGATGCAATCATTTGGAGCTCGCACGCAGGCAAATGCCCGTGCATTAAAGAAAATTGAAATGATAATTGATGCACTTTTTCTAAAGCATCTACTTAATCATAACACACCTTTAAGAATTGTTAAGTGCTAGGGAGCTGCTGCCATCGCATTGTACTACACAAGAGAGATTAATGGCAGTTGAAGCGATTCCAGCCATGGAAGACATACACAAGCATATATCTGAAGCATCTTCAGCAGCAGCCACAGAGAGAGATTCTTAACTCCTCAGCAACCTTTGACATGAGTACAACCTGAGTAAATGTGAAAATATCAGCATGGGGGGCCCCAGAATGCGGTGCGGAATCAATGATCCATCAACAGTGTGAGAAGCAGTGAAAGAAAGCAAGCTTGGGGATAATTACGTTCCCTTTTGTTGGCTTGACACTGACTACTGTGGATGTGGCAGAAGCATGTTAATAGTCATGCTAATTAACTGGCTAAGTTAATTTAAGCTGAGTCTATCAGGCTAGATGAGGACAAAATGAAAAGAAAAAGGTGTTTTCAATCATATTTATATCTAATAGCACCAGTGTTGGTGAAGAATGCTAACCTAAAATAGAATGAATCCAAGCCCCGTGCCCGCCTGGCAACGCTGGCCTCAGTGAGCAGCTTGTAAACACACACAAGCTGCCAGCCATACAGCAACATGTTAATTAGAACAGAGAGAAGGGGGGACGACAGACGCAGCACGGAGAAGAGGCGGCGTCCAGCGAGACAGACGCACAGGAATAAGACCCAGCAGTCAATGGTACAAGTTAGAAACGGGAGAGAGCGTTTACACAGCATTTCAGGCACTGCAGGTGGAAACATAAAGACGCACGCTGCTAATGGACAGAAAGTAATTTGAACTAAATCATATCCCAAGACTTCTGAGATCTGGACCAGAAGCTAAAGCACCAGACGGACCTTCCATTGGAAAAGAGATCAGGAGCAGGAGCTGCAAATGATACTTGTGATCAAAGAACAGATTACAGATTCCCTGTCAGGCCTTTGACTTGTTTATGTCCCCGGATCTTGACTCATCTTTCTCTGCAGCCAACCTTGTCCTCACCCTCACATCAGAGTGAACAGTTCAAACAGGAAACGGAAAGATCAGACTGAAGTTAGTCATTTTCTCTCTCCAACATGTCTGCCGGCGCGAGCCTTTCAACTCCACGCGCACACGACGGAGAACAGCCACTCAAATCACTCGCAGCTCAATAGGCTGCCACATACTGGTACTCTTCTCAATGGGTGCAGACTCACAAGAGTGAAATGAACATCAAACTCTATTTCAGCACTCTCACCCTCTCCTCCCATCAAACCGTGTCCCTTTACCCTATCTCGACATTCTCTCCACCTCCATAGCTTTCACCCATCATTCTTGCTCGCCTTTTTGCCCTTTGCACCCTCGCATTCTTCCTGCCCTGCCTTCCTTTTTGAGATGGCTCAGCCGGTCTCTTCCTGCCTTCCATTTAAGAAAAGATCTGTGTAAATAAAAAAAAAACATACTTCACAAAGCCTCGCGTCTGAATACTAATTCAATTTCAGAGGAAGTTTGGAGGGTGTTAAAATACTCAGCAGCATCCTGAGGTAGCTTAAATTCAGCCTGAGAGCTGCTGCAGCTCAGCTGTAGCACTACACCAACCATGGTTCATAGCTTGAGGCTCACAAGGAACACAGGAAGTTAAAGCGACCACATGTGTCTGAGTTACTTTGTCTGTGCATGCAAACATGGTGTGAACCTGCAGTAAACCGGCTGGTTACCAAGGTGGGTTGTGTTAGAGCTGGTGAGGTGTGCAGCCCGCTCAGCCTCAGGCAGCTCATTAATTATAAAGGAGCCCTGAAAAATAGGGATGAGGCCAGCTACAGCAATGGCATCTATAAATACGCACCTGAATGAGACACTGGAGGTGAGCAGCTATTTCTGGGCACGGCCACGCAGGCACACACGTGAAAGCCGACAGCCGGACAAGCGCGGAGCGCATGCAATGTCAGCCGAGCCAGGAGGAGCGTCAGCTAGCTGCACTTGGCCAAGCAGAGCACCACGACGCCTTTATTCAGATGGATCTGAGGGGAAATAGTTCTTCTCTCTATCTAAACCCTGCTGTCCCCTTCCTTTACTCCCTGTGTCCCTTTACCTTTTCTTTTTTTGCTCTTGGATTATTCAGCTTTCGGTTTGTTTTTGCACCCACCTCTGCTTTCTCTCCACGCCCTCTAACATGTACTGCAAATCCACTCTTCCTGCGACGAATCCCTCTCCATATCTCTGTCTGCCTTTTTTGTCTCTCTATAATGCATCAACCCATCCAAGCATCTCTCTTCACCTGCCTTTCTAACTGCCTAAAGCAAGTTCATCTCCCCTTTCTGCTTCTTACCTCGCTTCAAACCTACCCTTATATATGTACAGCATAAACATCCAACAATCCTTCCTTAGTAAACACAGCATAGCCCCTGCCTGATGCTCAGTCAGGACCACCTGGCTACAGCATGAGCTGCTTTGTGTTGGCAGAAGGCACGACAAGCATTGAGAACTACCATTTGATCCCCTTTCCAGACCATTACTGGACTTCGCTCCTCATTAGCTACGGTGATTTTCTCCACAGAACTAATATATGCACACACACACACACAAGCACACACTGAGTAGCCACCAATTCCGGATCTAGAGAAGGAAGAGGGACTTGGAAGCAGGCTTAAACAAACCCTATACTAAAAAGCGAAAGATGCACAGAAAAACAAACAAAAACAGGGGTTTCTCCTGACTGACTCCTCTTGACACGCCTTTCTATCTCTACAGCAAATAACGAAGCAAAGCTGGATAACAGACAATTATTCCATTCAAAGCCTAAAGCAACACACCTGTCGTCACCTAAGGCTCCATCCCATCATATAATTGTATCAGCTCCGTACTGTGAACTGCGGTATTTATCAGCCGGCTTGTGTCTGCCGTTTGCTGATGCATCTATACGTTCCATCCTAAGTGTGTAAAACAGCCTTTGCTACCATGGCAACTCATGGCTGAGCTTTAGTATGTACTACTGCACTAGCTGGTGTGGGAGAAGCAACACGCGCACAGTGCCAAGGCAACTAGGAGGACTGCAAAGGAATACTTAACATTATAGGAACGTTGGCACTCTGGGAGTGGTTCAGACTTCGGGGCAGAGTGAAATGAAACGGGGTGGGGTTGTAATGGCTGCTGGGCCGGGTGATAGCAGCAATGTGTGCACGGCGTTGAAGAGTAATGTGTTTATAGCATAACAAGGCTGGCGAAGAGATCTAAATCATAGGCTACTGTCTGCATACGCTGAACACACGCGTGACGCCTGCTTGTCCTAAAGCATTTTTCATCATTAGCTGTAAGCAGTTAATCCTCTGCTCCACTGACCACAGCTCAGCTCAGCCCATTTCAATAATATGCTTCTGGGGCTTACCATCACACCGCGCATACACATGGAGACGCCACTGTAGCACCTACACGCGCAAAACAAGGACACAGTCCACCCACGAAACATATGGAATTGGTCCACGGCAATAAATATCTCCAGCGAAGCTCCCTCACATGCATGTAAATTCACCCATAATCCATTGTGCTGACAGGAGAGTCAGTCAGCGGAACACCCCCCTGCTTATTTATTAGACAGCGGCTGCCTCAGAAATCCAATGTTAATTATAATGCTTACAAATTTATTAAACAGATCAGACAAATAGTTCAATCAATATGAACCTGCGACCAAAACCATTACATCCTCCAGTTGTCTGCACATACACTCAGCGAAGACAACCACGACTACCTACTGGAAATGTGCTACAGGACACGCAGTGAAACAGGTGAGCATGAAAATTAACCGAAAGATAAATGTCTGCAAGGAGAAAGACGGGGGGGATTAATGAGACAAGAAGGAGGGGCCACGGTAGAAAGTGACAGGCATCAAGCCAAAAGTACGGGGCTGACCTTTCGCTCCCCAACAAAAAGTATTAACCATTAAGAGTTGGAATTGACCTGTTTCTCACTCGTGCCATCTCCCCTGACAGCCTTAAGTGACATCTTTCTCTCACGCTGCTCTACCGCTAACAGATTCTCTCCACTCCCTCCAGAACCTACAGTGGAGCTTTGCCGCCTGACCTTCATCGTTCCACAGTTTCCTTGCCAACCAAACGCCTACTCCTCCCTTTTCCTTCTCTTTCCTCCGTCCTGTTCTGTGTATTTGTGTCACGTCCTTCCTACGTCGGTCTGACTTGGTCGGATTGAAAAAGAGTGTCAGTGGGTAAAAGGTGAACAAATTGCCGCAGCCAACACAGTGCTCGCTGCCGGTGGCCAAACACTAACAAACAAGGCTTTTTTCCTTTCAGTTTCCCCCTCTCTCACTCCAGGAAGCAGGCTTTGCCACTACATTTGGCAATGCTTTCCAGAAACTGGAGCAGCTAGGACAGAGAAACACACACTTATTCTCTGCTTCTTCGACCTCACCAGCTTTGTGTGCTACGCCTTTGCTCATTTTTGTGCTTCTGTGGAGTTCAAGGTTAGCTGCTCATTGTATTGAGCGCCAATGCTCCCCCAGCGGGACGCATAGAGGGGAGATGCATTAGCACCTCGGCATGAAGTCCTCAATCTCATCTCTTCCCTCAGATTTCTGTGCACACCTCCCTGTCATCCCCTGGTCCACCTCTGGCCCCATGCAGGTACCTGGCCAGTCTTTGTCCAGCAGTGTACACAGGCTGGTGTGCAGGTGTATGTTACACACAGAGCTGTACCTCACATGCAAATGTGCAGCGTGACCAGATGACCATGAACTAAACCAAACTCTGCAGGGGGTTAAGATTTTCCCCTTGACCTGCTGCTGCGCACTGACCTGCAGTAAATGGGTTTAAACCCACCGAGGCACGGCCTTTTATCTCTGTCACATCTCCATCTCCTCCTTAAGCCACGGACCAACTGGCCAACAGGAGTCATATGGTCTATTCACCACCAGTGGTAGGAGGTAGCCATCAAAGAGCTCTCAGCTATGGACAGATAGACTGAGGGAGGGACATTATGAAGAGAGGAGAGAAAAAAGGGATGGAGGGAAAAGAAGAATGTGTGGAGGGTGCTAAAGAGAATAGAAGAGTAAAGGACATAAAAATGGCGAGGCAAGTGCTTGTTCAGATTATATAAGCCCTGTGTGACCACTAAGGCCAGGCATGACTGTAGCTGTGGGCTTGTACTGTACTATACAGAGCTCTACCCATTCAACAGCACCACCTGTTTCATGCCGACATGAAGGTGTGTGTCAATACTACACAGCTACTCAGCATCAGGGGCATCTCAGACAGAGCTGGTTATTGTGTGTGGTCTTGTACTACAAACTTTCTTACTTCTTCAAAGCACTGCTTGAGAGTAGAGCCTTGGTCTTTGTGGTAAGGTTTAAATAGCATTGGCGTAGGTTCCTGCTTTGGGGAATCCTCTCCCACTATTTTCGGCACAGGCTTAGATTAAATGGAAATACTCAACAGTAGTAGTAGATATATTTTTATTCCAGTCTAGGTTGGAGTTATATGTATTCTGACCTACAGGCTTCACATTACACTGGTCAAATTTGACAGTAACCCTCAGCTCTGTAAAACCTTTAACAAGCATATTGAATTTAATTCACTTAGCTTCCATTCCAGCTCAGCTCAATGATGTCATAAACATGAGACTGTAAATACTAACATTTAGCTCACCCCAACAACACAGCATTAAAATCCATTATGTGTCTTTTACCGTAATGCTTATATATTTTGTTTTTCAGGGTGACGTGCTGGTCACAAGATCATAAATAACACGGAATAAACAGAAAGCGCCAGACAGTGTGTGACAGACGATGTGAGAAGAAAGGAGGAGGCCGCGGCTGAGGGACGAAACAAGTAAGGTGGAGGAGGGAACATAAATCAACATCCATTAGTAGAGGGGTTATAAAGTCACTGATGAAGGAGGTGGACTGAGGCGCAGGCCTTTTATTGTCTTGTTGTTCTTTATTGCCTGTGATGTCATCTAATGGTATACAGTTAACCACAGGGGCGGGAAACTACATATGTGGGAGGGGAGGATGTGGATGTAATGGGGCTGCGTGCGCGAGTGTGTGTGCGTGTGTGTCTCTGTTTATACCTGTGTCTACGCTCACAATCTGATCTGCCTTCATGGAGATTTCTAACAGGAAAAGTACCAAAATCATAGAGAACAGAAACTGCTGAACATGCTAAATGATGACAATGTTCATAAAACCCACACAAACCCAACACACACGTATCAGTGGATATTAAATAAGATTACACAATCTCCTTTGTCTGTATTGGTTTATGTCGAGCATCATGGGAAATGGTGTCTGCACATGTCTTCGCCTGGAAGGCAACAACAGCATCAACACACAAGGTAGTCAACACCAAAGTATATTCAAATCTTCTTTCCCTGACCCTGAAGAATAAAACCTCATCTCCCCCTTTTTAGGACGGCGACTTCAAGAATATATTTCATGTCTCCCCGATCTTTCAACTCAACTCTCCTTCCTCATTTCATTCGTCTTTCTTGCTGAGTGTAACGCTGTGTTCCCTGGACGTGTGAGGATCGCTGGCCTAGAAAAACCCAGCCACCCAAAAATTAGTCTCAGTCACGGCCTGTGATATATGTAAGCGAGGAAGGAGCTCCCGCCTTTCTATCCCACCTGGCAGCGGTCTATCATCCCATTAGCCCAGAAAAGGATCGCCACACAGTGGAGGACCCCGGGGCAGGAGCGGTGTCTTAGGTGGAACCACAACATGCCCAAACCCAGCTTATCCAGCGCCGTTTAAGTAAGAGCTTTGCTGACACACACAGTGGAACATGTTCAGACAGTCATGGTGTGACCTATCCATCAAATGCTACAGCCAGCAATCCCACAGAAGCTAGGCTATTTGGAACTAAAATGAGAAAGAGTTAGCAAGAAAACCGCCAAAAGTATGTGCAACAGCTACACGAATCACTTAACAAATGGTGTGCTTCATCCCATTCCGACGCCTCAATTTGCCTTAAGAAACACATAGAAACATGAATCAATAGAGCAACATGCTGATCTGTGCTGTCTAGCAAGTTCTGCAACATGCTGATACAATCCACCCTCAGGGCTCTGGATTATACGCAAGTCCAAAGTGAAAGAAAAGTACTGTGGATACTCCTGATATTGGCTGTATACAAGTGTATGTGTGATATATGGTGCAGCGGATAAGGAGGATGTTGAGAGATACCAAATCAGCTTGGTTGTAGGAATAAAACCCCCTCAGGGGCGTTCCCTGATCTCCCCCTTCCTGAGACACACACACACACACACTCTTCCTCTTTTCACTCTCCTCCTCTTTCATACACCTCTTCTTCCTACAAATACAGTCGACTCAGCTGATTTGTTTGAAAGTCAATCTGCCCCACTAGTACTATCCTGCATCCAATCCATCAGTCCCCAATTCCCAGACCTAACTCCACACTCCAAACACAGAGAAACCCAATCAGCTACATTTAATCCTGTATTTGTCTGCCTTACCTTTTTGACTTGACCGCTTTTTGTGCCCACGAAGACCAGCGAGTGGTTCTTGTAGACGTAGGCGATGACCGACGTCATTTTGTCGGCGTCGTCGGAGAAGAGGGGTTTGCCGTGCACCATCTGAGACACGCCCAATGGTGCGTTCATGTCGAGGCCACAAAAGTCGTCATCGATGGTCAAGAGCTGCAGTGAAGACACAAACGCATGGGATGAGATTCAGAAAGCGTTGGTTCTGTGTGGTTGGTGGTTTCCTGCAGTGAGGAGGAGGTTTACAAGGTGAACCCACAGCAAAGCAGAGCTTTACATTAATGAAAATGCAAATCAACACTTCAGGCCCCTGTGCACATCGAAGTGTATTTCCATAAGAGGCAGATACAGTTTGGACAAGGAAAGAGTCAACAAGGACAAATCCCTGTGTGTGAGTGGGTGAATGTGCCATTTGTGTGTGTGTGTGTGTGTGTGTGTGTGTGTGTGTGTGTGTGTGTGTGTGTGTGTGTGTGTGTGTGTGTGTGTGTGTGTGTGTGTGTGTGTGAGCCGCTGCTGCTCTGCACAGGTGAAAACAAACAAGAGATGAAGATGGAGGCAGACTGCGCTTAGGCTCCAGCTCTGTAATAGAGCCAGAGGCTCCTCTGTCAGGCACAACTCCCCAGCACTCAACCCATACAACAGCAAGTGCAGAAATTCACTGTGAAATAATTCAAAGTGAGGGAAGTGAATGAAGCGCTGCACCGTCTCAGCTCGCAGGCAAATCACTGCTGTGTCAAAATTTAAATCCATATGTATTAAAAAATAAATTGAGACTAATCTGAAGCGGAGCTCTTGATGGAGGCTCATCTGGGTTCTTTATGGACATACTGCAGTGATTTAGTGATTACACAGCATATAGACGGGTTCGTTTCACGTGATGCATTTCCCACGTATGCATTTTATCCTGCCAGGGGATATTCATACAAGGCGTTGAGGGCAGAATGATTCATGAATTTTATTTTGAAAAATCCCCGCGCTAGGGACTGGCCACCTACTTTTATCATCATAGCATTTATAGGTGCATTTAAAATAGCAGTCGGAACGGAAGCAGGCTGATTAATAGCTTTGCTATGGCAATGTGGTGGGTTGGTGTGAGTAAAATTATTCCGACATTGCCGTTACTATCTGTGAAAAACGTACAAAAAACATCAACATTCATCTGCGGGCGAGCGCAAGGTATAAAGTTTACGCACGGCTGCACTGACTTGTTGAAAAGCAATTTATTGTGGACTGAAGATCAATTACATGAAGACCTTGTAATATTGGTCTGATATGAATGATTGAACATGCACAGGCTGATCACAGCCAATTATAAACTACACTGAAGGCTGCGTGAAATGAAAGTTTAGAAGTAAATAAAATGAAAAGAACTCCATCTTAAAGCCTCAGGGTACCCAGAAGTGCAGCCACAACCTTTAAACGGAAGCGATGAACATGCGCGATGAGACCTTGGCTTTCATTCGGCCTAAAACATCAAACCATTTCAAATTGACAGTTGCTCAGCGGTTTGAATGCTCCGGGGGGCACAGAGTCTTTTATGTTGTTGTATTCTCTGTTTTTCTTAGTGGAAGTGCACAACCTGGGCTCTCGATCAATCATGTAAGCACCAAGTGTCTCCTCACAACCTTTCACTAAAGGCCATCATCATTATCTTCATCATCATCATCAGAAGCCTCAGACTGAGCCACAGAGGAAATATGGGCTCCTCTTTCATTAGACAAATGGACCATGGCTGGTCTAGGCCAGAGCGAGCTTTAGGCTATAACATAGGTTTATATCAAGTGGTATGTATGATCGATAGAGACAACCTGAATTTGGGTCAAGATCGTGTCACATGGTTAGATGGTGCGATAAAGCTGAAAGGGAGCAGGAGTAGGATGGATTGGCTTGGAATGATAGATAACGACGCGGGGCCGACAAGTCAAACTGAGTCAACAAAGACGAATACGCGCGCGGGCCAGAAACATATCTAAGTGGACAATTTTTATTCCAATTTCTCTCCCTGCCTTCTGCGTCTGACCTTTCCAGAATGTCAAGAGTGCAACTGTCATGTGGCGGCTCACTGTTGACTAATAGAGCTCCGGCGAGAACTGGGGTCACCGCCGTCACCCGTCTGCGTTACACACTGGCACCATCACCACCTATGCTGCATTTCTATGCATTTGATCATGTTCTGTTTATGTGACAGGGATAAATATTGTCTGAGCGCTGCCATCAGTTATACAGAGGCCTCGTTGTCCAGGGGTTCAGAGGTTAACAGGGTCTATTCAAAGGGAAAATGGAGAACTTTGGAGTATTTGGTGCCGCTGTAATTGAATGCTTCCCCCCAAAGATAATGAATGTCTCCGAAGATTGATTACTTTTCCAGAAAGATAAAAGTGTTTTTCATCAATAAAAATGTCTCACATTACGCGTCTCTGTCTGCATGTTTAAAGCGTCTCTGCTTCAGGGATGGCGGGTGCATGTGCAAGGAGGACGTTATTTGGTGTGTGTGTGTGTGTGTGTGTGTGTGTGTGTGTGTGTGTGTGTGTGTGTGTGTGTGTGTGTGTGTGTGTGTACGCCTGTTTTCATCTCTCGCCGCCCAACGCATGCTGTATTATTTGGATACCAATCAGAGCTGCCATCTCTGTCCCGCATTCTGCAATCTAATGAAATATACTTTCTGTCTGTCAGGCCTTTCAGGACGCAGACACGTTTTCATTACGCCACCGGCAGCACATGACATTTGTGGTTGTGATGCCACAGACATCGCTAGTCGGGAAACCAAATAACAATGAAACCCCACATCGCCAGTCAGACACTATCACTGTTTTTACCCCATTTACTGCTATTACTGCACCTTATTATTGTACGATTTAAATCAATTCTAGTCCTAACTTCATGATTAGTAAGTATTGGTTTGGTAACGCTTTCCTGTGTTTTCACCAGACAGCATTAGTTCTACATCTGTGCAAAATCAGAGGAACTGCTTGACTAAGCGCTCAAATGCACTGAAGCTTTTCACTTTTAATCAATTCCTGCTCCCGTGTGCGAGCATTTCAGCCAGAGTCCCGCATTGTACTGACGGCGGAGACAGACGTGGGTTCCTCTCTAAATACAGACAGACATTAGAGCGGAGTCTCTATGTTTGGACGGAGGCCAGGCGCAGAGGCAGAATCAGGTCACTCACAGCCGTATCCATCTCTCCGCCACTGCCTGCCTGCCAGCACCGGCACAAAGAGAGCTCTCTTCTGGACCGTGCAGCGGGATCCACACATACAGAATGTGGAGAAGGCGAGCGGACAGCGGCAGCACGCGGAATAGAGAAAGTCGCTCCGTGTGATTAGCGTGGACTGAAAGAGATGGTGACAGAGGGTTGCTCCGGCCCAGTCTGGGCTTCGACTCCACTGGCTTAGACTTCACACACTTGTTTACACTACTACGTCACTACTCAGCTGCTGGAGGCCGACTACTTTTTAAGCACTTAACTATTCATTTTAATTGCCGTTATTACACTGTAAGTGGGAGTTTCACTGAATTTATTCTCTTAGCTGTTTTTCGTACTCGTTGTTTCACAGCACAGTTACAGACGATACAGAACCTTCGCTGACGGAAAGATCACAGCTACAGTATGAAAAGGAAAAACACCTTACTGGATACTCTTAGGATAATTACCCAGTTCCACTTCCACTCCAGCCCGACTGTGTTAAATGACGGACCTGCCAGGATGATTGGCAGCACTAAAAAATTATGTGACAACTAAGTGGGAGCACGGCGCTCACTGTAATATATAATGTCAACACTCGGTTTGTGCTAAGTCAAACATTGGTCATAGGACTCGTGCAGAAACAGACTCACTTCTGCTGCATAGCAAAGGCTGCAGGAGAAGCACTACTGCCCCTGTTGCAACTAAACTCATTGAAACTCAAATGCGACTTTCGGTTGCGGAGCCAAGCTTGATAAGCCCGTGATTATTTGTAAGAGTGGCTGCTCCCACCTGCCAACGGTTAGTTGAGCAGCTACGGCATAATTAATAATCAGGACAAAACAAACGCAGCATGAAAAGTTTGGAATTAAACTGATACATCACTAGAAAAGAACCAGGGGGTTGTAAACAATGCTGGGAATATAAATCACACAGAGATAAGAGAAGAGGAAAAAATGTTTCACATTTCTTCTGTCCCCGTGTTTTATGCTTCTTTTATTATTGATTTCCAGAGGGCTCACCATGCATTACCAAGTATTTTAAACTTAGAAAAGGAAATTTACCCCAGTGTTACATTTAGCCAAAATTGAGGTGTTTGTGCTTTTTATGTTTTGATATAATTTATATTTTCCTCAAGAGCATTTCGCAATTCCTAAATATCTGTTTTTTATATTAAATGCAGAACATAATATCACCCAGTTTAACGCAGCCATTTTACAACAGCTAAAAATATGAAAAACTTCATAAACATGTGATTAATGGAAAGAACTGCTGCCAGCTTGGACTGCATGTACAGCAACTAGCTGTAGTCAATAAATTACACTGCCGATGCAGTGGTTCTTGCCAAATGACTTTAAATAACGCACAGTCCTATTCGCTGGGAAGTGACTGAATTAGAAAGTGGGAATACAGACAGAGCAAACAAAGTGTTTAATCATGAAGCAAGAGAAAAGAAATAAAGGTGCCCAATTCAGGAAGACTTTCCCCTACAGAGGAAGCAGCAGACACTTGTTTAATCACAGAATAATGATATTGTGATGGATTCTGACCTTTAGCAAGTGGTATCATGTATGGAGATTTAATTAGTGAGTCTGCCAAACAGGAGAGCGGATATCTGGCTGGAGTAGGGTGAAGTAGGGGTGGGGGGTGGGCCGGTCTGAAGGTTCTTAATGAATCCACTAGCCTTTCCCTTCCTGAGGATGTGGCCTAGACTGACTCATCAGCAGCGACAGCCAGCGACTGATTACGCCCGGCAATCAGGAGAAGGGATATAGAGGCCAGCGCAGGAGACAACATCTTACAGAGGTGGTCAAAAGCAGAACAAGAGCGAGGTGTAAAAACAATGAGCACAGTCAACGCTGACTATTGTGAATATAGCTCCTTTCAAGTGAAGGACAAAACGAGGCACGTTTGTTGTGGGACTGTGAGAGAGATCAAGGAAAAGACTGCAACGGCAGCAGCCGACTAGAATAATCTAATTAATTGGACTGAATTTGGAATGTGAAGTCGATAGTAAATGACAAATGTGGAAGAATAGCCCGTGGCATGTTAGTTAATGACATGTAATTAATGATCATTAGCAGAAGGATGAGGGGACGGTCGTGGCCTGTCGGGGACTCACGGGCGACCTTGGGAATTTACTGTGAAGTTAAAGCGGATGAGAAACGGCATTTAGCGCTGTGCTTAAACACGGTAGCGGCAAATAAAGGGGAGAAAGTGGTACGGTGGCGGCAACCTTCAACACAACCGAGACGGACCGAGGCCGAGGACCGAGAAAAGAGCCGAATAGGCAGTTAACGAAGAATCAGGGATGAGAGAAGAGGGCGGCGGGGGAATTTCTGCGATCCTGCTGTTTTGTTGTTCTGTTTTTTTCTGCTGACACAGTGAACACGAAGGGGACAGGCAGTGGTTTTTTATAGGTCACACGCCACTTCACAATGATCTATGGATGCAGGCCTTTTGCGGACTTATACTGTTGAGCGTGCATTATGTGGCCCGGCCAAGCGTGGCCGTTTAGAGGAGAGCAGCCCCCCCCACACCGGCTCTCTGCTTTCTGCTCCATCAAGCGACGCGTACATTTTCTTGTGTGAAGGCAAAGTGTAAAGATAGTGTAAATGTAAATGTACAGATATAATTACATGTTTTTCCTTGACCCCCAAAACATCATATTCATATGCTTAAATACTATTAAAGTATTTATGGCACATAAATTATGATAACATTACCAGAAAGTCAAAACTGAAATTAGTTTGGTGCATAATTCTTTGTGCTAATGGTCGTCATGCATCTGTTCTAGCAGGACAAGAGTGTGGACGTTGTGTGGTTACGTGGGTCTATCCACTTGGGCTTTGAACGCGTTTCATCCGTATCAAAAATGGATGTGTGTTCGTGTTGGTGCGTACAGCCGGCTCACTCTAATGAGCCTGGGGGCTGTTCATCCTCTCCCTAATTGGAAGAAAAACACTTCATGTTCAAAATACGACAGCGTTTGAAAGACCGGAGGAAAAAGGGTGGCGTGACAATGTGAGAGAAGCCACGGAGCTAAAGGGGAATAACCTTCAGCAGAAAGTTTCATTTATTTTGAGCAGCAACGGTCACAGTAACATAGAGCCTCGTTTTGTCTGGTCTTGTTTTCTTCATGTCAATTTTTACTACATTTTCGATAAGCAGAGGCTGATTTCACCGGTTTGTTTATAATTGGTACGCTTGCCTTCCACATCAAGTGTTTGTGTGTCTTACCCTCGAGGGAAACAGGGTAGTGAAGATAAATGATGAGTTTAAACTACATTTCTGATGATTCTGACACACCACACTCCCAGTAATGACTAATTTAAAGTAGAAATGAATTTAATTTCAGACTAACAATCAACAATTTATCAGAAATGAACATGGCATATTTAAAACGACACCCGTTCATCACTTAGACCCTAATCATCTGTGATTGGTTGTGAAGGTCCATGTTAATAGCTAAAGCATCAAGCAACATTTAAAAGCAGCATGCAAGTATCTGACATGCAATTTAATAAATTCCCTATCAGGCCTTTATCATTTACTTCTCTCTTAACAGCCACCATCTCAACTCTGCAGAAGCCAAACTTAAAAGCACGAGTGTTTGCGTGTCAGAACTCATCTATTTCCTGCAGAGTCCACCGCCACTTGTTCAGCAGGGTCTAATTTATGCGGCGGTGTGGCGATACAGTGGCGCATGCTGAAATGGCATCATTCCTCAGCGCTAACCCCTGCGTGCTCCCTCACACTTCCTCTCCCTGCTGACAGCTCCACCCCAGGCATGATTTATCAGGCCCTCAAGTAGCAGACAAAAGCTCCCTGGCACGTGTGCTGTGCCAGAGACAGATTCATAGATAAACACTTACTCCACAAGCAAACACTAGAGAGGGTCAAATTCATAATGTGCACGGCTACGGCCAGGGATAAAGAAGGAAAGGAAGCTCACACTAGGCTATACTCGTCATCTATGCTATAATAAGAACCAGCAAATATCTATTTCCTGAGCTTACTAAGTTCAAACTATTGAGGTAATATGAGATCAAGAACAAAACCGCTTCGGCTGGTTGTGAGGGTGAACACATAACACCCAATTTAACCTTGTTATTGAGAGAAATCAAAGGGAAAGAATCAATGAATCTCTAATGCTATTATGAAGAATGGGAACATGGTAATTTGGCGAAACATTCAGCTGCATTGTTCAAAAGAGTGAGCGGACTAAAGGAAGCAGTGGATCTTTAGCATGTCATCATAATGGGACCAAGCATGAACCCACCCAAGATCAGTGTTCACCAGGCCCCCCACAGAGAGTTATATTGTCCAACATTTAGACGTTACTAAAACAGCAAACCCTCAGACGTTTGCTTGTATTAATGTGGGCTTGGGCATATGGCTTTTTAGAAACGAGAGGGTTTTGTCAATTCTTTAAACGCACATGCTTGACACCTGCTGTTCTGAATGTCACAGTACATAATGTTTACACTTGTGCGTACACAGCACGATATGTGGGGAATAAATCATGTCTAAATGTATTCCTCTTCTTTCACACTGCAGTAACAACATCTGTAGTGTTTATTCGCGAATCACATGACTGTAAAGCGTCGCAAAATTTGCAACGCATGCACACTGCTACTCACCGCGCTGCTGCAAGGGATGTCTTTGACTTTGAGCCAGGCCAGGTCCAGCGTGCCCTCTCCCTTGTAGCAGGCCTGCAGCCGGTTCTTGATTTTCTCGTTAATGGTTCGAAGCGAGAAGACGCACAGCGCCGAGTCCTGGGACGCCTGGCGTGGACGCCTCTTCTGGCCTTTCGAGAAGACAGCGAAGAGCACATCATCGTCTGGTGCCACCTCTAGCGAGTGTGCCAGGATAGAGCCAGCTTTAGACAGGTAAGCCGCCTCCAGTAATCTGTACTCCACGTTGTCACTAATGCATCCAATAGGCACCTCTACATAGGAGTTAAAGGCGGTGTCTGCCTTGCAAAGGCGGACTATTTTGGAAGTGTACACCTGTTCCCGACCAGCAGAGGACGAGCCAGTAGTTGGCCCATTCCCCATTTCTGGCTGCAAAGTTAGGAAGTAGACAAAGTTCCCACTAGCAAAGCCATAAATGTAGTATATGTCAAAATCTGGGATGACCGTGAAGGTGTCTGAAGGGATTTTAATCATAGAGGCCACAAACTCGTCGTGAAAGACATAGGCAAACATGCCGTCCTCCTCGGAGTTTCGGGCCAACTTGCGGCTCGATATGGTAGGGAAGTACTCTGGCTTGCCGTCCACGGCTGTGGCCACGAATAGCATGTCCGGTGAGGCGTTGCTATATGAAACGATGACACCAAAGACAGAACCACTCTCGTTGACCCCAGAGAGGTAGTGCTCCTTCTTGTGGAAGGGCTCTCCTAGTTTGAAGAGATCGTCTAGACGGAGGAGTTTGCAGATGCCCTGATAAAGGCTCCCACAAGCCAGCAGGCGGTTCTCGCGATAGTCCATCAGTAGCATCTTATTGACGTTGTTGGTTAGTGTCAGAGGCTCACTGCACGGCTGCACAATACGTGGAGGGTAGCACTTGCGATTGTCTTCATCTGGGCCAGTCTCATGCGACACCTGGACCTCCAAGTCTGGGGAAAGCTTGTATATGCGATTTACAGCTCCCAAGTAAACATTGCCATTGCGATAGTCCACCGCCAGATGGTTGAATGTCCACTCAGGGTTCTCAGCGCGAAACGACGCATACTCCTCCTCCTGCAGAGAGGCTGTGATCACCTGGGAGCCGGCACTGTGAATCGGCGATGCTTGCACCACGGTTTGTGATGTCACAGGAAGCACCACGCTGGACAGAAAGCAGCATAGAAAAAAGCAGGTCCGTATCCTGGTGAGGGACGTCATGGCTGTTCTGGTGATGGGAGTGGCGGGCGGCGGGAAGAGGCACAGTCCAGTACTGTAGGCCAATCAGGATCAAGCTTCTCTCAAGACGGAGGACATTCTATACCTGAATGGGGGAAGAGACAAACAATTGTGAAAGCAGCACTGTAAATTCATATCAAGATGTGATCTAAGCTGTAATGTGTGGCAAGGATTCAGTAGGATAAGTTCACTGACAGAACAGGAGCAAAGAGCTGTTCCTAAGGAAGTGATCAGCATGGTCTGCACCATCTCACTGCATGGACCCCTGCCACTGATTCCTGCCTTTATGCTCCAGCTGCTATGCATCTAATTGATTCTCCCCTTGGAGTAGCAATTTGCATGCTTTGGCAATTTCTCTCTTTTCTCCCAATAGGGCTGCTCACCTGCTGACACTGCTAGCAGAGAGAAAAGCACCTTCTTTCTCTCTTTAGCATAGCGGCGCACACACCGACACAGGCGCACAGCACAAGCTGCTGGGCAGACGAGGGACAATTAGGGAGGAAATGCAGGTGGCTGCAGAAATACATTTCCCTACTGTACAGTCTTCAGGGTCATCTCAGCAATACATATAAGCCATTACAGACAGGCACGCACACACACATAAAACAGTTTGCATGTACTGTATGGGATAGAAATGTTAAGCTATATTATCAAAGTACCTGACACACAAGCACAGATTCTCAAAAGGAAATGAGGGTGTTTCCTGTGTGTTTCACCTGCTTATTAGAGCTCTACAGTGGAAAAGTGTATGAGCTAGGAACTTAAATTGCAGTGCAACTCTAATAGTACTGCAACCAATACAGCTCACACTAATATGAAAATAATTAAAATCCTTACAAATGTAAGATTAGTAACATTATGATTGATAATAATGCTCGCAACCACAAATGGTAGCACTACCTGACTTCATCCATACACAATTTAATAGCTGGTTTATAGTCAAGGAATCACAAGTTGTGGTGGTGTCAAATGCAACCTCACTGCAATCTTATCAATCTCCCCTGTATCTCCTGGCAGGCAGGGAGAGAATGAACAGAGCAGACAGACTCTCAGAACATGATAAGAGGACCAGAGAGGATGATGAGAGGGATAAAACTGATACAGAGATAGACACAGGTGACATGTGCTCTCAGATGTGACTGTTTGTGCATGGATGAGTGACTCATTACCATAGCTATATATACGGCACAAGAAAGAGCAACAAGATGAGGAAAGCTGAACACAAAATCTGGGAAAAGTGACAGATTCCAGGCCAGTTTTGAACTTTATAAATGAAAGTCCTCAAAGGTGAGCATAGTGTATCTACATGTGGTCCTGTGAGAAAGGGTCCGTCTACAACTTTATTCAGCTTTAATATGAAAATCAGGAGAGTAAACGAAAGAAGAAAAGGGTGTGAGAGACGGAGAGGGAGTCATGAGCACCAACGTCTGGCACATACTGAAGCTCACGGAAGTCTCCCTGGAAAAGGAGGAGGAGGAGGAGCTTTGCAAAACACAACACCCTCAAATCAAAATAAAACCTCCGCATTGGTGGCACCTAATGACAGTGTGTTTGCACGAATGTGCCTGTGAAATGTAATTATCCTCCCTGACGGGGGCAAAGCTCGTTCAGCTGCTGTTTGGCTTTGCCTGCTGATCATCAAGCGCCATTAATTAAAGCTTTTTTGCTTCTGAGGGTGTACACATTACACACAAATTCCTAAGTGCTAGTAGTAGATGCCTTTTGCTTTGGCTGCTCTTATATGTAAAGTCTGTCTAACTGTATGGAGTTGGGTTTGAGAACCAGGGCAAATCCCCAGACGACAGCTTTGTGTACCATCACTTCGCATACATTCAGCCTGAGGCGAGCCACAAACAACCCAGCGAGCCCAAAGATCACCTCCCCAAATTGCCCTTTCTCCACCAAAGTATTTTGATGCTGCAAAGCAAATTTCAGGAACAACAGTATTAGACAACGCTATTATAGATACGTCAGGAGCCATTTTACTTTGGCAATGATTGTGTAATTGAGAGCCAAGGCCAGACATGACAATTGGAGGAGACACAACAAAAAGCAAGGCTCGACAAAATAATCTCCAACTATTTATAGTGCGACGGAAGGGAGGCATTTATATTGAAGAAATAAAGAAATCGTCAAAGTCTTTGGTAAACAGCTTAACTCCTCTGTGTAAAAAAAATGCTCAAAAACACTATGAGACCAATGGGATTAGGAGATTATGAGTGAGTAAGAAGTGGAGTAATTACACATAATCCTTTATATTCATAAAGAAAAAAATACAGATTTGTACACACTTATCTAGGGTGATCTGTCACTGGGTAAAAAGGAGGTGAATAAAAGGCATTTAGACATACAACGTAAATGATGAAGATGATAAAGAGAAACTCAATGCACTGTAGGACAAAGTCAAGGTCAATGGGAAGTCATCCAAAGTGGAAAAAGGTCAGGTTGCTCAAGGAAGCAATCAAGATGCTAAGAGCACGTCCTGCACACATACATGATCACTCAGGCCCGAGTGGAGTTGTTTGAAAAGGAGAGTCTGAGGGAAAGACTTTCATTTCATGTTGGATCTCTTCTGAGAACTAATGAAAAATTCAGACGCTAGCGACTAAATGCATGTAAGCATGTTTACATTTTATTCAGTCTGTAGATCAGACCATGCGTGGAAAGTCTGATCTCAAGGGTTTGGCAACCCCCACAAACAACTGGAATGAATTCTCTTTAGTGACCTTTTTATTCTTCTAAGTACTGCTCATCTTTTTCTTATTTTATTTTTGACCGTTTTGTGGGAAGTCGCACCCTGACCAGCGGTGTCCACTGCGTGCGTCTGTCGGGTTGATGTGATATCAGCTGGCACGGATCAGGATGGTCGGCTGCTGCTGTAGTATTTATAAGGTGACCGTGAGCACCGCTTACGGCTATGCACCTGCTCTTATGAGAATGCTAACGTCCTAAAATGAGATGTGCCTGGCAGCTTGCTTATGTCTCTCATGACCCATCACTTTTCAGCTGTCCAAGCAGAGGGATCTTCGGTGTGAATAATGTGACACGATGAGTGGGAACCTTTTGGGTGAGATACATGGAGTCATGCTGTGGTGGCGGCAACAATAGGTCTGCTGTAGTACTAGCAGAAGTAATGGTCAAATTAGGAATATGCTTATGCATAAATATGAGAACAAAACTCTGTGGTTCTGTGCAAAGAACGAAAACAGCTGGAGCAGAAGCATGAAAAAGAACAGACAGCGACACAGAAGCAAACGCATGCACGTCCCACACTGATGATGTCCCCCTCCCATCCCCTGCTGAGCTCTGGCACTGATCAGAGGAATCAGCGTCACTCTGCATCACAGCCACATACTGGGTCTGGAGCAAAACAGTGTCCCACTCTAACCCGGCATATTCACAGGCACAAATACATGCACTCACAAACACACTACACAGCAAGATACACTCTCCACCTCAACACCTTCGCATAAGATACATACAAACATTCCGAATGCATATGGAGGAGAACTCATCCGCCCCAACTACCTACACCTACACTACAAGACTAGCAAAAGAGCGGATTTATCCTAGAGGAAGGTACACCGAGGCAGATGCAGCTTGCCGGTGGCTGGGGAAAAAAAACACAGGCCTTTGCTACCAAAGCACGCAGCACAGGAGAAGCTGGAGCTAAGAGAGATGCCAAACAACAACACAGACAGGAGAGTCTGCCTGAAAGACAAGAGAATTAGCAGGGGAGGATTCCCAACCAATTGTTGTAACAACGTCAACATGCATTCATGCAAATCCAATTATATATTTACAAGGAACCTAAACATTCAGGTGTACACACACATTCTGGGACTTAATCTCCAATTACAAAAGCAAATAGGATGTGCTGTTACATATCATGGGCACATATGCTTGTACAGTAGGTGTAGCATGACCATGCATGTATAGACACCAAGCTGAAACTACTGTATAGCTATCGCTGTCTCAGAACTTAAACTGTAACATGTTTGCTCTAAGATATTTTTACTGCTTCATGCAGTTTGTGTGAAAGTAGCAGCTGCTAACAGCTGTTTCTACACAAAGCAAGCACAGAGAAATGTGACTGAATTCCTCAGCAGTAACCGAAAATGATGAACGGGAGCATCCTTTAGCGCGCGAACAGACAAAATCTTAAGTAAGGATAGAGTGATCAGGTCCAACATGCCTATGAGGGCTAAGCTAACCCCTGCTGATGCACAAAACAGATGGCAGACTCATCTCTCTCAGGAAAGCAGCAGTAGAAGAGAAAAGCGAAGGACAGAGAGGATGGAGAGGATAGAGGGAGGAAGGCGGGCTGTCCTTGGTGTTTACATCAAGACATGGATTAGCAGCATGGATTACTGTCACAAGATACCCCGTCTAGATCAGGGTTAGGAGGTCTAATCCACCACAGAGCTGTTGATATTACAAAGAAAGCCTTCAGATTGCACTGTCAACTGGGTTCGTGCCACTCGAATGACAGCAAAACCGAAGGCACAGCAGAAACGTGCAGCGAACAAAACGCACTTTAATTATTAAAGCGAGCACTGTTGTAAAATCTTAATGATTTCACCATGCTGGTTTTTGGCCGATCGGTGATGCAGAGGTTCTCCGATCCTCTCTAAGTGCGTCGAGCGTGAACACAGTCTCTGCGTCACCCATTTCCTTGCTTTCCTGCTGGCTATCTGTCAGTCTCTGCTTCTCACTCTCCTACAATGAGTCAGAGCGTTTCAAAGATGGGGTCTAGGCAAAGATCCAACTGGACAACCCCTCTGGAGTTTAGAGAAATAGCTGACATCTGCCGATCCCCCTCTTTGCACACTTCCTTTCATTCAGCCACTCCTCTTCTACGCTTTCACATCTAAGAGTTCCTAATCCTCCTCACAAGGATGAAATTCAGACACTCCTATTTTCTAAAACACACACTCAAAGTCAGGCCCCTAAAGGAAAAAACTCATCCCTGCATTGTGTCTTTCAATACAATGTCACTAGAGGTATAACTACGCTGCAACAAGAGCGGGGAGCGACACAGCCATGCGGGAGTAGAGCACTCTAACAGTCCTTGGTTCCTAAGTAAGGTCACACACACACACACACACACACACACACACACACACACACACACACACACACACACACACACACACACACACACACACACACACCCTCGGCTCAGGCTGGGCCTCTGTGACGGCTGCTGATGCAGGTGGAGGTTGGTGGAGTGCGCTATCATCAGTGCAGATCAAGAGGCTCTAATGTCATTAGGAGGACCGTTGAAGAGCTCACGGGCCAGCCATCAGCGCCTCACACGCGCTGGGTCAGACTGCGTCCAACTTCCTACGTGGGAGGAGCTTATGGGTTCCACACCGATCACATATTGGGTACCCACGGTACTGTATGTGTAAGAGGAGGGTTATTATTATTGCAAACAAACTAACAAGAATTACAGGTTGCGCTGCTGGCCACAGTGGCACATGGTCAGTCCGTTTATTATTTCCACTGGGGCTTGTAAAAATGTAATCAATCATATGTTGTAATAAATGACTGGCGCTGAGCTTTAGAATGCGTTTAATCCTTATTTAACTGGGAGAAATGACATTTGGTGCAGACAAAGATCATTCTTCAAACTGCCTCCTAGTCACAGCCACATTGTGCCACATAAACTCATTTAAGCAGTAATTACTATAACTGCAGCCAAAAATCCTTCATAAATGTTGTTGCTAGGCGCTGTGTGACAGTGGCTTCACAGAACAAATTCAAAGCCTCTAGATCTCGCTCCTTTATCATTTCTATGTCTGTCTGTCTCTCTCGCTCTCTCTCTCTCGCCCCCCTCCAATTCCCTATTCCCCGCGCTAACGGGCAGGCAGGAATGCAGGGCCGCGTAGACAAATCAGCTCTCGCTTCCTTCGGCTGCCGCCTGGCACCATCGTGAGTCCCAACACGTCTTCCCTCTCTTTCGCCGTCCATCCACTCTGATTTCCATGTACATCTTGTCCATTCGGCTCTTACTTTGCTCTTCGGTAATTTCGTATCATCAGCCCTTCAAATTTCCACCTCCTCTCCTTTTATTCTATATTCTCTTATTCCCTTGTCCGCTCCCTTGGCCAGTTTTTTTGTCTCTTCGGTTTCTAGTGTTTTCCCTTTTTTCTTTTGACACAGTAATTAATTATGAGTCCTACTTTGCTTGAAGCTGGATCGACTGAACGTTTCATTGCAGTAGTAGAAACATTACAGCAGCACATTAGTCAGTGTATTTTGTGTGCATATGCCTGCGTGCTTTGGCTAAAAAGACAGAAACCGCTTTGCTGTCTGTTCCCTTCAAGGCAGGATTTTGCTGTGATGCTGCTAAACAATCAAAACGAAGCCTGACTCTTACATCAGTGTGGCCATGCAGATGCACATACATCAGCCAATGTGCCCAGCAAGCACAATCTAAAGCATCCGAACACATACGCAGGCGTAGGGTGACCTTAGGTTTTAATCATCACACAGTCGGGCTCGCCGATTAGACTTAGAGTTGATTTTCTGCAAATTTGACAACTGAGCTATTTCTCACATTAGCCTCTCATTCTTCCCGTCTCTCTTTACACCTGCCTCTCTCACTTAGTAATCTCCACGCATGTCAGTGCCACTGGAGCAGGTAATAAATCAGGAATTACAGTACAGCACTTCATTTTGCATGCAGCACATTTTAGATCTCCAATCATAATAAACATCTTATGCAAGACTGTGCCTGAGACGGAGGGAAAGGGAGGCCTCCCCTATAGACGGCTACAGTAAAGTAACATCAGTGTGAAATGGAAGTGGCAATTATCAGGCTCCACCGCAGACAGAGAACCACACAAGCAGACAGACAGTGGGTCTCGTCACCATTTACTAAGCTGTTCATGTGTAATGGGTGGCCCTTGCTGCCAAGTAAAGTGATGAGAAACTCTTTCTCAGTTCAGAGGGAGGGAGAAAAGGCTCAACTTTCACATAGAACATTTTGTACGAATGCACAAGCAAAAGTGAGTGCACATATTTCATTGTTGACAGCAGGAAAGCACAGGTGTAATTACCAGTGACGATGGATTTGGTACGACGTGAATAAATTTGTCAAAACTTTAGAATGTTATTAATTCCACCGGCGCTTGTGCTGCTAAGCCATGACATGAAGACACACTGACAGACATTCCACTTTCCCCCACACACACGCGTGCAGCCTGAGGGAAGAGTCTCGATGAGCTGAATAGCTGTGATCCTGGTTGAGACAAGCCCACAGACTACTAGCACCTTCAGGGGAAGCACATGTAAATGATTACCGTGTTATTTGAATATCCTCAGATGTAGAACAACAGCGCGATAGAAACGCAGGCGCTGAAAACAAACGCGCAGGCTTCTATTTAAATGTGGCCACACAGAACAAAAGGAGCCCACAGAACTGTCAAATGCCCACGACACAGGTGTCACGGCACATTTTACTATCTGGTAAAAGCAGAACTGAGCCAAGTCACTTTTATCTGTCCGACACTTTTCACACACAGTGGAAACTCAAAGTGCACCTGGCAAAAGTGGCCGTAACAAGATTTCACAACAGCTGCGCTCCTGACTTGGCTTCGTCTCAGGCAGACAGACCTAAAAACCCCTGGCTCTCTTTGAATTGAGCTTGTATTAACTTGTACCACTGCGTGGAGTAGCAGGCACTCAGTTGTGACAAATAACCGTCGCTGTCAATAACAAATCCAGTTACACAGTTAGAACGACGCTTATTTCCTGGTTTCAGCTTGTGGCTCGTCTGCAACATGCAAAAATAAAAGGGTCTGCACTCACTGACCATAGAAGTGCTTTCACGCTTCCTCTGCATTGATTCTTTCTTTCCGTCTCTATGTCTGTGTCTTCCTTTTATCAGCGACCTGTCTGTATTCACTGCCTCCTCTTACAGCTACTAAACCACATTAAAGCTCACATGACCTTTGAGATTAACATCTTACACATGAAAGCGTGATCATTCAGAAGGCTTTGTGCTGATTATAATGAAAGGTTAAACTGCTTTATGTACAACCCCTCCTTCCTTTTGTTCGTAAGATACCTACCAAGGCATGAGTATGTACTGGATGTCAGTTTGCATTGCATGCGGCGCGCCAAATACAAAAATACGTGGAATAAACTGCTGGACAATGCGGTCATATTAATCCATCCCATTCCATTACACACACAAAGGAGGAGCGCCGTGCACATCTGCGAGCCTCATCAGTGCGGTGCTTGATTTGGTTTACTCAAAGCACATGGATTACAGCTTTGCCTTATAATCCGTGGCGGTGATGAAGAGGAGTCTTAAAGATCTCAGCTGCTGGGGTACAACGCACAGCTGGAATGAGGTCACCCGCCCGGCCGCCAAGCTTCCAATTGTCATTTCCTTTGTTTTGCTTTTTCACACTTGCAGTACATCCTGCTACAGTTACCAGTTGGAGTTGTACCGCTCACTTTCACTTGCTCATGGGTCATTTGGTGGGAGCAGTATGGCCTGACATCTGAGGCTTCTTTTAGAAGAACTAAAGTATGCCACGTTTCGTCATCTGGCTCACAAGTCACATGTTCAGATCCTGGTACCCTGTACCTGGCCTGTACCCAAGTACAGAACGCACTGTGAATCTGGGACATATTAGTGAAGACAGAACGTCTGCTCTCACAGCTTGCACTAATGGTCTCAAAAAGTGAAAAATGAGCAGTTTGACAGGCTGTGTGTCAAGAGTGGCAGCTAGGATACCCGATTTTCATGCACATTCACCAAAGGTGCTGTGTTGTAACTACCGCCGGAGACAGAGCTGAGGCAGAGAACGGGAAGCAGCAGCAGCTGGCAAGATAAAATGAGCAGAAGTGAATGTGTCATTTCCATGAAAGGTCAAAGTAAAAGCGATAAACTCAAGAGTCAGTGATTTTATGCTGCGCAACACTGACATAACACTGATGTCATTACCATTACAAACAACGCTGATTGAATTGTGCTCGATTCCAATTATTCCTTAACACGCTACGACTGTACACACATATATGAAAACACTTCTTCCCTTTTATGTCATGCTTCAACAGTTTAATGAGGAAAAATGTGCATCCATCAAAACTCTTAAGCTAATGTTGGCATCGTGACATAATAGATAGTAATTGGCAGTAATCTGCAATAATTGTCGGTAATTAGCAGCACAGAACAGAATCTCCTTTGGGCTCGTTATGAAAATGTTAATATTTAATTGATGAGTCCAATGATGGAGTGACGTTCACGTCACAAGGCAAAGCTTGTGCTCATTAAGGTGGGTTTTAAGGTGAAGTACACAACAGTCAGACATTTTGCTGCCTACACTGAAACAGACTGATTGTGTTATAGGTGTAATACACACACACACACTAACACAGTCACACTGAGTGGATATGTACAGTATGTGTGTGTAATGAGAAGCACAATATGTATCTGCACCACAAGCAAAATGTCAGCATTTGGTCTGCGGTGCCCTGGGGCACAGAGGAGCGTGTGAGGACAGGATCGTAAGGAGGTGAAATGGTTCACACACACGCTCAAATCAACTCTGATGTCACTCTAGAAGAAGACACAAACCAAGTCACACTTCCTACCACAACATCGTGATCCTCCAACCATCACACTAAAACTACTGAAACGTGGCCTCGGTTGCATGCAAATGTGGAGTTTCCAACACAAATATGTAAAACACATTCCTGAACTGACCAATCAACAGTGTCCCACTCTTAATTTACAACCTCAACACTGTGTGTGAGTCACTTCCCCTTCTGACAGAGGGGTGAACTGAGTTCAGGCAGGTTTACACTCCATTAACAGCCTCTCTGAGGCACCCCCCGGCCTCCTTGCCATTCGCCTACCTTCAAAACTTTCCCTCTCCCTTTCAGTCTACCCCACAAAGCCTATGGCATAAACACATCAGACAAGCTTTCTAGCCAGCTGTCGTTCACGGTGGCATGTGAGAGGATGCAAATTGTTATCCGCCGTTCCACCCCTCCTCTCTCTTCCTCCCTCTCCTCCTCCCCTGCGTTCGTTTCTCTACTGGTCATGGCCATTTGAGACTTTGATTCTCTGCGCGCTTTACCTCTTCACATTGCGTTTCCCACAGACATGGAGGAAAACCTGTTACACACTTTGACTTACATATGGACAAACATGCACAGCATATAACCAACTATCTGCTTGCCAGATTAGCCGGTGGGCCCGGAACAACCCATGTGAAGCAAAGCTGGAAGGACTGCCATGACAATGAAGATCAGATGGACAAAGGAAGAGAGGGAGGGATGGGAACCTCTGCGAGAACCCATGCTTTCATCACAGCAACACATGCAGACTCAGAGACAGAGGATGGCCTTTTGTGAGCCAGCAGAAAAAGAGGAAGGACGCCTGATCCAGTACAACAAACCAGCTAACCTTTCCTACGCATCTGAGATTTGAAGTACAGTGAAAAACGTAGTACTGCATTACTCTGTGTGGGAGTCAGAAGACAGGCTAGATGTTTGCTTAATGCTGAAAAGCTTGTATCAGCACAAAGCCTGTACATATAAATGCCACTGTCTTTGGCTAGAGGTATTTTTTTAGTACGTACGTCACTACAGTGGAAATTTTAATAGGTTATCTATATGCCGAGCAAAGCAGTGATGCAGGAAGATTAAGGCGTCCTAAGAGTCTTCAGGGGACAGAGCGGAAAAGCGTGATGTGTCACAGCTGATGGGATGACATCATGGTTAAACGCACTGCAGATTAACCAAGTTAATGACTCACGAAACTGGGGAAGAGGAAGCGAAATTTGGTCAGACGTGAAAAAATCAATACCTAAATGTAATCAAAGTCTTAAAATAAATGTAAAACGATACAACTTCTCCCCAGCATTTGGCAAGATGTGAGCCCTGGCTAAGAGTCAACCACTGCATTCACACAAGCCATTCTATATCCCATCAACAGAGAAAACACACACGCACAGAGGAAAACCCCATGTAAGCCTTGTTAAACCTCTCTTTAACATCCCCAACATTATGCTGCTAGACTCTGATATGTCCTGAGGGAAGGAGGCTCGGGTGCAGATGACGGATGGAGGAGTTGGGACGATACAGGGAGACATGGGCCTTTCCTGAGCCTGTTGTCTCATTATCACTGTAACGCTGCATAGTGATGAACCCTAACACCCTGACAATGAGCAGCCAGGAAAAACGAGAGGAGACAATAAAGGGTGCACGACTGTCAGCACTGCTCAAAGGGCCAACATTTACCACTTAATAAAATCTACGTGGATATAGACAACAAACATCTCAATGTAGTTACAGCATCCGAGCCTCTTTCAGCACCTACAGTACCACTGTAAATAATGAGGATGCTCCTCAGGTTGAAAAAAGCCTGATGCTCAAAGAAAGGGCAAAATATTCCAGCACAACACATATCAAAGGCTGAAGAGGAGAAAACAAAGTTGGTGTGAGCTCAGGAGCAGCATCAGGGGGGTGAATTACAAGTCATAAGCAAAATGCACATGTTGCTCATACGTTCCTCGATAAATATTATACCTCTGATGGATTAATACAATGTGTGAGTGAACTCATACACGCATGCATACTTGAGCACGCAAGCCCATGCTTCTGTGCGACAGGGAAGATGAAAACAGAATTAGGAGCCTAATCCTTGCGCGGACTTAAGGCAACAGTGAGGGAGCAAATAAGAGCAAGCAAGTGGGGGAAAAATGCTGTAATGCTGGCTGCAATTTTCTCATCATTTCATGCATCTGAAACAAAACTAATTTACTGCTTGTCATGCTCGGCTTGGCACACACAAACATAAGAGCCAATATGCCTCAGCGTGTCATCTGCCGCCGCATCAAAGAGAGCTGTTTATTTATCAGACTCACAGCTTCATATGAATCATAGAGACCTGGGAGAAACGCTTAATATGCTCTTATCAAAAGGAGCAGTCTGGCAAAGCGGCTGATATGTCGGTGCCTTTCCACATCTCACTGATTCCCATCTAAAACATCCCATGCCTTCGCACTTTCTGCCTCATAGGTCATTCCAATGTCATAGGCAGGGTTTATTTGCCCGGTTACACACACACGCACACACGCAGATAAAGTTATAAAGTTATGTACTTGGCAGCTTACAGTGAGGCAGAAAGATATGGGAGGAGAGGGCTGCAGGCAGAAACAGTCAAAAAGAGAGAGAGGTTGAGGAAAAGATGAAAGGAAGCATGAGAGAAGGCTGGAGGGAGAAAATAAAAGTGGCGCAAGTGTGATATAGTAGCATGTACATGTATTGGGACCCATTATAAAGGCACATGACAGCTCAATAGGCCTGTGGCTGGAGAATGAAAAAAGTTCCCACCAGCAGGAATCGTGTGCGTACACCTACATATACAGAATATGATTATATGCCGTTCATATGCTGAGTAAACGATTCAGACAAGAACAAAGGTTGTTTTTCTTTTAAATCGTGACGTATATTACTTCCTCCCTATAGAATTCATAACTCCTATTGTTTGATGCTCACTCCAGACCCCTGCTGTCATCCCTGCAGCCCTTCGGTGCATAACCAAGGGGTTAATTATATGCTCGTAAGCAATTATTCTCTTAATGTAGCATAGAATCCTCCCCCAATATTGGAATTTAGATGAAAACCATCAAGCAGTCAGTCAGTGATATCAAGCCTCTAATGAAGTGTCAACTACAACATAATAGAGTCCGAGTCCTACGTCACAGACCAGGGCAAGCTGTGATTGAATGACTCTTGTAAAATATATTACTGCAAATTTAGCTCTCTTTAAAAAAAACCTAATCGCTAATGGAACAAATAAACACAGGCCACATTTAACTGAGGAGCTAAAGCTTTTTACAGAACTGCGTCTGACTGTCCCAAAATATGGGAGACAGATTCTAGTGGGAGGAAATGCTGGTGACATGGAAACAGAATCTGCAATCTCCTCTGTGGTGTTTGGTGGCGTTAGGGAGGAGGGGGGATAATTGGAACACTAGCCTGTGTCTGGTAGTCCTGTCACAGCCCAGAGGGCTGTATGTGTGTGTGTGTGTGTGTGTGTGTGTGTGTGTGTGTGTGTGTGTGTGTGTGTGTGTGTGTGTGTGTGTGTGTGTGTGCGCGCGCATGTTTGTGTGTGAATGAGAGAGGGAGAGAGAAAAAGAGAGAGAGAAACTAGTGATAAAGAGAGCAGCAGCAAGAGAATGAGAACAAACACAGAGCTCCATTCAGGTCCAATCCACAGACACGTCATTCAGTCTAACATGATGATACATCTCTGAGACCAGAGTATTCATATAGCGCCTCGCCAGGCCAGTCACGGATGCATCATTCACACCCACTCAGACACACAAACAGACTTCCGCTTGAATCTGTCCCAAACCCCTATCACACATTTGTATCTGTTCCCCATTGTCATTCATTCACGCCACCCCCCTACGACTTGAGCACACAGCAAAGATTATCTGTGGAGGCTTTCCTTTCAAGTGCACCACCCTAAAATGCAAAGAATGTCTGCCAAGGTCGAAGAAGGAGTTTATCCATTAGCGAGCCATAATATTGACAAGGCCACGCTCTCCGGGTCTAAACTCTTGCATAGTAGCCGTAACACTGGCTGACAGACAGGGGGTACGGCGTCGATATGAGGTGCTTACAGGCTGATAAAAGCTGCTGCTCCTATTCCGAGGCAGGCCTTGATGGATGGCGCACGGGGAGAGATGAGGAGGCGAGGAGGGGAGGGAGGGAGAGAGGGTGCAAGAATGAGCAGCTCGCACTCTTTAAAAGTTTGGGGTAGAGCTGGAATTTAGTGAAAGGAAGCCAAGATACAGATGAGATAAGATTATCAAAGCGCCGACAGACTAAATGTTTTTCCTTGAGAGCTGCCCAACAAGTACGCTATGAGTGCAAATTTATATGAAATACAGATGGTGCACAAACCACCTACTGTACAGTACTTACTGAACTCTTTGACTACAATGAAAAACCACTGTCCTTCAGACGACCCGCTTGTTTTTAACTTAACGGGAGGATAAACAAGAACTAACATGCAACATTTCAAACTGGTGTCAAACTATTGTGCAATACAGAACTTTCACGTTCAAAACTATCACAGTGCTCTGCTCCTGCCACCTCACAGTAGGGGAAATTTTATCATATCAAAAACAAACATTTAACATTTAACTAAGCATAGAAACATCACAGTAAAACACCCGATTAAAACCTTGGATATGGGATCAATCCATCCCCTTCACCAGCCTGTGAAGCCACACTGCCCCTCATGGATTTCCCAGCATACAGCCTCTCTCCTTTAGTCACAATTTGTTGAGTGTGCATTATTAAAATACCGTGAGATCATTAAAAGTGTCTGTCAGTCAGATTTTAGTAACAACAACAGTGTGTAAATACTGAACTGATGCAGTGTGGACTGCAGGTGGATAGAGCGAGGAGCCGGCAGAGGCTCTCCGAGGACTCGTGTGACTGCCCTACTAGAGATCTGCGATTTACATAGGCTTGAGCAGCTGCTTTCTGTGCACGGGAGGCGAGAGAGGGTGAAAAGGAGGGAGTCGGGGAGAGACACCAGGGAGACCAGGGAGGCAAAACTACATCTGAAATCAAAAACCTATGACAAGACTGGAACTGAACCGCAGAAACATCTGTGTACGAGCCAAATTAACAGCGTTGATCAAGTAGCAAACTGTTTCTCATTTGAACGTGACGTGTACAATGTCAGCCTTCGTGGACCGAAGAATTACGCTTATCGCTGCATCTCTGCTCAGTCCGTGCCGAGCATCCCCACAAGGAACAGTGCGGCAAACAAAGAAGGTGATCTATGAATGCGAGTGCCTCTAAATCACTGACTTTAAAGGCACCAGGTTTGTTCAACTGCGATTTGTCAGTGCCATGAACTTCTAGTCTCCAGTGAACTGTAAAACTGCTCTCAGTCACTTAATATTCCATATCTGCTCAACATGTAAATACTCTAAGGACATTTACGACTGTAACATTTGTAGAATCACATTTAAATATTTTGTCTCCAAAATATACTCCTTAATTTAATTTATTTCAATTATGTAAAAATATACGTACATCCATCATGACCCTATGACTTTTATGCTCAAACTGTAATATACAGTAAGTGACAGACTTGTCATGTTAGACCATTTCATGAGCATCCCTGAAGTCAAGCCCATCCTTAGGTGCCGACTGAGCCACAGTCACGTCCAAAAGACCTGAGAGGAGACTGGTCCCAGCACAAGAATAAATGAACCAGGGGTCGTTTTACACTAACCAATACCAGTTTTCCTACAAATTAAAACACCACTCAAATAACTGCGACTGCACTAAGACCACATGATGATCAAAGGTATATAAACCCTGGTACAGACTCTTTTATAAAGGCTCTATGGCGCCACGCTTCAATAGTTGCAGGCTGCATAAAATCCCTCCAGATGGATGAAATAACTTTTTATAAATAACCACACCGTGTTTATCACCGTGCAATGCGCTTACACCCCCCAGTCACCTCTAGGTTTTAAACGTGCCATGAAGCGTGTTGACAAGCTCATGTGCAGACCACGCATCAGACCGTGTGTGCTGCCGAGCCACGTCTGAAAGCCCCGCACGCAGGTCCAGGAGACTGCGTGCCCACAAGCGCTAGTCCTCCGCATTGGCTTCGTCCCCGAAGTCACTGCGTAAATCCCGACGCGGAATCCCCGAGCAGCCCTTCAGTTTTGTAACCTTCAGAGTCGAACGCTGCCAGAGGGACGGGCGCAGGTTCGAGCATGCGGCTGTCCCGGACGCGCGTCGGATCAAGGGCAAGTGACGCGCCAAACAGCGCAGGTCCCAAGTTGAACGCAATACGAAGTCATTCACGCGTTCTTCAAGCCTCCACGGGATCTGCTGCAAGCTCCGAACGAACCGGTTCGGAATGAAACCCGCCCCGTGGCCGGAGCACGCCGCGCGGGCATGGCGCATCTAGAACAGGTGCAACCCGCCTCCCATCACCTGGATGGTGCAGTGACAGCCTCGCCCCCAAGACCTGGAAGGGCACCAGAGCCCGCGAGGACCCCGAGCCCCGGCGGTGGGAAGCAGCGCTGGGCTTACCTGTAATCTATGCAGATATCACTTCACAGCCGCATCGACACTGCGGATAAGAAGCAAGTCCAGAGCAGTCTCCAACTCCGATTACTCCCCCCTCCGAAAAAAGATCACAAATGCTGAGAACAGTGTATATCCTGATCAAACGGCGTGTCCACTTTAGATCCCCGACAGAGGTGCAGCTTGGAAGCGATTCCTGCACGGGAATGAGAAATAGCAGCAGACTCCGGCAGCATCCCCGATCAGCAGGAGTCTACTACGCCGCTCTGAGCGCTCAGGAAGCCGCGAGCTGCGCCTCCCATCTCCCGGCGCGGACGCACTTGGTATGCCGTTGGAAAAGCCGCTGCGCCGCACGGGATTACCGCAGGAGGCTGTGCTTGTGTGCGTGTGTGTGCGTGTTATGTGTGTATGTGTGCGTGTATAGATGTGACTCAGTGCGGTGCTCCTGCTCGACTGAGGTGCTGAGGGTGCTGCAGCGGAGTGCGAAGGAGAGAGAGAGAGAAAGAGAGAGAGAGAGCGGAGGGATTGGAGAGAGGGAGAGAGAGAGAGAGGTGCGCTGCCTTAGAGTTTGCAGCCAGCAGCGGATCTTTTGCCTCGGGGGGAACCGGGTAGAGAGGCAGTGAGGAGGGACTGTTTTCACCAAGGATCCTGTATCGCCCGCAGTAACATCGCGGATCTGGAGGGGCTGCGCTCTGGTTACATTTAGGTTCTTGGCAACTACCCTAAAGAGGCTTAATGCGCGTTAATGAGCACTATACAGAACAATGTCCGTCTCAGCGAGCCATTTATTACCACGATCCGGTTTATGATTTAATGCATTTTAAAGTGACAGAAGTATCCAGACAGTTCTCCTTCACGGCAGTGCCGCGTCGATTCCCGGAGCGCCTCCACACACGCGGGGAAACGCTCGTAACGAGAACAATCTGAAAAAGTTGTTTTTGCAAATTTAGCAGTTCCGCCCCCTTGACTGCGTGGATGTGACAGAACACGAGATTAAAACGCGCGTGGTTTGTTGAACTAGGTTTATGCAGCGAGCGGGTACAGGTCCCGCAGCCAGGCAAAGGTTTATGTAATGCATTCACCCCGGTGAGAATAGGATTTGGCGATGCCAAAGGGGAATTTGTGCACATTTACACAAATACGCGACAAAGCCGGGGTGGAATGATCAGATCATCAGATCTGAATATCTAATCGCGGGATCAGTTAGAGGCAGAGATTAGGCAGGGCTGCATCATAATTACGACACTTGCATCGTTGCAGGCCATTACAATCTGCATTTCTGTTCTTTGATGGTGTTTTAATAAGATATGCTTCACCAGCCGTACATTAACTAATTAATATTCTAAAGACTAATTAGGTAAACAGGCGTTTAACAGCACAGGGTCTGGCACATGTTTCTATTGTAGCCTATAGATTATAAAATAATAAGATAAATTCGCACAAAATCCTGTGCACGTTTGGTGTTTTCTCTAATAACCTTAATCAGTTTAAATACTTAGCTATTTTAAATGCCAAAATAAAATCGGCGGGGTTTATCTGTTGTGCTCAATACAAGCAATTGACCAAAAAAACACATGATTAAAAACAATTAATAGCACCAGAGAACAGAGAAGGAACATGTCTTTTAGGAAGACACCCGTGGCTGCAGCATCACCCTCTCCCTCCTCCTTGTCCTCCCTCCCCGCTGTCGCTTCCACAGGGCTTTAAACACTGCATCAGAGCCCCACCTACAGGACAAAGACGCTCTGCGGCGTCTGACACTGACTGATGGCGGCACAGGCAACGTGGCTCTGCGGTTTTGACTGATTTAAAGAAGTGGGTCTGACTGTATAGAACCCGACACACACCACCACGGCGTATGTAGATCAACGGTAACCATAGGATCATGAAATATTAATAAATATGAGACTTACTTCATGGGGCAGGTAAAGGTGAGAATCCTCTCAGGCACTGGGGGCCGTGACGTGTCAGCCATCACCGGTCTCCCAGGGAGCTCCACGAGCCTGAACGGAGCACCCGTTGCGTCATATTCTTTACTTTGGTCCAAAAATGACAGTTTATTGTGCAGCTAACCGAGACAATGCTAATGCTAACGTGAACGTTTGACTAGCACGCTCACAGCAGGAACTAACATACCTTATTAATACGTCCCCTGGATGTTTAACTGATATGTCAGTACAGCCGTTCATATCTTTAGCAGTAGTCTCAAATCTGTGCTGAAGGTAAAGAAAGGAAAATAAGGAAACGTAAAACCGTTAGGATTTGTAAACAAGGCGGCTGATTCGCGCCGTTTCTTGCCCTTGTCGTCACGTGACACTGACCACGCCCACACGTGCGGCATTTAGCGGCAGCAGTTTTCAGAGTCATAATTTTAAAATAAATAATAAATAAATAAAAATGCACGTAGTTCTACATTAAATTTAACATTTTCTTGTGCTAAAATTATGAAAGTAATTAAAGTCAATTTAGTTCTTCATTTGGATTAAAATATTATGACTTTGGAAAGGCTGGATCACAAGACATTATAAAGTAATAGCAGTTGAAGAATTGCTAGAAATGGTTAAGATAGCTTTTTGTAAATAAATAAATGTAAAAACCAACAAAGCTTTTTATACCCCCTGTAACACAGACTTGCTGTGAACCAGTTCCCACCATGAATCAACAATAGCTGTGAATTCAGGGGTGACTTCTGTTTACTAAAATCTCTTTGACAGCCCATTGATTTTAGTCCGTTTCAGGTGTGTGCTCATTTATTATACTTTAGTGTCGTGACAGACGCTGAGAGCATCTCGTGGAGTCATTTGAAGGGTGAAACTGCGTACAGATCAACCCACCTATTGTCTTCATTTAATTGTTCAACACGAGCGGAGCTAAATCAACAATCTGTGGATTTCAATATCAACAGCACAGCAAATCAATACCGCTTCAATCCACAGTGACAATAGCAATTCCACCAAGGGTCAGCATTGCATGACCTAACGAAATTAAAGTTGAGGTCATGGGTCCAACTGTAGATCAAACAGCCTTGGACCAGAGGATAATGGGTTTGTGTAATTATTTTTTTATCACAAAGAAGCATCCTCTCTATGCTGCATGAGCATACATTAACTCAGAAGAAAGTTAGTTTCTTTTAATTATATTATATTCATATTTAATTAGATTTAGGATGAATTAGATACACATTGGCGTGATATTATATAAAATATAATATATACAGAATGATCCAACGACTATTCTTTTTAAAGTGATTCTTTAGGATATGTTTATGTGACTGTTCTTGGTGAACACTTTAAAGTTTGCATTTATTTGAGGGCAGTGGAGGCTCAGTGGTGGTGTGGGTGTCTGTTAACCCCAGGGTCAGTGGCTCGCACCCCAACCTCCCACTGGCCATACGCCACAAACCCAAACCCGCTGTCCAGGCCTGGGTCACAGAGGGCGGGTGGTGTAAAAGCCTATGCTGTGGCCCCAAAGCATTTTTATGCAAGTTGCTGAGAACGTGAACGTGCCCTGCTGTACTGTGGTTTCCATGACAGACTGACAAAAACATTATGACAAAATTACAACTGTTGAGTTTATTGCACCCGAACGTGTAATTTCTGACTGGATTAGACGACAGCGACGACAGGACAAGTCATGCCTGTATTTGACAAGTGTTAACATACAAATGTGAGCTGGTTCAGTTCAGCTGTTTGCAGGTCCACGATGCGAGGGCGGAGCCGAAGGAGACGCCGACTCGGCGCTTGGCTCTTCATTAAAATGCGCTGACCACTCCGATTTCCCCACTTGTCTTGCAAATGAGTCCATGACTTATGGAGGCGACTGTGATGAAGCTTTTCATGCAGTCCAGCGGGTCGGAGGCAGGCATATGTGCGCGCGGACCCCGTTGCCAGCTGGAACAGCCTTCCCCATCCTGCCCCGCGCTGCACGCGTGCACCCATGAGCCCCGGTCGCGTCCTTATGAATTAACTCAGCCGACCCCGTTAAACACAGCTGTATGTGGTTTATCTTAAGCCTGCGGGGACCCAGTCTTCCCGAGGGTGTTCCCCTTTCCCCCCCCTGCAGGCCCCAAAACACACACCATCCACCCACACACACACACGCACATCATCTGTTACAGTACATCCCTCGACGCGTCAGCTTGCTGAACCGCGCATGCAAAGTATATAAAGCTGCCTTATGGTCAATTTACAAGTCATTTCTCCGCCACAGACCATAATATTTATGAGCTGTCAGCGGTGATGCCGGATTTAGTGTGTCCGTCTTCATAAGCGTCCCTTCCCGCGTCTTCCTGGTTTAAATCACGCAGAAACACTGGCTATGTCAGCCTCGGCCATGATATCACATTTTTGTACAATATCTATTAGCATGTCGTTGCGTTAATGAAGTTTTATGTGCTTTATGGACACACTGAATGACACCCTGATATCCTATTGATTTGGACTGTAAATAGCTTTTCAATTTTCTGCCTGTATAGTGAGCTATTGGATAGTAAATTATATTGAAAGTGACATTTCTGCATACCTGGAGTGTGTGTGTGTGTGTGTGTGTGTGTGTGTGTGTGTGTGTGTGTGTGTGTGTGTGTGTGTGTGCGTGCGTGCGTGTGTGTGGTTTGTGGCATGGGGGTGGATGGATTAGTGTGTTGAACATGTCACTTAGTCATATAATTAGTTATTTTGCATATTGATGGCTCGCAGCTCCTTGTGAAAATGTGTGCACCTGTGTGTTTCCGCCACGTAATGTGTGTGTTTATCCACCCGTGCATCCTCTCCGTGGGCCTCCCCATCAGGCTAGCAGCTGCCTGCCTGCCTGTCTGTCCACGCAGCCCAGTGCTCCGGGGCCAGGTGAGCCATACCCTGCCAGCTAGTCCTCCAGAGAGCCAGGCTCCCAGGTCCATGGAGATGCAGGCGGCCACTCCCACCGGGCTCCTTTCTGCCCCCCACACCCCAGAGTTGAACTCCTCCACTGGGACCGGCCCTGCAGATGGCTGGAGGCCTGGAGACTAGACACATATGACACAGCTATCAAAAAAAGCCCGGATCAGGACGCCGCTGTTACACACAAGCGACACAAACTACAACGTTGTTTCCTGGATGCGCGTCTTCAGATCGTCCTGTCCTGTGGTGGTTTTCTTGACTGCACTAATGGACATGTGTGTGGAAGAATGTTTTCGGGGCATGTGATGGGTTTATTTCTGGCCGCTGCGACCTGCAATTAAACTGTCAGACGGAGCCGCCTGTGCGAGCGGCCGTCTCCGCGCACGCGCGTGATTCCAACCCGTCCTGACACGTGTCCCGGTGCGACGCGCGTGAATATTTGCAGACAAGAAGATTTCAAAAGGAAACGACAGCACAAACAAATCGCAGGCCCAGAGGCGCACGTGTGCTCCGTTGAACACATGAATGGAGCCTCCGTCGGTCACGGCTTCACTGAAAACGGCAAAGCCACGTGACTGAAGCCAAATATGTTCCACGCGATCCACAGCCTAAAACCTCACCCCAGGCTTTACACGATGATGAACATAATAACACTAAACTGATGGGGAGGAACAGGAAGGGAAACATTACCTTAACTACACATTTTACTCTCATTGTTAATTGATTGAACATGGAGGGAACGCATTTACATTTTAAATTGATCAGTCTTGCGAGTGTGATGGAGGAGCCGTAAATGGGGCCATTATGCATGCATGAATACGTGTCATAAACACCGTACGCAGAGTGACAGGCTGCGTCGCATTCATTCAGCACGGAGGCGCCGCGGACGACGCTACAATGACGCCGCTTCGCATCAAAGACGCAGATGTACGAGACGAAAGACAACACGAGCGAACGCGTTCAGATCTGTGGGTCGAACAAAGCGCAGAGAGCGTGAATAACTGTCAGTGGATGGACGAGGGAACCGGCTTTAACGCCGGCCCTGAACCCACCCTGCTTTGAGAACCCCAGTATTTCAGCTTTGATGATGAAAAAGTGAATAAACGCAGGGGGAAACACGCGACTGCGCGTGCACCGCCACCCGCGGGGTCAGGTGGGAAAAGCCGGGCCGATCACTTCACGATCACGCTCCTGCGGGAGCGAACGGGAGAGCGCGCTTCTCACAAACACGGCAGAGCGGAGCAAATGAACGCCGTTTGAATCACAGCGCGAGCCCGACGCGCCGAGTCGCTCCGCGCCGCTCCGCTCGCTGCGGCGGAGGCGGTGGACGCGGCGGAGGGTCGGGGCCGATCAGTCCGCAGCTGCGACCCGCGCACGTGGCGGAGAGACGGATGAAACGCCGCGCAGGAGCGTCTGACGGCGCAGGACGGAAAGTTCATCACTGCCGCCGCCGATCGCGCGTTCTGTTTCCGTGTTCACGGAGCAGAGCGACGTAGGAAGCAGCAGGACGCTGTTTGTGTCCAGATGAATTATAGATGAATTACAGCAACGCCTGGTGTTTCTTAAAGACACAATTTGTCATCGGACAAAATTCTGAACACGACTTTAAAATGACTGGCAGATATTTCAATTCGGCGACTAACACGAAGCAAGAGCTCTGTGTACATTATTAATGCCGCTGGTGTGTTTGAAGGGTTATTTACAGCAAAAGCAGTTCATCTAAATCAGCAGTAATTTGACTTCATCATCAAAGGTTCATCTCTGTAGCTGAGATGTAAGAGGTTCCAGCGAGTCCTGCTGTGACAGAAGCCACTGGATCTCCCCCATTGTTCCTTTGGCCATCCAAACATCTCACATCCAGGAGCGTGCACGTTCACGTGTACACACACACACACACACACACACACACACACACACACACACCAAGGTCCTCAAAAGAAGTGGATGAAGGAGACGACTTCAGCGAACTGACAAGCGGGAGATTAATCCATCTTCCCCGGCCCAGTCACTCCCACTGCCTCCCTCCTCCCGTTTCTGCTTCCAGCCTCATTGTTTTCAATAAAGTGTCAGGACTGGCCATTTTATAATCACATTTGTGACTTGGGATCTGGGATTCAGATGCAATCAATGTCTATTAGAATCACAGGGTTATTGATTGAAAGAGGAGCGATGGTGTGAGTGATCGCGCCCATTTTCATTCTCGCTGGCTTCCTCGCACGCATTGTGCTCATAGTTACATACAGGCAAAACTGGAGCGTACAGTCCTGTCCGCACATGAGTACGAGCAGCACGAAATGAAGCCAAGACAAAAAATATATATATTAAACTTCATTTCTCTGATGGGAACCTTCTCTACAGACACATTATACATGTACATGCTACTGTGAGATTAAGCAATGACGTCTGTTTGATGCTTGAGCAAATGACTTAAAATGAAGGCACATGGTATTATTGTCTCTCTCTTTTTGGGTGTTTGTACAGAGCAACAAGGTGACGTTTAAGGCAGTTTCATGCTCCTGAAGGAGGATGTGGCTCCTCTAACTGCAGTCTGTCTGTCGTCTGCTTCTGGGCTCCAGTCTCCAGACGTTTTCTACTCTCCATATTTTATACTTCACCATGCAGTGCTACTTTCTCATGATGAATATGCTCGCTGTACAACAGCTGTCATCAGTGAACCGATGGAGGCAGATGGCCGCTCAGCACTGATCACTGGGACGTAACTTATACTGCATGTGATCTATCTGAGACACGGAGGTGACATCATCACAGACACTGATGACATCATACTGATAAAGTACAGGTATGGGCTGAGAGTCTGAGTTTGAACTTAGTTGGGATTAGGTTAAAATAAGATGCTGCAGGAAAGGTTTTATGTCAGTGATGGTCCTCACAAGACTAGCAGTCAAAACTGTGCTTGTGTTAAGCAGCCTCAAATCCCAGGACAACTCATTAAGTGTGCAGAGGAGAACGGAGAGCAGGACACTGCTGCAGTCCTGCACACAGGCAGCAGCATGTGTGTCCCAAACACACACACACACACACACACACACACACACGCACATGCGCGCACACACACACACAGGTTTCATCCTGTGTTTCATCCTCCCATTCAGACCGACACACGCAAAGCTCACAGAGGCCAGCGTGGATTTACGCTCCCCGCCGCTCAAGGAGACAAGCCGCGGGCCAAAGAATACACACACACACACACACACACACACACACACACACTCCACCTTCGCAGGAAATGGTTTATTGACTGCGCAGTGTTTAAAGCTGACTTGTGCGTGCGAGCGGCTGTTGATTTAGTCGGTGCACTCTGCTGCTCCTTAATGGAATAATTAAGTCTAGGGCTTCTATTGACGCATGCTCACATACAGGCAGGTGAGACGGACGCACGGACGCACGGACCGACCGACCTCTGGAACACACGCGGTCATCACTGATAAGGAGCATTTGCATTGGTGTCATCTGAATGGAAATGAAGGACGCGATTGTGTGAAATGTGTGTTTCCATGACATGAGGCGAGTGGCAGTGATTCCTAGCAGCACCGGGGACGACACCCGTTTTAATGAGCCTGTGTTTGACTTGGGAATTGAAAAGTCCAAGGTCACGTTGATTTGTTTAATCCGGGGTCAAAGCTGTTTGCATGCGTGCAGTATGTAAGTGTTTCGCCTCCTGTTCTTTCAGCTCCTTCGTCGCCTCTTTGCTTTCCTTTGTCTAGCCTTCATCCTTAATTCAATATTTTCTAAACGCCGGTGCGAAAATGAGATCCCGGCACAAGTCGAGGGGGCGAAGCAGAGAAGCTAAATGAAGGAGGAATGACATGATCCTTTTGTGCAGCTCTATTTCTCCGCCAATCTCCCACTCAGTCGATGAACCCGGGCAAGGGGGAAAAAACAATACAAACAAAGGGAAAAGAGCCTGTTCCTCCATCTCTCCTCGGCCTCCTGACAACTCCACGCCGATCGATAATCAATCTCTAATCTCTCGCGCCTTCTTTTTTTGCGCCATCCTCCTTTCTTTCAAGTCCTTCCATGTCACCAGCTAAGATATTGAACCTGCTGCAAGGACACACACGCACACAGATACTCAGGTTACACATTAAAGCGCTTTATGCTAAGAATAAAAGCAACAAATCACATTACAGGTGCAAATCTTGAAGCACTAAATGTGTAGTAAATCCAATGCAAAGGACTGGGAGAAAACATTTCTGCCTCATCCTTTATTATTTATCAGTAAATGCCAAAAACACGAAATATTGTATGCCATAGAGAAAAGATAGGAGGAAGAATCATCTCATCCCCTGCGATGGAACATCCACAGCTCAGTTTCAGCGTCGACAGGACATTAAACAACAACACTGACACTGTTACAGGAAGCCACCTGCTGTGGGTGTCTGTCTGTCTGTGTGTGTCTGTATGTAAGTGTGCGTCTCCTGCTGTGGTTATTAGTGATGAGGAGCTGTCCCACTCAACACCTGTCCAGCTGCCAGCTGTGGCAGATCCACACTAAATTGCTGGGGGGATAAACATGAATATAATGGTTCGACACATGTGGGATCCGTTGGTTCACGTGTATGTAAACATTAGCTCACGTGTGGGTCAGGGTCACAAACACAGAGCACATCCAGAAATACCTGACTGTTATTATTATTTCTATTTTGTGTCCAAAGCATCTGTGTTTATCTATTTATTGTTTTGAATGTCCTTGAAGGCAACATCTCTAATATTCTGAAGTCGTCGCTTCTTTTTTAGATCTGTTGCTGTTGCTGAAAAATCAAAAAATACAGCAAGTTACAAAATGTTTCAAGTCCACGTTTAGCTCTCACGCGTCTGCATCCTCTTTGGTTTCAACTCAAACCTCAACATCCCGGCAGAGTGGCTGGTTGGGGGATCAAGACAACTGGAGATGGTAAGAACGTCTGCACCTGCTCACCCGTCTCACTCTTAAAGGCAGCGACGGTGAGCAACGCGCCGACGACAGCTTTTTTTTTTTTTATTCCGCCTCCACAAGTGGTGGAAAGCGTGAGCAGGCTGAGGCGGGAGTCGCTACAAACTCCGCTCGGCCTCTTTTGGGCTTTGTTCCACGGCCCCACATCTCCACTCATTTAAATTCCAAACGCCGCCACTCGAAACTCAAATCTTTTATTCATCGGTCTGATTGTGAAACACGTAGGTGGCTTGAAGTGCTTACGGTCACTTCCCCAAACGGCATTTAGTGATTACAGGGCTGCGAGAGAAACAGCGGCGGGCGCCATTATTCCACAACTCTCTTCTCTCTCTTACCAGCAGACACGCAGCAGCTCAGATCCAGCACTGCACTCTATATTTACCTATTATAACAGAGTCCTGCTCAACAACCTGTTCAACCCGAATTCTTCCTACTCTCATACAGTAACAGTAAATACGCCATTAAAGCCGTGGATCGGTCATGGAAAACATAACGTAAAGCTAAAAGAGGTCCTGGATGCGCAACTTATGCGTTTGTGGCCCATCTGCTGCGGATAAAACTGGGGATGGGGAGGCTGCAGGGTAATTAAAAAAAAAAAAGTTAACGCAGAAGCTCATAGAGAGAGAATAACAATGAATGATTAATGGTTTTCATTAAAACACCACAATCATTTCTCCTCAGAGCATAAGATGTTTATTACCCCAAAGCACTTGTCATTAGAATAAGTTTCTGGGATCTTAAACAGGCAAATTCATTCCAAGAACAGTAATAAGGAGCCACTGATACTACAGATACTAGAGTAGCTAGAGTAGCACTACAGGGACTGTGCAACACATTGTATAGACTGTGCATGTGTGTGTGTGTGTGTGTGTGTGTGTGTGTGTGTGTGTGTGTGTGTGTGTGTGTGTGTGTGTGTGTGTGTGTGTGTGTGTTCCATGTAATCCCATTTCAAAGTGCTGAGCAGACACAAGCACCGAAACATCCTTTAGTTTTACAGACCTGCTTCTATTACCTTTACTGCCACTTAAACACAATAAGCCCCCATCATTGATAAGATATTGCCCATCGACCCCTTCAGCAGCGCAAACACACACACAAAGGCACAAAGCAGTCTCGCGCCTCCAGGGTTAAACTCCAACGAGCGATAAGCCCACGTCGCTCACACGGAGCGCGGACGCGGCGCCGTCCGAATCAATGACGGGCCCCGCGGTCTAAGCGCCACGGCCAAACACACCAGCAGCAATAATAACCATGCTAATGAGCTCCAGAGAAAGGTCAGGGCCAAACAAAAGAACTCCTCCTTATAAATATTTAAGTGTGATTAAAATTAGCGGGCCTAATTAAGCCATCAGTCTTTGCCCCATGAAAGGCCTTTGATTACGCTGCACTCAGGACGCCTCACTCCGAAGAAGAGCAGCTCTGCACGGCCCGATGGGGAAGTGGCGGTGGAGTGCGTGTGCGGGAGCTTGTATTTTTTGTTTTTGCACTAAAAGCAGATTCAATTATGACATTGACATGATTGGTTTCCGTGGCAACCGCTACATCTGAGGTAAACAACACGCCAAAGTTTCTGTCGATTGTGTCTTGAGAAAATTAAAATGAGGAGGAAATTAAAAATAAAATTAAAAGTGCGTGTCAATCAACACAAACACGATCCGTGCTAGACTGTTGCTGTGTGTGCGTGCAGGGTTTATGGTGATGATGATGATGATGACTCCATGATGTCAGCCATGCCAATATGACCCAGTCCCACATATGAGGATAATCACATCTGAGTGTGTCTGTGTTGTGAATGCCTCGAGGCCCCATAAAGCTGGGGACAATGAGGGCTCACACACAGAGCGTGTGAGAGTGTGTGTGTGTTTAATGTGTCATAACTCTGCCATTGCCCTCCAGCCCCCTGCTTTCAATGTGCATCAGCTGAAGCTGTACAGTAAATAACAAACACCTGCTTGTGTGTGTGTGTGTGTCACCTTGGTGGTTCTTGTGTTTGTGGGGACCTTTTTTAACTTTAGCTGTGTTTGTTGAGGTGGTGTTGCTCCTCACATGACAAGCGAAAGGCAGCCACAGTTCTGCAGCATGCACGGCACCACAACATACAAACGGACCTCGGTTCTGGCCTTGTGCACAAAACCAAGCAGCAGAACGGCCCCGGGCAGCAGCTGCAGGCCACATCATAGACAAGCCAGGGTGTAAAGTAATTTAAATCCTCTTCTGAAGGGTGAGAAAACATTTTATACAGTTGTGAGGATTAGTCTGAACTGGGTTCTTGCGGGTCACGGGTGGATAGGCTTACGCAGGGCCATGAAACAGGTTTAGAAGCCACTGACTCAAGGCGTCAGCATTTCTAACGTGATGCTCAGAGTATCTACCTGTACCTATTGTTGTGTGTGTGTGTGTGTGTGTGTGTGTGTGTGTGAGAACACACTCGCTGACCACTTCATTAGATACACCATGAAGTGAATCAGCTGTACAGGTGTAACTACAGAAGGCGACCGACGACAGCAAACCCACTAATCCAGACAAACGTTCAAACGCAAATGAGCTGAGAAAAGTAAAACCTCAGTCAGTTTTCCTCATTACCACATTCACATCTTACTCCTTTCAACGAACGATTTGCTGCAATGTGTTGGAGGAGGAGTCAGTGACAAACAGACATACGTCATGCATCTGTTGCTCATTCTCGTCTTACAACAGGAACAAGATGGACATGCGCAGTGGAAAAAGATGAACGACGCGGTGCCGCGCGTTGTTTATGGCCTCATGAAACAATGACAATACTGAAACAAATGCACTTTTCCAATAGCTGGTCTTCAAGGTCACGCTCCTCCCCTGGAGGTCGGGCTGCATCTTCAGCTCAGGGCCTCATTACTGCTCACTTCATCTCTGGAGAGGAAGCTTCGTCTCTCACATACGCACACACACAGACACACACAGACACACACACGGTACGACCACATCACCCATGTCTGAGCACGTCTTCAACAAGTGTTTGTTCTGTTGTTGTCTCCGTTCTCTTTGGAGCTAAGAGCTCCTCACTTCTCATCAACTCAAAGTTTTTTCATGAACTGGCCGCGTTGAGTCAGACGAGACTGGAACCCGGGCTGTAAGTGTCCTGTGTGACCAAACCTAAAAAGGTGGGAAGACGGAGCAAAGTCTGGGCCGCAGTGAGGCAGACGCTGGCACCGACTCACAGAGAGCAGGAGAGGAGGCGCAGACAAACACAAAAGGAGCAATAAATAAGCGCGGCGGAGGAGAGGAGCGACGAGGAAGTCCATAAATTGTACGGCGGCGCAGGGCCACGGGGAGGCTGCAGCCGCCTGACGGATAGAGCCATCAGCCTAAGCAGAGGCTACGGCGCGGCCTGCCATCTGCCCGCCCATTACATGAATGGAGTGTACGGCAGGGCCACTGGCATCACCGCTAATCAACAACATTTCCCTGTGCGTGTGTGTGTGCGCGAGTCCAAGCAGGACGACACGTCCTTGTCATAACAATAAGCACATTTTCAGATGGTCTTCTGTTGTCGTTCCAATCTGTGTAGGACGATGCATTCGTCAAGTCCTTAAATGCGTCCTGTGTGTGTGTGTGTGTGTGAGAGCGCGGCCCTCAGAGTAGAGTTACAGCGGCTTCACACCTCATTGGCAAGCAAGGGGAGCCAATCAGCGCCAGCGGACCCGCCTCCCCGGCTGCCGGGCCGCTCGTCGCCATCCTTGATGATGAGAGAAATGAGGAAGTGGATAAAAAGTACTAAAAAAAAAAGAAAAAAGAGCAGAAGAGAAAGAGAGAGAGAGAATGCGAGGACACAAAGGGAGGCACAGACAGATAAAAGCAGTAGAGAGCGTGAGGAGAAACCGTCGAAGGGAAAAACTTCAGAGGTCATTAAACTGAATGCGATTAGTCATCGTTGTGGAGGATGTCGTCTTTTGTATCTGAGTGCTTCCTTGTGTGTGTTTCTCTGCAGGGAACACACGAAATAAGACCAAAATATCATAAAAGCCTCCAAATGAGACTGTAGCTTGATTCTAAATGCTTTACGGAGTCAGAGCAACAAAGTGAGAGCACTTTAAGAGGCAGCGACAGCACATGGACTCATCACAAACATCGAGGGCTGACGTCCTTTATGTCCACGGGCTTCTAATGGACAGAGGAAACGACGTCTTCGCTGCAAAGACGACAGGAAGGAGAGCAGGGCGACGGGAGCGAGCCTCAGACACCTCCCAGTGTCCGGCTGAGAAGGTGCTTTGTTTGTCCACACGTCTTCCATCCAAGCACCGATACTGATGACATCACCAGCCCTCAGATCGGCCTGGACGCTCCTTCCATTAAAGGGAAGTGGTTTCACGGCTGATCTTCTCCTGGGACTGGGCAGACTTCACCCCACACGTCCTGCACTGCACACGCTCATTCTTTATGTGGTGATGAATCTTAAATCTGATCTTGTAATTCTTAGGAAATTCATTAACTTGTAGCTTCAGAAGACCTACAGATTTCCTTTAATACTTGAATGTTTCAAAAGGTTGTTGAGGTTGTGACTGAGAAAAAAAAAATAAAACAAAAACGTAAGTGCCATGTTCAGACCTCATGATTCTATAATTGTGCTGTAATGATATTAAAGAGGATCTAATCTCATCACAGGCAGAACACCCGGTTGAAGCACACATGTTGGCGCTGAGATAGCGGGTCAGAGAGTGCAACCAGGGGAAAAAACAGCCGGAACAAGATGGGAGGGGGGACATGGAGCTTACGCTGCTCTGTGGAGAGACACCTGCCATGAACTTCAACACCCATTATCCCCAACCTTTAGAAAACCCTAGCAACACACACAAATAATGGAAGTCGACCTCTGACCCCTCTGAGACTCCAAAAGTCAGAAATCAAAAGGACAGCTGACTGACAGACCGAGGGGGATTAGTCACAATGAACCACATGCACGCGTGCACACACACACACGCACACACTCTGATGCTGCATTAAGATACTGTCTCCTCTGCGATTGCCGGTGTCCACCTCCGACACAGCCACTGTCCCTCAGACTCGGATGCTGAGACTTTCCCCCGGCGACACGTTGCTGTCGCTGTGATCCATTGTGCAGAGAGAGAGCGTGAGCAGCTGGATGGAGGCTCTGGGTTTGTTTTGGTTCTCAAAAGGCCCGTCTGAAATTAGCCGGGAGAATAAGAAAAACACACACTGGAGAGAAAGTAGAAGTAGATGAATGAGCGAGAGGAAACACAGAAGTAGAGATGCCTGCTCTTTACTCTGAACTGGTACAATTCACAGAACGACTAGAGAAACAAAGCAAGAGAGACAGAATCAGAGGAAAGGATAGATTAAAATCTAAAAGACATCTGAGGCCGGCGGTTCCCCCACGGTTCATCCGGGCTCGTTCCCTCCATTTGGCAAAATGTCGTGGTGACATGAGGGCTGCACATCCATCAAAGACGCACAACGCCGCCTCGGAATTAGCATAAAACACACACGCACGCACACACACACGCACGCACTCAAGAGACACAGGCCACTAAATATTGATAGAAGGAAGTTCAACAACAGTTCCTGCATGGTCTCGTCTTTTATTTCCTACCATCAGACACCGTCACAAGTCTGTTGGTGGAGAACTCAACATTATGATTGCGTCATTACTAACACACACTTACACAAACTGATGGATAGAAAGTCGAGGACATGCACAGGATGCTACGCTGTATGTGCTTGTAACCAGGGCCACCACCTCTATGCTAATCTCACAGCAGACACAGACAACGGTTACAGGAGGACGGGAGGGAGGTGGAGTCATGGGAGAGGCTGCTGCGTTCAGTGCCTCTAGTGTGGTTTGGTTCAGGTCTCCACTTGGTGTGTGAGGGTTTGTGTCTTGGTGCCGGCTCCTTCCTCTGTGTTTGGTGTCAGTCGCTCGAACATCAGTAATCCCACAGAAAAAAAACTCTTCGCTGCGTCTTTGTTCCTTAACCCCCGGTCGTCAACTTGTTCTGCAGACGAAAACCAAAAGTAAGAGAAGTGAGAAAATCACAGCAAATAAAGAGAAGAAGCAAAATTATCCTGAGAGGACAATAAAGAGGTCATAGTTCATGTACAGAAGGAAGCCAAGGGCAGCGGCGTCTGTGTTAGAGGTAAACTACTACACAGTACGTGCAACCACTTCCTGTCAATAAATGTGATGCTGATGCCACTGGATGAAAATGGGCCGAGAAAAAAAAGGGGAGAGGGAGAAAAAACAGGACGGGAACGTGGATAAGTTAAGAAAGCAAAACAGAAAATGTTTACTCACAGGCCAACGCCATGATAGTGTTGTGGATCGAACAGGTTCATGTCAGCAAGGCTCCATTTCTCAAAGGGAGTTTATTTTCTACGCTATTGATCCGACTGTAAAATGATTATCAATAAAAACAGCTGCTCCTGGTGCAGGCTTTGAAAAAAAAAAAAACACTTTGGGGACGCGTACGGCTCGGCTCTGTGGCTCAGGCTGTCACCGCCTCTCTTTGTTATGACGAACGCGGAGCAGCTCAGATCTGGGAACGCGGCAGCTCCGAATCCCGGCGAGGCAAAAATATTAAAGATGCAGCGATTCAAATCACATCTGTGCCCAAACTGATCTTATTAAAGGTTCCCCGGCGAGGTTTCGTGTAAACAGAGGAGCTGAATCTCCCCAAATTGCATGAATCTGTGAAGTCCATCAATCGATAACAGTAAAGCAGTCTGCAGGAATGTGCTTCATCACATCCTTCCTAATAAGTACTTTATACTCAGGAGTACGCGTTGAAATCCTGTGAGCTAAATATGAGGGATCAGGGGAAGAAGCTGCTCCTTTCCTGCCTCATTTAAGTCTTTACAATCACAACACCCTCCAAAATCATCAACAGTGATCATGCTCGGCCCTTTGGGAGTAAAGTGGAGATGGAAGGGTCAGTCTTAAAAAAATAAAGTGGAGGAGCAAAAAGATAGCGAGCGAGGCGGCCACGCGGCGAGAATATGGAATGAGGCGAGCGGCGGATGGAGAGATGGGCCTCCGCGATAAAGTGGCATTCATAGAGGGAGAAGCAGGAGGAACGCTCGACTTTATCTGTCCTTCAACTGCCTCTTCCCTCACTGTTTGCTATCTGGACCTGTTAAGTGGTGAATGCATTAGAAAATGTGACTAGGGATGAAGGGATAGCGGACGGAGGGAGGGAAGGAGCGATGGCGGGAGGGCGAAGGAGGCACAAAAGGGAGCCAAGAGTGGGTCTAAATGTTATCGCCGACAGCGGCGATAAGGGCCCTAATTATCAGAGACAAAGGCGCGGTGGCTGACGACGCCTCGTCTCAGCTGGTCCAGGATCAGGGCCGGTTTTGTGAAACTGAGATTGTTTTTATCCTCGGCCTCAGACCCGGCTGTAGTAGAGTCTTCAGGGGACGCTCATATTCGTAGCGGGAAGGACGAGGGGAACTTCCAGCTCCTCTGAAGCGGACAGACGTTTGGGGACAAGGGCATATTTGTAGGTTTTGACCTTGAGAAGGTCAAAGTCACGGCCTTTAGCGCTTCTCCTCGCTGCAGCTTCCTGCTCGGCTCCGATAAAGCCGTGTAAACATCCTAATCAACGAGCTGCATCGGCTCATATCAATCCTCCTCCATTCCTTCCCCGGTTCTGTCGGCTGCGTAATTCTGCATATTATTCCTTTAAAGCCTTATCGCAGAACTGTTTCTTTTGCACCTAATGATTTTAAAAGCGAGTCTCGCAGCGATAAGCGCAGATGAACAGGAGTGTGCTGCGATTGCTGCGGGGTGATAAACACAAGCGGATTACCATATCGTCTCAGGCTAGCTCCCAAACAATTTACAAGATCATAACAGGATCCGGACTGTGAACATACCCTCGCTGAATCCTGACAAGGCTACAGGTAGCTCTCTTAAACACGCGCACACACACACACACTGACATCCACATGATGAATAAAACATTGTGCAATTTACATGATGTATAGCTTAAAAATCTGCCTGCATCTGACTTTTAGATGTAATACTAATACCCACGAGGGTGAGTGGGAGACACCAAACTCAGTTTCCTTCATTTCCGGCAAAACAATGCAATTGTAAAAAAATCTAATAGAAAAGCTCTATGAATGTAAATGGAGTCTTTTTTGAGGCAAATGGATGTTACATATTGCAAAGTGCAAGGGGGGTGGATCAAGTTAATATCAACCTGGGTGACATACTATTACCATACAGTGTGAGAGCAGGAGACTGAGGGCGAAACAACATTTGCACTTGGCAATGAAAGGAGCAACGGCTCCTGCCTGGGCGTTATTGCATTAAAACACACACTCGGACACAGTCGGGGGAACGCCTGTGTCAGCAGGTATTATGGAAATAGGTCGCACGGTTCAAACGGGCTATTTAGAGGGAGCTTTACTCAGGCGCCGGGTGCCCGCTGGAAATCGCATTGAGCCGTCTAGAAAGCGGGGAGCGGGCGCATGTAAATGGATGCTGCTGCGCATGTGTGTGTGTGCTGCTTAGTGCGTACGCGCTGTTCATTGATGCAGACGTTTTAAAAGGCAGCGGCGGTTCTACTATAGCGAACGTCTGACCAGTCAGCAGTGACGTAAGCTACAGTCGACACAGACACAGACACGGGAGCTGGATGCATTAGGACTTGCGCGTCTGTCCATGACGATGTGTGAGCATGTTTGTCACTCTTCAGAGGGGGAAAATACATTGTGATCAGCTGCACACTCTCATTGGTTTCATTTAACAGGCTTTACATGCAAAAGCTGCTACGGCGAGCTCGTCCTTTGGCGGCTGAATGCTCACCTGTTTGGCGTTGTTGACGCACTGCAGGTACAGCGCTGCAATGTTGGAGCAGTGGAGGGTCTTCCCCACGTTCTCCTTGTAGCACGCGAGGATCTGGCCCTGCAGGTCCGCGCAGACGGGATACACCTCATACCGCCTGCGGGGGGGGGGCAGGGAGAGACATGATGTGAGCAACAGGGAAAAAAGGTCTATAAATATGTGAGTGAAAGAAAAAAAAATGACAAAATGAGGATGAGCTGCAGCAACTGAGGAGACGAAAATAGGAATAAGGACTTATTGTTGGTTTAGAAAATGAGCATATTGACAGTCATTTTCATCTCAAGAGAGCTCATGCATTATTACAGCACTGTGAGCTGCACCGCAGTCAATAATGTGTGCGCTCCCTCCGTTCCCCATCGCCTCTGTCCCTGCCGTTCACAGCACCTTGGGCAGAAATCGGCAGCAGCGCGTCGGCAGGGCGGAAGGTCACGGGTCAGTCTGGCCTGTGCAGTCGGCCGCGCGGGTGCATTAACGCATGCATTAGAACATACCGGCGGAGGCTGCAGGGCTTTCTCTGACAACGGATAACGAGACGCGTCAAATAAAGCTCCCAATAATGGCTGCAGCCCCTGAAAAAGGCAGATCCATCAGCGTCATGGGACCATGTGGAAGAAGAGCTAATCAATGGTGGGGCCAAACAACAAGCCAGCGCTGGTTTAGTCTTGGCTTGTTACAATGCATGATGATGATAATGATGATTAGGTTAAGATTAGCTGCAAACTAAAGACACGCTGCTGATCAATAGGCACCTCATACGTCTTACTACTAAAAATCCTTAAAAGGCCTCACAGAAGCAGAGTATTGATCATTCTACTGGGTCCTAAGGAATCCATTAGTAAATACACAGTGGCCTCCTGAAGCTTCAACCACTTACACACAGAGCATTGGTGGAGTCGCCGGCTGGTCTCCACCAGGTTAGCATGCTCACTCCCAGACGCTGCTCAACCTGGGCGCTTCCATTAGACGTGTACGGTCCCACAGTATCTCTGGGGCCACACCAAGCAGGGGGCCGCGCCGCCGGCACCGCGGCCCTGCCTGACGTTAACTGCTTTTGTCTCTCTCTCTCCACACATCCCATAAAAATCCATAATGACGACACATGCCCGTGCGAGGGCTATTATGCTAATGGCGGTGTCATCGTTTTGTTCACACCAGTGCCCAGGACACTCCATCTGCCCCACTAAACACGCCTCGCATGTGTGTGGAAAGAGAAAGGGATTCTGCTCGTCAGCAACTCGGGAGACTCTCAAAGGAATATTGGGGGGCGAGGCAGAGCCCCTTTAGTCAGAATTGGATGTTTGATTTGCTCCCTGGAGTGAGAAATTATCCCCCGCTGGATACAAAGCAGGGGATTGATCGCACGGGTCATTACACAAGGTGCAATGCAGCAGGAACGCGGTGCAGTGAAGACGGCTGGATGGATACGTGGGCATATTTGTTTTGGATGCTGGAAGGATCTATAGTCCTTCAGGCACAGGTCAGTCTCACCATCAGATGTGATGGCCACACATTTACTATCAAACCATTTAAATAAACACCCAGAGACTGTGGAGAAAGCTTATCAACAGTCCAAATGCCTGGTAATTAGTAAAGGCTTCAGGAAATTACTGGTCTGTGTGAAGAAATAAGCTGACAAATCCCCCCGTAAACCGGCTAATTGTTGGTTTAGCACTTTGTGTTCGTCAGTGAGCCACGAATGCAGGATTTCAAGCCACCGCGGCCGGTCTGGACGGACCTGCGAGCTCTGCCGTTACGGCCTTTTAGATGCCGGTCGATCCCAGGACAGGTCTGTGCCTCGAACAAGCCCTGGCGTTCAACCCCCTAGAAAGACCGGCAACGTCATGGGGCCGGGCGCGGGGAGGGCTCTGCGTACGTGGAGCCATCGGGGGTGAATTCTGCCGCTCGCCCGCAGGCGCGGCGAGGCCGTCGCTTCGCGTCGGGGAACTGAGCAACGACAGCAGTGCCAGCAGAAATTGTTGCCATCCTATGGATCCCAGCTCTCATTTATTAAACCGCCTATGGGCATCTACGGGGACAAGAGAAGCCACATACACCCGCTAATTACTTTCTTAAGCGTTAGCGTTAATGCCAGGTGCAACCTGCTGATACAAACCGCAGTGTTTATCACCACTAATGGCCTCTGAGAGAGAGAAAAGAGGACAGGGACAGACGCAGGAGGGAGGGTGAGGAAGAGGATGAGGGATGGATATAAATGAAGAGCGTTTCTTGATGAGAAACCAGACGGTAGTACTTCTATTTTTGCTTGCTCTCATGTTCTGTGTGGGGAACGGGCTGAGACGGTGGCTGAGTTAATCACGGAGACAATAACACTGTCACACACACTCTGTGGCAGCACGCTGCATTCCCTATCATCTATCATTAAGATTAACATTAAGTTCCTGCCACCAGCCACACGGAGCCGCTAGGAAGAGACGACAGCCTCGCTCCCTCCTCCTCACTTTTACATTAGGTGCCCTGGTGTCATTTGCTGCAGCGTGAATGCGGATGCAAATAAGACAGACATTCATTAATAGGCTTTACAGCACAAACACTACAACGCTGTCCTTTTTCCTTCCCACATTTTTCCACAGAAATGAAAGGTCAACAAATACATCAGAGCCAATAATGTACTTACATGCATCTGAATATGGTCAAAGCTTATTAAAAGTAAAAAATCTGAGCTTGTTTTATTTTGAAATCCATGTCTGGCCTTAAGATATCACCAAATTCCTCAACCTTGTAAAACAAATATTCAAAACTTGTCGAATTTCTACCAAACTAGTTCAAAGTGTTGGGAGCAACGCGCAGCAAAGTGAATACACAGTGAATGCTTCAGCTGCGGGAGTTTAATTATAAATACAGGTAAAAACAACCATGAATCACCCGGCTCCTCTGTAACCGGCGCTCGCAAATAGCGTCACATTCCCAGAGCGAAACCTTTTTAACAGCGTTTAAATTATGTTGGTTGAAAAAAATAAAAGAAGGTCAAAAGTATTCTGACATTTTTCCTGGTTGGACAGGGTCGGAGACGTGGACAATGTTTGGTGCTCGAGTATTTGCTTTTCACAAAGCGATGTCGACTGTGTGACCGCTTGTGGTGAAAACTTGGTGAAACACTTCTGATCAGCTTCTTTTAGTTCCAATAATTTTTAAAAGCCTGAGGCGGTAAAAAAGACAAACAATCAGACTTTTATCTTTTATCCTGCTCCCACGTTCTTTACATCTTATTCAACACAAAGAGATACATTCACACACTTGTCAGATAACTATGATAAACACACAATGATCACATGATCAATATAAACGTCCCCACACAAGCTTCCAGATGTTTGGTGATGAACAAAGCTCCAATCTCTGCTCCCTCTCCCTTTCTTCCTCTCTCCTTTATTCTGTGCCATCCCTCATTCCCATGAGGCTCTCGAGATATTTAATAAAAGTCCGTGTGGAAGGTGAATCTAAAACAAACAGGCACATCTACCGCACATGCATTAGCTTGTTTTTCTCTGACAGGGAGAGAGATGCTGCACCTCTGCGCCCTAGAGACTGTAAATCTAAACAGTCATATACGAGTCTCGCCTTATGCCATCAGCAGCTGTAAAGGTCTCTCCTTAACACCTCCAGCCCAGCCCCCAACACACACACACGCACACATGCACACATGCACACATGCACACATGCACACACACACACACACACACACACACACACACACACACACACACACACACACACACACACACACACACACACACACACACACACACACACACACACACACACACACACACACACACACACACCGAGCCCATATTGCCACGATCTGCTGATAGAGAGAGGGATGAAAGGGAGGACCAAGGTTGGTCGAGATATCTATATTACAGTTTCACAGCTCCGCATCATAAATCACACGGCGGAGAGAGGGAAAGGCAGTGGACAGAGGGGGAGAGCGGAGGCACTCCATTGAGAAAATATGCTTTATTAGACAAACAGAGACAGAGAGGGCCGAGGTGCATCGGTGAAAAGAAATCAGCGAAAAGTTGTGTCACCAGAGACGCGATGGGAGAAAGAGAAGAAAGGATATAAAGGAGGCATAGGGGGAAGCGGAGGGAACCTGCGAAGCTCGCGCTCATCGCTTCCTCTGCCAAGTTTTCTTCTAGGAAAAGAACAGAGGAGGAGGTTGAGAGGAGGGGCAGGAATGGTACGAGGGGACGAATGTGTCCCATTTAACATGTAATAAAAGAGAACAGATTACCTGCTCGCTCCCTCTCACTGTCCGTCTCCCTCCTGAAGGTGTCTCTATATCATTTAATACAATCCCTTCTGCGGCGCCAGTCAGCACATTTCCACGGAGGGGACACGTTCTGCAGGGTTTGTGGCCGCGGCTCCGTACCTTCAACAACGTATTGACTGCGAGCAGCGGGGACGTATTCAGATCGATATGGAGATTTTCATACAGCACGCACGTGTTGTGCCAATAGTGCGAGAAGCGCTATTAGTGCATTTCTCCATCAGCATATATTGACCATGACTACCATCTGCTGTAATGGTGTGGAGCTGTGCACTAAAATTGCATTCATAGATCTCTGTTAGGGACTGAACGGGCTTCGATGTTTGGACCAAGTGCCAGGCACATCTGGAAGCGTGTGCGTTCATCTGTCATGATTTGATGTGTGTTACAACTAAAGAAAGACAGAAAGCCGCACGGACTCTCCTAAACACACGTCAGACGGATAACGGTGTTATGGTTTACCATAAACAGGGAGGTGGTCTGTGTCAGACATGTGTCCTTTCTTTGTCTATAGAAACAACACGTAATGCATCTCTATTAAAAGTATGGATTACTGTAGCCTGCCATCAGATTGAGTTCCCAATCACCACATTGTCTATTTATCATCATTTGGGTCCACTTAGGGGTTAATAGGGTTAAGGGGCGGGTGCCGGTTTCCCTTTAAAAAGCCCTCATGTTCTCTCTAGTTAAAGCAGGCGTCAGTACCGAGGGGGGTAAATAAATACAAATGATCCAGTTAAGGAGAAAAATGACACACATTTCGCTCACGCTGCTTTTTAAAAGCAGACCTGAGTGACCCCCCGCAGTGAAGTCCATCAGCATGGATAAGAGGCAAAATGAGAGAGAGAGAGGGGGAAAATGAGACCGGCAGCGACAGACCGAGGCAAGAAAGCGCCAGGGACAAAAGGCTGCCGAGGAACGGAGAGAGATAATGTAGGAGGACGGCAAAACGCAGACAATAACAAAGATGGAGCGAGTGAGGGAGATTTAAATGAAGACAGAAGACGGCACAGTCAAACCAGTGAGAGACATCAAACCCGTTCACTGGTTCACAGATGCTTGTTTAAGGTGAACACATTAAAATAACATTGAAAGTATGGAGATCCAGAACTGTTCCAGGAACGGCAACACAGCAGAGTTACTCTGTTCCATCGTTCACGTCACGTCTCCTAATACTGGATATGGAAACAACAACAAGCAATAAACGCTGAGTGGATTTCTCAACCATTTCCAAAGTCACTAAATCATCCGCTAAAAGGTGCACATAGTGTCTATGTGTGCGCCCACGCGGGTCCTTCGAGCTCGCTGTGCCTTTTACAGCCGGCGCTGCAGAGCTCTTAAGGCCCAAAGAAGAGCTTTTAAAGCAGTTATTGACTTCTGCCTCCTCAGCTGACCACCGTCTCGTGTCTGTGCCCTGGTTGCCTGGCGACCGGATTGTGGTGCACCCTCACCTGACAGAGGGGTCGAGGTGCTGCTCGGTGCCTCTTACCTCGCTGACCATTTCACAGACTGACACCTTCACAGGAACACGCGACGGACCCGGCGGTGGCTCGGCTGCTAATTATTTACTAACTGCTTGGCCCAATTAAACTTTAATAGATGTTGACTTCATTAATTTTGGGGCACAAACAAACAGGAGCACAGCCAAGAACACAGAGAGCTTCTGCTGCTGGTTTACATCCTGAATGCATCAGGTTGCATTCAGCTAAAAAACTCACAACCTTCACAACAATTTCCACTAACTCCTGTTATCGTCAACTGGATTCAATTAAAGAGATTTATTCAAAACAGCTCAAATACAAACAGAGAAAAGAAGTGAATGTCTAGCCTGAGGGAGAAGAAGAGTGACAGTGAAGCGACAGACGAAAATGAGCTTTGCACACAAGCACACACACACACACCTAGACACCAGAGTTAAAAAAGTCCTTGTAGCCTTTTCTGATCTTATGACAAATGTCACCATCAAGGCAGCAAGCGTTGTCTGAGTTTGTCAGACTTCAGACGGGGATTGAGACGGTTGCTGGCCTCTATCCTTACAGCATTACACAGCCTTGTCAGATCCACCCATTCACCGGTACGTGATGTCCCGGGCCCGTTGCAAACCTGCAGGGACCTGCACCTGAATGACTGGCTCCAACAAAGAAGCCCCCAAACCCGGCCAAAGGTTAGCGCTGACAGGGGGCTTAAGACTCCGCCGCTGTTCTTTCGTTCCCTATTCCATCTTCTGGCATAATCTCACATCTATCATTTTCTTCCATGCCTGTCAGCGCGCGTGTCAAACTAAAGCCCCGCTGGGGTCAGCGCAGCCTGTCGAGAAGCCTCTGCCTCGCACAATCACCTGTGTACGCGGGCGCGCTCAAATGCATTCGTCTTCATATGGAAAAGCATGCGGCGTAGGCGCGCTTACATACATGTGGCGTGGCAAAGGTCACGCATTCTGAGCCGGACAGTGTGATAAGGCATTGGACTTGGCTAAACAACTAGCGGTGAGAGTGGCAGCATATAAATCAGGTGGAGAGAGAGATAGGCTCCTTTCCACGGGCAGCGGGGAGCTCTTATCTGCAGCCAGTGTCACGGGGAGAGTGAATAAAAGCTTTGGTCCTACGTGTACGGCCGCGTGTCTAACAAACTGTTATTACTTTATCTACTGCATGTTGTGTATATGCGCCTATACATGAAGGAACTGCGCTGCTAATGGATTTGTCTAGGTCTATGAGAGAAGACCTTGCAGTTTATGAAAGAAACAATTCCAGCCACTGAAATTGATTTTTCTCTTTTTTTCCCTGCAGTTTAAGTTACTTTCATATCTCATATTGCAGAGGAAAAACTTGAAGCATGAGGTAGAACTGCCAAAATATAAAAGGTCTCTATGAAATGCTCCATGTATAACGAAAAGCTGTGGGAAAGCCTGAATGTAGATACTGACAAAAAGGGTCCACTCCTCCTGCAAGTTTTCACTTTACATCAGATCATGCCGCTGATTTAATTCAGCTTTTTTATGGCAAATATGACTCGAGCAGGATTAGCCACTAGCAACTGGCTCCACTAGCAATAATACATTAAATATTTTAAAATACCACATTTCTAAAAGCGTATATTTTGTGATGCTCAAAGCAAAACCGCCTCTATAGTGGCTGTACTGTATGTACCTTGTTTGACTGTACGCGTGTGGATGTAATGAGGTCACTGTGATGCAGTAGTGTTCTGGTTGGGGGGGCTCCATTATTCTGGGTTGCTCTGGTGGGAATACAGCAGAACTGCAGGTAACACCTGTACTGCACGGCTGCACGCTTGCACCTCCCTCCACTGAGCTCCTACATCTCACGCTTTCATTTTATTTCCTCTGACGTTGCTGAGGAAAATGACCACGCGGCACCGCTGCGGCGCGTGCCTAAAATGTGACAACAGATTCCCTCGATTAGTCACACAAGGGGCGCAACTTAAATGATTTGCTTCTTGTCCCACTCCATCCACTCGCAGCGCTGATGGCAAAAAACCAAAATAATTATCTCCCAAGTTGCTTGTTACAGAGCATCCACCTGTATAAGAGAACAGGTGCTGCATTTACCTGTGACACATCACTTTCTCCGGAGGCCCTGCTCCTCTGTACGCCACTAACTGGTACCAGCTTACAGTATATTAGTTTAGCTTAATACCTCCCAGCTCATCAGAGACATATACATAAGGTCAGTTCAGATTTGCAGTGTACATAGACGCTATAACCTCCTCTCCTCTTTACTGTAATAATCTCAGGCCCAAAATTAACCTTCTTAATCAATCCCTGGAGTCCTATCACTGCCTTTACAGCTGCACCGACATGAGATACAGCGGAGAAATGAAGACATCCGAACACAAAAGATGTCATCTCACACTTTATAACAGCCCACATTAACATATCAAATGTTAATTCTATCAAGTATGGATAAGACCCCGGCTTTTCTTCCTTTCTTTTAGTTTTATCTCTCGGGACATTTTCAGCTTTGAGGAAATCAAAAGCCTACGTGAGACAAAAAAAAAAACATTTCCCCTATTATTCAACAGAGGCCACAGATAGCATCTTATCTCTGTAGGGTCTCTGTCATAAGGGAGACAGCTCTGTGCAAAGGCGCACATTATGTTCACACAACACGCGAGCTCATGCAAACATACACCATCATGCATGAACTCACACAAATAAACAAAGACGGGCCAAACACGCCCTGTTAAATGCAATTAACCCTGCGCTCTGATCCTCTGGATGCATCCCTGCTCATGCCTTGTAACACCAGACCTTCCCGCCATTTCATTAGTGCACACACACACACACACACACACACACACACACACACACACACACACACACACACACACACACACACACACACACACACACACACACACACACACACACACACACACACACACACACACACACACACACACACACACACACACACACACCGTCGTGCAGACGCCCCCTCTGCTTTGTAATCCAGTCACAGTTCCGCTAATGCACCTCTGATGATGCAACCCACCAATGGCTGCTCTCCGTGCAGCGCCGCGCGCCACATGACTGCCCGCATGTTAGCCCCACGTTCGCTCGCAGTTAGCGCTGTCATTTGGCACTAATGTTATTCCGCTGAATATTTTTTTTCCTTTAATGTGATTTGGGAAGTCTCAGCTCCAGCTTCCACCAGTCTAGCGCTAAACCCCCCGCGGGCTAGGCTAATCAGTTTCCAGCATTTCTGTGGGAGACAATGATCCCAGTGTTAGCGCTGGCTAATGACGAGCTAACGCAATTAGCCTAGCCTCCCAGGAGTGCAGCTCAAAGCCGCGGCCCATTCCAGCTCCGGCTCCTGTGGGCTCCTCATCCACTCTCCCTACATTACTATGGAGCCTAATGGTCTCTTATTAGGAAGACAGATGGAACACGGATGGAGAGGGATCGGGCATCTTCTTGGGTTACATACAGTATATGTGTCAGCTTGGATGTTTAATATTATCTCCCCTGCTAACAGCCTCAATTAATGCAAAGTGCATTTGTAACCTGTATTTAAATCGTATTGTAGCGTATAGTGCAGCAGTGATACAATGTCACAAGCAAAGACGTTGTCAAATCTGTGATTTGATACATTAACCATGCTCAAAACCTGCTCAGATTTATTCGTTAATCCTGGGTGAAGATCAAATTACACAAAATCACACTGGAATATTAAAAAGAGCGCAAGAAATATGCCCTATCAGCTGCAGTATCATCAACATGCTATCAAGCTTATCAGTGAAGTGCATCATCAGCTGCAGCTAATGGCCCGGCCTAATGTGCTTGTGATTGAAAGACGTAGGTTAGATGGTGGCTAGCATAATTAAATAGCGCATTCACTGCTCCGTGTGGATTTCTAATCTCTGGCAAGGCATTATTTTTATGTTGTCCCTCTTCATGTGACATTACAGAGATTCATCAAGATCATCACAAATAAGAACCTTTCAAAGCCAAGTGCACTTTTAACAGCAAAGCAAACGAAGAACAATAAAAAAAAATGTAAATAAGTTATTAAGTCTTTGCACTTACTTGAACTTGGCGTTCACTTGGTCTGCAGCTTTGTGGTAGTTCTCTGAGGTGACCTTGTAGAACTGTGCAGTCTGTAAGGAGAGAGAGGGGGACACACCAGTGGGTGAGAGAACTGCATGAAAACGATCGTAATCTCTGATGGAAAAAGTCAGTCCCATATATTCACGCATCTTCCCTCCACTCTAACGCATTCAGCCAAGTGACTCCCAACATTTTAGATCAAATATCCCTGCCTCATCCACCAGGACTCAAGCTTCTTTATGGAGAGAATATGAAGAGCAGAGGTCTATTACTAGTTGGGTTTAGTTTCATGCTCTACTGTACTGTACTGTACTGTAGCCATTTCTTTGTTATTGTGTTTGTGAGAGTGTCTGAATTATGGTTATGTGTGTGTGTGTGTGTGTGCGTGTGCGTGTGTCTGCTATGCTTCAACAAAAGACTTCTGTAATAACAGCCAGCAATCCTGCGGGGTCAGAGGGCTGCTAGTCAACAATGTACAGGCCACCGGTCACAATCCCCCAGTGACCCACAGCGAATGAACCCATAGCGGCACCACTCAACCTGAATTACCTCTTCAAACCCCGCTATACGAGTCGGCTCCTACACAGTTTATATGGCTCAAGAACGCTCTTTTGCCAGGCCTTAGTGGTTGTTCGACATTAGGATCAAATGTAAGGCTGTAAAGTGTGACAGCGAGGCTGTAAGAGGTTTAATCCAGGTGCAAAAGAAGGACATGTTCACTGGTATTAGGAAGACATCATAACTCAAAAAAAACATCTAACCATCTAAATATAAAGGCTATTACACCAATTCCTTTACCCATCTTTTCCTGTGAACTCACATACGTTTAGTGATCTTGCAATAGAAATGTGATGAATGAAAGCCTCTTGGTCCTTTCTGTCCTAACCTAACCTCGCAGGGAAGACATTCATCATAGTTCAGAGGGGATCAATGGGAATAAACTGCAGTGCTAAAAAGATCAATAGTCATGCGTTGTAAAGCTAAAAGAAGATGGGACAAGACAACGCTGACAAAAGGTCTGGTACCAATTTGAGCCCTCTTCATTTGAGGCGACGCTCACGCTGCCAGTCCTTCACCTCGCTCACACTGAGCTGCGTTATAGACGTGATTCACAACTAATTTGACCACGTCAATATCCACATGGTTTTCAATAAAAACATACAAGTTAAAGGTATAAAGAGACACTTTCAGCTCTGATGCTTCAAGTTCATATTTGATTAAATATTATCTGTATTAAAAGATCTGTAAAGGGTCTCTTGAGCACCTTATAGGTTTAAAGGAGCTAATTTAACTACTTTAAATACTTAAGCTATTCATTTGCAAGAGAGTATAAGAAAGTGGGAGACTTAGCTTCAATTCTTGACCATAGAGGACAATACACAAAGTTTAGGAGTTAACTTGTAAGCCGGCGTTGTATCTGTGCACCCCTGGCCTTGAATCAAGTGATTTTTAGTATAGACAAAGAAACTGTCAAGAGCTACGAAAAAGGATTTAAAAAGAGAGGCTTATTCACAGATAAAAAGACTAAAGAGATTTTGGGAGCTGCTAAAGAGGCAAGAATAAGACTTCTCCTGGGTGCTGAGATTGAGCCATTGGAAGAGAAAGAGGGAGGCTGCGAGAACTGGGTTTGGCTCTCTGTCTAGAATACTAAGCACAAGGTAATAATACCTGCCTAAATGGCAGAGCTGGCACTAATCAGCGCACTAATCCACCTGGGAGGACAAAAGGCCATGTGTGACAATGATTGCGGAATCACTTAAATTACACAAACAGCACACATGCATTTAAAGCCACAAGCACGGCCGCGGCGCTGGCTTGGGGACGCGGCGACGGGTAGACGGCCAAAAGCATCGACAGCAGCCCTGGTGCTTAGATATAAAAAGGTAAACACACACACTCAGACAGAGAAGAGTGCAATTTGTGTGATTACTGAGTGGCCTCAAATTGTGATTTCCTGCTGTTGCCCCAACTGATTTAGAGCGTAGCCCTGACCTTTTATTAGGGAGACCATGCTTGGCTTGGCTGAAAACATTCTTCCCTTGACCCAAGCTAAATCTTTATTTTCCCGCAACTCCAAAGCACCGCTGTGATTTATGCCTCATAGAAAGATGCGTTTTGATCACTGCTGAGCGGCTCTTTGTAAATGGATGAAGAGAGCTGTGACGCCACGGGAACCTGCTTCTGTGTATTTTCTCATCTACCATCTCTTGAATAAAATGCAGCTCGTGTTCATTTGTCTCCGATTTGCTCTATTTGTTTACCACCAGGTTTTTAGCTCATCTGGAGCCAAACAAAACGCTGGCGGGGGGTGTCATAGACAAATTAACTCATTACAGCTAATGCGCCGCAGCGATATGGAGAAGATAGACGCTGCACCCCAACACAGGCTCCGGCTCAATTTAGAAAAGCGCCGAAAATTTTTAATGAATAAAACAAATAACTCCCCGTGCTGATGGCTCCTTTCTCTTATCTGCCGCTGAGCAGGAGGGCCGAGGCGCGGAGAAACCCCACCATGGTCAACATTACGCTTCCGCACAACTTAATAAAGAGATATCTGCTGCGGGAAACTTGGAAATAAGGGAAACAACTGGGCTAATTTTGCATCCATTGAAGTGAGTTTTCTTTGATCAACAGTGGTAAAGATATTGCAATAAATATGACATCACACCAATAACCAAGCAAACCGCATTAGCGCTGGTGGTTTTATGGAGGTTATGAGTTTCAGCGCCACTGATTTTGTTACCGCTGACAGGGCCGGGCTAAGCTACGCTAAGCAAGTGTCGGCTATAGCTTCGCATTTAACACAAAAATGTGAGAATCCTATAATCTCACATTATCTAAGTCATCACGCAAGCAAAGAAAATGACAAAGCGAGAGACTTGAGTTCTGTGAAATCACCAGAGCAGAGCCCCAGAGAACAAAAGCCGCAGTCGCTGTGCAAAAACGTATTCAAATGCATATCTAAAAGTAATGATGCTTCAGCAGGAGCAGTTTATCAAATTACCCTAAAGAGAGCTTTCGTTAAGCTCTAGTGGAAGGATACCTTTGTTTTTAATGTTTTACACAATGACACTAGGACCAAAATAGCAGCAAATCTCACACTATCGTAATTAAAATAAACATTTATGCTATTAACTGCTCAGGTTTCATAGTGTTTCAACTGGAGGATTACTTGCTGCTCATATGATGGACATCTGACCTGAATCTGTTTTCTACAGTTTGTAGAGAAACACACACAGTAAAACACAAGCCGCTACAGAAACTTATTACTTCAAACTAAATCTCTGTGACTTAGTTTGAACACAACTGAGCCTTATAAGCTGACATTTCAAAAGTTGTGTCTCAGCATTCATTAGTTTAGCTCGTGGAGCTTTACTGTTGTCGTTTCCTTATTTTTTTTTATAAACGAACACGCTGTTCTGTTGTTGTAAATGCACCATGAAAAGACTTCCTGTTAAATCCATGTGAATCCCATCATGCGGCTAAAACAGCAAACGGTCTCAGACACGATGTTTCCACACTGCAGCGCGCTGCCTCGTGTTCACTGTGGATTACGGGGACTGTAGTCACACAGGCAGCAGCGCCACACGCTACAGTATACCGACTGCTTCACGGCTGAAGATTCATTTTAAAACATCTTTATTCTTCTATAAAACAGCAGCAACGCAACAAACAAACAACTGCTCTCATTTCCAAAACTGTAACTTTAACACACACTTCAAAACTCCAGCCTTCGAAGGAGAGGAAAAGTGTGAGGGAGAGAAATGACAGAGACAGAAATGAAGATACCTAGTCAGAGATGGAGAAGCCATTACTGTTTGTTAATGCCCGTTCCCCTGCATTTCTTCCTTTCACAGTGCTGTGGAACTTTGCTATGAGATGGCAATTGCTGCCGTGATTGTCCTCCATGGGAGAGCAGAAAAATCCAATTTCATCGATATACAAGGCGAAAAGAAAGTCAGAAAAAAGGAGAAAAATCCCCTCAGAAAAAAATGAAATTGAGACAGAAAAAAAAATCTACCAAAAAAAAAAAACAATAAATAAAAAAAAAGCAACAGATATAGACACACTGATGTGTCAAAGAGGAAAGGCTGGAATGAGACACAGTAGAGAAAAAACACACGGGCCAGCTGATTGTTAAATATGAGATTGTTTTACAGCAGGGCAGGTATTGAGTGAAAGTGTAATAAATATACAGGGGCTATTTGGTAGTTGTGGCCCCAATGAAGAGCCGCAGCAGAGGCAGCAGGCTGAGCTGTCTGGGAGCCTCGTGATGGCCTGTCACTGGAAGCCCCACTGATGAATGGCCACGTTGGATTGGAACAGACGTGTAATATATATCAGACTTATATTCCCCCTCTCACTCCGCGACCTCCTTCCGTTGGCGCGCGCGCACGACGTGCCGGGGAATCCTGAGGTAAAGGAAGCGGCGGCGCGATGGCAGGTGATATTAAGCTGCAGATACACTTCGGGTGGAATCTAATTCGATGCGCTCTCGTTTGGGGAAACGGAGGGTCGGCACGGCGGTGGGGTGTGACAGACTCACAAGGAACTGCTCAAGCACCAGCTTTAACGGCTATAAAGTCACTCACAGTGAGAGATGATGAGCAACAGCACGGCCCGGCATCAGTGGGATGACGACAGAAGGCCAGGACTGTACGTGAGCCAGGAATGAGATGCACAACAGCCGAGAGACAACATCATCCCCCGTTTCACTTCATTTCATAGACAACGTGCAAAACTCCTGTTTTCTCTGCTCTCGCTGCTTTCACTGTTAAGCGCGTGGCGGTGTCAGCGAGTACACAGAGCGATTTTATTTGTATGGCGGACAAAGAGAGCAGGGAGCGCCGAGCCAAACGGGACGGCGGGCCAGGAAAAAGAACAGGGGCCGTTAATAACGCAGTCCAAACACAGCGCGCTCCCTACGGAGCCCCAGCCGCTCTCCACGCGGGAGGGCACCGCGCAATATGCTCGCCATTGATCCTCACTTACACTCAGGATCACACGCCGCCACGCCAAGCGCCCGTGTGATGGTTTGTAAAACAATCATCAGCAAAGTAAAACGCTGATGCATGATTTATCACGAGTTCTTGTGTATTAGTCAATAAATAAGTCCCGTCTCCCAGTTTCTCACCTTGTTTACTCGTCTTTCTATCGTTCTCTCTTATTGACTCTTCTGTTTCGTAATCTCTCGTGTTGATCTTCTATTTTCTCATTTTTCCTTTAGCCTCTCTCTTCAGTATCTCCTTGTTGTCTTTCCATCTCTCCTCTCGTGTGATGGAGATTGGTTGACAATTTGATCACAGACATATTGACCAGAGGTCAACATGGCTGATGCATGGCTGCTGCCTGAAGTCAATAATGCCTGCGCTGGTTGTGTATCATGATCAAGCATCAACACTTGAGTGTTACCTTATGCAGAAGATCCAAAGGGGCAACATACAGAAGCAACATGAGCAAAGGAGGCAAAGACTGCAATAAACTGAACCCTCCTCCATCTCCACAACATTATTTTTCTTGGCCAAACTCCTGAAGAAGTTCTAGCTTTCTAGGAAATGATCCGTCAATCACGTCCTCCTGAAGGAAGTAAATGGCCTCCTCTCGTTCCCGCTACTGAACCAAAATTGTACAGACCAATGCACTTCCAATTACTGACAGAAGTCCACTACCACTCAATACCCACTGTCTTGGCTTAGGAGTTCATCCTCAGTGGAGGAAGGGAAATTTGCAAGCTTTATTGACCTCAGGGGAGCCGGTCTTGTGCGTAATGGGAACCAGCAAATCCACATTTTAAATATTAAACATGCACAGCTACTGCAACAGCGAATTATTACAAGTGCGCTGCTTGTTTAAATAGCTGAGATGAAATTAAGAAATGGCTGAAAGAAAAGTGACTTTTACACATCTGATTGCCTCCTCTTGCACATGAATATTTGCCTTTATAACAGCGTGAAGACATTTCCATTTGGCTTTCACTGCAGAGGGCATTTGACTTTCTGCTCTCTCCAAAGGGGAGAAAACTCCTTCCCAGCATGAAGGTGTCATTAAACAGGGCACTGTATCCTTCCTAAGATACACTTATGAATTGAAAGCAGCGTGAGGGCGTCCTTTTTACCACGCTTTATCGGGGCATTTGACCCCGGTCCCCTGCCTTGCAGGCATCTCTTACTGGGACCAGCATGGAGCTGCCATTAGAAGAGGGCTAAGCTCCTCTGACCCCTGTCATCCTCCACACGGCACTGGTTTGACAACGGGCATCAGGTTAGCGTCACTTTCAGACACAAGGGGACACATGCAGGGATGACTGTGGTCTAATGCTCCATCCTACAGCAGGAATGCAGAGCGAAAATTAGAGTGAAAGGGTTAGAGTTAAGTGTTAGGAGTGATAGAACATGAGAGATGAAATCACCACAGTGCAGAGGGATGATGCACCATCGTACTTAGACTAAGGCACATGCCAAACTTTCCTTACCCTTTCCTCCAGGCGGGACAGCTGCTCTCTGTAGTAAGCGTCCTGCTTCCGTAGGTCGGCTTCTCTGGCCTCCAGCTGCTTGGCCTAAACATCCACACACACACACAAGGAGGAGAAACAGAACCACTGTATTTACATCGTGGAGCATTTTACAACATACTTGCATGCACTTGTATTCAAAGAGTCAGAGGTTTTGCATCAGTAGGAATACGGTATGTCCATATTTCGCTGTGTGCCCATGTGTGTGAGACTGGTCACGCCTTGGCGGGTACTGTATGAGTGTCTTTGTCCTCTTGTATTCAATCTCCAGCCAAACCGCTTTCAGGCCAAGAGGATAACATCAGTTCTCAGTGCGGACAAGCACCATAGTCTGGCGTATATATTTAGGCAGCCTACCCATCGCCGCTGTCCTCCCCTCTGCTGTGACCTTGACTAAATGTGCGGCTGACTTTCTGCGTGATACACAAAGCAGATAAGACCAGGATGTATCTGCTTCCAGAGTAAAAAAAAACACCTTTACACCAGGAAAAGGGCGAGTGCCTCAAATCAAAATGCATCCCTGAAGTAAAAAAAAAAAAAAATACAAACAAGAGACATCAAAGACAGTGGATAAGTTATGAAAAGCGACTGAAAGGAATCTAAAAACCTCATGTTGCAATGCTGCTGTTATCACTTGTGCCAGAAGAGGAGGCGCCAGGAAGACAGTGTTGATTTCTGTTTATTTACTCGTGTGCTAATGAAGGCCACCCTGTAAGATAACGCTGTTTACGGCCGTGTTAATAAATAAAGCAAAGCTACATTAAAATGGCTTTTAAACACCTAATAGCAGGGAAGAGAAGACGAATCACAACCTCCTTGGCTTTCGATAAATTCCAGGATCGTATTACTGTTCCTTCCTGTTAATAGGTCTTTGGAAACAACTTAAAATCAACCTGCCAAGGCAGTTAGAGCGAGAGAGCTGCGAAACGGATGATGGAAATATAAAAAAAGCTGAAATACGGCGCGGAAAGAAAAATGCAACATGTCGAGGACGCTGAAGGGGGAAAGAAATCATTCACTCATATCATTCAGAAACAGTGGGAGAAAACGAGAGTCTAGGAGATGGTAAAAACCTCTAAACCTGCATCCAATCTCCTGAATAAAGGAAGCACTGAGAGAAATCGAGAGAGGGAGAAAGATTGTAAAGAGGCACTGATTCATCCAACTTCTTCAAAGTGACATTTGGAGAGGTTTAGTATTCAGAGGCTAAGGGTGACTGGCTGCCACACTGTTCTGCTTCAATACCCACACTTCACCTTCTCAATCTCCTCACACACACACACACACACACACACACACACACACACACACACACACACACACACACACACACACACACACACACACACACACACACACACACACACACACACACACACACACACACACACACACACACACACACACACACACACACAACTTTAGGACTCTCCTATGGAAAGCATCCATGCAGATGGAGCCTCAAATCTTTGGCTTTAAACGCTACAGGATGTGGTGAACGTACAGACGGAAGCAGCGGCGCCGCCTTATCCGATCTCCAGTGTTCAGCTGCTCCGTGCAGAGCTGTGCGCTCCCTGCACTGAGGAGAGGAGCCGTGAAAGAAGGCTGAGCTTGCATGAGATGATAGAGGCAAGACTGAAGTCAAGAGGATGCTCCAAGCGCACTCCAACACGAGTCAAAAACAATGCGGGCAAACACACAATGTGATCACTATCGGTCTCTGATAGCTCTCTAGACCACTGTGTGGTCACATCATTGTCTGTTCATCGTCTGAAGCTGCGATGGGTGAGGCCACCCCCGCATTCACTTTTCAAAGTATGTTGTAAAAGTACACTTTTACTAGCACTATTATAACTTTTAAATGCGTTATTGATTTCAAATGCGCAATCAGAGTTTTTGGCAAAGTTTGTCAAAAGACTAGATTACACTGGCAGAGGTGCCAAAAACCTGTCTCCCACCAACATCTCAATTTAGGACGTGGAGAAAGGGGATGATGGGTTTGAGGACGCCCGAGCGCAGGATTGGCTGGAGGCTGTGCACTGTGACGAGCTGACGTCAGGGTGAGGGAGGGTTCCGCTGACGGGTGACGGAGTTGAGCCTCGCAGAGGGAGACAAAGGCGCAGACGCGGAGACGCTGATCTGAAACGCACACATCGTTACAGACGCATGTGCACACGCTCGCACCAGCCGGAGCAGCTGTGCCCACAGAGAGCGGGCGTGGAGGCAAATGTGTGCCGAAGGCGAGACTAAAGGGGTCATTAAAAGAGGAGAGGTCGCGGCAGAAATGTGTACCAAGGGATTTTCTCTTTTTGCCCACTTGTGTGTGTGTGTGTGTCTTCTGTATATGTATTTGCACCCATCCTCAATTTCCATGTGCGCAGGTTGCTCCTCCCCTTTCACGCAGACACACAGGGATTGCTTCCGACTGATTAACCCCATTCAGCAGACTTTAAAGATAATCTAATCACGCTAAAGGCCAAAGAATAGGACAGACTTCACTGCTGCCCATGCACCTTTTGTTCCCCTAATGAAGAGGCGGTTGTGGGTGGAGAGGGGGGACCTGGGTGAGGAAAGTGGGAGGAAACAAAAAGAGAAGCATGGCATTGAACGAGAAAATGGGAGTGAACTTGAGAGTGGGAAGCACTAGGAGATAAGAGGATGAGGACAATATGTGGTGATTTATCATCGGAGGTGTCATGAACTGAGAACTGGCTGCTTGATGGGTCACGGAGCCATGAGTGCAACTTTAGACAGAGGTTCAAGGGAGAAAATGACCACACAGGACGGGATTAGTTCAGGAAATAGAAAATAGAGGGGAGTAGGGATGTTCCTGCCTGGAGTACAAGCCAGGGAGTGAATGCCCCATCCACACATCTATATGGTGAATGTACTAATGCACTAATCCTAATGCAACCCTAATTTTCCTGTGCAGCGACCCATGACATTAGGACAAATAGCTTTGTAAAGACACACATTCAGAACAATATCCTCCCACAGGGTGTGGACTCACACACACACACACACACACACACACACACACACACACACACACACACACACACACACACACACACACACACACACACACACACACACACACACACACACACACACACACACACACACAGCTCTTTACTAGGACCATATCAACACCAACAGCCAACTTTTTACATCCCCCTCCTTGTTTCCATCTCCCCCCGGTCGCCTATTAAGTACAGTAGCACAAAGGGCGAGAGTGACAAGCAGCTGCGAGTGAGACCGCGGTGGTCAGATTAAACGGATCGTTTAGGCAAGGTGAACGCTTCTGTGAATATCAATTAGCCAGGCGCTGAATAATTAAGAACAGCCATGTTTTTTAATTAGCCGACTGCCGCAGTTCGAGCTGGGATTGAGGGCGGAGGAGAAGCGAAGGGAGCGGGAGAGGAGCGCAGGAGGATGGAAGAGCGATGAAAAACAGCTGGATTGTGCTGCGTCAGGCAGCCCCCACCCACCGCTGCTTCCTACTGATTCACTCTCCCTACACCCTACTTTCTCTTACACCTGCTTCTTCTTTGAATGTCTGCTCTGACTCTCCTTTTTTCTAGAGCAAGTGACACAAATAAAACAACGGCATGTAAGCGCTGTGTTTATAGGGTGGTACTGTTACTGTATATGTGCACATTATGCCCATTACATGGAGAATGATGCTCCACGTCATCATTTTGGGAAAAGCCATGATCAATAGAGCCTCATCTATAACCTTGGTCTCCTTTTTCTTCCCCATGACACCATTAGCTCGGCCCGGATTCACCCCTGTCAAAAGCAGCATCATAATCAATGCTCCCTCACGCCAGCCGAGTGAATGTTGCAGCACGGCGGGTCAGAGCCGCTGAGCCGGGCCCATCTATCACAGGCGCGCGTGACAGGGCCCGGTGACAAACTCGTACTGATGCCAGGGGCCTCGGGTCCCGTGTTCTCCGACAGGCAGAGCGGGGTCAGAGGGCAGCCCAATGTGACCGTGCTCCGGTGTTAATTGGCATGGCGGAGGTGTCAGTGGCGCGTTGGAGGTTAGAGATGGATCGAGGGAAGGGAGCAGAGGAGATAAAAGGAAGATGAGACGATTAGTGTGGGTGGAGAGAAAAGAATGACAAGACATTTGAATTTTTGACTTTCAGTCGCTGATGGGAGAATATTTTAAAAAGGAGGATGCTAATGAAAAAGACTTTTCTTGTAATGCATCTGCAAACAAATACTAACACTCAGTAGGTTTCAGACAGACCTCTCACATCCTGTAACTGCCTCTAAAACCACTGCAACTGTATCTTCACAGCTACAATATCACTGGTAAATCATCTGTAAGTGATGGGAGTGTAAAACGATCACCTAATATAGACCTTACTGGCAGCTTCACACATCTCACTTAGAGTCATGAATGAAGCATAAGTCCTAGTACAGTAACTGTAAAAGTCCATTGGAAACCATTCACTTTGCTGGTTCATTAGCATGATGGGGTTTTACTGCACAGCAATAACACTTAGGGTTCAAGGGTAGGGTTATGGGCGATGTACAGTGGTCAGCTAACGAGCTTCACCTTGACTGGCGACACTAAAGGACAAACACACAGGCAGCTGCCGATGAGAGGAAATGTGAGAAAAATGTCAGCAGCCACAAACAAGATAATCACAAATAAGCGGCGAACGAGCCAAATGGCATTTATTCCCAATTTGTCCCTGTGAACAACTTCCTGGCTTTAATTAAAATTAAGTAAAGTAGTAAACTGAATATTCAGGTTTAATATAATTCCCTTCACTCATAGCGTTTAGTAGTGAGAATTGTTTAGAATATATTACGTCGTTAAAATGTGTATTTACTTTTATTTGATTATACTTCAATCACATACATTTTTTTCACTGATTGGTGCAGCGCTACTGTGTATTACACTGTGCTCTCTCTTAATCATGACCAACGTACGGGCCATTCCCATGACACAAGGCCTCCCGCCACAGGCTGCAGACACAGTCACTCTCCCCCAGGATCTCTTTGCGCATTGAGTGATGACCCAACGACCTGACGGGTCAAAGGATTCACCCGACCAGGACAGGGACGGAGGGGAGAAAGCGGGGGCCAAAGGCCAGCGAATGTAGGAGGCGAGCGTGGGCACTGTTTAAGGAAGATTAACATGAAACGTTCTGGTGGAGTCTGCAGATCATTGACTGTGAATGAAGGTAAAGTGCTTTGAACTGAAACAGCTGTCTGGAAGACAGGGGAGTCACAAGCCCCCATTCTTTAACTGGGATAATCCCTCTTTCAAACTTGAAGTGTATAGTGCGTAGTATAAAATGTGAACCAAAGACAGTTACAACTAGGACCATACTTTATGTAACATGTGAACAAGAAATAACATAAAAGATTCAGAACCAACTGAACTATTGAGCCCACAAAGGTTGAAATGCTGGTAGAAACATGACAAATGACTTTCCTTTCTACTCTCAGACACTTCAAGCCCTTCGGCCTTTGTTGAAGACCCCATCTCCACCGCTCCACCGCCAGCTCCTTCGCTGGGGGACAGGAACAACATCTGCTGGCTCACAGATTGATTAATTAGCTGATCAGGCACCTGCGGTGTAAACTGATTGATTGATCATCGCGCGGGTTGGACCTGCCTTTATCTGGAGCCCTGAGGAGCAAACCTCTGGAGGTCCCCAGTCATCTGTCATGTCTAACACACAGGAGGAGGCGAAGAGCTGTGGGTTCATTACCAAGACACGGGGGGCATGTAGGGAGGAAGCGTGGGGCCAGGATGGGAACGGGGGCGTGATGACAAAACAACAGGATCATGAGGACAAAAAGGCTGAGAATCAAAGACGGGGGGAAACAGTTTGGTGCTTAAACACGAACACGGATGAGGGCAGAAGCAGAAAGGCACATCCCAGTGTAGCTTTTAAATAAGACGCTGTGTTCCAAGGCCTGATGACGCTGCTCTACCTGGAAGCCGACCTGAAGCTTCTGTCAATCAGGTCCCCTCTAATCCGCTGAATACTCACTTCCTTAAAACCCCATTAGCAGAGCCCAGAGTGAAAACACAGCGATAGGCCAGGAAACGGCAAAGGCACGAGCACAAAATAGAAAATCCCTGTCACACACACATCTTGCGTAGCAGCTGAACTGAGCCACCTGCAATGCTTAAGCTAACGCACTCCTGTACCTCTGCACTTTATGTCTTCAGGTAAGTCCTATAGGCCTTGAGGAAAACAGGAATATACTACGGGCAGCAAGATAATATAACATAACTGAAGTCCTCCTTCAAATTGCCCAAGATTTTTACTTACTTTAAATCAGATGTTTAGGAAATCAGAGAACTTAGATTAGCATCCATTTAAACAAATGAAATGATTTAACTGCAATGAAAGAAACAACAATGAAAGAAAGTGCAGGACCAAAGGAAGGACCTCCTCAGGTTTCCAACTTGTTAAGAGCAAAGATACATAAACAGATGCAGTGCCCAGTGAGGTTCAAGCCGTAATTTGACTGTACAAGCTCCCTTGTCAGAGAGAAGCTTCCCAGACATGAGCGTCCATCCATCAATCGAAGCGCCGCGGTTTCCCAGCCTCGCTGCTGGACGCTCACAGTGCCAATTAGCTGACAGGGTGAGGGCCTGGTGCAGAGAGCCAGCCAATTAGAGCCTGACCTCCCGTCTCACCCTAATGCTGGCACGGTGTGTGGGTGCTACAACCTGGGCAGGGACGGGGTACGGCCGCCAATATGTAAAAGGCAGAGCGTTACAAAGACAGAAGGGAGCGGTCTCTGCATAGACACAGCTCCAGTATGTGGAGCGCCCTGTCAATGCCTGTGTACGCACTATTAGCTGGGATCATTTTATACTAGAGGAACGTTTGGCTCCTACTGCATTCAAGAAAATAAATCGTTAACTTCATCTTAACCAGGCTGACAGTTCTCCTAAATCCAGCTGCATTAAACCCTTTTTAAGTTATTAGAGAACAGACCTGTAATTAACGATCACCTTTATTTCATTCAAAAGTCAAGGACATTAAGATTGTTCCTGCATTCTGTGATGTGGAGAGAAAAAAATAAAGATGGGAGACAGAAATGTTTAGTTGTTTTTTACAACTTTAAATACCACCAACAGGCACCAATTCAGAACCCAGCAAGGCTCCTCTAATACCTGGGAAATTAAATTGTCAGGCCATTATCAGCCGGGTCCAGTCGTCTGTATCTAAAGTGCAACAACGTGCAACTGAAGTACACAGGCTTCACCAAAGAAGCAGGACATTTGCTGGAGACTGCAGTTTTGAGAGAGGTCGGGAGGTAGTGGAGGCGATCGGAGGGGGTGGGGTGATGGAGGGCTCAGTGCATTAAAAATGTTAAGGCTTTACCCAAAGTCATTTTCAAGCCAGCCAAGCATCAAATGGAACAGAGTTTAAGGAAAGAGTAGGTACTGATTTTCTCCAGGAGCACTGACAGGATGGACACGCCGTGTGTGTGTGTGTGTGTGTGTGTGTGTGTGTGTGTGTGTGTGTGTGTGTGTGTGTGTGTGTGTGTGTGTGGGGCAAACAAACAGTCTTAGCACGCTGTATTATCCCTTGCTGTGCAAGCAGAGGTGGAACATCACATTAGCAACTGGTAAGTGTGAGCATGTGTGTAGGAAGAAAGAGTAAAGGTGGAGACAAAAAGCCAACAAAATCAATGTGTAGTGAAAAAATTAATTTTTTAAATGTAAACAAACACTATATAAACACTAGACTATGACCACATTTAAGCCATTTTTGTGTTGTATTCCATTATGTCAGTGAGGACAGACTACAGTATTATGCAGAATGTCAGCGTAAGGTTTCAAGTTGGACAAGAGAACCTTAAATGTAAAATCCGATCAAGTGTTTTAGACCAGTTGCCTGCAGTGGACAAACCCACTGCCGCCAGGTAGACCCCACCCAGGCCACAGTTTGGAGCTGGAAAAGATTGATGACTCTGGGTTTGATTGAAAAGTTTGCCTCGGGGTGAGAGCTTGTGTCTGGGTGAGACGCTGTGGCCAGTGATTGATTGGCCACTGGGCCAGTTTGGCGCCGCGGGGAGAGAAGTCGTTGAAAAGCAAAAGAGGGGACGAGGGCAGAAGCCTGTGATTTCATTAAAACGCAGATGTGTGGACTGACGGCTGGATGGAAACTGAATGAAAGAGTTACATGACGCGGTAATGGCTAGTACATCACTGTCAAAACACGGCCATCTATCAGTAAATAAAGACAAGATTATACCTGCGCGGAGCTGAGTCAACACACTGCTGTGCTCCGTCCTCAGCTGGTGTCCACTAGAAACAATCACATTTTGTTAATTGACACAGCTGATAATTAAGCGCTAACTGACCTCCTATCTAATTAGGGCTTGTCCGTGTGGGGATTCACTAAATAATACCTTGATGGGGCAATGCTGATTATTCAAAGCCACCGCTCACAATCAAATGAACTGCCACACGTTGTTTCTTCTGGATCTTCCTGACGTCTCCTTTCCTTTCTGTCCTTCAGCTGACGCCGTTCAAACATAAGCTCATGCAAAACACACTCGATACCTAACGAACGCGCTTTTTCATTACCGCAGCAGCTCCTGAGTGGCAGAACATGTGTGAGCACTGACACCGAACGCGTTTCCCAGCACCAAGAACCCAACGACAATGACAAGTCCCCCCTCCACCACCACACACCCACCACACACCCACCTAGGCTGCTGTGAAGTTTCAATTACTGCTGGACTAGCTGGCTACTGCCAGTCACGCTGACAGGGAGGTGGCGTGACTGGAGGTTCAAAAGCCTGATGGACAAGCACTCAGCAGGGTGGTGGGACGCATCCAAGTCCTTAGACTCCAGATCACTATGGTTAATAGTTGCTAAACCTACATGGAAAATTCAGCTTTTTATATTTAGGTTAACACTATGACCATAATTCAATAGCAATTGCTGACTTTGCCCAGTAATCAAAACCAACATGGGCACATATTTCAAGTTAATGTCTTAGGGTTTCTTGCCATTTTGTTCCTTTTGAGTAAAAGACACACACAAAACACGTTTTATGTCTCATCAAAGATAAACCCACAGTGTGCGTCAGTCGACAACCGTGCGGCCTGACAAACACAGAGTGAAATGACAACCGGGGGGCGACTCGGGCGAGAGCCTGCCTTTCAAACAGAAACATCCATTTACAGTTGAAAAGAACAGTGGCTGTGTGGGAGCGTCTGATTTGACAATTACATGAGTGGCGCCAACAGCACTGCACCGCCACAGATAACCCGGCGGATTCTATAGGAAACCCAGCACGCACGCACGCGCACACACACACACACACACACACGCACACACACACGCGCACACACACACGCGCACACACACACGCGCACACACACACACACACACACACACACACACACACACACACACACACAAAGGAGTGCGACTCTCAGCAGCATGTGAGGTCGGACGAAGGAGAGACTCGTCACAATCAACCGATTTCACACAGGAGCGAATCCTGACTCACACCGGCGCGTGCTACATGTAGCCGTAGCTTCAGAGGCTGCTAACGGCCCTGGGTTAGCCTTGGGGCTGCAAGCGAAAGCTTCACAGGGCACAGCAAGAGGCGCTCTCTCATGTACAGCGGGTTTGTGAGTTACAGTGCGGGAGAACGCTCAAGGACTGTGGTCGGCAGCAGTTCAGTGGCTCCCAGCGCCCTCTGTGCCGCTTTATAAAGGATTCCAAGCAGGTGTTGCTTTCTTGTCCGTCCTCTGCCTCCTCCCCTCATTTGTCTCCCTTCCTGAGAAACCCAGCCAAAAATTAAATCACAGAAACGGCTGAAGCACCTTTCTACACAGATCCTGGAGGGAGAAAGGCATCCCATCAAGTGTCTCCCCCCATGCCATGCCTCCCCTGCACTCCTTCTCCTCTGATTTGATCGCCGTTCCAAATGAGGGATCCCTCACACGCTTGTCCTGCGGCGCGGAGTCACGTCAACGCACCGCTCCCAGTCTCTCTCGCGACAAAATGATTCATTTTTCTATTACGGCGATGAGCGTGTGAAATGAGCTATATAATCAACAGCATAGGTTTGTAAACAGCAGACACACTCCAGGGAAAATGTGTTTTCTTTTGGAAAACAATATGCTGCCTATGTGTGCGGTGAGGAGCGCTCGGCTGACAGTGTTCACAAGGACAATTTAAGGGAAAAAGGATACACGCTGCCCAATGTGATGGCAGCAAAAAAAGATAATATAAAACTATAACATCTGAAACAGTCATCTGAGGTTGAATAGAGGAGATGAGGCTACGATGCAGAGATAGTCTTATGTAAATAAAAGAAACATTCACCGAGTCCCGGATGTACAGTATGTGTGTGTGTTCCAGTCAACACAGTTCCATGAATTACTGCTCACAGAGATACACACACTCATAGCTATGACATTAGTCACTGCACTAGGCATGACCTCCCGATTAGCGCAAATAGCTTCGCTGTGTGATAGAGCAGGAACGTGTGAACATAAAATGTGACATGTCTTTATGTAAAAAAGCAGCTCCCATCAGTGAGTCAGAGCTTTCAAGGTCACACAGTCAAAATATTCAACGCCTGTTTGACACCGCGGTGCCGATTTGAATGAGCTGAATGCTAAAAAAAGGAAAGGGGACATATCGAAATGCTTCGGCGAGATGAAATGAGATGGTAAAGTTCACGGGCCGCGGCAGACTTACATAGAGCTGAGCACGGAGCCTCTCGTCCTCCGTGGCGATCCGCTCCCTTATGACAGCCTGCTGGATGCTCTCGCTGGCTAAGGTCCGCTCCGCAGACAGGATCCTGGACACCTCATCTTGGACCTGGGACTGGGCCTCGGCGTGAGCCTGCGCCGAGGCACGGGCCTTCTCCGCCTGGAGCCTGTGGAGCATCAGCAGCATTTAACAAGGGCGATGACATCACACGACTGTAGCACATGTTCCTCCAACGTCAACTTCTACATAATAAATACATACATCTACATAGTATATTGCACTGTGCATCATCCGTTAGTTTTCCCCAATATGTAATACATATAAATGCACAACAACTAATATGATAATGCTTTTATTTCCAAAGCAGCAACTTATTTTTTGTTGATTTGCTGATTGTTCCTGTTGTGTGTCTCTCAACAGTATTTTAACGGTCATGAAACAAATTATAAATTATAATTATAATAATATTTTAAGTGCCGTCTATTTTTAACATTGATATAATACAACATTTATGTAGTATTCATCTACACAGGCTTTCTTTTCCACGGCTGACAAAGAGGGAGCACGACTAAGAAGTCATATCCAAAGCTGAAAGTTACAGACCCCGGCTGCTCCACTGTTGACAAACCTGAGGTAGCAACATCTGTCAAACCATCTCTTATTTCCAGATAATCAGCATTAAAGAGCAGATTGACAGTCGGTGTGTATTAGACGTGAATCAAATAAGGCAGCCATATAGACAGAGGCAGAGCGCTGTCTGCAGAAGCAAGACCACCATTTGAACCCTGTCACTGGGTTCTCATAGTTGCCTAGCAACGCACTTCCTACTTGGCGACAGCATGCTTGATTGGAGAAGAGGAGGAATGTCCCTGAAACCACCAAAGTCTTCCTTTGCTTAGGAATCAAACGCTGGTGACAAGGTAAAATAAACACAGAACAGACAGCGCGAGCGCCCCGGTGAATTATAACAGGGCGAATGAAGACGGCAATGGTCTTAACACACCTCTGCCCGGGGAAATTCGTGAGAGAGGCCTGCAAGATAGCCTTGATGACAAGAGGGATGGTGGAGAGTGATGGTGAATGCTCAACACTCGTGTGATGTATTTCATAGCTAGAAGAAGAATGGCTCCACATCTAAATGAACCACCTGTGATCCATCATTTGCTGGTGGATTCACTTATGAATAACTGTATGATGCTTATAGACACCACACGCATCAGCGGAAGTGTTTCCAGTATGTCTCATATTAAAGACTTGAAGACTATAGTTAAAGGCTCATTTACAACATCATCAGGTTGGTTCACTATGATTGTGTCAGTGCGGCATCCTGGCTGTCACGCTATGTGGCCGTTTTTCTCCACCTGGCTTTTAATTCTTTGTCTCAGTGATTTATTTGTGTGAATAGTTTAGATTTCTTCTTCTAAAAAAAATCAAAAATTCTCATTCATCTTCTCACACACCTATGAAAATACTTAAGACAGCGTAGAGAGTGATGAATGGGAATGGACAGTGTGTCTAACTGATCACCGCTTCAGCTTTCAACAGATGACAGGGAGGACTAATAAAAAAAAAAAATGTGGATTTCTAAAGCCCTCATTGGCGCTGCAACACCACTACTGTAAATGTCAGGGAGCAGAGGAGATGGGGAGACAGAGAAAAGCAGGGAGCGAACGTGACATGTTTGGCCCTGAGGAAGCGAAGCAGAGAGGGAGAGTCCGGCAGAGAGTGGGTGAAAGAGATGGAGGAGACGGAGAGAGTCCAGCCATGTCCAGTATCACAGTCCACTGGGCTGCACACGTCAGCACACTCCATCCATCATTGGGCTCCGGCTCACACACACAGACACATACGGGGAGCCTCCTAATGGCCTTTTACATTCACCATTTCCCCGCGATCCACGCCTCCCTGCCTGCACTGCTAATGCACCTAAGCCACCTTTCCTCAACAAGCGCGGGCTGCTGCAACTGTATGACAAAGAGGGGTCAGCACACAGAGCCTGAGGAAAAGTCAAGTCCAGCCACGACAATAAAAAGTTGATTCTGCTAAACGTAATGTGGTTTTTAGTTATTCGAAATCCTAAACATTGCTAATTGTATTAAAAAAGACAATGTGAAGTGACCAAAATCTATTAGGGGAATCAGACCAAGAATAGACAGCCTTGCAGAAAAAAAAGTCTACTACTCACTTCTTCACAAGTGCTAACTCAAGCAAAGACCGCTATCACTAGCTGGATGCTATCTGTCTGCTTCACCTCTATTGCTTTCCAGTCATTATTACCCTGTCCCTGGGATATTGGACGCATTTTTCATTCGACCATAGAAGATTGGCACTGGGTAGGAAATCGGGAGGGGGGGGTGTCTTTGAGGTAGAGAACGGCTGAATAAGACAGGCAGAGGAGAAAGACAGCACCTAGTAGGTAAGAGAAATAAATAAATATCATGAGTTCTGAGGATAAGGAGGATGATATAGTGACCTGTATTCTTGATGGCTTAGTGGAGCCGGCCTTAGAAACAGAACAAAGGAAAGACAGGACTAGTGGGGTGTCGTTAATTTCAAGAGGAGTGGAGCACAAGCGGGACCTTCTTTGGTAGCTTTCCTAGAGAAGAACCTCTATTGTTAGGAGACGACAATGAACACGTGGACACATCACTTCGTTAATCACTCCACCTCTGGCAGACGTACAGCTGTGGCAGCTCAGTGCATCTTTTGAGGACTTTCATAGAACTAGAGCGATGCAGTGTTTATTGTCTGTGCATGGATGCTACTACATATAAGACTTAAAACAAAACTTTAAATTCTATGTGTTCTGGCTTTTCCCCCTCCACATGTCACCTTACTGTATGTCTCTGCCCTCAGCACTTCACCCATTATTGGCTCCTGTTGTCGAGCTGTCATCTGTGCATGATGTGTCTCAATACCGACTGGCTGGAGGAACAGATTCTGACAGTCCCGCAAAACAGTGCAGACTCGACCCAAGCGCCTTGAAACAAAGGTACTGAAAGGCTCAATGTAATATTGATGTTAGGAATAATGTCGCTGAATGCTGCCTATGAATATTTTATGGAGCTATTCACTCTGGCTGAAGCACACGCACTCACACATACTACAAGCACACAAACACACACCTGGCTGGAGGTGAGATGAAATGTTGGGACAGAGCTAAAATCAAATGTTGGGAAAAGAGAAGACGGTGACACGGGAAGAATCATTCAAGGGAGCGAACTGTAATCAATTCAGCTCCAATGTCTGCCATCCAGACATGTAATGCAGTTAAAGGGCAGAGCAAACAGTCCTGCTTCTCGAGATGGAATACATGCGCATCACTACCGTGTGTCACATGCAGCTCATAAAAATATACAAAGGGGATACATATATGGGAAAAAAAGCATAACAGAGAGAAAACCTGGTTCAAATGGTGACACAGGAGGTTTTGGGGGGTGCAGTGTGGTGTAGGACTCCTCTCCCCCTCATCCTCCTTCACTCTCATCCTTTTTCCCTGAGTTGTTCTGCTCTGATGCCTCACAGTGAAGCGGCGGAAGGCAAATCTGCTCCCCACAGCCGCTCCTAGCTACAAATGAGTTGAGGCTGCACCCAAATGAACTTCTCACAGAGCCCTTACTTCACTCCAAGCAGAGCAGAACATGCAAAGCCACATCTCCGGAGTTCATTTATGACCTTAAAGCCAGAAATAGTGAAATAGTGCCTAATCTGTTCCTCGAAACTCCCCGGATCTGTGTAGCCTCCACAACATTCCTGTCCCTGTACTGTGCCAACCCTGCAGAGTATAATAAAGGAAAATACACTCAAAAACATTCAAAGGTAAAATAATTTAGAAACAAATCACTGTTAATCTAATCTATCAGTTCAGAAGTTTTTTATTTAGTTTGTTTGTTTTTGTAGGTTGAGTAATGTAATAAACAAGCAACACAGTGCAAGAGCAACTGCTGGGGTCGAACATGACCTTGAGATTTTGTGTGTGTGTGTGTGTGTGTGTGTGTGTGTGTGTGTGTGTGTGTGTGTGTGTGTGTGTGTGTGTGTGTGTCCTGGAGGGGGAGGCGATCACATATTCTTCCATTTCTCCAGGTTCAAGCTGTGCAGCAGTTTCACTGCAGGGTTCTATAACTAGTGAGCCACTGTGCGGTCTTGTTAGCCAAGCTTTGATACACAGACACAAAAAAAAATGTTTTACCTCTTACTCCAATTTCGCACAGCAAAAGCTTTTCAGTCTCCTCGCTGGGTTTTACAACACAGTGAAGGCCATAACCACTGTGCCTTGTTTGTCTTCAACAACCAAAAGCTCCCTGTAGCTTCTGTTTGTGCTGATGGAAGGTGAAACTTAATTACTGCTTAAAAGACATTATGTTCCTGTCGGCTGTTTTAATTATAACCTCACATTAATAAAAATGTTTAACTGTGTGTAATGAAAGAGCGGATGGACAGCGTCAGATCTGAAGGATGCACACGTCAACGTATAATCTGATTACATTGGGAAGCATTAGATATCAGATCTAAATGGAGCTGATACAGAACCAACCAAGTCTCACCCTGAGATGGATAAACAATCAATTATGATCAAAGCTGGATAAGCGTGAACCAGCAGTCGCTGAGCAATCAAACTATTTAACCTTACTTAATATCTAAGCGTCATTTTGTTTTTTTTACTTGCTAGACAAAACCCATTATTGAGCCACAACATTTTAAGCTGTCCACCAATTAATGAATTGAATTAAACTGGGTGTATCATTTGCTATCAAACAAGTGGAATAACACATCCATGCACAAATACACTTTCATCCCCACATAAATACAACAAACCGGGGGCAGAAATACAGAAAAAAACAAATAAGGCCACATTAAAACTGATAATAATACGTCTCTACACAATAACACATATACACAAGTGGAGGGTGATGATTGCTGATTTGCCATTCCATGTTCACTGAAGTATTCTTAAGTGAAAATGCAGCCCATGCTAAGCACAGACCAAAGCCGAGGGCTTGAAAGCCACGTTGATTTCGCAATTAATTGCATAGAGGGCGTAATTTCCAAGCACTCACTCCTTTGAACAGACATCAATAAGTGAGCAGTAGGAAGCAGTTACATGAAAAAAACGAAATGTCCAGAAAGGGGAAAAAAATCAATCAACAAATGATTTCTCAACTCCACTGTTCGTCTCTCTCTTCCTGAATGACCCTTAAAAACTGGGCTAATTGCTAGGCTAACACCACCTCCTCCTGGACGCTGAATGGTTGTGTTTTTATCCCCATAGACTAAGGCTGTATTTGGCTGCTAATCACAGTTGTCCATTGACTAGCGTCTGTTGAAGATCATCTGGGCCTATTAAAGGGGGGGCAACTTGATTATCACACATAATGGCGTGTGCACCTGCTTCTTCAGGAGAAGAGAGAAGAGAAGAGGAGAGGAAAGGAGGGGAGAGAAGAGAAGAGTAAGGAAGAGAGGAGAGGAGAGGCGAAGAGTGTGTTTCTTCATTAGGCAAAGCTAATGGATCACCCACTCAACACCCAGGAAATTACCTCAGGACACCAACTCCTTTCTCAGGCATGATTAATTGATCTGGAGAGAACCACAGGAGAGGGGATGCACTGAAAAAGTCCTGATGTGCTTGGGCAGAGAGTTAGATTGGAAGCGGTGGGAATGGTGTAGAGTGACCTTTTTCATTATTACTGAAACAAGACAATGGTAATGCCTGAAAATGTCCTAGATTTCTCAAAAGATCCCGCAACACGAATTCACAACAGCGGTCTACTCGAACAAACCTGAGACAGGTAATGAAGATTTGCATATGAGGATGCAGGGATGCAGATATTTCGCTCAAAACAAAATTTCAGCTCTTATGAATGAATAATATGAATAGCTTTGTGTCTACACCACCCACTGCCTGGGCAGCATACAAAGTGCAGGTTAAAATAACATGTATGTCGGGATGCATGCATTTTACCAGGCTTGCAGCTCCTTGTCTGCCTTGGCCCTCTCCTGCTCCAAGCCCTGATACAGCTCATCAGTGATCTTCTTCCTCAGGGCTGCCTCGTCAACTGGGGGCCAGAAAGACAAAAAGAAGCAAAGTTAAACAGGCTGATTTTGAGCTTAACAGCTTTTGTTTGCTGCGAGGCTGACTGTATTTACTGGAATGGAATAAGAGGAATAGTGGGTGTTTTCCAACAGGTGTTAAAAATCTGCATTAATCAAAACATGTTTTGTTCCGAATAAACATTTGGACATTTATGACTGAGCTGTTTTGTAGGTGGTACATTTGCTGTGTGCTATTGAATATAATGGAGTGTTTGTGTTGACTGTGGTCGCTGTGTGCGAGGTGAGCTGGGACAAATCTTGTTCCTCGGGGTTCCATGTAATATGTGGTGTGTGGATGTGTGCAGCAAACACACACCTCAGCGAGGACTGGTGACATTAAGATACGTTTCAACACTCCCTCCAGTCCTCCAGAGTGAAAAATGGGTTTCAGTACATGCACAACCAGGCATACAGTACGTTTTCCCATACTCAAAATCGCAGTCACCCTGTCTTCATGTATTCACGTCATGTATGATTCCGCGTCTCTGCTGGTCCATCTTTGCAGGTAATTAAGCATGAAAGTAAAGATGACAGCCAGCGACCAGGCCAAAACGTGCTCTGCAGACACAAGTGCCATGCGGTGCGCTGTGACACTGCAGTGATGGGGAGTGTCTGAGCGTGTCAAGATTGCTACGCCGCAGCATTTGTTAGACGCTATAATCCCTGTTATCAGCATCCGTTAGCAGCTAGTAATACAAGGTAACATCAGGACGGTTGAAAAGCAAACACGTACAATACAATTCCACCAAATCAGACGCATGATGAGCAGAACTATTACTATAATATTACTGTAAGGATAAAGGAAAGTAAACCAAGACATAGACTTAACTAATACAGTATATGCACTATGAATACAGTATAGGTTTCGACTGAACTTCATCAAATGATTACAGGTGATTCTTTAAAACAGTAAACAACACATAACAAGCATGTGCCGTCTAACTATATTTTATATGCTATATTAAAGACAATGAATGAGCATCAGGTCAGAGGAGGCTTCGGAATAAACATCCAGCAAACACAGGCATGACTGACATTTAACAACATCTGTTGCACACTGTCCTTAAAGACAGAGTCCCTGCTGTCACCTTCAGTCCTGAGCATGAGCAAACAATATCCATCATGTTTGACAGCAATCAGAAGCCCCATTGATCTCTCTGCAGAGACAAGGGTAATTACAGCTCTGTTAAGAACGACAGCGGGATGACAACCTGTTCCTGACAAAAAATGCTATTTCATGTCAGAAAAATATTAAAACATTTATAAAAATATGTGCTTCAGGTACCTGTAAGAGAACAACAAACCACACGGTGCAACAAATCTGCCATAGAAACTCAAACCCGAGGTTGAGTTGAGAGCAAATATCCGACCTGAATCTACCATGAGAGAAGACACGCAACTTAAAAGTGACTCCTGTGCTGCACATTTTCTCCTACAACTTAATCTGCTGCTCTCAGCCAACACAGATATTAATCTTGCCTCTTCTGCTGAATTGAAAAAATACATAATTAAGTAAATATGTACAGGATTACATCTCATTTTCCCAACATCTGTAATATTTGGAGAAAAATAAGCAAAGAATCTGCTTGTTAATTCTACACCTTTCTACAACTCAATCCCAGATGAAAACCTCTCTATTACTTGCCGTTCCTCCCGTAGATCATAGAGTAGATGAAGAGCTGGTGTAGTGGACTCTAAACTTAAGTGGCTCTTTGAATCGCAGTTTTTAATCAAACCATGTCGTTTGTTCGATCAGACATGGCTGACATTTCATAGTCAGCTTCCCCAATAGCTTACACCTATATTGACATGCGTAGCAAACTGCGATGCGATAAATGTTCCGACACCTGTTGATGCTGACTCGTGACCGCCACATTAAAGCACAGTGAGAAAAAGTAAAAATTTCAAAAGTCCGCCAAGTTCAGGCAAGCCCGAGCAACTCATCATTTATCACCACATTCTCACCAGCCCTGCAGAGGGAGAGGGGATTCAGATAGCTGGCAGGCCCACAGGGTCAGCCGGGGAACAGGTTCTGATATGATAAACACTGTCTGGGGTCCTGGAGGGAGGCTGGTTAGGGTCAGAGACAATTCCAGATTGACAGAGCCTGTGTCAACCCTGAGTAGGACATGTAAATGTTAAAAAGATTAAAAACTCATCATCTTTTTAGATGTATCCCTCTCCTCTACTTTACCGCCAATCGCTAAACCCTGTGGAAAAGGAGGAGGCGACGCCGCAAAGCACCGGCTATTGGCAGTGGAGATAATAGATGAAGGCAAATTGCATTTCTCATCAGAAGTTTCATTAACCCCAGGACCCGCGTGGAGGGCATAATCTGTAACATTACCACTTCCTCACGTTTCTAGCATGCACTAGGTTGAGTCACCGCACACCTTTCGCTATGTTCATAAAGGAAAAGAAGGAAATAAAAAAGCAAAGAAGCGCCAGCGGCGAGCTTCCAGCCCTGGCAAGCAGGTGTCATTTCTGATTCGCTTTCATTCACACACTCGGCTGTTAATTCAATCTCACGTTACGGACGAGGACACAACGGATCATTTCGCATTTTCTAAAGATAACAAGAAAAGTCAATTTCAAAAAGCAGAGCGATACATTTCACGAGCTCCACACTCACGTTTACGTGCGTACGCACGGACTAAGTCACCCACGTCCCTCCCGTGCTCCTTTTCTCTATGCTGCACCTGGGAGACATCTTTAAGCAGGCTATTAGTCCAGCGCAGTGTGTGGGCTCTGCCATATGAATATTTATAGCACATTGGAGTGTAGGAGTGTAGGAGGTTCAACCTTGACTATGGTGTAATCAGCGCACACACTGACTCGGGTCATGATTTAGAGACAGTGGACCTGCTGAGAGCCTCACTCGATATCCAGCGCTTGTGGACACACATAATCAATGACGGCCTCATTAAGGGCGCAGCCTTTCGGGATTGGCCTGAACTTTGCAACTTTTAATGAGATTCACATTCACATTCATCATAGCTTTAGATTTTGGTTCTTTAAAAAGAGCACTCTTGATCACTTGTCCAAGTTGACTTTTCCCTCTCCTTCACGAGCCTGGTGCACACTAAGCTGGGAGGCGACCTTGCAAGAAGGGTGTATTCACAATACTGACACACTATGTAGCAACATTAAAAATAAAGTCAAAACACAAACAGACGAAACTAAATAAGTGAAAACTTACTCAACACAAGTAAGTTACTTAGCGTGTCTAATTGTGCTACTAATGCGTCACATTCCGTGTCACATAATGTCCCTATAGAAAATAAAAACTTACCACACAAACACACCCACCCAGCACCTCCCTCCCTTAATGAGGCCTGGTGGTCTGTTGTGTGAAACTGCGGAGGTGTCGTTTTAATCACTCGAGTCAGTGTGGCGTGGCATAAGTTGGCCTTTTTTAATTACCTCACTGATTGAGCACAGTCAAGGATGGGGAAGCCTGCTCGCCCCCTGGATGCCACCCTCTGACTGCACCCACGCCCCTCTCTCCACCGTGTAATGAATAGGTGACATTCAAATGTCCTCCGACGGATATGTACACGGATAAGTGTGAGGTTGTGCCCACACAAAAGAGAAAGGACTAAAACTTTACTTTGTCTAATAAGGGTTTGTCAGTGTAGAGGAGTTGTTGCTGTACATGCAACCCAATTAACCCTGCAAGATCAGAACTGTTTCATAATATATAATCTTGCTATATTTTTCTAAATGTTATCAGGAGAAATGTGTGATGTGACCACATACAGCACAGGAATTCGGACTGATGCTCTGTTACTGGCCACCTGATGAATTCAAATCCAATATCAGTGTTCAACTCCTAAGGGAAATATCTGGCTCTTAAGCAGCTGAATGCTCCATTATGTTTACCACCTGGTGGCCAACTTCATCTATATGCTATTAGTTGCTGGACAGGTAGTGTGTGGTGTATTTTTGGAATTTAAAGATGCTACTTGCTATGGCTGAAAACAACACTGAGAGTAGTTATTGTGGACCAGAACAGTCCATGTAATATAAACCAACACTGTCAGAAGCTGCACAAATGTTTTTTTCGTAATACATGGTTTTCCTTTCACATACATTGTCATGATGATTTGAGGTTGAGATCAATATTTTGAGTCCTCTCACAACTGCAGTAACGAGACAAGTTATCATGACAGCTTTAGCTCCATAGTGATGAGGCAGAATCCAGAGAATTAGTGGATGAGGAGCTCCACTAATTACAGCATCTATTTATTAACATTATTACAAGAAAAAATTAATCATTTCATTAACAGTTGGGGGGTGGCAATGAATCATAATACGACTAAGGCACAATTTTAAAATGAAGACTAATTGCAATGTGAATGAAAAGTTGGAGACAAAAAGCTTAAGGTGGCTTAAAGTAAATAGTCACACAATAAACATCATTAAAATTCAATCTAGCCAGACTTAAAAATTAAATCCTCGGACACTTCATTCTTTCATAACCTTTGCTTTTTAATTAACCGTGCTACTGAAGATGTAAGGCCATACATTCCAGGATAAAATGAGCCATTACCAAGAACAATTCGTTTCCGTTTTTAGAAATGAGCATTCGCTTGCCAAAAGGAACAAGTCTGTCCCCGTCCGTCCGTGTGTCTCACAGGTTGGAATTTACAAATGCACAGAAAAGACGAAGGAATTCTCTCCAGTGGGAAGCGTTTCTTGTTTAACTGTATTAGTGCTGAACTCAGAAATCATTCACTAAACCCTCACACTGCGCCAACATCCACTCTACTGTATGAAGTGGGATTTTTCTCAGCTTATCAGTTCCTCTGCATTAATGAAGTTAGACTTGACCACCTGAATATTACACGGTTTAAATCAACACAATATTTCTGAACAACACACACTTACTGGCCACTTTAATCCAATCGAAAGTTCCACCATCTAACTTATTGCTATATCTGTCCTTGCTGAAACTGTGGTAACAATAATGTCACCTGGATTTTATGAATGAGGGCGCCAAACTCTGATAATCATCACGAAATATAATAGGCTCCAGAAGAACGAGAAGAGCCGCTTTATTCAATTGTATTAGACTGTACAGGAGAACCTAATAAAGTGGCCAGTGAGTGTACATAAAAAAATCTTTGAAGCATTTTACATATTTCACTTTTTACAACTGACTGAATTGTAATTTGTTTGCACAATATGTTACACAGGTTTTCAGTGTCCTGGAATACAACTCACCTGCTGGTTTAGCCGAGGGTGTAACTGGAGTTGTCTGAGGCACTGCCACTGGCTTAGACACTGGAGGGGAAGAAACCGGTGCCTGAGAAGGAGGTGCAATTGGTTCACTAGGAGCAGTAAAATCAGGTAGTGGAGGTGCTGCAAATGGCTTAGAGGTCTGAGGGGAGAGAGAGTCCCCTGAAGGACGAGCAGGTGGTGAAAGGATAGCGACAGGCTCGATAAGAGGAGGGGATGGGAGGGGATCTGATTTAGTAATAGGGTAAGTGAGAGGAGGTAGGATGGGTTCAGCTACAGATGAAGGAGCAACTGAAGGAGCAGCAAGTGGTTCATGAGAGGCTACATGTGAAGGAGGAGCAAGAGTGATCCCTTCCACCCCATCCGTAGCAGAAATTAGGGAATTATTAGTAGCTGGGGGAGTAGAAAGAGGAAGAGCAGCAGCAGCAGCAGCAGGAGGAGGAGGAGGTGCAGCAACAGAATTTGCAGAAGGTAAAGACCATGGGGATGGAAGCACCATTTCAGTAATGGCGGGTGCTGCTACCTGTTGAGGAGGAGGCGGTGGAGGTGCAGCCACAGTCTCTGTGGCTGATGGAGATGATGGAGGAGGAGCCGGAGCTGGTTCTACAAAAGGAGGGGGAGGAGGCAAGGAGGTGATGGGCTCAGACAGGGGAGGCACTGCCCGGAGAACGGGAGGAGGTGGACTGAGAAGAGGAGACTTGGATGGTGGTGCAGAGGGATCATTTTTGTGTTTAGGAGGAGATGCAGGCTCCTTCATGCGATTGATGACATTCTCTGAAAGCTGTGAGGGGGGAAAAAGGGAGAGCGGTGTAAAAGAGCTGTCTGACATAATGAACCACAATGTATTAGATCTGTTCACATGTAGACAAACAGGACACACTGATCTGTGTCATCTGTGCCTTTTTTCGGTTAGCATGTCCATGAACAATTAAATAATCTGTTTTAATATTACAACACAAACAGAAGGACAAGTTATTTCAGGCTCTCAGAGTAATAATAGACGGAGCCTTGCCAAAAAGCATGGGTTCCACTAAAGCCTCTCAGTCTATATTTAACAACAGCTGACAGTGGCAAAGCCGAGCTGGTGGCAGCTTTAAGTGAAAACTCAAAGGTCCCATTCATTCGTACGCTGACAGCGGAGGACGAGGCTGGTGACGTCAACGTCAACACTGCCAACTTTTAAAAGTTTATGATGCATGAATCTCCCAGCCTTCAGCCTTTACAAGGCGGCATTACTGGACGTGGGATTACGTGTAACACGTGTTTGCCCAGCACTAAGTTACTTGGACTGTGACTTACCCTGATGCCCTTCACCACTGTTACGTTCTCGTTCTCGTCTGACTCAAATGACACGCGGCGGGTGCTGTTGTTAGCTCCCATCTTCAAACGCAGCGTGTCAACGAGCCAGTAACGCGCGCTGCGTGTGAATATCAGGCGAACATCCGCTTTTATTTGTTTGGATAGTTTGCTTGCGTTACTGAGTTAACTAGCTAAGTCCCACACACTTGCTGACTGCGTTTGCGCTTCCTTAGCACGACGTAGTTGAAGAACGCGACAGGTGATTGGACGGAAGAGATGCGCGCCGATGTATGAGCGAACATGATTGGTTGGTGTTTGAACGCACACGGAGTAGAGCAGCTCCTTCGACTGACAAGTCCCAGACTCGCTCCGATGTCTTCGTTTAAATATAGCCTTCTTATTAATAAGTAAATAATTTGAATGAATATGTTGTAATAACCTTGCTGTTGATACTATCTTTGAGGCATTATCATGTTACATTTATGGTATTGTTAACTTGTTTTCCACGAAATATTTATGTTTAAAAGCTAAATAACGTATTTTACATTGTTGTCTTAAAAACCGAGGTCCTAATATATTTTTTCATTATTATACGTATTAAATGGACATCTCTCTAGATTATCGTTGCCTTTGTAACTAACCTGTTTGCTGTCGCGTTAGTGGCACACGGGACTCACGTTCTGGTCTGTCATAATATAAACCTTCATCAAATCAAATGTAATTATTTACCAGAATGAAAAACCCTCTACAAAAGAAAATGCAACAAAAGATAATATTAAGTAATTAACTCATGTGCAAGCTATAAGACCAATTAAGATTAGCATTGTTAATGTTAATGTTACTGCAGAGTACTGTACATGCAGATGTAGGGTGTGTGTTTGTTTTCCACATCTGATTGCCTAATAAACAATTACAATGTGTCGCAATACCCTGAGGGCAGACTCTGAAAAGCCTCAGGCAGTACTGAATATAGTGTTTGTAGAACAAAGCCACAATTGTAAGTGCGTAGAGCGTGGACAATAGCAGCGCTTGCTGTTTATGACAACATTATTAGTGTAAACTATATTTTCACTGTTATTATTTCACATGACATCTGACTTTGATACTGAGCAATTATCCATCTTGGAGATGTGATTAATCTGCTGATAAAACAGACATACTGCCTTGCGTATGCTCTGTGTCCTCATATTTGCCTCATATAGTACCGCCACCTGAATACCTGATGATATCAGAATAACTTGCATTTCCTGCAACGGTCTTGCTGCTCTTTGCACCCGTTTAGAAAAGTATATGAAATATTACCGTTTACATGCTCTCTTGCGAGTTGAGGTTCACAGAAATGTGAAATTTGTTAAATATTTGTGATTAAGGTTATGAAAAGTTCATAGCATATTTGTATAACTGAAACCTACTCTTGGCAATGCCAGCATTGCTATGTTGCAGTGTTTTGCTATTTGGTTTGATTTTGACATTTGAATGGATTAGTCATCGACAGATCTTTATCAAATTTGATCGAATTTTATCTCTATCTCTCCCTGTCACTTAAATTAAATAGTAGTCTTGATAAAGATATAAAGATATCTGTTAGTGGAATAGGGCCAAATCTAAAAACGGTTAAAATAGTTGACCTGTGTATTTGGAGACACTAAATGCATGTTTTAATTGAGTCAGTTCAAGATCATGTGAAAAATAAAGAACACATAGATGGAATGTTTTGCTGTTTTGCCTAACCACATTTCCATGGAAACAAGTAAAGAAGCACCTTATGCTTAATCACTAAGCAATGGCATTTTGCTACAACTTTTGAAGAGGAGTAATTGGTGAGGTGACAAAAATATTTTTACAGCTTTTGCTTCTTTTTGTTGTTTATCTCTTGATAATTATTAAAGCTTTTATTATAAATGAACTGTTACTCATCTGTAATTATTGTACACTGAAAATGGCATGTAAAACATTGTTTTAAGATCAAGGACATTAGTTATTCAATGACCACAGAAACTACTGTATACAGTATATCTCTATTACTCCCTGTTTGCTATTTATACTGGCAAAGTGGTTGCACCATTATTATAAATGCTTGTGTAGGCAGAATTAAACATGACTTATAGACTTAACATTTGTATTTGTGTATCAGCAGATTGTAAAGGAATGTTCTTCACAGACTTTAATATCCCTGGATTCAATCCACGCACAAGTCTGTCAGTCAAAGGAATCACTTAGTGTCCAAACACATGTCAGGCTGAAAGAAATAACCTTGGTGCTGCATTATTGGACAAAAGAAGCCCAGTAGATTAGTTGGACAGATGGGACTGCAGCTGCAGGGTGATAAGGATTTCAAAATTAAACTTGGACCAGGGAAGCTGGATGCCTTCAAAAGAAAAACAGTGGCTCCTGCATGACACAAGGTTTTTTCCTTTTTTGGAAGAGACTCAACGATCACCCACAATGTTATCTCATCAGTTCACCAGCACATCAATCAAGGTCCAGGTTGCTGGGAATCGACCTCGTTGCTCCAAAATCAATGCCCTCTCCCATTTTCATTGGTACAGCAGTGATTGTCAGAGATACGAGGTAGGAGTGCCCTACCAAATCCAACACTATATGTTCTAAATGGGAAAGGCTATTAACTCACTGACACACACTGTCCCTTGCCTTTCTTCTCTGCACAACCTTTCCTTTATCAGTCTCAAGAGGAATGGATTGAAAGTGTCACAATGAAACAGTTTTACTGTAGCCTGCTACTGTATGTGTGCTGTATACAGAGAACTTAAATTAACACATAATATTACAATTCAATATTATTTAGTCAACAAAGGCGCTCGACATACATAGGGCATCAAGCATATCAGATTAAAAGTAATCCACTACTGAATTTGAATTCAATGGTTCATTTATGTTAAATATCAGTTGACATGTTTGTTTTATTTATTGGGAAACACATTCATTATGATTTACTGATTTCAGTTTTGTTTTATTTAGCCTGTGAAAATGTCGGTGGACAATGCGTTTCACATTTGCAAACCTGTCAGAGAAGTCAGAGAAGGTGTTCCTAACTTTTGCAGCGCTGCATTGTCGCTCGAACTACAGCTCCCAGAATTCCGCGGTGAAACCTTACGTTTCTGTCTTCCTGTTTGGGTGCCGCAACTGGAAAAATGGCTGCCGATTCAGGGAGATACAGGAGTGCCGTTAGCAAAAACAAAGACCCGTCTGGTCTTCTTATCTCTGTCATAAGGTAAAACAGTGACATAATATTTCTGTTATTTTATCAGCGCTGATAAAATGTTCTACTTGCTCACGTTTGCTGTCATACACTGACTGACGGGTAGCCTCGTATGCTAGCTATTAGCTACAGCCTTCCTGTATTGTTAATTCCATAGAAGCGTTTAAAGTATACGCATTATCAGTTTGTTTTTAACGCTCTATATGATTAATGATGAGCGCAGTATTATTTATATCTAAAGCGTAGAACGTGTGTAATTTATGCTTGCGTTTGCACAACGTCGTTTACCGTTACGGTTTTTCAAGGGTAACGAACTTACTGTAGTGACTAGATATAGAATTTCTTGAACTGTGGGAAACTTTTACAATCCTTTACCTGGAAAACCCTGTTGTCATTATGTTCAGTGTGGCTTGACAAATTCAGGAAGTGCTGCAAAAAAACGTTAGGGTTTTTAAAGTTTACTTCACTTCACCCCTCAAAAATTGTGAATTTCCTTCAAAGCACACGTGACAAACCGATTCCACCCTTTTAACAAAAGTGTAATTACAAATGGTCCTCAGTACATAAATAAATAAATGGATTGTCATTTATTTAATGTAAATAACATGCAGAAAGAGATTTAAGATTTATTACCACAATATTAAAATAATAATCATAGTATAAATTATAATTCATATTATAAGAAAAAATGTCAAATGAGAATGGCCCTACCTGTTACTAGATTCAGAATGTATGTGTTAATGTCGTGTATGCTGTAGGAAGATGGCAAGCATTCACCATGCTATTAGACCTCAACCAGTTCCCTCCAGTAAACTCACTTCCACCTCACATTCCATCAGTGCTTCGTGCATATTATATTTTTGGAATTTAATTATCGAGCTGAATTCTGTTTTTCCTGTTCCACAATACAGAACTCTGTCCAGCAGTGATGATGTGCAGGACAGGGAGACAGAAAAGGGCCGTCTGGAGGAAGCATTTGAGACATGTGACAGAGACTTAGATGAGCTGATTGTTCAGCATTATGCCGAGCTCACTACTGCAATCAGGACCTACCAAAGCATCACAGAGCGGATCACCAGCTCCCGGAACAAGATTAAACAGGTAGAAAGAGGAGACATGTCTGTAAATGTGCACACTGCATGAAAAAAATCTAGAGGATTAAGAAAGATCTTACTGGAATGCATGCTTACATGGTTTTAATTTGGATCTCAGAACAGTGACTCTGCTGTAGATAAAATCATAATAAATTAGCTTTTTGTTGATTTTTGTGGTAATTAAACCTCTGACTCTCTTCTGCAGGTGAAAGAGAATCTGCTGTCTTGTAAGATGCTGCTGCATTGCAAAAGGGATGAGCTGAGAAAGCTATGGATAGAAGGCATCGAACACAAGCATGTCCTCGAGCTACTTGATGAAATTGAAAGCATCAAGCAGGTGCCTCAAGAGCTGGAGGCATATATGGCAAGCAAGCACTACCTTCATGCCACAAATAGGCTGGTAAGTAGACTGATGGCCACAGATGCTGTTGTATAGGAGAACCTTTGGATGTCATGGAACATTCTTATATATAAAAAAAGATGTTATAATGTTTAGTCATTCAAGTGTGCTTTGTCATGTTTGTTTTGAATGTGAGCTGAAAAATAATGAAAAGAGGAAAGGGAATAATTGTTTTTGGTTTGAAGTTGTGGGAAATGTATTGTTGTATCTAAATCCATATAGGACAGTTGCGATAGTGTTCACAGTATACATGCAACTCCAGTGCTCATGAAGTGTTACTGCTATAATTGATTTCCTGGTGCCTTTCATTTGTTTAAAGAATATTTTTTTAGCCTTGAAAAGTCCAGTGGGAGTAACCTTTCTTCAAATGAACATCATCTAAGTGCAATGAGGGCTGCAGGTGTGTATATATGCACAAGTGCACTTCTTTTGATGTGCCTGCTCAGTAGGGGAGCTGGAGAATGGCATTGACCAGATGCCAGATGATCTCTCTGTTGATTTTCTTTAAATGTCTTTCCATGCTATCTTTGTCATTTCCCCACATTTCCATCAGACATTATTTAATAATTAGTTTGGAAAAAAATAGACTAATGATGACGGTGTGTCCAAAGGACCATGAAAAATCATCTGAGGGTGGAAAGAAGTGGAACATCATTCAACCAGTGCTCAGTCAGTGCAGCCTGTATTGAAAGCTTGTAGAATGTTCAAAGTCAGTTGGACTCTTTGCCTCTTTCCTGCTAAATTCAAATGCACTTTATTTGATTAGGGTGCTGCAATTTCATTGGTGAGAAGAATGCACACTTGAAAGAATGCTTTAGTTGCCTTTACGTATTAAATGCATTTGTTCTGTCACTCTGTATTTTGCTTTGTTGGTGTGTTTTTGCAGTGTAAAAATGAATAATGTATGAAAAATAACTTACAGAAAAAGCAAATATAGCAGTTATTTTAAATGAAAAATGCCTTGAAATAACCTATTTATTTTGTGAAAGATTACACTGATATAATCCACATCCATTTTTAATTTTCTATATTTTGCACTTGGTTGAATAAAGGCATCTTATGACTGTTCCTCTGTGATGGACACTAGTCAAACAGTCATCTCATTGCAAAATGTTAAGCGGGCTGTTTTATTATTATGTTTAAGTATTTATGTTACATTCATAGTGTGAGAATTTTGATAAAATGAGGTTTTCAGATAGTTCTAGATATTATTTTTGCATTTTTATTGAATATTCACAAGACACACACTGTGTGTCTCTGCTGTAGCATCACACTGCCTGTGTTACTTCTTTGAATCCCTGATGTGCTTATTCCCACCGTGCTGTCAGTCATTATGGCACTGATCCATCTCCCTGGTTTTCATATGCACCGTGGTTCTCACATTTTGTTGGTCTTGCTTTTCAACACTACGTTTCTGTGCTTACAGAGGGGTGCTAGGGATATACAATACTTCCTAGCCTTAACTCCTCTTCATTCGCTCTGTGTATGTGTGTTTATGGGAGGCTTATCTCTAAGGGTTGACAATTAGAATTCAGACTATGCTATCTGTCTGCTATTGAATGGCAGTCCTGGACCCCATGGGGTTGGTTAAAAACAAGACTGGCTATGCTTTCCTCTTCTTCCTCGCCTTCCTCCTCTAGTATCACAAAAACCCAGGTGCACACATGTACTACCACTGACACTCCCCTTAGAGCTGAGGGCTTCTCACTCTTCTCCTTCACTCAATTTCTTCCAAGCAAACTCACTAGAGGCTTCATATCCCTCATTACGCTGACAGGCCTGGCACCCTAATGATGTTAACCAGCCTTCTTCTGTCATCCCAGCCCAGTGGTAATGAGATACCCCCACACACACAAATACATGAGCGTTAAATGATTTACAGTCATACAATCACACACATCTAATCACACAGTGACACATCTGAGAGGTGTGTACACGCTCACATGGAACATGCAAAGCCTTGCAGACATGCCAAGTTATTCTATTAAGCCAAAGGGTGCTGATCACGCAGCGCATTAGCTCATCTTGTCACCAGAGTGGAGCTCATTTGCATCAGTGCACACTTGACCCGTGCCCCCTGCCCAGCATCCTTCCCATTTACTACCCATTCCCCACTGGCCTGCCTTGGCCATACAAATATGCTTTTCTTTGTAGTGCTGTAATCTGTCCATCAGTGCCCTTGAAGCGCCCACATAAATAAATGTAAAAACATATATTTTATTTGATTGCGTAACAGTTTATTATTAGCTTTTCTTGATAAGAACTGAGGAAAACGCAGGCAGAACGAGTGCATATGTGGAAAAGGGTGTGAAGAGTGTGAATCAGAAGGATGTGGGAATTTTTTAAATTTTTGAAATATAGTTCTCATATAGTACAATATTTATAATGAACTAAATCTATTTACAGTTCTTTCAATGAAATGTTCACAGGCCAGTGCTTCTCATAAACTGGCCTTAGCCAAGTTGCATGAGAGATCTTTAATGTCCTGGTGAAATTCTGCTCACTGCAGAGTTTATGGAGTGATTAGTTCGGCACTATTTAATATTGGGAGTGTTTTTTTATGTAGATAATAGCCCGTAGCCCGCATTTGTAGTGTGGAGTTTTGGAGTAGTATCAGGATAATTAGTGTAAGCAGATGTTGGTTTTATGATTAATGTGCCATGGTGGTTTTATACAGAATAACCACAAGATGAGGTACATTTGGATAAGTTTGTTATGTGGTGCAGCTCTCTGTTGGCAAAGTGACACAAAGTTTGTGCTCGCAGAGGGATAACAATAACAGCAGGTACGTAGGTGGCACAGTATGAGTTGTCAGATCAGACCCTGTGAAGCTCAAATCTGCATCTACTGTAATACTGATGTAAAGCGGTGCCTGGATGCTGTGTCGTCACATGCAGGTGTCAGCTGTGGAGTCTCTGGAAGGCCCTCTGCTGCAGGTGGAAGGGCTCGGCGATCTGCGTCTGGAACTGCACAGCAAGAAGCTCAACCTCCACCTCGTTCTCATTGAGGAGCTGCACCGACATCTCTACATCAAGTCCACCAGTCGCCTGGGACACAAGAACAAGGACAAAAACACTGCTCGCCTTCCAGGGTGAGTCTTCACATCTTGGATCCTGATGTCTTCACAGGAAGAGAAACTTTTTAACCTCTTATTATGGAAGCCATACATACTGTTATATAGGTCCACACAACACAACTAATCTGTTTAATGTCCTCATTTTGAAATAGCATCACTGATATAGCATATGAAAGTTTTCAAGGGTGAGCGAGGCAGATGGAATGAACATAGGCCATAGGCTGTTATGAAAATACTTCTTTAACACGTTTGTTTGCTCGGATGTAGCAAAAGCTTTCATTGTCTTGTTTTACGTAGTCCACAGAAAAGTTTAGGTTCTATAGATATCCCTTCTTTATAACTTACTCCGTTCCTGGGACAATCAGTTGTAATTTGACAGTTATTTACTGTATGGAAACCAAGCCAATTACCGACTAAAACAATTAGAGCTTGTATAAGTCGTTTCTCTACTTTGTCATGTCTGTACCTTTTAAACAGGCGAGACACCCTCCATCATTTAGAGTGCAGAGGCCAACAGCGGAATTGACTCACAGGGAATTAGGAGGGATGCGCGTAAAGCCATGATAGGTGCTACCGTGGAAACATGGCATGAATGAGCACATCGTTGCTTAGTTGGGTTTTCAGGAAGCAAACCGTTTTTTAAACCTGGCAGACAATGTCAGCTGCCAATTATGAGCAGCGAAGGAGTCAAACAGAATGCAGCACCCGCAGTTTCTGTGTGACACCAGTAATTCCCCAAATGATGAAAAAGGCTTAGCAGCCACTGGGAGGATGGCTTAAACAATGCCTCCGTGACCCAGGCGCCAGGTTTTCGCTTTCTTGTAAAAATTATTAGCGATAATGCACCGCAATGGCTTCAAACACACGGCTGATGCTCTTACTGTATGCTGTGTTTAATGCATTCTGTCTGAGCGTGTTTGCACCTTTTCACGTGTCTCTGTGTGTGGGTGTAATAATTATGGTTGTAGTGGTTTGGTGTGTTACTATGATTTATTACTGGGGGTGAGCCAGTGACAGGTCCTGGCCTCATTGTGTTGGGTCGCCTCTAACAACAAGCCAGCTTCCATATACCCCACTCACTTAGCAGGCACCCTGTGTTTCTACCGTCCAACTTAAAGAACCTGGATTGCTTCCACCCCCAGCTTAAAGCTTGATAAATGGCTCATTGGAAAGCAGCGCCAATCCCACCCAGAGATGCTGTGTGGTGTTTTTAGTAGAGAAGAAAAGGGGTAGTGTTCTTTTTGTGCATCCTAGCCCTGTATGTTTATAAGAAGCCATAACATCAGTGTATTCTTCAAACAGCTCCACAGTCAAAGACGCATCACCAATGCCTGTGCTGGACGTCAGCAGCATGTCCACCCCCCGCAAGCTTTTGGATTCATCACAGTTCAGCACACCTGGATCAAGCAGTGGTATGGTCCTTCACCTTTAGTGTATTGTCAAAACAGCTCTATGATCATAATATGCATTTCCTTTGCTCGCATTATAATTATCTTGTCCCTCCTATCTCTGCAGTTAGTCACCCACTGTTTCTGTCATCCCAGCAGGGGAACAGCCTTCATTACAGTAACATTGGTAACCAGCCCTGTAACAGGGACTGATGCACCAACTAGAACTAGAACTGAACGTATGAATTCTCTTCTGGTTGTAGGGGCGTAGAGTCAGCGCCACATTCCTTCCAGGCAGAGCACAAAGGAACACAAACAAGAAGATAATGAAAAAAGTTAATCCTGCAATAACTTGGTGTTCCATTTGTGTTTCTGAGTTTTTATATTAAGCCTGCCACTTTTTTCCCCACCCACTCTTAACATTCTAAGTTATCGGCTCACCATTTTAGCTGTGTCATTACAGTCCACATACATGAAACCATGTTGCTCAATAAAGTTATTTCTTTTGCATTTATCAACTCAAGGAGCATTTGTTGGATGCCATTATCATTTTAGTTAACGTTTGCTGTACCTCTTTATTTGCTCGCATGTGTGACCTGAAAAACACACGCACAAATATACAAATTACCACTAATGCATGATAAATGTCCGTTCAATTCACCCACCCCATATGCCTAAAAGTAAAATTTACCGCAGCTTTGCCTGCATTATGGCAAAGGAAAACAAGCAATTAGCCACCGCCGGGCGTTAAGTGTCTGTGCAGCATCATGCTAACAACTGTGGTCACGACACAGCAGCCGGCTTCCATCAATGGCCTGGCTTGCTATTTTGTGTAATAGCATTAGAGCACCTCATTTGTAGCTAGTAATTGTCATAATTATTACACAAACTACAGTTGGAATGGAGGGAAAGAGGAAATACACCCAAAGTCCATTAACTTGCCATAAACATTAACTCTCTTAACGCGCTTTGATGGGAAATTGGGAGGCCCATCTAATGGAAATTAGAGCGTCACTTGATGCTGCCACTCTCAATTTAGCTGCTAATGTGGCTAAGTCATGTGGTGAGAGCATGAGGGGGGAGGATAACAGGATAGGTGCAGGTGTGGCTTAAAAATAGAACGATGGAGCAGTAAAACCTTGTTTCCTGTCTTCCATTGTTAAAGCACTGGTGAAGCTTGAGGTTTGTAGAGGGTATGTACTCACTAAAAGGGTCTGTTTAACTTGGAGTGATATGTTTGCTGCCCCCCCCCCCAATATTTAAAACCGCTATAATACAATGTTCTTTGATTCTACCATGTTTAGTGCGTGACCTGCAGCAGGATGTGCAGGCTGAACTCTCTGAAATAGATCCAGAAGAGAACAGTGCAAAGTTCATGGGCATCCTGATAAAGGCAAGTACTGTACATGAACATTAGTGAGTACTAGGCGCACAGATAATTGTAAATGTTAACACTGCAATATTGTTACAATTACCTTTGTGTTCTGTGCTTTCATATCAACATCCCTGCAGTATCATTGCTTCTGTTGAGATGTTCACGTTATCTTGTTCCTTCAGGCCCTGGCCAAGTTGAAGAAAATCCCAGAGACCATTAAAGCCATAATGGAGCATCTGGAACCTGAGCTGAAACAAATCGTCAAGAGGTCCACCACTCAGATAGCAGACCACGCTTACCAGAGAGGAGAGAACCTGGCCCAGGAGAGCAAGCCAAGGTAAAGCCTGGTGACTGGGAAGACGCAGAAAGCGCACTGGTGGAGGAAGTCCCTAAGCTATGATACCGTGATTTGCTGAAAGTGAAGAGACTGGACAGTTTCTGCAGCATATTGAAACAAAGCAGGTTAATGAGGTAATAAGGTTAATGTTAATTGATGATTAGTGAATGTGGAAGACTACGCTAAGTAGCGAGCTATAAAGAGTAATTCACTATTATGGCTCTGTAAAGGAGTTTTATTAAAGCAGCCTTCTGCTTATTCGTCTGTACTTGTAGTTTTCCCAAAAGAAAAATTTCCCCAGCGTCATTATATAATGATAAGAATCCCAATATTTAAATGAATAATCCTGCTGTTGCATGTGGTCCTCCTAAGTATATTTGAAGTTGACAGTGAAGCCAGTAGACAGCATTCCCTGGGTGTTCGTACTCAGACAGTCAACCAAGTATGAAACACAGTAAAAGGAAGGGCTGGTGACTTCCAGCCTCAGACCATGAAAACAGATATTCTGCTGCCTTAAACCCAGACAAGTCATGGTTAAACACACCCATACACATACAAACAACTTCACACCTGCTGTAGAGGGACTGCTGCATTTTAAAATCAGTCACGTCAGCTCCTGCAGTCGTACGCGTACACTGAGCAGACTCGGGAGCCATAGGTCTCAGTCCACTGACCTTGAACCATTTAGGAGGAACGTCTTGTTTTCTGTCAGAGGTGTTCTCTCTGGCTTCGTCTGCTGTCCTTCTCCTGTTGCTCACTGAATCTCATTTGACCTCAAAGCAATGCTGCTTCTTGCTGATTGCATTACGTTTTCCCTCGTACGTCCAATTCTTGGACTATTGAGTCAGAATGCGTGATGCATGCATTTAGCCAAACACTTAGAGGTTTGTGTGTGCGCTCGTATTTGGAAACATCCACACCTTGTTCTGCCTATGTTCACTTCAACTTAAAGTCAAAGCTTGTTGCTATGGAAACTCCAACCAGTGTACCACTTGTAGGGAACAAGGTTGTTGCATATTGCACACTATATTTTATAGCCTTGCACACTAGCAAGGAACACTTAAGCACTTTACAGCGTATATAGCGTTGTGTGGTTTGCTGCTAGAGGTTTATGTTCTCATTCATATCCTCGCTGATCAGCCACACTGGGGCTGCATTTGCTTTCCAACTTGATTTTACTTTGACAAAGTGAGACCATGCAAGTTCCCACAGCATGCAATCAAGTTATTAGCATGCACCAGTGATCTGTGAGCAGTTTGGTTTAATTTACATCAAATTAGACTTGTTGAACTCATATTCCCCCTTTTCTTATTGCATTACCAAAACAGAGCCTTATTGCTTTTTTTCTTTGTTTTTGGTGTATAGAAGGCGCTGAATCTAATCTGACTCCCTCAGAAAGAGAGCTGATATAAAATGAAGAAACGCATGAATGATCAAAGAACATTAAAACCAAAAGCAAAGTATTTAAAATCCAATTTAAAAACAAGACAAACTCATTGATCACACCAATGATTTCTGTGTCTTTTATTTCTACCTGTTTATTCAAGCGGTCAGTGCAGATTTTTATGACTCTCTGTGTCCATTTCTTTAAGACAGCAGGATGACCTGACACATTTACTTTGTCAAATGTGATGGAAATATGTCCATTATCCTATTGATGACCTAATGTGTAGTCCTGCTACCGTCCTGGCAAAGCGAAGCACACCTGTGATGTCAGTCAGTCAGGGGCTGTGCGTCCACGTGTGAGCTCCCCGCTGTCTCCTCCGACTTTTCATCAGCCACGTGTTTCAGGTTCGATCCTGAGGGGAAATGAGAAGTGAGGTCTCAAAGAACAGGCGATATGGATTAGGATGGCCTCCACTGGGATATAATGAGGAGAACTGCGCTCTCTAGTGTGTGTGTGTGTGTGTGTGTGTGTGTGTGTGTGTGTGTGTGTGTGTGTGTGTGTGTGTGTGTGTGTGTGTGTGTGTGTGTGTGTGTGTGTGTGTGTGTGTGTGCTTGTGGGTGTGCGTGCGACTGTGTGTGTGCGGGTGTGTGTGCCGGGAGGTGAAGTAGGTGTTGCTTTTGCAGTGGTTGCAGAGGTTTAACAAAAAGCAGAGGCAACAAGGTCAGAGCTGTAAATTGTGTCGGTGTCCACCTCTATGCAGGCATACGTATATCATGCATTGTTTGTCCGTTTTTGAAGGTTGTAGTTCCCGGCCTATTCTTTTTCTTGTCTGTTGTCCATGTTTACGCATGAGAAAGTGACAGACGGACACAGAGAGATTCCCTAACTCGTTGGCATTTCACAGCTCCTCCCCGCTTCTCTTCCATTCTTTGAGTTATAGCTCATAGTGATTTGTGCCTGCTTTTCCCTCCATTAATAACATTTACTCACTGCTACTGCCAGTGTACTGACAGACAGCCAACCAAAATGCCCCCTGGTGAAACATCCATCTAGCCTCTGCATTATCCTCAAACCCTCACACGAAACATTGGCCACCTCCCAAAATCTTTATGATGCTTTCCTTTCCTGCAGCACTTACATCTGTGCTAATTTGTATTGAATTGGCATTAATAAGGTCTGGGATCTGGTGCTTTTGAGTATAAATAACAAAATTGTTTGTTTTTGGCAAGCGCAGCCTTTCTAAATTTTATATTTAGTTTATTTACTTTTTGTATGATTTACTATTTAAGCATCAGGCTTGTTTTTCTCAGTTAAATGAGCATAAACACTAATTAGAAACTAACTCCATCAGGGACTTGAAATAGCTTTTGCAATGTAGTAACCTATGAAAACAGGCTTTACTTACAACCCATTAAATAAAAGCCAATTGAAATGCCAGAGGAGCATATTAAAACACTAGTGGTAGACAAACAAAAGCATGACTGTATTTATATTAACAGTAATATCGCACTCAGTGCCATGGGTGCAGCAGGTGCTCATTCAGACTCACATAATTTAACCTTTGCTTTGAAAGCTTGGTCCTTGTACAGAAAGCAGATATGGCAAAGTCTGCATGAAAACACGCGTCGATGAGGCGACTATGACTTTCTAATTCAGAGTGTAGCACTTAGATCAAGTGGAAGGTCAGTTTGGTTGTGGCTGCACTCTATTCTTCAGCCAGAGCCTTTTAGGACTAATGGGAGAAGCTGTTCTCTGGATTCCAGCTTGGGCAGCTCACTACTTTTCAATAGTCACCCTAGGTGTTAGTTTACTACTGCTCAAAAATATGTGTGAATGGGTTCTCTGGATGAAAACAGAGAGCTGCGTCACCTACTGGGAATGTAGTGTACTTGATTGTTTTTACCTTTTCATGATGTTGAACCCATCCATTCCATCCATCATCGCGAAGCTGGATGTATTTGCTGTTGTCATTGGATGAAATGCAGGCACATAAACATGCATTTAAAAAGGCATAACAAAACACATTGTGAGGCTGAGCCCAAGCAGGACAATACTCCTCTCCCAAGGCAGGTGTTGCTATAAACTCACGCTGCTGTAATGCATGCTATGAATTCAGGAAGCGGTCCGTAATCATGCCAATATTCTGGGGTCCTGTTGTGTGTAGAACTGTTAACTTGCAGGCTGGCACCACCAATATCACCACATGCTCATAAGTCATATTGTCCCGTCTGCACAATATTAAAATACAGTAGAATCAAAATCATCTGGATACTCAGGAGCAAGTAGTAGGAGTAAGCTATTTCCTTAACAAACAAAATGTTGAGTCAATGCTGGTAGAGTTTCTTAGCTGCTGAATTGGACTGTGGATGACGAGGATATGGACAAATAACTACATAATAAATTTAGAGTTGTATAAAAATGTATTATGACTAAAGTAACCCAAGATCTCTCCACAGTTTGTGTTCTTCATTACCTGCGTTTGTCTCTCTCTGTCTCCCTCTGCAGGCTGCTGCTGGAACTGCTGGAGCTTTTGTTTGATAAGTTCAAGGCTGTGGCCCAGGCTCACAGCGTGGTGTTGGCCCACCTGCAGGAGATCGCTGTGCGGTGTCCGAGTGGGCCCCACGAGGAAGGCATCAAGCTTTACGAGCAGGCGGACGTTTCTGCCAAAATCCAGACCGTGCTGCAGGTGAGTTTTGAGCAGTGGTGAGGCTCACAGGTAATACTCAATACTGAATGGGATTCAAATTCTTGTGATCCGTGTGGTGAAGTTGGACAACCAGCAGATTCCTTTTATTTCTCACCCACTGTTTCCCCATTCAGATGTGTTTAGTCTTGATTTGTTTTACACTCTACCCTTTTAAAACAGTGTTTTGATTCACCTTTTCCTAAACTACATGTGTCATCAGTAGAGAAACAGGCAGCAGTGTGACGCATAGTGATGAACAGACAGGGAAAGCTTGACTGGCTGGATTAATTTGAGGTTCTTTAATTGGCATGTATTTATGCTGGCTCCTTGCTCCCTTCTTCTGTTTGATTGGTTCAGGGGATGAGCAGCTGTTGAGCTTGACCTATTGTGAATCTCTGAGGAAGATCTGTGTGTGATTGTGTCTGTGTGTGTTCATGCCCAAGAAAGCATCATTGTCTCTCACGCTCATTTGCTGGAAGCTGTGAACGTGGATATCATCACACACAAGCTATTGTAAATCTTACTCACTTAAAGATGATGGTGTATGTCTTTATAGATGATGGTGTATGTCTTTATTTACATGTAAACTTTCCAATAAAGACACAGAATGTAGATATTTAGTGTTATAAAAAGTAGCTTAATATGTAGCTAAATATTTTCCCACCACATTGTTTTGACCCATCATAAAAGTATAAAAATGGAGAAGGATCACATGATCACATAATGCATTGAAAGTGGATCTTTTTTTAGCTGGGGCTACGGCTCGCCTGCTTCCAATAACCTCAGCTTTTTCCAGCTGGCATGCTTGGATGCGTAAAAACAGGCGCGTTTAGGTGTGTGAATGTGCATAGGCATGTAGTGTGATAGCTCGGCTCTACCAGTGCTGTTGTAGCAGGCATTAAGGCATTCCCCAGCTCGTGACCACTGCCAACACCCAGTTGCCAAGGGCTCCGCTCTCCCTGCGATGCGAGATAATGTGGTCTCTTGATTAGAATGCTCATTATGTGAAATGAGGTTTTCTTATTCACTCACTCGTGTTATTATTTCCTTACCGATAGTATCAATACGACGGCCCCTTTCTCCTCCGTCCATTTCTCTCATCTCTTCGTTTTGCTTTGTTGTGCTCTCCCTCTCTCCATTTCCATTTCCCTTCCTTCTCCAGTATCATTCCTTCTGTCTCTGTATTACAGGCTCTCAATTTCCCAACACCTTGTGCGTACCCCTTTTTCTCCTTGTAATTTCCTTCTTAATCGCATTATCTCGCTTCCTTCTTCTCATAGCTCCCATACTCCCTATCAACTCTCTTTTGCATACCCCTTCATTTAGCGCTCTCTGTTTTAGAGAGCCTCATATCAGCAATAAGGCAAATTAAATTCCTCCTGTTCCCATAGTGGCTCTGGCAGGTTTTATTGGATACTGAGACTGTTCTATATGTTATACCTTTATATACCTGAAACCCACTCAGCCTGCCTCAAAACCTAAAATGATCATAAATGATCTATTTGTTAGTTTCTCAACTTGTGTCTAACAAGTTTCTCCTTTTTACTCACCTATCTGCTGTAGAATCCTTTTTTTATTATACTTCCCTACTACCTATGGAATATATTATTTCACCACTACTGTCAACTTGAACAACCTATTAACTGGACACCACGAGAACGAGAGTTTTAGTATCAGTTTCATTCTTTCACAATTAAAGCAGTTGAACCTCTGCCCATCTTGTTGTGAACTTATTGCAGTTCGCGTCTTTGACAACCATGGAAACCTCCTGGGTAGGTATTATCTTTTCTCCACTTTGAGAAGTGGAGAAACCGGGTTGACCTTTCCACGCATGACATACCAGCCGACAGATGCAGGAGCCGACAGAAACACAGGGTGCACCCAGTTACAAGGCCTTGGCTGAGAAACACTGTTCATCATGTGTGACTGAGGCCCGGTTGGCTTTTTACAATGGGGAGTAGGTGAAGAGGCTTTTGAGAGACAAGATTCATGTATTGCCTTCAATCCTTGCTTCGAAATAGTGCATTTGGTTTGGCTGCTTGTTTGTTGCCGTGTGGAAGTATTGATTAGAAGCATGAAAGGCTGGATCATAATTGGTAGTATTGATGCTGGAAGGAGTGTTTTATTGCTCCTACTTGATTTTTCAAGCCTCCTTCAGTAGAATCTGTTTGCGTATATGCATTGATTATTCACAGCATTATCGAATTTCCATTTCTAAGTGTACGTCATTGCACTTCAGTATCCTTCTCCTGCTGCCTTGTTCCCTTTTCCATCAGAACCTGCCCTGTTCTTCAAAGCCATCTTGATTCAGTGAGTGGAATTTGTGTGTATCCATAAATGTTTAATGTCTTTCTTTCGCCGCGTCCAAAAAAGTGCAGCACAGCACCAGCACAAAATTGAGGTAACCCGTCTGCTTGCAAAGATTCAAGCGTTAGCCCAAACAGCGGAAGCGCCACAAGTTCCCTTTGAATCATTAATGACATGGAAGTTGCAACACTTTGCCAGGTAATTGGGTAACGCAGTTCATAAAAGATCACAGTTCACAAACCCGTCCATGCATTCTTCATTAAGACCACCTCGTTGCAGTGTCATTTAATGTAGAGTGTCTCTGGCTACGGACGCCCGTCACCCTCTGACCTGGATGACCGTTGAGCTTCAGGTGTGTGAGTTCGTTAATTATCTCACCATTTGTGCATTCTGGGAGAATTTGTGGCTGGGTGATAGCATGCTGTTGTCTGCCATCAGCATGTGACCAGAGTGCAAATCACACTTTTAATGAGTTCCTCATTGACAGAAGGAATCTAGACTAAAAACTGTGGATGAATACTGACTGTGGGCTTTCTGATGGACGTGATTTGTACATTATAGATGCTTGACTGGACAACTCTTTTATATTTTTACTATTACTCATATTTTGTCCTTGTGGGTTTCCTTCAGGGACACTTGCCTCCCACAATACAAAAATACAAAAGACATGCACTTAAATTAATTGATGACTCCAAATTAACCAAAGCTGTGAAAATGAATTGAATTGTTTTATGTGTTTGTACAGTACATGCCCATCCTGACTGTACACCCTCCTTTGCATTGATAGCTGGGCTCAGCTCCAGCAACCTCTCAACCCTTAAACAGGATGAGCGGTTTAGATAATACATGCACTGATGCATGTAATAAATGGCCCTTTTTCTCATATAGCTCTTGGGATATTATTGCAAACCAAGTTTTCTAATACTATTTCCCAGTTTTTATGTGTTATTTTACAACATTCTCGCTTCTAGAGCCAGCAGCTTTATCTAAAACAGCATCTTAAATACTTCATAAAGATTTTACTGCCATGGATTACCCAGGGCAAAGCTGGGGGTGTTAAATGTGTGCCAAAATATTAAAACATACAAATGGCTTAAATATGCATTGCCTTCCCTCAGCTCCTCAGCAGAGTGAAACCAAGGCGAATTGAACTGCCAGAGAGCAGCCAGAAGACAATGATCTCTTTTAATTAGATATGAAGAGCAGACAACGCTACGTTGTTCGCGCCCAACATTTTAATCAATGTGTCACATTTATTCTGCCCTCCAAAGCTCTGTCATATTTACTCATTGCCGGAGCACAGTGAAGTCTATCACATCCAAAGCACCACCCTTCTCACATCAAGAGTTAATTCAACACTGATAGGAAGGTTTTTTTTCAGCCATTTTCTTGACTTGTTGATTAAAAAGGGAAGATTTAGTAAATTGACAATGTCTCTAAGCAGATACTTTAATTACCAGCGGACTCCAAGATCTCATTGTTGAAGTGTACACGCTCTTTATGAAAAATCCAAAAGGTTGATTTGTAACTAAGCAACACACCTCCCTTCATTCACATGAATAATAGTCACTGTAAGTACGCATACGAATGCTTTACATCGCAAAACATGTTGAAGGCACAGCAAGGACACAGAATAGAATGGGTCTTACTAAACATCTTCCTTTCCTCCCTCAGCAAGATGGTCTTCAAAGGATTGACTAGACGTGGCCGACATCAGGTGGGAACCCCCACCGCTTAACGCTAGTTGAGTGCGGTGGGAGTAGTTGTAGCCGAAGCTCTGTCTGAACTTGTGAAGGTTATTGAAGTTTCTGGAACACAATCAATACAGGGTGTATACAGAACCCTTTCTTTGATGGCCAAGGACACTTTGGGCTTTAACTTCAAGCTAGCAGCAAGGGATATCAGTCAATATGTTTTGTGACAAGACACCAGCCAAGGGATTTAGTGGGGAAACAGCCTCTTTCAATAAAGCCTTGAGAAAATACAAAGTGCTGAGATGCTTCTCCCAGCCGCTTTCAAGACGCGGTAATAATAAAGGGAGGAAGCAAACAAGGAAAGAGGAAATTAAGTGATATTTATTTCTTTAATTATAGTCAATTGACTGGCGAGTTTAACCAATGACAAGTGCTCACCTGCAAAGCCTCGAGTGATGCTCTCCTAATTGCAGTGATTTGTTGGACGTACAAGCTCTAATGGAAGAAAATGGAAGATGAGTATCGCCTTTCTCCAAGCACAAAGTGTGACATTTGGCGCAGCATAAATAAGTGGCAGTGCTGGTAATGAATGAGAAAGGCAGACTTCCATGAAGCCGTCCTGCTTGTTTCCTACAACCTGTAGCTGATGTGAGTCTTGGGATGAAGCCCAAGCCCTCAAACGCAGACATACATTCGAGCTGGCGTGAAGGCTTAAACTTTATCTTATTATCCAGTGTGAACATCCATTTACCACCTCTCACATGCAAAGTTTTTGTAAATTCAGCCTCTCCTCACCTTTTTCCTCACTTTTTTGTTTCTCGGTCAACTATGAAGACCTTTTGAGTGGTTGTCACAGTGGAAGTCATTGAACCAAGGTCACGTACAGGTCCCTTTTTGCGCAGACGTGATGTTTAAATGTCTGATTTTCAGTCTAAACTGCTTAAAGAAAGAAGAAAATGTGAAATCAGACATGAGTTTGTTTCCATCTGCTACTAGCAGTTGCCAGTTGAGAGTGGGAGACCGTGTGTTAACATTATATTTGTGTCATTTCTATAAACGTCTGATAGCCAAGCCAGTTACATCAGATGTTCCCAGCACTTCAGCTTTCATTTTGGTCACGGCTAATTAATATTGGTGATTGGTAGGTCTGTTAGATGCAGGTTTGGATTGTTGTGATGATCTGGCTGCAGCCAGCTCCTCTGCATCACCAGCTTTCTCCTCATTACAATGCTTTATGTGTGTTTCAGTGCTTTCACCTTATACTTTTTCATCTTTTTATTTAACTATGCAGAAAACTTTCTAAAATAAAAGTAAAAGTGATCTTACTGTATATGTTTGACCTGGTGGGTACATGGGAGAATGGAGGAAAGAAGAGCAAACTGTCTTGTTCATTGTGTGACGACAGGTACAGTACAGAATGTTCAGGTCATGTTGGTAGGTGCCCCATTTGATTTTTTTGAGGTAAGTAATTGATCTGCAAAACACTTGTTGCCTCAAATTAAACAAACAAATGTTTTATTCATTTAAAACTAATTATAGCTATGTTCTCTTTAAAAATGTTATTAAGGAACATCGTCATATTTTTTATACCACTACAGGTAGTAACATTTCTCCAGGTGTTTTACTCGTAGTAAATGACATCACAAGAGAAGTGAAGTTTATTATAGGTGTTGAATAGGAGTGTGGCCTTGCAGGCACGGTTCCCTGCTATAGTTGGAATATTCAATGCTAGGCAACTAAGTTGAGGCTTTATTGTATGGAGCAGATGCCAGGGAGTGCTTTGTGGGTGGTTGTTGACTTATCTGTGTAGTTTGTACTTTGTGGATATTTAGTTAAGATAAGTAGAATAGCTGACAGCTGGAGATGAGCCACTCACCGCACTTTAAAACACAATACTTCAAGAATAGATTGTTGCTAATTGAGTGTGTTGCTGCCAAGGCACAATATTCATGTTTACATACATGAAGGAAGTTGGTTTTAACTGACTCCTCAGTCGCTGGTGATGGGGGTGTGGATTCAGCAACAACTGGTTATTGATTGGAGTTCCCCCATTAGCATTCTGTTTGCCATTCTTCCTCCACCTATAATCACTTGCTGTCTCTGCTCTCCACAGCTCCTTCCCGCCTTTTCCTGCCCTTCTTTCCTTTTCTCCTTCGGTGCTACTCTCTGCCTCCCATCCTTCCATCTTCCTGTCTGTCCTAGCAGTGTAGTTAATTGTCTCCAAAGTTCACTCTGTCTCTGGGCTAATGCAATTTAAGTAGGGTCGGAGCCCCTTCATCAGCCCAGCACTGGCATTTCATTAAGTCTACTTGGGTGTTAGCTTGCATGGAAGTGGGGGGTTTTGCCCCATCAGCTCATCATTAGTAATTAATACACTGATAGGATTAACTACATGAGGCAAGTGCAGGCCCTGGTGTTGCCAGTTGCGATACGGCCTCTAGCACCGCCTGTGATGAGGAAAGTGTATTAGGAGTAACAGGGTGTGTGGAGGAAGACTGAGTGTGCATGTTTAACTTTTGCATTCACATTTACAGCCTAACGATTTGACCCCACATGCATTTAATTTCACATTTTTGCATTTTATTTTGCACTAAAATGATACTGACCTCTTTCCCCAACACATCTGCCTTTGCATGTATAAGTGCAAAGGCCCGCATGCGTGTGGACTTGAATTAGCATCAGTACTAGCATGTGAAGGCTTTCCCATGCATGACAGGGGGTGCTCTCACAATGTTAATTACATCATTATGGTCAGGATGGATCTCCATCTGCTCTGCCATTACTCCTGTCCCGTTCTGGGCTGACCCACACTGCGCCTCAGAATTAGACACACACGGGCTAAATGGCCCTGTTAAATTATGAAGCTATTAGATATGGGAGGCTATTTTAGAACATATGTATTCACACAGAGAGGGATGAGGAAGGGGCGAGAGAGAACGGGAACAACGCAACGAGTTAGACGGAGCAGATGAGAGAAAATAGAATTGTGAGGAATGAGAGATTTTGAAAAATGAGAGCCAATCAAAGCAACACAGGGAATGTACAGATATAATGATAGAGTAGAGGAAGTTAACTTTCTTTGTCTGGACAGAGTTTCAATGCGCTTGTCCTATTGTTAGAAGTTGATAAGATTTTTATGAAGCATGATAAGACGTTGATGGATTCCACCATGGATCATGCAGACGGAAAAGGGAAATGGAGGACAAGAATTTAACAGTGGTCATCAGAAGCGTTCAGTCATGTCAGTGGCCTTGTTCCATCTTAAAGTTAGGGTTGTTTTGACTTGATAATGTCTAATACCACGAAGACCATTCTGCTTCAAGGGCTGTAAGACGATCGTCTAGATACACGTTTCTGTTGAATTAAGCTTTTCTTAGTTGTAAGTATGATGATCACAGTCGGCGACAGAGCGACTGGGAAAACCAACTTAAATCCTCCTGTTTTCAGAAGCACCTCAATTAGCTGCGCTGCAAGGCAGTATCACACCGACAGCCTAATCCAGACATTCAAATCAAATGCAGCACTTTTTGCACTTCCACACTACAGTAATTTTTGGTTTAAGCCTGTATGGGAATGAGTTCCACAGAGATAGAGCCTAGTCTGATGGCGTGTGCATGACCAAGTGAGTGTGTGTTGTATTTTACTAGCCATAGAAAGTAGTCGTAGGCAGTAGTTTTATACATATTGTTACATTGTTATTGGGTTGTTTTGAATTCTGATCATATTTTACATAGTTAATGTTATCATATTAAATAAGCAATAACTTTTGTTATGGTTTCTTTGTTTCAGTCTCTCTCTATGTTTATGGACCAGTTTACAGTAGTCTTATACAGACAGTATTACACAAATCCGTGAATCTCTTTCACGCTAAACAATTGGCATCAAAATAATAGTGAAACATTTGCTGTGCCTTAAACTTTCTGCTATCGACCAAGGAATCTGTCTTTGCTTTAGGTTCTGCTGATGGAGTACCTTGATGTGAAGAACAGCCGCAGTGCCACGGAGCCCTCAGCTCAGCTCTCCTATGCCAGCACCGGCAGCGAGTTTGCTGCTTTCTTTGCAAAGAAAAAACCCCACCGTGCCAAGCAGTCACTTTTCAAGTAAGGACCCACTCTTAACTGTACTTAAATGTCCAAATGGAAAATATTTCTCTGCGTATAGGAGTAGTGCTTTTTATTATTACACATTCTAACATCTTCAAATGAAATACACAGAAACAAGACTTACATTAAAGTCACATTATTATAAAGTCACTATTCTAAAGCCAATAATGTGATTTTTTTAATATTGTTTTCAGTACTACTGTATTTTGTGGCCATTCGTTGACCCTTTGTATATTTCGCAGGTTTGAATCCTCTTCCCATGCCATCAGCATGAGTGCCTACCTGAGAGAGCAGAGGCGAGAACTCTACAGTAAAAGTGGAGAATTACAAGGTGAGAGAGTGGAGGCTACAGAGAACTCATGAAGAGCCAGATAGCGTGAGTTGAGATGACCAGGCAGACGGTGTGAAAAGTGTTGACAAAGCGGTGATAAAATGGTAAAGTGGGCCAGAGAAAATTAAAGGTGTACACCAAGGGGTTGGCTAAGGAAAAAGCAGACACCGTAGTAAAAATAGAGATCTATTAGGCAGTCAGAAAAGGCAGGAGAATGTGTGGAGAGGGGATTTGGGGAAATGGAGAGCAAGGTGCTGTGTTGATATAAAGGACATGCTGCAGGTCAAGAAGTTACACTCAGGAAAAGGAGGGCAGGTGACAGGGGTGTGGAGAGGAAGGCAACCATAGAGAGATTGACGAGAGGCAGAGAGCGGGGTGACTTTGCACAATTCTCCTGCAGGGAGAGAAGCCATGAAAACTTCTCCCTCGCACACACATGTAGAGAGCTACACAGCCAGACTCTGGAGAGCCCCGGCTGCTGAACTGCCCCTGCTTCTTCTCTTTCTCTCTCTGACTCTCTGTTTCTCTGCCTGTGACCTTGAGGTTTCAATCAGCGGTACCTGACAGCGCTGTTTGTCTGCTACTCTTCCCATTTTTACCCCAGACTCTTGGCAATGCCCGAATAGCAGAGAGAAAATAAATGTGTTTAATCTAAGGGACTACAACACATGAGCGAAATGATGCGTTGAAGTTATTAAACTGACATTTGAGGGTTAACTACTTGAATGATGTTGAATTATATTAAAAATAACAATAACAACATTAATAACAGCTTTGCAGGTTACTTCAGTGCAGACTGTGGTTGTAGTTTTTGACAAGAAGCCCCACTCTTACAATAGGTAGTCTGTAAATGTATTCAAAATGTACTACCTCAGTCTTACAAAAAGAGCACTGATTAACTGTGGATAAAGGAAAATCCCAAATGGTCTTCAAATAACGGCTCACTTTTTTCTCTTTCCATCTGTCCGTGCCTCGGAAAGGGATTGGGGGGGGAGAAAAATATTTTTTTTGACTGGCTGAATGCCTCGAAGCGTTTATAAGAAGATGAGATTTCTCTGGGCTTTCATTTCACCTGTCACAATGCGTAGCACCGGCCACAAGCCCAGGCCGAGGCCTGAATGGCTGCAGAGAGATTGAAGGAGTAAGAAATCATTTAGAAAGTGAAATAAGTCGACTGCGATGGAGGGAGGGAAAAGATGGATGGAGGGGAGGAGGGAGGGAGAGGAAGGTTAAAAGTCATTGTTTTCATCAGGGTCCAGCGAAGAAGCTATTAAGAGATTTCTGAAGGAAGAAATTAGAAAAATATGTATTGAGATGGTGTGGAAAGGGACATTTTCTCTCTCTTCAAATTAAACTGACTGCAGGGACGGCGTGAGCGAGAGGAAAAGAGTCAGAATTGAGAGATTGACTTGATGAGTTCTCCTGGCTATGGGATTACTCAACACTTAAAGCTTAGTCATGTGTGTCTCTTAGTCTCTCCACTTGGAGTTTCCTCAACTCTTTTTTTCCCCCTCAGCGGTCTACTTCAAGTCAATATAGTTATTAACTCCAATGCTCACCAAGACAACCTTGGAAAGAAAAGTTAGATTGTTCCTTTTAAATCCACAAATGCACCCAACAAGCTATGACGTAATGAGATGATAGTGGCTTGTGCAGAGGTTACTTTTAACACACTCTGACACTCTTGTACAAGTTTGCGGCGTGTCTGTAGGGAAAATCCAAACAGCAGTGTGTAATGATATTGTAACTTTTGTAACACTCAGACTCCTCTAATGGGTTTTAAATTAATCTGTAATATGTGCAATATGTACGTTACGTCCCCTGGGGCTAGGACTACCATATATCATTAAACACAGACACACACAGGCGCATATTCACATGCCTCATGTACGCATGCAAACATCCTGGGACTTAATTGCTTGTTTTCTTCACTGAAGCGCATCTCCTACACTTCAATTAATCCAATGCATCATCTGAAGGCTTTATTACATCTCCACATGTAGCCACATCTGGAACAGTGGATCTGAATGTAGTGAATGTGTGTCTGCACAGCATATAGTATTGATATGTACAGCAGATCCTCAGCTGCGTCTGTGTGTGTGTGTGTGTGTGTGTGTGTGTGTGTGTGTGTGTGTGTGTGTGTGTGTGTGTGTGTGTGTGTGTGTGTGTGTGTGCGCGCATCTTTGACATAAGCACTACTTCAGAATCACAGACCCTCATCCAGATTCAATCATATTCCCTATGAATAAATAATGAAAATAACAATATTCCAGCTGCAGATGTGTTGCCATGCCCAACATAGTCCTCTGTGTTCCTTCCAACCTCCAGACTTTTATGTCCTCACCCTACTCTGTTTTTTATTGTGTCTGCAGTGTGTGTGTGTGTGTGTGTGTGTGTGTGTGTGTGTGTGTGTGTGTGTGTGTGTGTGTGTGTGTGTGTGTGTGTGTGTGTGTGCAGTGGATGACCCAGTGGTCATCTGGGAGGTGAAGTGTGAATATATCTTAATAACGACTGCAGTCTTGCCCCACGCTGAGCTCGTAATGCATTTATAGCATTCCTTTGATTTTATTTCTCTTTGTGCTGTGACCGTTCATTGTGTTTGGGCCTATATTACCTTGCCCCAGGGCACGTTTGAAGTGACAACTCCACCCCTGTACACAACCTGCCTATCACCACACCACACCTGCCCTGGATATAAACACACACACTTCAAACTTCCTCCTTTCCCCACTGACACGCACACACATCCAGTATGAACACCCCCATTCCCAGCTCTGTCACACATCTGACACCTTACCCCACAAAGATGTAGTCATAATCAACTCATTTCACACATTCCCCGTTTGTCTTTTGATATTCAAATGCTGTTATTCGCAGGGTGTCCAGCAAACAACACAAAAGCCGTCTCCTCTGTGCAAGCATTTTAGTTACAAATGGATCTCCTGCCTAGCCCTCAAAAACGAAGCCTGGGGTAGAGGAAAAAAAGAGCCTGTGTTGTTTCAGGGGCTTCTTGTTTATATATAATAGCATCATGTTCCCATGAGAGAGGCAGGAACAGGGAAGGGGGTGGGGGCGAAGGAGAGGAGTGACTGCTGGGGGGCAACCAGAAGTGGTGTTCCTTGTCAAGCTAATTTGTGCACCCCAACGGGGAGAGGAGGTGCAAATGGAAAACTGTCTAGTAGGAGACATGAGCGTGGAGGTGCTGCTGGGTGGGATATTGGGTGGGGCTGGCAGATGTTGATAGCCGCATGTTCACAGGAGAGTGTGCGCTGGTAAGGTGAAGTCGCAGAAACAGTGTGTTCCTGCCAAGCGATGTGTGATGCTGCACACGTGGCCAAACGGGATTGGGATTATGTTTAGGGAAAGGTCAGTGTGGGCTCATTAGGGAGAGCTCAGAGGAAGCACGCCCCCCATTGATTGTTTATTGTGAGTCACATCTTTGTCATTTAGACCATTTCTTTCCACATATTACCCTATTCGCATGTAACTGTTCCTCATCGTGTATCACACTCCAGTCAATCCAGTAAATCACTTTTAACTGCAAAATCACTTACTTGCAATTCAAATGATTGTTTTTCCAATAATTCATTCTCTTTGTTTGTTGTCAGAATTCGAGCATACTGTGATGGTTGCTCACGCGTCTCTGGGATTAATCGATACTTGACTTCCATTGACCTTGCAATTACAATTTATCATATTTATAAATGAAACCTTAGGTGGATTTGAACTTTGTTGGTTAAAAAGTCAATAATAATTAGGGGATTATGATTCTGGAATGCCAGAGACACCTGCTTAGCTGGGATTGATGCCCTGCTCTTGATGTTTTCTTGATGCTCTTCATACACTGGCTCTGATCATCTCTCTTTTCTCAGTGTTAGATTTCACTCTTAGCCATTTGACAATTGCTGTTTTTAACAGATTTGTTTGTATTAACATGAAAAAAATTATCTGAAAATCATAAACACATTGAATTCTTTACAGTAGCTGATGTATCAAATAAAATTATGTTTAAAAATTTAAACACACATCATATTAGTGACTAATGAAAGCTAAGCTTCTGGCCATGACGTATGTGCAGGTTATGTTTATGCATGCTGAGTTATGTCATACATGACAAGCCTGACATGCTTTACATTACCTGACTGACATGTTGTTACTGAGTCTATGCGGCCTCAGTTCCAAGCAGAACTGTCACCAGAAAATGATGTTTCCCCTCTTGCCCCAGTGTCAGACCTTTATGAATTGCTTTGTTCCAGCAGCAGCGTCACTGGGCTTGTAGATAAAATGTAAGGTACCTGGGTTACCTGACAGGCTATTACTGCGCAGAGCTGTTATTTGTGTTCAGCATGAAAGCAAATATGGAACAGTCCTGCAGGAACACAGACCCAGTCTCCTGAAGATGCTCTTTGCAGTTATTTAGCATAGTCTGTGTTAGCTTGAAGTCATCATGTTCAAATATCCCTTGGATTTGCCCTTAGATATATTTTGTAAAGGTGCATGATAATTGTTAACCCGTATTAGCTTCCCCATGGGGCAGCATGGTGGTGCGCTGGTTAGCACTATCTCTTTACAGCCAGAAGCCGCCGGCTTCAAATCCACTTGCTGTCGTTCACTGTGGACTTTGCATATTGTCCCCATCCGTGTGCTTGGGGTTTCCGGCTCCGTCTCGCCTCCCCCTCCCTGAAATCAGGTTTCCAGTTTTCTCTCCATGTGGGAAAGTGTGTGCTATTATCTTTAGTTTTCTGTGAGATAGCATAATAGCAAAAGAGCGGCGCACAGCATGTTTTCTGTTTAGAATGAACTCTGCAGCATGAAAACATTTACAGATTGACTGTGATCTGAATAGTTTATGAAGCAGGTGCCAATTCACAGAGTTGAATTCTCAGCTACTGTGGGACCTGTAATTCAATTACAGTTGCCGTGGTGCTAAAAGTAGCAGAGCGAGGCTCAGACTGGGTGAAACATGCCGCGCTGGTTTTACTTAGTGTCCCTCATCAAGCTTGTGATTAGGGAAGGACGCTTTCAGCGTTGCCGGCATTTGATTCATTATTGCTATGTCAAATATTTGTGGACTTACTGAAATGAGACCTTTTACAGAATCTATACAGAATTGATCACAGTATATTGCACCTTGTTTCTTCAGCTTGTTTAGCTTCTGTGGCCTTTCACTCCTGGACAAAATGTGAATCACAGATGATTATCCAAAAATAGACCAGCAACACCTGCTGAAATAGCTCAGCCCAGGGGTAAAACTGGATGTCAGCCATGATTACTCCTACATAAGCCAAAGCCCCCTACATTAAACAGGTTTTATTCACTCAGCCCATACATGCACTGGCCCTGAAACCAAAAGGACTGACAAATGTGAAAGCAGCTTTTCATTATCATGCACCAGACATTGTGGGGTGATACAGAATTATGAGCTTTTCACATGAGGTCAATATTTACTTTACATCAAATGCTGAGGAGATGGAAGAACGAGGGACAGAAACGACAGGGGCATAAAGAGGACAACAGGAGGAGAATGGAACAAGGTTGTAATCGTTTACACAGTGTGGACATTTAATCAGAGAGAAAGAGGTTGGTCTATTTTTACAACCTGAGGCTAATTTTAATCAGCATTGGTCTTGTCATTATTGGCGCCTTCTGCTGCCACCTCTTTGTTTATTTTTAATCTCAGACCTGCTGATTGGAGAAGATGGAGGGATGAGCAAATGAGGAAAAGGGACGGAGCGAAGGATAAAACGGTGCAAGAAGGGCATTTGGGACTTGAGGGTGTAGAGACCTTGGCGTGATGTAGTGGCTTCACCAGCCAGACAAATAAGCAGCCACATTTCTTTCTTTACCAATGCAACAGGCTGTTCCACAGACGGATAGGATGCTCAGTGTGTGGTCTGATTCCCTGCTGAGTCCAAGCAAAGAAATGATATCTTGGTCTTTCATACACATGTGTGCTCTTCATCATTATTTATGTTATCAGAGGCATGGCTGGTGTAGTTTATTCAGGACTGGGTGTGTTGCTGTGGTGGCGTTGCCTTAGCTACTGGGTGGAAATGTAACATACAGACAGAGAATCGCAGTCACACCATTTGACTAAATTGGTTTCTAGCGTGTATTTTACTGTGGGAGTTGTTGCACTCCAATCACAGATGATTGTGATATCATGGTGTGAAACATTTAGACAAACAGCAAGTGTTTCAGCGTATTAGATAAATGTTTAATCTAATTTCATGATTTTCTGCTCGGCTCTAATGTTTGTAGCTACTGTACAGGTTTTTAGCTTGTTTGGAAAAAAAATGGCATTTAAATTTTAGTTGAGGTGGATACAAATATTTAATCTGTTGTATTTAGAATGGAAACCAGTTATCAGATTAAAGCTGCACTGGAGTTTCATAAACAATCATCAAACAGCCCCAGCTGCTCATAAATCCCCGTCCTCAAAATCAGCCATGTTTAGGATTACACCTACTCATGTCTCAGACACTTTCTGCACAATTAATATTCATCCTGTTACCTGAGTGCATTGTTGTCATACCATCACTGACAGATGTGCATTCATTAAACCCAGGACCAGGGAGACACATTGTATGCCACGGTGACATTTTAATAATTAATTCAACTCAATTTGCACCTGAATTTATTTATGCTGTCATTTATTTATGGCGTTTATTCTCAGCTGAGCACTGAATTTGGTCTCCTGGTCGGTGGAGTCGCAGATAGATCCCTTCAAATTAATTTCAATAATAGAAGACGCTCATTTAGAGCCATCGAGACATGAAGACAGTCTGAGTGAAATGGGATGCCCGGAATTGACCAGAAATTCATGCATTATTGACACAGATACTGATCTCAGCAGGTTTTCGTTTTTGTGAGCACGCAGCCGACGCGCGCGCGCACACACACACACACACACACACACACACACACACACACACACACACACACACACAGAGTCGTGTTTCACATCTACGTTGGGACTCACCATTGACATATTGCCTTCCCTAGCCCCTAACCCTAACCATCACAACAAAAGGCAGACGTCTCACCTTTGCTCTAATTGGAACCTAAACTCAATTCTAACCACCTCGGTCATAAAATCACATCTTGACCATCAAAAAAAGCATTTTGGACTGGTGGGGACCTGCCAAGTGTCCCCGCCTTGATAGCGAAAAAAAACATGGTTTATGGTCCCCATGTTGAAGGAAAAACATGTGTACACACACACACACACACACACACACACACACACACACACACACACACACACACACACACACACACACACACATTTAAATACAACACATTTGTACATGGGGGATATTACCTGAATTGATCATTCCTAAACTAATTTTCATCGCATAGCAGCTACAGACAGTCGAGGTCATCAGGGGGTGAAAAATTGAATTATTCTACGTATGTGTTGCTTTCTGCTTGCACAATTTAACTTGTGCGTTCCCAGCCACCGGCACAGATTACACACTTCAATCAAGCAAAGACCATCGGCTTCACTGCGCCTGTTGCTCTGAATACTGTGAACCATTCACATATCAGAGGATCTCACCTAGCATCTTTTAATTAGGATATGTACTGCTGTTGTCCAGTCATGATTGTTTGTCTGTTTGTTTGCCGCTGTTTAATTCTGCTCATGCTGTCTTGCTCAGCGCAGCCAATTGTTTTCATCTTCTTGAGCCTTTCTGGCTCCTGCTTCTTTGTGAGGGACATGATTGTGTGTCAATTACGCCAATCACATAGGTGCCCTCCTGCTAGTCCCAATCAGAATCTAGCCGGAGTGATCACAGACGTCTTTGGTCCTCTGGCGCTGACCTTTTGATAACACGTGGACGCAGGCTCACTGGGTAGAAAAGGCAGATTACAACTGTGATCACAAGACGTGCATGGCTGTTGTAGCGAGACCTGGGCAAACACAGGTTGGGCCCAGTGATGTGTTGTGGTCTAAGCTTTTACCATTCCTTCATACAGTATATACAGTATACACACATTTGCGCTGGAGGTAACTGTTTCTTTGCACTTGTGTCTCGATTTCCTCATCTCACTCTCTCTCTCACACTCACGGCCTCATACAGAAACACACCGATCCCAGGAGTGGAGGAAGTGTGTTAAAGAAGGCATCACACGTTCGTTTCTGTCTCGGCCTAAATCTGCAGACCCGGAATTCATCACAGGATCAAACCTGTTTCTCATCAAACCCAAGAAAGTGTAGCTAATGCAATTTCACTAAGTCAGTGCCCAACTTGATTACATGTTGGCTGGGGAGCGCATGCTAAGGCTGGATGGGTGTGTGTGTGTGTGTGTGTGTGTGTGTGTGTGTGTGATTGTTGTGCTGTTAAAGCCATTGTATCTTATGTACATATGCTCAACTGTATTCCACCTATGCTTTTATGGATAGAAGTTGTGTGTCATGTCTGCTTTGGGCTGCAGAGAGTCCTCCAGGGGGATTTCAGGCAGCTTTGACCACATTAGAATGTGTCAGTTCTTCTTTCCCAGCTTGCAGTTGCCATCCCACTGAGCACCACACCTCCACACACCCCTCCTACTAATCCTGGATCAAACCACACACACACACACACACACACACACACACACACACACACACACACACACACACACACACACACACACACACACACACACACACAAACTCCGTCCAGAGAGGGCTGGCAGCAGTTTGGTGGCATCCTGACCTGAAAGCGGAGCCACCCTGTCACGTCTAGACAACTCCGAAGAATCCCATGCATATTAATGCCAGCCTATTTAATATTCATCAGTGCTATGCCCCGTTGGCAGCTGGTCCCAGACCCCATGGATCAATGAGGTCTCTTCCTCACTGCTTTGTCTGACACGGATGCAGATGTTTAGAGCATGAAATTAAATTGGTCACCGTCACTGGAAGTACGTACGGGCTGGTCTGTGTGGTGCACGTGTTGGCGTGCGTGAAGTGTGTGTGTACTTGGGTACCAGGTAATCAAAGCTTTCGGAGCAAGTAACGCTAAGTTCTCCGGAGTCTGTGACGTGTGGATGTCGTTCATGGGAACCTGAGTGTTTGCAAGTTGATGACTAGGAAGCAGAAGTTTAGCCGGCTGACGATGAGAGAGAAGTTTGTGACTGGGTGAGGGCGAGGAGAGGAGCGCGTTGGCGGCGGCTTTGTTTAGGTGCCTGTAATAGAGTCTTAATTGAATCAGCACCTAAGGAGGTATGAAAGGATAGAAAGACGGAGAGAGAGGGACTTTTAGCGAATTGGACCTCATCTCTGTCTCCACTTAGCAACACGAAAGTGAAGTTACCGCACAAGCAAATTTCATGGCAACAGGCTGAAATCAGAAAGTCGTGGATGGAAATGAGCGCTTCCCCCGTCATTATAATGAAAGTAAGGGGAGTGTTGTCTCCCCCACTTTTTAAATGAAACTTGTTCCATTAGAAATGTATTAGGGAGCCGGGCAAAGGGAACAATGGGTTGATATGCATTTGAATGCAGGGCTGGGATGAGTGCGCAGGTAAGGCAGGCAGCTTTCGCACGGCGGCGAGGCGTCTTTGTGTTATATCACACAGGCTTTGCATTGGACATGGAAATGAAACAGAAGAGCCAGACTTTCTGCCAAGCTGAAACCTCCGCCATTTCAGAACACAACCTCACCCTATCAGCGTAGCTCGGATCACAGACTTGTTTGATTTATATTCAGAGTTTCCACTTAACTCGCTCAGCTCTGTCGACGTGGCGTCGCACCTCTTTTAAACTGACCAGAGTTCTACGGAAAAGTGCAGTCAGCAAGTTGAGGGTGTTCTTCTTAGAAACTTTTCTCAGAAACTTTTCCCTAAACATTTCCCACACAGGGTTAAAAATCCTTTGGTTTGAATAATAATATCTGTTGTCTGTTGTTGCAGTCCTTTGTGTGTGTCTTGTCTCTCTGCGACGTGGGACTTCTAATAAACAACATTGTGTTGATGGCATGAAGACAGGAAGGCTCCCGCCTCGCCTTTAAGTTAACGTGTGTGCATGCAGCCATGCGTAACGTTGCACTGAAACTGTTCTGCATGCACACACACACGCACACACAACGCCTCCGCAGTTCGCTGTATTGACAATGAGTCGCAATTTCTCCCCCATCAATTATATTGATTACTTCAGGATGAGTGGAGGTAATGAGCTTCGGTCTTCCTTCTCTCCCCTATGATCTCCCCACTTCCCCTGTGTGCAGACACCCACCCCACCCCCCTCCCCTCTGCGCTGTCTAACCCGCCAACTCCTTTCTGAGCATGGTACAGGGCAGTGATTTTCTGATTAACCCTGTTAGCCATGGGCTCTGCCCATGCAGCGAGTAGCATGATTTAGGTTTGTGACGGTCAGACACTGATTGAATGACGTCTTCTATTGTGACTGATGGTCTACTGAAAACACCCTTTAAATATTGGCAGGTAAATATTTTAGGATGCTTAAAATGGTTCATAATTAAGGACATATTGATTAACTAAAGGGACGGTATTGTTACATCTATCAAGGCAGATTAGAGTTCAGGGTCACTTTAAAAAGCAGCAATGTTGGGACAGTGGAGGGTTTCATATTTTATTAAACGGCCTGTCTTCCCTATTTTTATGTGTATGTTGAAAGAAGACACACCCTTCAGATCCTTACAGAACTTTTCAATGGTATCCTCTCTATGACCTACCATGATGCTTTTCATTGACTCGGGCTCTGCTCCCTGTGCTTCAGGTGGCGCCGATGACAACCTGATCGAAGGGGGCGAAATGAAGTTTGTGTGCAAGCCAGGAGCGAGGAACATCACCATGATCTTCCAGCCTCTTCTCAGGTACACTGGAAAAGTTAATGTCAGGTTTTTAATAGGAGTGCTTCAAATTGTTGGCGTGTCACTGTGGGCTGAGTGGAGCGACATGCGGAAGATATTTCAACATTCTTCAAGTGTTAGCAAATTATCATTTCACACAGCCCTTACTTTTAATTTGTGCTGCAACGCAAGTGAATTAGTCATGGCCCGCTGAGTACCAAAGATGTTGTAATATTAATACTAAAGTGATAGCGTTGCATATACAAAAGCGTCGTAGTGCTGCCTTCAGCAAGCAGCAAGGCATTCAAATGCACGACACCCCACATTTCCAGAAATGTAGGACCTAATGGGATCACATTAAAATAAAGTTAATAAAGTCCGACGTCTGCTCAGAAAGGTTTTACTAATACCATCCAGGATGTGGGATCTACTGCCGTGCTAGCGTTTATTATGGGTTATAGAAGAGGCGGTCTTTGTAGTGATGCTCCGTTCTGTGTGTCTGGTAGTTTCCAGTGCAGCACCGTGGTCCCTGTGGAGTTGTGCAAATCTGATAGTGAAGCAGTTTAATGGAATTAGGCTGCGAGCGGTGATACAGTACCTTTGAGGGTGTTACCTACTTCCACACTCTTCACAGTGGCACACATTTATTAACCCACATGTTAATACAGAGGTTTCTTCATGTTTGCTCTTTATCATGCTAAACTGAGCTGTCACCTGATTGATGCATTTGGACCAAATTCTGCCTCTGATGTTCATGTGCTGACGTTCACCTCGTGCTCACCATGGGTCCGGCCAAGCTCTTGTCTGTACAAATGGCCAGACATAAAACGGCGACTAGGTCTCTGCGTAGCTTTCCCATATTGTCTGTAATGGTGTGTATCAATCACACCAAACTGCCGTGCACACAGGGCTCCCTCTCCTCCCTCCACCTACCTCCGAACCTGTTCTCTCCAGACCGCTGGTGCCAACGGAGCACTGTTACTTGCAGATGGTTTTCTAATGGCAAAGCTCTGGCACTCTGCTGATGGATCACTACACCTCCTGCAGCCAGCCATGCAAGTCATGGCAGCTTTAATGACAAAAGCAGTTGGGGGGCTGGAGCACAGGAAATGGGTGTGTGTGGCAAATGTGGGCGTTCGAGACAGTAGGATCCTAATGTTTGATTGCAGATGCTTTTTGCGCTTTTGTGCTATTTTTCTTCTTCTCTCCTTCCAACAAATGCTCTTTTCATCACTTTTGTGCGTCTGCTCCACGTGTCACAAAGTGCGATAAGTAGGTTAGCCAGCTGCTATCTTTGGACTTGACAATAGTTTTCAGTATCATGGAGCTAGGTCACTTTTAATTGGGATTGCTCACCATGGCAACCTATGCCAAATGGCTGCCTTAGAGCAGTTCTACTACAGAAGATCACATCAACATGTGTCAGCAGACTGCATGATAACCAATGGGATTATTTGGGGGCTCGTAGGATAACTTCTCTCTTCATCGTGCTGCTTTTATCTTCACATTTGATTTGTTTTCTAAAACTTATTTTGTTCTAAATGTGACTCCATGTTTGCCTCATTGAGTATCACATCCTGCTACTATATTTCCCTGTGTGTCACCAGTTTGTCTCATCTCATAATGCCACCTTTAGGTTCAGATTACCACCTCATACCCAGATTACTAAACAAATGTTAACTAATCATCCAGATAAACTGCTTTATAACATTTGTTCTTGCATTATGGGTACTACATATTACTAAAGTTTACTATTAGAAGGGCTGGTGCTATTTAGATTTTCTTTGTATATAATATAAAATGTCCTAAAGCACAGCAGCAAATATATACTTTCACCTGCCTGTGCAGTACATGTGAGTGCCTGTGATTCCTGAAAGCAAGGTTTAGAGTTTTCATGTGTGACTCCGGGACGTCCAAAATATCCGTTTTAAGCTCAGTTGTTTCTAGAGCTTGTAATAAGTGAGTGACTCCGATTGCTTCCACCCTCACAAGAACAGCATGGCAGCCAGATGTGCCAGAGCATAGAGTGTACTGTATGGCTGTAAAGATGTGCTCACAAATATGGGACAGAGGCAGGGGAGTGTTTGTGCATGTAGCAGCCAATTTAGTTTGACTTGTAGGGCCTCCTGTTGACATTTGGGTGGCATTTACACCTCTTGCTCTGGACGAGGTTGGCATTTTGAAAAGCTTCAGCAGGCCTCTAATCTCTCCCAGTTCACCATGCACAGGATGACCAGACATGGCAGCGCCGCTGCTTTGGCTCTGTAGCAATCTGTACGTGTTTTTGTGTGAACCGTTAGATTTGCACATGCAGCTCACGCCACATGATCACTGTTTAATTAGAAGCAAAGTACTAACACGCACACAATCACTTTGCCTTGTTAAACTCTTGAAGGGCAAGGTTTATGGTTCTCGTTAAGATATGAATAAATGTCCGTCAGCACTTATACTGTGTGGGTCACTAATTTCAACATAAAACCTTACCCTTGATGCCATTTATCATAAATCATTGTATTTACATAATCAACACAGCTGATTGCAGCAACTACCCATATTCATCCATTTAAGAAAGTGAATTAACCCAACCATTACAGCGATTTTGGCCGGGGCCTGTGTATGAGTGATATTAAGCTTTCATCTGCCTTTTATTTAATTATGTCTCTTCTTCTTGGTGAAACAGTTCTAATGATGTTACAGTATGTATCGATGGAGAGATAATGTGGCATCTGTGCTTTCCCAGTCCTTTAGGTGACTGCTAAACTGTGTAGTTGTCAGATCGTATCACATTTCTCAGTGAAAACATTTCTCGGTGAATAACTTACTTTAACTTTGACTTTGACTAAACCTGTTGTGTATCCAGCCTCATCAAAAAGATGCAGAGTCAAATATTACCATGAATGAGGAAAATCATTATGAGACACAGAAGTGTGTAAAACTCATTTTTAGAAACAATTTCTTCAATAATTTAAAGTCATTAACTTGTTTGCTGAAGGTGCTAGTGTTAAAAGTAAACTCAATTTAATTCTGTCTGATGTTGTTTCATCTACAGTAGCGTCTATGTAATTACTAGTTCTGACTCTGAACTTTAGAAATACTTGTGGAGGTGTTTTGGATTCACTTATCTTACAAATTGACTGTATCATATCCAGAGACTTTCTCAAACCCCTTTTTATACGTGTGGCTGAGTTATTTCCTCTATTTCTTCTTTGTCTATCAGATTTGAAGCAAGCTTAGCAGCAAAGCGCATGGACATAATATCAGACTGGGAGGTGTACCAGGTCAAACACTTCACTGCTGTTCCAGTTGACTGAGTGCACCGCTCTTCGTGTAGACACAGAGCAGTGTCTTATTAAAAGCACTTGTGTTGATGTGCAGATACTTAAAAGCATACAAGGTCTGCCTAAAGTTGGTTGTGCTGCAAGTGGTCATGGTCGAGTGGAAAAGTGCGAGGAGGAGAGGAAAGAGGAGGTCGGAGATTGATAGAACGTGCTCGGGGAAGGCGCGCAGGGAAGGACAGTGGAGCAAGTGATGAAAGGAATAAGAGGCAGATAGAGAGCTAGATGACAGGAAGAGGACAGAGCAGCTCTGCCTCCTGTCACTGTAGCATGGGGGGAAAATGATACACACCATGATTCTGCACTAATTTCACACTCTCATTAACTCCCCCCGCTGAGCAGCACGCACAGATAGAGAGAGCAAGTTAGAGGTGAACCGGCGTATCTTCAAAGAAGTTTTGCTTTTAGCTCTGCCAAATGTTATGATTTAAGAAAGCTAAACCCTATTGAGCTCAGCAATTATTACAGATGAGGACACTTATACCTTTCCAATCAAATTTTGTCACGCCTGAGAAGTAAATGATTAATTGTTATAATTAATGCAGTTACGAGGTTTGATTTGTCTGTAATTGCATTTGAGTTGTCTTTCATCATAGGTTAGCTAAATATCTCATCTATAGTGTGTCCTGTGGTTTAAGCAGGCCATGCAGTTGCACGGTCCTTATGTTGTCGATCCACAGTTTGTAGGTCAGCACTCAAAGGAGACAAGACAGTAAAGCACACGATCAAAAAAACATCTCGTTCAACATTTTTGGATCAAGAGCAAGTGTCTAAAGTCGGTTTGTGACGAGGCTGGCGTCTGTAGCCGCACGCTGATTTGTCCTGTGTATGACCCATTTCAAACATTTAAATTCCCACTGCAGAGGAGAAGAAGGGAAAATGGCAAAAATTATTTGTGTTTGAACCCTAACCTTCATTTAGTTAAGCAGCAGCTCCGTAATTAGGTGTGAAGAGGAGAGTTTTCCTTCAACAATAACATCTGTAGTCAACCTCAAAGAGGTGTCTGCACGTAGGCTATTAAAATGCAGCTCAGAAGTCCTGTCTTAAGTCTTACCCACACGTACAAGCACGTACTGCTTTTCTCTGCCAGCCTTTGCTCTCTTTTCTAATCTTTTCTCACTCGTTCTGAAGGATTTTCCTCAGTAAATAGCACCAGTCCCCCCCCAACCCACACCCATTAAAAACTGGGAGTGTAGTCGGGAATCAGAGGTAGGGAGGATTTGATACTGGAAAGGTCAAAGAGGGAGAGATAAAGAACACAGAAGAAAGAAACTAACAACAGAGAAAAGAGACCAGATGGGAGACAATGGAGGAAAAACACAAAGGAAAAGATGATTAAAAAAAAACGCCACTAAACAGACAGGTGGGAGGAGAAGAGGGCGCGATAAGACAGAGAGGAAGAAAGGAAGCGCAGAGGTGTATAGAGGCTGGGGTTGCGTGTATGCTGGGTGGCATGCTAGCGGGCTTTGAGTTCAAGTTGTTCATATGCACATGAACACTGCTCACAGATCTGCACAACACTGTACACGCCGAATGGAAACAAAGACCGACTGCTTAAAAGTGGATTGTAAACAGTACGTGAGCCGCTGAGAAGTATTGATGAGTGAGTTGGAGAGGGAGATCTGAGCACCGTTCTTTTTTTTTTTTCGTCTTAAACGTCAATACAGCGGCAGATTTCTTTTTTAATGGTTGCTTCTCTTGTCTGTGTGCCTTCAATCGCTCTCCTGCATGTCAAACCTGAGCCTAGACGCCGCTGTGTGCAGCCCGGCCTGTTATCTGCCGTACTATAACGCTTTTCCTAACGATTTAACGACGAGTGGCTCTAGAGTGAAACTCATCTTTGGCAAATAGTAAATGTGGCTCTTTATCTAAAGCTATAAATGAGCAAAACAAAGGAACAAATGTATTTTATGGAACGCCAGCAGCGGTTGGTTTGTATGGAAAAGGCATCGCGCTGGATACCTGCACAGCACAGTGGCAGTTAGCCGTGAATCTGTCAGCGGCTCCCGCTTGTCAGTGGCAGCAGCGCCGCCGTATCTTTATTTGTTTATCTGTCTGATAGCCCCCCTACAGGACACGGCACGCACCGCGTTGTAAATAACTCCGTCGCTTTTATCACTTCCCAAAAGTGCAACTTCAGCCACTTTCTGGTGAAGTGCAGAGTTTTTCAATCTCCCGTGTTTTACGAGCGCACGCGTGCACGGACACGGGCTTCCGCACACATACGCCCGATATTGTGCAGCAGATTAGAGCTGTCATTGTGGGAGTCTTTTCTCTGCTATAGAAGGTGGATAAACTCTTTGATTGTATTTATCCATCCCATAATGGAATCAGACTTGGTTTCTGGGCAACCTGTCCAATGGACTCCAGGGAAGCAGCCAGTCGTCAGTCTGAGCTTAGCGGGGGGTCTAGTTTATCTGAACGCTCAGCGGTAGACCTCTTATAAGTCTGCTTTGAAGGCCCCAAGCTTTTAGGTCTATGTGGGGGGAAAAAGGAAAAACATTGGTCAGATTACAGGCAGAAATAGTGTCAGAGCACAAACGCAGACAGGTTTGTGTACAACTTGCCTGCACATACTGTACAGCAGGTCATAATCACATGGATGTTCACACGGTAATGCCGTCCCTATCAATGTCACCCCCCCCCACAGAGCCTGATCGTCTGTGATTGGTTATTATTGAAAAGAGATTAGTTTGTATTGTCAGGAGATTTGTCAGTCTGTGTGTGTGCGTGTCTTGGTGCATTGTGTTAGCAACAATAATTTAATGAAAAGAAAGTCCCCATTTTCTTGTGTACAATAATCTAATTAGGCCTAATATGGCTCTCCAGACCTGTTGCTATGAAAGGACAGAAGTGGGAGGACAGAATGCCCTTAATGCTTATTGCATGAATGCCAGAGGGAGCCACTGCCAAGGAGAGAATTACTGCACCACAATGAAGCATGTGCTTCGTTCGGCCGTGTTCTTTCTGTGCGTTTCCCCTTTTTTGTCATTTGCTGCATTTAATGGGGATGTAATCATCTAAACAGATGCAGAGAAATGGGACAGACTTTTTACATCCTCAGAAAACCATAATAGTGAGAAATGGTGTTCTGCATTTATAAAGGAGTGTTACGTGTGGCTTCTCCTGTCCTTTAAAGCGTAATGTCAAGGTGAAGGCAGAGTGCAGGAGATGGGTGATTTACAGATATTCTCTTGTTCCTGTCCAACACATTTCTTTCTGTTTTCTCCTTTGAATTCGCCCTCAGACGTCTGTCTTTCCTCTCTCCAACCTTCTATCCCCTGACAACATGAGCTGCCACTCTGTGTTACTGTCACACGAGTGAGCGCCGGCTCCCACATCACAGCAGCCTTTGATTGGCCGTGCCTTTCCAGGTCGGTGAGCTGCTGCCTGATAATAACCTTGTTTGATTGCTGGAGCAGAGATGTAATTGATTGATCTGCTCACCCTGTCTGGGGCTTGGCTTCTGAAGTAGCCCCATGGATGTGTGAGCGTGTGGGTGGGTGTATGTAGTGAAGTGAGGAGGGGAGTCGGTTGGTGGATTGTTGAGGGGAAGACTAGATAAGTAGACGTACACATACTAACCTCGATGCGCCCGAGATGGAAACACGCCTTCGTATAAAACCAATTCCTTCTGGTATTGCACATCCCTGGACATCCCAACAGCAGGTCATTAAATCTCATTTAATGGTCTCTCTCGCCCTTTAAAGAAATGTTTGTGATTGGTGGTTGCATAAGTTAGTTTGTGTGCCGGAGTGGTTAATTACTCCCAAAAATAGAGGGTCTCGACTCAATACAGAACCTAATCCAAAAGTGACTAAACAAACTCCAGGCAGTTCTAAGCGCCGCTGCTTCACACTTAATGATTGGAGCCGTTTGCTGCTTATGTGTGGGTAAAATTGAGTTTTAAAGGCTAACTAAGGTTGCAGTTTGTGTTGTTGTCAAAATATGTTGCTACTTTCACTTCCTAACTCATTTGCTTGCTATAATTACTATTGGGTTTTTCCACATAATGGTCAGAGTTGACTCATGTTGCACTCGGTACGAGCAGCAACAAAATAAACTGGTTGTCTGACAAAGGGTTTATTTGCTGCTCTTGTCTACAATTTGTCAAATTTGGGTAATTTTGCTTCTGGCTGTATAATAATGTTTATTTCTCTTTTTTATGCCCCAAATGGACACAACATCCATTTTAAGTAGGGATGAATAATTGTCCTTATTCGTCCTTCCTTCCCTAATAATGATGGTTTGATCCATGATCAGTGATGCTGCAGTCGTGGTGTGCCCGTTGAGTGTGCAACTGGTGGAAAAATCAAACTGGCAGACTCTGATTGAGTCCCTGCCTCCTCTTCTTCTTCCTCTCCTCTCTCAGCTTCTTGTGCAATTGTTTTCACATTCAAACATCAGGATTTTCATACAGCTCAGACAACGATCCGGTTTCCTTCTGGGAGTTTTAAATTCTGGCTCAGAAGAAGGAAAATCGATGCACTTATTCATCACTTCACTTTAAAAGTTCTCTGAACCAGTAGTACAGATGGTTTCCCCACTTTGCACTATCTGTTCCCCTGTTTGTCACTGGAATAAGTCAAGCATGGGAAGTCAGGGGATTGAAACACTTTTGCAATAAAGTGCAACAGCACTGAACTGCCAGGCTTTTCTTCAGGGCTGATGAGCAGCAGCGGTGTAAACACCTTCCCTATCGCCCCCTCTGCTTGTAAGTGGCTTCCTCGCCAAACCTGTTTGGCTAAATTCATTACCTCCACCCAAAATAGAACTTGCATCCACAACAGTAAAGATTGGAGGGGAAATGCATTCACAACAGGGCTGAACTGACTCTAAGAGGGGAACGAGTAGCACAAGGGAGGTGGAGAATGAAGGGAAGAGGCAAAAATCCATTATGTTTGATGTTGGTGTCTCATCATGGCAGCAAATGCTGGTGGAAAAACCCTGTGAAATGACATTAAGGGCGACTTGTAATGTGATTTTTGCAATGTGTGAATATGAGATTTCTAATGGATTTGAGCACATTAGAACAGTCTTTATCTGTAGTATTTATCCCCCTGGTTTCAAATGCAATTTGCTAAGGATGACGTTTCACTCTCCTCCAGCTCACTAGCTCTCTGGCTGGAAGGGATGTGGAGGTGGATTATATTATTTTTTTCCTTTGTGTGTGCCACTATGTAAAGATGTCATGATAAATATTCCAGGCACAGCGTTGGTGACAAATTGGAATATTATGAAAATGAGAGATTCAGCCTATATTATGTGCAGAGAAGAGCATAGAGGAATAGTTTGGTGAGAGTCTGTTCTGAATTCTGGCTCAGTGTATTAAAGTGTGTTTACACTTACAGGTGGCTGTTGTGGGTTTGCATTTTTGTAGTGGCTTTTCATTAAGTACCCCCAGTATTAGTTGAAGTTGAGTATACTGAGGTACGTGTTTACTAGTACCTTTGAAGGAAGATGGACATTATGTTAAGACTTGAAGTAAACATGTAATTGCTAGCATGCTCTGTGCTGTTACTGAGCTCCTACACTGCTAATAGCAAATTGTGCAGCATCACTTGTACACTTGTCAACAATGCACATAAAACCCAGAATGTCATTTGTGCCCAGATTACAGCTGTAATGTAGGAATCAAAGCGAGTGCTTTCAGATGCACACTGGGAAGACAACGGCTTGGGATGATGAGAATAATAAGGAACTTCATCCTTCACATCAGTGTGATTTACCGATTTGTTGACATCAGTCTGGACTAACTCTTTCCTGATTCTGAGAGCCACGAGTGCACTTGTGAGCACACAGTGGTGCTTTGAATTAGGTTTTGCGGCTCCTATGCTCTGACCATATTCATAGCTCTCCACCAGTGTCTCCCACTGCTTACATTACAAAACAGACAAAGACGCATACTCATCTTTAATTTTCCTGACACCCTAATATGTGTCTCTGACTGATTGGGGTCACGGCATCCCTGATTAGCATGCACATTTACGTGTTCCTGCCAGCATTTCCGCAAATTGTCCCAAATCAGCCGTTGTGGTGGACCCGGAGCTCTCTGCAGGCTTAATGAGCTAGATTAAGAAGGAAGTCATTTAACCCCTGCACACAAACGCGGTATGGATGGGAATACGCAGTCATCATGACCACACGAACATGGGCAGGGGCGCGCACGCTCACACACCACCCTACCTCCGCCGTGTATTTCATGAGATAGGAGATGGAGCAAGGCCATTATGCAAATGTCAGGTGTCAAGTGTAAATGAGATTGGAGGGATGGGAAACAGAAGTATTGAATATCACGCCGGCTCCCTTGGCAACTGCACCAAGGTAATGAGAGCATTCCAGGACGTAGGCTGGCTAAAGCCTTTGTTACTGAAAGATAGCAGAGTGAGATGAATAAAAATTGCTAAGAGTAAGTCCACCGGGTCCAGTTGATCTAAGAAAGAGTATAACGTAACCACTTTGCTTATTCATACATGGAGTGTGAATAAGCGAGGAGTGGTTTCCTGTGGTTGGAATTTTGCCATGCGTTTCTATAGATCACACACAGTAAATGCAGGGAAAAACAGTTGCCTTTTGCAGCTGCGTGTCCAAACCTTGTACTGTCTGAGACAGGGGAAGGGTGCTCGTGTGCTATTTAGGGATGGCTAACTGTAGGCGGACGCCAGGTCCTGTAGACCAGCAGCTGTTAAACCCATGCCTCCTTTATTTCAGTTGTTCAGTTATTACTTTGAAAAAGTCCAACATCAGTGTTTCAGTAGTTCAGGTCATGTCATCTTCATCTGCCACGGGCCTTCGGCTCAGCTGCTTCACACAAATGCCTCGCTGTCTCTGTTTAATTCAGGTTATCTGTCAGTATCTCTATTCCAGCTATGACTGCAGACTATGTCTGACGCCTCGTGTCTAATCCTCCTTTATTGTCTCTCCACCTTGTTCTTCTGTCTTCCTCCTGCTTCTCCCTGGCTTATCTACTTCGAGCAATAATTTCCCTGAAAGAAAAACAAAAAGATGAAATTCCCCTGTAATTACTGCAACGCCAGTCTACAACTTTGAGTTTAATAAGGGTAACTCTGAGCAAATAATTGTAGAAATGTCACTTAAATGTTAAGTGGAAGCCTTCCCATTCATGGTTTATAAATGAGCATTTACAGATTGACCTATGAAGAAAAATTCTTCTGCAAATGTAGAACCATATTTTATTAAACAGACATGAACAGGACCATCAGCCTAAACAATTCAATACGTTTTTTGCTGACCTTTAACAAACATGCTTTACGCAAAAGAATCCCACGTCTCCTGGCAAATACGGTATGTTTCAGTTGGCACTGTAGAATATTTCAGTATTTGGATCTGGCACATTGCAAATAAATGCAGTGTGATATTTCCTGTGTGGTGTGAGACAGTCCTAAAACTAGAGCAGGCGACAGTTAATACATATGATTAACACTGGAGAAGCAATGACAGGAAACGCCACTATGTTAATCAGCTGGACGATATCGCCTAATAATCCACACAGAGGGCAGGTCCTCGCAATGTCTCTAGTAATTAGGGACTTCTACGGGTATGAATAATAGAGAAACACCCCCACAACCATCTGTAAGTGGAATATGGTCATCATTCAGATTCCACGGCCACCGCGTATTTGTCACATCAATTCAGAACTGTTCTTGGCGCAGCCGAGCCGATCAGATCCCGATCAGCGAGCTGCCACCTCGATCACAACACGTTTGCAACACCCGCACTCAAGCTCATTAATTTAAATATAGTCCGTCTGAGTTCAGTATCTGCAGTAGCCTGTAATTTATCCCTTTATTATTTATTAAAGGAGACAATAATTACACAATTAACTAATAAAGATGGTTTTGTTCTGATTTTAATGCTAATTTATTTCAATTACAGTTAATTATCTTGTTACGTTAAGACTGTGGTGAAATGATTACGGGAATTTTCTTCATCAGGAAGTTGTTTGGATCCTTGAGCCTTCCTCCGCCATCCCCACCCTTTCTCGCTCCTTAATCAAGCACATTGCTTGAATAGCTTATGGATTTGCACACATGGTCATGTACATAGAACCACAGAACCCGCACGGCCCTGTCACTTTTGAAAGTAAAACACAACAAGCTAAAGGTCATTGCTCGCCCAAGGTGGTCTCTCTCTCTCCCCCAGGGGAACCTTTCAAATGGACACGTGGCCCATGACATGACAGTACAACAGGCCGCCTTGGACAGGATGTGAAAGGATCGATGAATAATTTAACCCGTAGCATCGTATTTCCCCTGGCAGTAATCTATACAGAAAAGCAGCACGTGCACGTCGAGTGTGCTTGTCCGTGGCACGTCTCCGCGTTCGTTTTGTCTATGCTCCATATGCAGAGAGGTGGCTATTAGGCATGTAATGTGACGTGTGGGACGAGCTATGACAGACACACAGCCCTAGAGCTGAACTTCCTGGAATTGCATTTAGTTGGTCGTCTTCAATATGAGACCTGTCACCTCGCTCCCTCCAGGCCATGCAAACTGTGATTGAGGCATTTCTGTAAGGTGTCACTATCAAGGGTGCATGCTTGTGAGTCTATCTGCTTGTGCACGTTGGGTAATAGGCTGCTTTTCGTGCCGATGGAGACCTTTATACGCTTTCAATCATACTGTCCTTTTTCTCTGTCTCCCTTTTTTCTTCTCTGCTCCGTTTTTGTGCCACCACCTCCTTCCACCTTTACGTTGTTGTCGTCCCTCCCCTCCTTCCATCCTTTTCTTACATCTCTCCTCTCCATCCATCCTCACCTCCGGTGTACCCCTCCCTCCCTCTCCCTGTCAACACTGTCATAGCTTGTGGAGCCCTTGAGTGTATTACAGATCTTTCGCCACTAGTTCTCTTTATGGCACTTTCTCTTTTTAAATTCAATCAGGCTTCAATGGAACCCCAGAACCATTTCAATTTACTACCTGGACACCACAGGATGGAAAGTTGTATGCTAACAAAAAAAAGGTCTAAATGGAAGAGAAGGCTAGCACACAGAGGGAGCGATAGAGAGGGGAGATGTTGGAAAGGTATGGCAGCGAGGGGAGAAGGGGGGGGGGGGGTCTACTGAAACGGTGCCGTGGAGAGATAACAGCGGCGGAGTGGTAAAAATAGAGAAAGGCTGGGGAATTGGGGGGAAAGAGGGTGAGAGAGAGGGATGGGAGAGAGGGACGACTCTGAAGTGTTAAAGGGGATAAGAGACCAAACATGACAGTAGGGGAGAGGAAAAAAGAGGTGGAATGAAGAGTGTGAGATGGAGGAAGGAGATAAGGGCAAATAGTAAGGAGAGCTGATAAAATCATTAGTTTTGCAATTAAAGGAGATTGTGTTGTGAAATGACTCACATGTGTATGGTACTATGCGTTAGCCAGCCAGTCTACCATTGCCCACCTCCTCACAGGCTGTTTGGCCTCAACCTGTTCAGTTTCTGGAGGGCAGCTTCCCGTTCACTCTTCCTTTTTGGGTGAGAATAGTCTCCTTCGTGTTGGTCTTTATGCGCCAGGTGCAGGTTAAGTGTTTTTTTCAGTAGTTTTCCGGGGAATAGGAAAATGCCTTTGCACTTAGCTCTCTCAGGGACGGTTGCCATTTCAGACTCGCTGAGTCATGCACTGAACCATGAGTGTCCTCCGGTGGCTCCAAAGGTCTATATCATCACCATCAACTCTGATTACCGTAGAACACTGTGTGTGTGCACCACTGTGGCGGTGTTTATGAAGGCGGCACGAGATGGGCTTTAACATGACTTTGGCTCCTGAGCTTAAGCTCTTGCTGTCTTACTGCCACATGACATAAAAAGGAAGATTGTGTGATGACTTTAGGTGGAAAGTAGTATCAAGGCTTCAGTGGCCCAGATAAACAGGATCACCGATGACACGCAGTATGTTTTTCTAGTGTGGAAAGCACCTGTGCCGTTTACGTCTGGGGTTCTGCATATAGATTCAGGTATGTTTTCCATGATGCAGAAAAGCCAGTCAACTGAACGGAAGGTGATCTGGATACTGCCTCGTTAATAATATGAGCCATGTTATTTTGAATAATTTATTATTGGTGTCTGTGCTCTGCTCTATCAGCTCTTTCTTACTTCCTGCCATACTTTAATGAAGCAGTCCCCTTCCCCTTGTTTCTGTAAATGTCACCTGTGGGAGGCCACTTAGAGCTTAGCTTTTTAATCAGACCTGCTTTATAAGAAGGAGATGAACACTTAAATGCTTAAGAAGTGAACAGAGGACAATCAAACCCGATCGAGCTTTCGCCTGCACCTGCCTGTGTGACTAGGGGATTGGGTGTGTGTGTACTGTATGTGTGTGTCCAGAATTAAGAAATTGGTGCCTCTTCTATTAAAGAAACAGACAACTAAACAATAGGTTGTAGGGGCCATGCACACAAACAATGGGACCCACTATGAGCAGCGCTGTCACCTGCCTCTCAGTATTGACTGACATTGTACAGTGGTCACAAAAGCTGCAATTTAGGCCCCGTAGCTGGCTATTGTGACAGTGAAGCATCTTTGTCTCTCTGCGGTCCTAATGGCTCAGTGTAGCGTAGGGAAGCAAACCTCCCTTTGCGACTCACATCTGTCCTGCACTCACTGCATAGAACAGTAAGCTGGAGATGTGCTCTGTCTCACAGGGGAGAGTTACATGAAACCTTGTTTTCAGTATGAGTAAGGCAAAACCAGATTGTTTTAAACGTCTAAATATAAATGCACTAATAAGGACTTTATATTATTCAGCATATCTTTCACTGGTAGCTTTCATTCCACTTAGTAATTGGTATTCATTTGACAGCAAAGATAAGCCTATTATTTAAAATTCACCAGCGCAGTCCTCAGTGAATGGGAAAAGAGCAGCACGGCTCAGGTTTGTTTCCCTTCTGCTACGGTTCCACTGCCTCGCAGACTCTGGAGAAAGTGTGTGTCTTTGAGTTTCAGCGGAGTGGAGGCGTCTGGCAGTGCTGTCCACGCATAAAATAAACACACTCAGCTGAGAATCTAATATCATGAGAATGCGAAGTAGATAATGATTCAACTATAATTCACCAGCATGCTGTTGTCTCCCAGCGAGCAAACCAAACCCTAATTTATTGTAATAATACAGCGTTGCTTCTGCATAGCAAGATAGCCAGTCTGTCCTCAGCGAGTCTCATATGCCCGCCTTCATTCTGAACCTAAGCTGACTCACGCACCTTAAGTTACTGATGAACAAAGTCTACCTGTAGACGCTCATACTTACAGTAACGTCTGCTTTGTATGCATTTAAAACCTCTCTTAGAGAGACTAATGGGAGAGCTAGTCGGGAGGTATAAGAGTGAGACAAAGAGTTGGAGAGCGCGCCGTAGGAAGATGGAGGAGCAGCCCAGTAGCATCAGTGAGGTGGTGATTTGTCTTTGAGGCTCTGTGCTGTTGGTGTTGGCAGCGTCAGCTAAACAAGGCCATCTCATTTCCTGTTGTCTGCAGGAAGCAGCTGTCTGCTACCGCTACTGCTGCTGCAGCCCCTGGTCATCAATCTCCCCTCTTTTAATTGGTCTGCACCACACTGCGACGGGCCAGCACGCACACGCGCTCCTACGCTTATACATGCACACGGACAGAAATAGGTACCGAGGCGTGCCAGAGAAAATGCGCATGCAAACAGCGCGTCTGTGGACACACTCGAGCACAGATGACGTACTGTATGTGGTAAAAGCACACATACAGTATATGCTGTTGCTGTTGCATCCCCGTCAGGCACAGATGACAACTAATGAATGTCGCAGTAATTTCCCCACATATTTTTATCAACTTTTACGCAGTAGTAGGTTAGTCAAACTGATTACTGTTGTCATTCATTTACCTAATGTGAGGCCAATACCACTGTAAGTAGCCAAACTGCTTCCTTGCTGGCCTGGTGCATTCAGGTACCTCCTCCACAAGCTTGAGGTAATACTGAAGCATGTGACTGGCATAGCAGTGGATAGGACTGATAGGGCAGGTGCCTGAGAACAATTTCCTTTCTTCTGACAAGGCATTGAAATCCTATAATAGTGTCATCATCTATGTTTAGTTGTCCAATAATTTTTTTTCAGCGGGGATCGCTGAAGTAGGTGAAATGATAATATGATTGGTTTTTACTTTTGGCCAATATCAGTGTTCATATTTGAACACTGATAATTGAACATCTACTTTTACTTTTCTCAAAGTGTCTGCAACTCCGCTAAACATGAAAGAATTGGCTTCTCATTGAAATGCACCAGGGCCGTGCTTCCAGTTTGGCCTAATTTAAGAGCTGTTTGAAAGCCTGCTAGGACAGAAAGACATGACCAGTGATCACATTGTCACAGCCACCTCACACAGAGTTTCACCAAAGGAAGGTCTGTGGTCACTCTTATAATCCAAACGAACAGCTGATCTTTCTTCATTTATAGCAAGGTTGACTTGAAATGATGGGCACGGAAACATTGCTGGTTTATTTCAGACACAGTGCTTCTTCCTGCCTGACATCCACGGCTTTCTGTACGAGTCGAACTTTAATGTTGTCACAGAACGACCTCACTTTTTTAATTCTATTATCCTCCCTCTCATAAGCAAAGGTCCTGAATATAGATCTCATTTGTCCCTGCTGCTGTAAGCATGTGGACCTGCACATTTACATAATTCATCTCTCCCTCTTTCTGTCTTCTGAGCTAATGCCCCCCACCTATTGTACTCCCACGTACACACACATGTTCGCACGCACGCATAAACGCGCCCAAAGCTGTGATGCAGCATCAGGGGCAGGAGCAGAGTAGGAACAGCAGGGCTTTGGCAGGAGCGTGGGCGGCGTGTGGGAAGGCCATATGCATTTCACAAGGCACTGATGAAAACACACGTTTCCACACTTAATCACACAGACTACTGTTACATCAAAAAAAATAGAAGCAACAACAACAATACATTCAACCATCTTTTCTATCTGTCTTTGTCTTCCCTCTTACTTATTCACACCCATGCAGCAAATCCTGTGCAGGTTTCAAATGGTGCACACCAACTGGAATGTTAATTCTTCCTCAAAAACGCAATTGTGAAAAAACAGTCAAGGGACTTGTGTGAAGTGGTCAAAGCTGACACAGTGCCATCCAGTGGTGGTTCAGGGTGTGAGAGCATTTGTTTTAGTGCATGTTTATAGTTTTAGCAGTGCATTTTGTGGATGAAAAGGTGTTATGAATCAGGCCAACAGCCACTGAGCATGTTTCTTTTCTTGCTGTGTAATGCTGCTGACTCTCTGCTTCCTATCGCTTCATTAGTTTAACTCTGTTGTAGAAATGAGCAAGTCAGACATATTGGGGTGTGTAATATTGCCAGAGAATCAATACTGAGCGTGTAGTTGGATAACAATTAAAAGCTGCCGTTCTAACATTCATTGTCTGCCCCAGCGGAGTGAAAGCTAATGTTGGTTGTGCCCTTAAACCCACAACGTGTCCCCATCCACTATAATCATTTGTAAGTGTTCCAGAAGTGACTTGATGCTGCGATTGAGAATAATCGCTCATAGATAAGTGCTTTCGAGTGTCACTGGATGTGGTATATTGACATATTGATGCGAGGCTGTACGTTTTTATGTCATCCCTGAATGTGCGTCGTATGTGTTAGTACAGGCAGCCTCAGACGCACTGATTTAGTATGTTGAGCACACTCAGGTATGCACGCACACGTCAGCACTCAGCCGCTCTGCCTCCTTCCCTCTCTGAGGTTCACTGTGTCCTGTCCTTGGTGTGTGACAGGTCTTTACAGAACAAGCCTTCCTCTCTGGGCAGGGGAATCAGAATATCACCATAGCTGATAGGTTCGTGCCTGAGGGGAATTCTGGGAGATTTAAAAACGCTGAGTCTCTAATCGATCTTAGCACACTCTTATTCTGCTGTCTTTCCTAAGTCTTTGTCTTTATCCCATTTCTCTTTCGGCATCATTACGCCGCCGCTGCGGATAGAGATGGATGACGGAATCCCAGCCCTTTCCATTTAAAGGAGCATTTGTTACCTTAGGTTTAGTTTCCAGTGGGAAATGAATCCAGAGCAGCCGCTATAAAGCATCTTTGCTCTGTCTGTTCTCATATGTTTTAGCTTTCCTAAAACATTAAGCTTTTTTTGTGTGTGTGGATTATCAGAGAGACATTAGCATGCAGAGGATTCACTCATTAGACAAATCCCCCTTGGTATAAGCACATTCTGCCTTTCAGGAATGTTATTCCTTGACATGCATACACATAGGGCTCGGCATTGACAATTACACAGCTCCAACACCTAAGCTCTGACATCTGTTTGCTAATGATAGATAATTGCATGCTGTCAAAAGCAATCATCAGCAGTTGCTGCTAAGAAACTGTGTTTGGAGCGCAACTGGTGGAACCTCGTTGGTTCCAGGGGAGATGACACACTGATGCTGTGGCAAACACCACCGACTACTGAATAGCAGTATTAGCGTCTGTTTGTGTGTGTGTACCTGTTCACATGCGAGCGATTAAAACCGCTTATGATGAGTTCCCGGTACCAGCACGGAGACGCTTGTGCGGGATTTGTTATTCCTGTCGCCTCTGTGGTCTTCAGCATAAATTGATTCAGACGAGGTTTTGTGTTTGCGTAGTTGTTGCAGCTGTGACTGAAATGACTATCTGCAGCTTTACCTTAGCAACAGAAGGTATGGTGCTAAATGAATCACGTCAAACTTAGATTAAAGTTCCGTATTGTCAAGCAGATGTTCTGCTGTGGTCTCCTTGAACAAACTGTTTGGTTATTAGCTCATCATTAATGCATTTGTTGCTACTATGATCAGCAGCAGGCAGTAAATCAATTATCACCACAACCGGGCTCTTGTTGTCTTTTTTTATTGGTCTGATCTATTTCTCCTCTTGCACCTGATGGTGACTATTACAGCCCAGTGCTCCATGCCAGTCGGTGCGTTATTGTCTGGCACGGTAATATTTAGGCCAGTTGGAAATAGCGTGTGTGAGAAGGTAGATAAGCAGATTATTTAAGGTTATTAAGATTTCACACACAGAGGCGAGTTCACACTGCGTTGTTGCTGCTGTGTCTCGGCAGCGCTGCCACGGCGTCTCCTTAGCGACTTGGCTGACATCTCTGCGGCGTACAGCTGCCATATGCTTGGCTGGTGTGTTTTGTTGTCACCTGGCAATGCAACTGAGATCGTTAACATTACATTGGGTCCAATTATAGCAGCCTCATAAGATGAAGCAGACCATTTTACAGAATTCTTGTGGTTCTAAATTGACTTTAAGAATATATTCTTTTAAACAAGAGGCTGTTTAGAGGCATGCTGTCTGTTTGTGGTTTATTTACTCTAACACGTCATGTACATGCTTTCATGTAGCATGTGCCTCTGAAGTGAGCTACAACAGAGCAGGCACATTTAATCCAGTAACAGAAATGCTTCATACCCGCTTTTTATAACAGGAAAGTGGCACTATGTTGCTTCTAAAACGTCTCGGAGAGAGCGCGGGACGAAACTTTGGCCCTGACACTAATGCAGAAGGAATTCCAGGCAAACGGCTTGAGAAGGAATCAGACCGTGTCATTTTCTGATGTTTTGTGCATGAGCTCATGATAACTGGGGAAGATGTCAATTTTGACCAATGTATAGTCAAACTTTGTTGTAGCCGTGAGGGATGAAATGAGGCTAACTGTCATTCTTCGCCAAGAGGTCAGGCTGTCTCACTGTGTTTCTGTGTAGGAGGTTTGGCTCAGACGAGGAGTTTCAGAAAATGACCCCGTGCAGCCTGCAAGCCGTGCTTCTCCTTCTCGTCTTCACCGTTTCATGATTCATTTAGAGTTGAGGCTCTTTGATGGCTTTTGAATGGGTGCATGCACACAAGTGTGATGTTTTTTTGTGTGTTAACTTGTTTGGTGTTCTTTGATATCACCCCCATCACCGTCATCATCACCAGAAGCTGTTAGCTTCTGTACTGTTTGTCACGCCGTCAGCGCTGCAGACGTTGGGAAGATGTGCTCGTAATGATAATGTGCTGGGATAGATTTTCTTTTAGGATCCATTTGGAAATCTTTAAGCTCTGCTGTGCTTTGCCCCATGTTACAAATCCATTTGCATTTTGACGGGCCTCATCTCTCTAAATTCCAGAGGATTTTTTCTGACTCCTTTTATTGAACGTTTTGGGTAATGCGTGTTTTCCTCTCTCAATATTGAAGTTTGCTAGCATGTTCTCTAGCAGCACCCTGGGTCTCCAGTGGAGCTTCTCGCCCAGCTACCTTGTTTAAACGTCCTTGCATCACCCATGGGCTCGGGATCCTCACAAAGGGTTCCTGCGGCTTGGCTCCAGATGGCTGTCTGGATAGACAAAGCCGTTTTACTGCCTTCTTGCTGCTACATTACTCAAACGTTATCACCCCTGCCTACAAAAATCCATCTGTGCTCACACACTAACTTGAAGATCCATCATCTTGACACTTGTATTGAAACAATGACAATAATGACATCACGAGATGGATTTCAGAACAACACGATGCATGTTTAAACCGGCAACTTTTGTGCTAAGATCGATTTCTGCAAATGAAGTTGTCAGCCAAAAGTATGTTTTTTTTCCCTACAACGGAGAAACCTTTAAGTTGTTCTCTATACATATTTTACAGGAGCAGTATATGTGTCCTCCATTGTTTTGCAAGCCTGACTGTTCTAATGAGGCCACAGAAGAGTTTCTCCTACTTAACTTTCTGTTGTGGGATTCGGTGCGAATCAATGAAGGATTTAGAATAGGTTTAAGTTCCTCGTTCACTCTGACACACAAGCATGGACACGCACACCTACACACGCTTGCTCCAGCTCTTGCTGACTAATTGGGTGTAGATGCTGAGTGGTGTGATCTTCCAGCTTGTGCTCCCCGTGTGTTTGTTTTCCATGTGTTTGCATGCATGCCTGCGCATACAAACGCCAGCTTAACTTATCCTAATCCATTATCTGCTCCCACTGATCTATAGCTCATGAAAAGCCTGCGTATCCATGGTTGTCTCCTACATTCTGCAGCCTTGTTAATCTAACCTCCACTTCACATTACTAGAGTCCAGACACTGTTACCAAGCAATGGAGCATTTCTGTTGCATTTCGCCCACAACTTTCCTACGTTGTTTTGTGATCTTCTTTCATAAAACCTTGTTTTCCTGTTCGGCTCTCTCTCCTATAGGCTCAGCTCATATACTGTATTTTACAGGTCTTGTAGATCATAAAATTCTTTTGTGAGGAGTTTGATTTATTTGTGCATTTATATGTGTTGAGCGCTTGAGAAGGTACCTGCTCTTGCATGCCTCGCCCTGTGGTGTGTGTGGGACGAGGCCAGTGACCAATGATCCTCTGACAAACGAGGTGTGCGTGTGCCTCCACCAACCCATATATAACTGTCTGACCCTATATGACCAAAGTGACACTGGCTTCCCAGGAGAATTCACAGAGCATACATACTAAAGCTGTGATCCCTTGCTAATGCTATAAATAGCTTTGGTTTTGCAGTGATCCGACCATACAGAACAGTTGGACTTTCATTTTACCTCAGAGAGAGCTTTTGCTGCACTCATTTACTACTGTTGAACACGCTGAACATCTGAGAGTTGTCTAAATTAACTAATGCCTGCACTAATAACACTGAGCAGCTCCTTCAGTGCACTTTAGGTGCTTAAAATCACTTTAAGAGTCAGACAAACTTTCTAAAATTGGATCCCATGGCAGATCTTACTCTTCCAGTGAATGTTGACACCAAGCTACTGTGTTTCTAGTGTGTGAGCTGTGTCTCATTGCCCCCCTGTTAATGTTATATTATATTGTTGTGTCCAGATTCATTCAGGAGATAGAGATGAACATGGGACCAGGCCAGGCCAAGCCGTGCCAGCTCCGAGCCTTCCTCACTTACTACATCAATGACCTCTTCCTCAACCAGGTGGGTGGGATGCCTTCAATTCAAATAATCCTCTAGTAAGTCAATAATCGCACTTAGAGTATTGTTTGTTACCGAACCATTAGGTGCGAACGGAAATAAACAAAGAAATCGAGGCAGTCAGCAAAACAGCTGATCCCTTGAAGATCCTCGCAAGTGCAGATACCATGAAGGTTCTGGGCGTCCAGAGGCCCGTGTTGCAGGTGAGGCACTTGTCATTGTTATTTTGGACCATCCATGACTTTTTTTTTAGGGGGGGGGGGTCGACTTCAGACTTTTGGTTCCCAGCACATCCACATGTGAGCAGTTAGGGAGTCTTTCAGAACACGCTGCGTGTTTGTTTGGCACCATTTTGCCTTTGTACCCTTGTTCAATAGAGGAGGGCTCTCTCGAGTACACTCACCTTGCAGTTTTCCTGTGATCTCTGTTAGTTCAGGGCCATGCAGACACACACACACACTCCTCCACCCTCTCTGTTTTTCTCTGTTTTCCACCCTGCCACCTATCTCACAGGATCATAATTGCGACTGAAATAGTGCTTGATCTTTTTTGAGTGTGTAGCGGTTGCTAACTGGTGGTTATATAACTTCACACACGTATACACATACACACAGACACAATACTTGTATCTACCAATTTCTCCTTTCTCCCAGGGCCATTTTCTACAAAAAAAGAGTTTGTACCCAGAGATGAGAGAGTTAAGACGGCACATACACTGTGAGCCTCTATGCACAGTGGATGTCTCCTGAAATAACGTCAGTTTACTTCAACATATTACATCTGGTCCATCAGTTTTTATTGTGTACAAATCTACCTTGTGCCGATCAAAAAAATTTTGAAGACCAATTTTTAAATGTAACTAAAACCAAAAATCTAATGATATCGACTGCCTCACTGATTAGTCCACAGACAACCGCACATCTTGCTGGTATTGACAATTTGTCTTATTCCTAACCGAATAATGACAGGTTGAAGATTACAGCTGCGTAAAAAGTAAGATCCAGGGAGTTGGCAAGATTATTCGAGTAGGTCTGAGCTGTCAAATATTCTTCATGTCTGGGGGAGTTTCTATATCTACACGTGTGTAAGAATGTGGACATGTTTTTTGACATTTGTGGATTTTCCCATTTTGACCATGCAGTCATCAAGGTTGCCCTGGTCCCATAGACGGAGTTTGTTTGTGTAGCAGAACCTCGGCTGTGTATTTGTCAAAGTGTGTGTTTGTTGCGCTTTGAGGTGTGTTTGTTTCTGTCAGAGCCTTCCTGTCTGTGTGCTTCGCTCTCTCACAGGGAGGGAACAGCGGTGGCAGTTCATTACAGAGAAAGAGACCGTGGGCGTTTGGAGTTCAGCGGGGTTTGTTTACGACTCAGGCCCCTCCTTAACGAGGAGTGCAGCATCTTGCTAATTATGCTGCTGTGGCTAATGAGGCTTTCTGCTGAAAGTGGGGAGTGCAATAAAACACTCCTTTTGTTTGGGCTTTTTGCCTTTTTAATTGGATGCAATAAAAGAGCCTTCCACTCTTCTTCGCCTGCCATTCACATTTGAGGGTCAGGATGGCATTCAGGTGCATTTCTGATGCTTTTGCTGGTGTGTATTTGTAGCCATGCGAGTCTGTTTTGCTACCTGTGTGTGGTTGTGTTTGTTGGTCTCCAATTTGAGAGTCTTCCCACTGTTTCCTTTGATGGCCTTCATCCACGGTGTCACCGTTATGACAGACTGCTCCCTTCCTCAGTTTGTACTTCTCTTTCACTTAGTTGTCGTGAGTGCTTTTGATGAAGGGATTTGACACCTTTTTATCCAGAAGATATAAACTAAATAGGCTTTTAAGCTGGGTTTGCACAAAGTGCCTCCAGTGGGCCAGGTGGCAGGACTGCCCAACTCTGTGACTGCAATGGATGATTAAAAATTATAGCTACAGGACTGTAAAATGGTTGTCAGAGTTTCCAATAACGCGGCAGATGTGGCTGTGCGTCCTGTGTTTCCAGGCATACACATCTATGCAGGACTTTGGGAGCACACATGTACTGTACATGCCCCATTTGAGTGCCGTGATCTTTTCTGTGCCAGGTGTTATCGGAAAGAGGCACACACCGCTGGCGTCGGACCCCGCATGGCTGACAGGAGGGAGCGGGCTCAATGTTGCCACACCACATTAAACACCCGCTCTCATACACCTTGGCTGCAGCCACATAGGAGAAACCATAGGGGAGCACATTTTATAGATGCATCTGCTCTCCGCAACCACTGAAGCGTCCATTAATGTGGTCCATAGTTTGAATTGAAGACATTAGCTTGTACAGAACTGTAATAGCACACTGGGCAAGTACAGTATATGCTTAGTAAAGCACTATCTTGTATTAACCTTTCAAAATGGACAGTTTACTAACATAATATTGGCTGTAGATACTTTTCTGACCTTGTGCTATAAGATACCGCATGATACTACCTCTGGTCGGTGTTAGCTACCCCCTCGCTGCTTGGATAGAATATTTATGGATGCATTTCCATATCATTAACTTTTGGAGTGGACCTATGTTATTAAATACATTTATATTATATGAGTTATTTGACCCTTTCTCAGGGACATCACACTAGTAGAAATGGACAAAGTGGTTTTGTGAAAACACTGCACAGGAGTCAAGGTGAGTATATCACCTTAAACCGCTCATAATAAGGAATGCCGAAGCATTCTGGGCTTTGGGTTAATAAGCAGTGTTGATTTGGGCAGGGGATTTCCTATCGCTGAGCCCCAGCAGTGTCAAAAGCTGCATTTATATATCATGTACATATACTACATAATAATGATATGATTATGAGCCTGACACTAGCTATATATTGTTCTCCAGGAACATGAGATAAAGGCTGACTGGGACAGTATATAGTTCAGTGGGAAAGGTTAACGTCCGTTCATGTGCCTGTGTGATAGCATAAGAGCTGATAAGTCGGGGGAAGAGCAGTGGTGCTAAAGAAAGCAGGAGCAACGCCACAAGTATGCGCTTCCGTTTGATCTCCACCTTCCATCTGCTGTAACCATAGTTATTCCCATTTTATTCTTGCTTTTTTTCCCCTTGGGCTCGACTCCAGCAAAATAGCAATGCACAAACATACAAGCTGTTAGCCTCAGTGGAGTGATGCTATCTGTCCGGCTTTGGCATTGCCACTGATTGATTCATTTAATTAGAGCTAGATCGAGGAAACGGGGGTGAAGGCGGGAGAAAGGGCCAGCGATGGGGAATAGAGCCGAAGAAGTAGGATAGGGAGGGTATGCTCACTCTGCTGGGTAGCTCAGGAGATTGGCTCCATTAATCTTGGTAGAAGCCCCCCATCCCAACGCGTCCCCTGGACTCGTGCACTCTGTGACACACTAACATACAGGCATACACACAAAGTGCCAGGAGAAAATCACCAAACCAACAAATGGGCGACCGCACTTTGTTTGTCCACCCACCGTACATGGACACACCTTGTGTAGCATGCAGGCCGCTAACGTAACTATCACTTACTGTAGCACCTCTGTGTGCGCTTTTGTTTGCTTTGCATTTGTTATACATGTGATTCTGAGGCTCCTGCATTTGCGCAGAACTTGTAGCACGAGTTAGAAACTGATTTCATTCCCCGGAAAGCTCTCCGTGCTGCAGATACCTTCAGTACCGGTGGCCTGCTAATGACGTTGACCTTTTAAATTTCATATTTACCTTTAGCTTTGTGAGGGAGGAGGGTGGAACCAGGCACGCACGTGTTACTTGTGTATGCGCCCTCACCCGAGCATCCACCTCTAGTAACCGTAATGACACTGACCTTTTTATTTGTGACGATGTGTGTAGGCTGTGTTTATTTGAGGGGGGGCTGATCGTTTCCTGTTGATTGGCTCCCCGCTGCCCCCTCACAAGCGCCCCGCCATCACTCACACACACACACACACACACACACACACACACACACACACACACACACACACACACACACACACACACACACACACACACACACACACGCTGGAGATTAGAGTGTGCATCCAGAGCGTGTGTGTGTGTCTTTATTAAACAAACTCTCAACATTCGCCTCCCATCAACTGACTCAGCGATCACAACACATCACACCTGTTAGCTGCATCAGTCATGCACTGTGGGAGTGGGTGGGAAGTGGGAACTGCGCAACCCTTAGATGGAGCCACGCGCCACTAGCGTGACCAAACCAAAAGCCACCTTTTTTTAACATTGACTTCATATGATCCCCTGCTTTTACGTTATATTATAATCACAGTCCCATGGCAGCTTATTACTCTATCATGTAAAAGTTGTTTTAAATTTTATAGAAATTATTTTAATAGTGGGTAAACATTATATTGTGTTTCTTGCTTTCTCATTAACAAGTGTTAAAATGTATGTTTTATTTACTGTATTTTCAGAATTTGATGCTTTACATTATTTGTCTAGTTTTATGTGTTTGAAATCCAAGTACGTTTAGTAGTTTACAACTGCTGTTGGAATAACAATCACGCATATTATATTTTGACACACTCCATGGTTTTGATAAGCTTCTGTATTTATTCGGGTTCAGTAATGAAGAAAGTCACTTTCTTGTTTTTTTTTTACTAAACTGACTCAAGTCCTGATAAATTCTGTGACTGTTTTTCTTTTTTCGGTCTCGCTCACCTCAAAGCCTTATTTCTGTGCTGCCTCCTTCCTCACCGCTCAAGGTGCAACAATCCCTACCTCGCCTGGTTATCTCACACCAAACACATGTACTCCTGAGGCCCACACCCAGCTGCCCTGGGCCTACAGTGCCATGGAGATGTTCCTCTCTCACAATGCAACTGTGCTGCGATTTTGATGCTGTTGGTATGCGTATATATATCTATATAATAGATATATCAAATATATGCGTGTATGCTTATTCTGTGTGAAGTGAAAGTCAGAGCATTTAAATGTGTCAAGGAAACAGTGTGAGCAACGGCAGCCTGAGGTAGTGGAGGTTCACACCATGCAGCGCTGCCGCTGACAGACTGTGTCTTACAAGACATAATCTTTGCCTTTGGAATGAGTGAGTTAGAGAGAGAGAGAGCAGTTGAAATGTCAGCTCTACCACACATGCCCTTTGGTTTGAAGGAGAAAGGCTTTGGCTGTGGGCACCTGATAAAAGTTTGAAGTTAGTGCTGTGAATTTGCTAATGACTAAATCTTTGTCTCGTTGTGAGCACACACATTGTCGGGCGCGCGCCTCTGCGCATGCGCTGCGTTGTATTGATGCACATATGGGCCCGATGGAGCACAGAGGGGAACATACACCCCACACTGCTTGCATTAAAAGCCCTTATTATGTCTCTTTCATTTGGATTTGCATTAATTCTCACAAACCACTCATGGCTTAACCCAGGTTTCTGATAAATAATTCATAATAATTAATGATAGCTAGGTGTACATAGTAGTATGTACTGTATAATGGTAACTTGATCCCTCTCACACCCACCAGAAGACAGTGAGTGATCCAGTGTGTAGGGGAGGGACGGTGTCATTAGTAGAATGCAGTTTTGGCCAGTACAGTATGTGGAGTTACAGTAAGTGGCAGGTCTGAACTCTGGGGTGATTTCCAGGATTAGATTACGCAGAAGCTCCACATTTGAGCCTCCATTTGTGTTTGTGCGTGGGTGTGAATAAAGTGTGTGTGTAATATGAAGGCCCATCTGTAATCAGCCAAGTGTGATATTGCTCCTCATCTCTCAATTAGAACACTTACAAACACTGCATTAGGTTTTGCATTAGAAGTGATGACAGCGGAGGTGAAAAGAATGATGTGTTCTTTTAATAACTCAATTTCCTCCACCCTGCTGAATGCGTGGTTACTTATTTTGTGTGGTTCTTTGAGTGGCTGTGAGTATCACAACTAAGCCCATACACATGTCATTAGTTGCTTTTCATGGCTCCCTTTAAGCTAAAATCGATCATTACACCATAACTACCATCAATGATGTCCTCAACTGCAGTTTGATACTTTGAGTTGGAAACATGTGGAAAGGATTAGCTTGTTATGCAAATACACATGAAGGTTACTGCAGTCCATCACAAGGATGATTACCTGTAGTTGATTAGAGGTGACAGCTCTTGATTGGTGATTTCCAGGTCATGTAAGAATTGCCGAAGTGTGTGTGTGTGTGTGTGTGTGTGTGTGTGTGTGTGTGTGTGTGTGTGTGTGTGTGTGTGTGTGTGTGTGTGTGTGTGTGTGTGTGTGTGTGTGTGTGTGTGTGTGTGTGTGTGTGAGAGAGAGAGAGAGAGAGAGAGAGAGAGAGAGGTACAAGATAAATGCATGCAAATGAATAATAGGGCTTCAAATATTTACTCTATATACAGTGCTAAACCAAATCCTGAACCAAGTACATGCAGCTAATTTAAATATATATATTAATTTCAATTTAGATCTTATAATCTTAGAATGCTTAGAATCTTGTGGTTCAGTGGGGGGCAGTGGCCACTTTTGTCTGCACTTTCTGCATTCTCTTTTCATGGTGTTATACACACTTGAGAAGGCCAAAACACACAACCTCATTGTCAGAACTAAAACAAACTCCCTCACATGCGATCATACAAAGAGGTGTGTGATGTGGTTGAGCAGGCACAAGCGTGAGCGCCACACAGTGTGTCAGGGGAGTCTTTGCAGTGTGGCTCTGCTCTGACATTGATGAATGATCTGTCAAGGCGATGTCCCACTCATGCCCAGCTCCCCTTTACTCAGGAGAGCGACAGGGTGTGTGTGTGTGTGTGTTTGTGGGATGCCGGGTGCGTCGCAGAGGTTATCTCTGCATGTGCCTTTTGTTGGCATGTGGCCGAGTGCAGCTGTGAGCGCGCTCTGCTGAGTGTGTGTTATTTTGTCAGCCTTCAGTCGCACATGTGAGCGACGCGGCAGAGGCATTACACGCGCCGCTGGTTCGGGGTCGGGAGTGCGAGCGGAACGCCAGACGGCGTGGGGTTAAACACTCTGACCCCGGCACAACCTTGGGGGGGGGGCATTTCACTATTTTAATGGGAAAGTCTATGATCCATTTTCGATTTCAACCTGAGGCCCCAACGTCTCACTTTGACATGTGAGAAAGCACATTACAGGAACCGACATTCACACACGAGCTGTCACAGTCCACACAAGCCCGGACGCTCTCGCTTTTACCTTTGCTGGTGTCTCAGGACTCCAGCAGCATATTTATCCATTACTATAATAATGTGATTAATTGCATTGTGCTTTTTACTCACTGCACCAAAGATCATTACTTCTTTTAGCACCAGCTTGTGGCGGTATCTGCAGTGATGACATGCATTAACAGCTTTTTCGCTGAGGTGCCAGGCAAAGTGCTCGCTCTGCCTGCATGCTGTGATTAAGCCACTATAGCCGTGGCCTTCGTTTCGCTCCCAATAACAGTAGTTTAACCCAGCAAAGTCTCATTTTGCTTGATAACTATGTTTTAGCTAGTAATGATGAAAAAGAGTGGCGATATGGGTGCTTTTACATGATGCTGCAGCTCGGTGCGTCTGACCTTCAAGCTTGCAACAGAAAGTAAGATGGGCACAGATAAAGAGGACTCCGCTGTGCACGCTGTCCCATGTAACAGTCGAGTAAGACAGACGAGATGTAGCACAACATACTTTCCCTCTCTCTCTCTCTCTCCCTCTCTCTCATCCTCCCTTGATTGCTTTTTAATGATTTCTGCTGCCTAAGACAAATGGTTGTGTTAAATGAGCAGAATTAGACAAGGGAGCCGAGTGCAAGAGCATTTGTTAGAGCAGGAGTAATGGATCGGCCATTCGTTGTTTACTCTTCTCCATTCATTGCTATGACCTGCTATTGAGCTCTAGATCCTCAAAGCAACAGCACAAAGCACAGGGGCTCTGTGAATTTGTTTCTGACAGGAGCATATGTTTTTATAATATTTAGATTAATAAATGCTCATTTTCTTCTACTTCTTCTTTTAAGGGACTTCCTTGACTTCTCAGTAACTGTAACTGAATTTCTCATGTTATAAATTACGCATATTATGAACATTTTAGCTACAAGGAGGGACATAATTCATATAGAGAATCAATGCAGCTGTTTAAAACCATTTATAGACACATTACTACACTAGACTTGCCATTTTTTATTTATATCCTATTGGTACTTGCAGTCTTTGGAAAGCCTTTGGAAAAGCATTGTTGCTATGAATGAATTAAATCAGTTTAATTTGTTGCATGGTTTAATAAAATCAGTATCAGCCTAATTCACTCCACTTACTCTGAGGATGTGTGTTATGAGTGTTCCTGAAGTTCTCTTGAGCTGCCTTCACATTGGTGACCCTACAACCGGACCTCCCTGGAGGAGGAGGACGAGGAGGAGGAGGGAGATAAATGGATCTCTCGTCAGGGATCATAAAGGAGCATATCACTGCTACTACATTATCACTGTAGTCATGGTAACAGGAAGTGGAGGAGACGTCGTTGTCACTTTTTTTAATTGTGTTATGTAGATCACTTCACTGCGCCTCCGTCCTGCATCCTAGCTGCTGCCTGAGCTACTAACAGCTCGCCCTCCTGCAGGGTGTGTGTGTTATTCCTACCCTGGCAAGCTGTCAGGGAGTCGGACATGGATAGTAAAGGGTGTTCCCCTGGCAGACACACGGCCTTGGTTAGCACTCCATGGGCATGGGCACTGCCATGGATCATTACTTCCCTCAGTGGAGTGGCTACTGTTTGCGTGTGTCTGTGTCTGTGTGTGTGTGTGTGTGTGTGTGTGTGTGTGTCTGTGTCTGTGTCTGTGTGTGTGTGTGTGTGTGTGTGTGTGTGTGTGTGTGTGTGTGTGTGTGTGTGTGTGTGTGTGTGTGTGTGTGTGCGCGTGTGCATGCTTCCGACAGAATAAGTGAGGGGGAAACTGAATCCAAGCGCATTATTGCTCAACACTTGCAGTCACTGCTGCCCCCTACAGTTTTAGCAGCTAGCTATTGACTAATGATAACCAATAAAGCTGATGCATAAATGATGCAGATTAGTATGTTTATTTCATCAGGGTGTCTGTGTTTTTATTCTATGAGGGCTGCCACCTAAAAGCAAGTTAGACTATATCCTACAAATGTATCTTACTTCTTTTTTTCTTTGAGTATAATATTCATTTTTACTATATCTGTACATGTGCAGAGTGTGACCTGAATGTCCCTCTTTGTGTCGTATGGGATTAAGCGGCAGCAGGTGCTGCTTTTGTGGTCCAGTGTGTTTGAGAGTAGCTGCAGCAGGGCTACTGCCAGGCTAATAGCAAGTTATCACTATTATTGGAGATGTAGGATAGATTGGTTAAGTGCTAGGAGCAGACAAACTGGAACGTACTGAGTTGTAATCTCATTTCACAGCTTTTAAAATTGCTCAAAGGTGTGTGTTTTGAAAAGTTTGCTCTCTGCATGTGTGTGTGTGTGAGCGCGGCTGGGGATATGAAGCTGCTTTGCTGTTCCTGGGCCAGCTATTAGTCACGCAGGAGTGGCTAATCTGTAATGGCTGCTGTCACAGCCCTGCCATGGCTCCTGGTGATGGGCGCCCTGTGACAAATGCGCACGCACTCACACAACCCACACGTTCAAAGCGCACACAAAATATGTGCACCCGCACTAATTCACTCACACACAAAGACTCATCCATTCCACCAATGCGCCGTTACGACTTCCGACAAGCTCTCCAGCACTAGTCATCCGTCCAGCCCACAGGTGACAGATAGAAAAGTGAAGTCAGAGCCATCCTATTACACTGGCACCACAGCAGACCGGATCTGACTCCACACTTGCATAAAATCACGTCCCCTTTCATCTTTCTGTGTCTGTACCTCTGTTTTTTTCGTCCTATAGGTAATAACTTCTCGAGAACGTTATGTTTAGCCATGCAGCAAAACGCTGATTGCTGCACTCCTGTTTCTGCCCTATAGAGCACGGTGGATGTGGAAAAGTCCATCCAGGATCTAATGAGCCTGATGCAGGACTTGAGTGCCTACTCCAACCAGTTCCTCGAAATGGTCTGTGACAAGCTCAAAGAGTACAAGGAAATCTGCAACACTGCATACAGGTAAACGGAGTGTCATTTTTCAGTGAGATTTAAGATCTAGGGCTCCTGTACAGCCAGCAAGAAAAACACCCTAATCACAAATTTTAGATGGGATGTGAGTCATTTTCTCAAAAGTTTTTTCTCAATACTAGAAAGAACCTGCTGCTCTCATCTCATGCAGAGGATGAGCAGGGTTTTAGTGTCTCTTTGGCTTCTGGATGATAAACTGTTGTGGGAATAGCTCAAGCTCATGCTGCAGTCTGTATAAGTGCATAGCTTTTGGACAATTCCCTCAGCAAGTTCTTGGCAAACACAATTAGTCGTCTCACAAAAGCAGACGTTATATCCACCAATAAATACATTCATGGGTAAATGCTGGTGTGCCTTTTTATGAGGCATTTTTTATTTATACTTGACTTTTTATACGAATATGGAGTATAGTTAAATGTTGTTTTTATGATCAGCAATCACACAATAAACGCCCTCCATCTGTGCTCACTTGGGACCATGTAACACCTGGCCAGGTAACGGGAGGGTTGGCAGATATGGGGGGGGGGGCAGGCCAGGAGGCGCAGGAAAGGACTGACTGACTGCTGAGAGTCCATCTGGACCCTGTCACAGGTCAGCTTCAGCCTCACAGGAGTCGCAGTGTGATGAAGACAAGCAGAGGCTGCCAACATACAGTATGTGTGTGTTGGGAACCAGGTAATGCTGTAATCTGGGACCAAACATTTCCCACACAAAGCAAATACATGCTGGCAGTCCAACACAAGGTTTCCTTCCATCAAATCAGAGCGTGTGTAATACTGTGTTTCACAGTGTGCCAGTACAAATCTGCTAAGTACATTATTATGTAAACTGTATTGATTAGATTGCATTACATTATACAAGTACACACAGTACACACAAGGGTTTAGTACTAGAGTGACTGGCTGCATTTCCTCACTTCTACTATTTATTATGTGTGTGTCCTCAGGGGCGTCGTCCAGTGTGAGGAGAAGCTGACCATCAGTGCTTCCTGGTCCAAAGACGAGGACATCAGCCGGCTGCTCCAGTCGCTCCCCAACTGGGCAAACATGGCCCAGCCCAGACACAATCGACAGAAGAGAGAGGACGAAGAGGACTTCACCCGGTACGCGCACCTACCCCGAACACCAACCCTGGCTGACATCATCGTGCGGACCTAATATGTCAGAGCCGCGTCAATACCATTACAAAACCGACCTTTTTTATCACGGAGCTTGTTATATGATTAAGTTTTGCTTTGCTTTACTTTACTTTGGTATCTTCCCACAAATAGGGCGAAAAGTACGCACAACACACACAAACAAGAAGGAGACATATACAATCACACCCGAGCACTCAGCCAGATAATCCTTCCCTCCCGTCTCTGCTCCTTTATTCACATATTATTGGACCCACTCATGTTGACTAAGATGCAGCCATAAAAGAAGTCATGATTGCTCTTTTAAACACCCTCTATCTAAAGGAAGCGAGGAAACGAGGGACGAGCAAAATAGGAAAATATAAGAAGAGCGGGGGGGTGGGGGGCTAGTCTTATCGAAATTGCCTTTGAATGTGCGCACTCTTCAGGGAACACTGAAGCTCATTGGAGCGGAATAGTAAAGTAAATAAATAAATTGGTTATGTGGCCAAAGAAAGTCAATCTGTTGTCTGTGTGCCCTTTCTCTCCCCCCTCCACTCTCCCTTTCTCAGGCACGCATGCAGATACACACAGACGTAGCAAGGGGGAGAGCATACGGCCGTTTGATTTGAGAGCAGTAGCTGTTTTCATCACTATGAGAAGGGGATTAGCTTCTGCTCGACTGGCAACCCAGCGCTTTAATAAAGCCTCATTAATAAGCTACACATGCCTGTGTGTGAGCGAGCGCTCGGGTTTGTGTGCCTGGTGTCTTATCCATCTGTTGTTCTCGGGATCTTGATCTTGTGGGCATCCTGGTGACTCTGGAGGCCGGTCCACATGCCGTGTGTTTGCAGCACTGCTGTGTTGAGGCGCCCTTCTCCAACTTTCCTCCAGTCTCCGTAGTCAATTATCCTTGCCGAAACCGCAAGTGATTTTTAATGTGATGCGAAAGAGGTTTTGATCTCTATCTTTGTTTAGCCACTCTAAGTCTGTAGTTTTTGTTTTGAGATGCTTGTCATCACCTGTAGTTTTCTCTTTTACTGACTCCTGAGCTCCTAGCCTCTCCTCCTCCTCTCAAAGTTACGTTCTCTTGACACTTTGCATCCCTAGCTCTCTGTGTCTACCTAGTCATTATCTTTGGTTCCTTTGTGTCTGTGTAACTCATTCAGACATGATGTGGTTGAGCGATGTGTTATGTCCACCCGTCTAACCATAAAAACCCCTATATCCCTACCTCTCCATTATTCAGGGCGGCTTTTGCCAAGGAGTCAGAGGTGCTGACCGGGAACCTGGGTGACAAGCTAATCCCCCAGAATGAGATCCTCCGCGATGTTAGTGACCTAAAAGCCCTGGCCAACCTTCACGAGAGTATGGAGTGGCTCGCTGGGCGGCTCAAGACGTTCTTCGCCGCCCTGCCTCAAGCCTCCGGTAAGTCAGGAAAGCTGCGTTGAGGATTTGAAGTAAATGACACTTTTTTGCACATAAATTGGGTCTTTAGGGTTGACCTGCCTGTCATTGTGTCCTATTCCCAGTGTTACTGAACCAATCGCTCATTATGGAATGAAGTGAAACAGACATGGTCGTATTTTCCAGATTATTTGTGATTTTCATGTTTTATTTTCAGAAGGTGACAAAATGCTGAAAAATGTGGCTTCAGTATTTTTCACACAAAAAGTGAAATCTAGTGGATACAAAATGCAAAACCTTTGACCCTTATTACATGTGATCACAGTCTGGAGCGACGCCTTCTACCTGTGCCTCATTAAGCTCTTGTTTGAGTATATTATCACACACTCATTAGCTTCTCTACTGGAGTTGTCAAAGAGCACTTTACACACATGCTCATTATGCTTGGCTCTGCCTCTGGAAGTATGTGTGCATAAATGCCGACCATAATCAGGACTCTTAAAAGCATTTTGGTCCCTGCTCAGTCATCACTTCACTGTCATTAATCACACATCAAAATGAGTCCAGCATAGACTTTATGAGAGTCTTGTTAGTCGCTTATCATTACACTAATGCTTTTATCCACATCATCATGTTGTGAATTGGTTTAATCTTATAAAGATTCTGGCATATTTCAGTATTTTCCTTCAAGTTCATAAATTTTTATTAACGTCATTTGATAGCAATCAGGGAGTTATTACTCCCGTTAGAGGCTTAAAAAGTAGCATTTGATTTGGACTGCAGCTTGTAGAAACATGACGCTTGTTTAGTATTTACTAAACTGCAGTGTAAAAGCCTGTGATTTCCCTATTTTACTTTTTTTACATAGGTTATGTTTTTTTTAATGTGGTGTTTGTTTCATTTCAGACATTCAGGTCTTGATAACATACCCTTTGACATTAGGCTCCATCATAGTACAGTTGTCCTTAAGGTCAACATTTCATAATGTTTAATGACAAACATGCATAATCACCGTCTTTGTCCGATACTTAGTAATGATGCCTTTTTCATTTGCACCACAGTAAGTGCTGAGGACTAAGGGATCCAGATTCACAGCATTGTTCTCAGACAGAACTCCAGGACGCAGAGAGAGACGGCTTCAGCCTTTATCTCTAACCTTTAGCTGTGTAGCACCAGACCTGTGATTGCCTATTGAATTTGTTTTATTCCACTGTTCTGTTTCAGAAGAAATTTTTGAGATATTCATATTTGCCCTCCACTTAATCATCATCTCGTTTTAAAGTCTTTCCTTCCCTCTCGCTCTGACACTAGCTTTCTGCGTCTATTCATAGATAAGAATTCAATAAAAGTACGGAATGAGACGTGACATAATTATCATTAATTCTAGCGCATGGCGCTAATGGGAAGGATAGGGCAGTCACTTATCATGCTGAGACAGCCTCCGTATTGTTCATTATTTAGTGTTTGCCAAGAAGATGGTGAAATACGTGTGCATTGGTTTGTGTGTGTGTGTGTACATAAGTTTGCATGAGATTGGACAAGGGTACAGCACGGGAAAAAGGACCCCACCTTATCTACTGAACCCCCTCCTCACGTCTATGCCTCTCCAAATTGGATTTTATATTACAGAAGCAGTCAGGTATGAACAACTCATTTTCCTCTCCTTCTTTTTGCCTTTTCTCTCTTTCATTTCTTGCTTAATTTCTACTCTGCCTTTCTTTATTTCTTTCTTCCATTCATTTTTTCTTCCCTTTCCTTCTTGCCTATTGTGACAGTGTAAGAATTATTATTTCTGGTTTTCCCTGCACTTTTGTTGCCTGGTACATTTGCCCATGCCTCACTGGTCTTTGCAGTGGGCATTTGTTTTGATCACCGGTCTTCTCCATGCGTACAGTAGTTACATCTACTTCTTATGCTCAGAAACCATAACATATACAATGGATTATTCTGCTTCCCTGTGGTAGTAAATCTCAATTCCGTTTGTGTCAGATTAAGAATTTCTCTTGTGTGTGTGTGTGTGTGTGTGTGTGTGTGTGTGTGTGTGTGTGTGTGTGTGTGTGTGTGTGTGTGTGTGTGTGTGTGTGTGTGTGTGTGTGTGTGTGTGTGTGTGTGTGTGCGCGTTGGCAACCAGACCCCTGATGCTGATTGGCCGTGACGAGAAAGGGTCTTATCACCCATTTGGTCGCAGCTCTGGACCCTTAATCCACTCTGACAATATTCACATAACAGCACACAAACACAGATGCCTGAGGTGCAAAGACAGCACAGCAGCCACTTCTTGTGAACTGCTGTGTGTCTGTATATACATTTGAGGCTTCTTCTTTCAGGATCTGAAGGCTGTAGGTCAGGCACAGTGTGAATGTTTGTCCCAGCAGGTGCTGTAGGCCTTTTCCTACCTGCCAGCTCTTTATTTACTGCTATGTGTACAGTAAATGTGTGTCTTTTATGAAGCTGAAGACCTGAGGATAATGAGGTGCATAGATACAGGTCTCTAATCTGTGCTTCGGGGTTTGTAGATAATATTCATGTGGTCTTCTGATGGGAGTGAGCCCCTTCTCGTCAGCGGTTGCTCAGCTGCATGTGTGATGGCCTGGAAAGGAATAACCTTGACTATTGTAAGTGTAGGTCCTCACCCTTTAGCAGTGATTTTTTTTCCTGACTTTATTTAACAGGGCAAGCTGACTCAGAACGCATTCCTATTCACTGCTGAGACCTGAGGGAGTACAGTAGCTGCAGCTGGAAATCATGGGGTTGTTTTGTCAGTAGTCGAAATATTGTCTTTTGTTCTGCCATTCTTCACCTTTATTCTGAATATCTTGCAGATTTTTCTCCTCCATCATTACAGGACACTATTAAGCAATTTGGGGTTTTCAGATATAAACTCATCTTATTTCATTCTCATTTTTTTCTGTCTCTGTCCTCCTCGCTTTCCCTGATATCTCTCTGGACAGAAGTTGAGATCCCATTGTGCAGATGTTCATCTTCTACCAGAGGCGGCAAAATAATTAATAACTCTTCTCTCCTACTCAGTCAGTCATTTATGAATCATTCATCACTTCATCCCTGCAGGATACTGTCCTTTACTTTCTCCATTTTCTCTTGCTTACCTCTTCCCTGTCAGCACTGCGCTGTTTAAACAAAGCAGATGGCGATTTCTAGCAAGTGTTCAGCATCTGCATTTATCAATGCCACAGAAAATGTCAAGTCATAGTGTTTACGTGTTTCCTGGTGCATTGTTTATGCCCTTGATTGCAGACAGGACACTGAGTGTACTTCTATACTGTCTGTACCTTATATGTATGCATGTGCATGCGTATGTGAGTGTGAGTGTGCGAGTTCCATCACTGTTCTTCTTTTTTAATGTCTGCCATCCTAATCTTCCGCAGATGGCAAGCAACAGACGTTTCTCTTAGATGGGATTCGAAAATAATTGGATAAGCACAGCACACACACACACACACACACACACGCACGCACACACGCACACACACACACACACACACACACACACACAGCCTACACATGGGTGCATAAACAGATACATGATACACACATACATATCCCCACATTTAGTCATGCACACACAAGCAACTTATAAATAAGAGATGGGAGTAATTCGGTTTAAGGGAAAAAGAAAGCGCAGGGAAACAAAAAGTGAAAAAAGGCAGCATGAAAGTTGTCAGTCAGGACCAATGAGTCGTCTCCTTTTGCCCGTCTGTCCCTGACTCTAATGGTGCCCCCCATGCTGTGACGCCTCCCTTGCATCATCAAAGCGACACGGGCTGGGGACACGGCAGGAATCCGCATGTGTGTGTGTGCGTGTGTGTGTTTTGGGGCCTGTGTGTATTTCACAGGCACCCCCTGGAGAGACCTCCAGCAGTGTGTGCCACAGCGAACCCTTTTTTTTCTCCCTTTCTGCTGCCAAAGTGAGTGAGTGTAATGCACATGAGAGGAAACAGAAGCCTTCGAGTCACTTCCACACACATCTGTGTGCTCGTACGCTCACACGTTGAAGGAAAACTCCCCCACAGGCAGAGCAAGTGAAATACTTCTGCTTTTTCTCACAAATGAATGAAAAGAGCAGAAACGAGGGAAGAAAGTAGTTTATTGGTGACACATATATGTTCATGTACCCTTTCAGCTGCATAGAATATGAACTTATTAAAACAAAAATGGCAGCTTTGTTTCTTCACTGCACACTCCTCTGCTGCCAATAGACACTAATAAAGTCATAGATCACCTAATGCTGTTTTCAGGTTTCACGCTGTATAGGTAATGTCCTTGTAATTGTGGTTCTTAGAGTGGAAGTATTGTATTTCAGCGCTGGGCTCGGTATCTGGTAATGATCTGATAAGGTGACCAGGGAGAATAAACAACTTCAGCTAAATCCAATCGAATCAAGTCAATTAATGTCATTATGGTCGAATCCCCTGAGAAATCATTGTGGAATCTTGCTTAGGCCCATCCTGATGATGTGCCTGTGGCTCATTTAGCAGGATTAATTCAAAAACAACAGTATGTGTGCAACGTTTGGACGCAGACGCGTTTAGCAAGTTTCCTTACAGCTGCAAAGGCATTGAGCTCTGTGCACTTAGCAGTCAACACACACACACACACACACACACACACACACACACACACACACACACACACACACACACACACACACACACACACACACTCACACTCAGCTTTAATAAGAAATACAATCTTGAGCATTCATCTCTGTTTCAGACACGCAAGCCATAGCAGCAGCTGTCGAGATACTGCATCATATCCGGCCGTGTTTGCGTTGGTGATTGGACGAGCATGGCACTAACCTCGCCGCTGTTTGCACAAGCTAATGGCCTCTCACCTGAGCAGGGGCTGATCAGAAGTACAGGCACATCTCACAGAGCATGCACCCAAATGCTCTCAAGCATATTAATATATTGCATTGTTACAGGATATGGGAATCAGTAAATGCTCAGTACCTGTACCTATGCCCTACTTCCTGGGTTGAAGGAGGTTGTTCTGCCGTGTTAGTCGGAGAGAGGGGGAAGACAGATAACCAAGTTATTTTCACCTTAGGTTGGACTTGCTGCCACTCTGTCCTCACCTGTTCGTGTGCATACATACATGCATGCATGTGTAACCTTCGGAAGGGCAGGAAGAGTAACTGGGGAGCTGGCTCTCACTGCGGCACATCGATCGTGGACCCCTGCATTCTCCTGCTCACTCTGTCACTCTCTGAACACACACACACACACACACACACACACACACACACACACACACACACACACACACACACACACACACACACACACACACACACACACACACACACACTCTCTCTCTCTCGCCTCATTGACCAAATAGACTTACATATGACTGACGGGGCCAATTTCTCTCCCTTTCCTCCCCTTGCTAATTTATGGCCATTGATCTACACTGGGCTGAATTTATATACACTCATCATGCTCTTTTGCTCCCTGGTCCTCTCTCTCTCTTTTCACACACATACGCAGGTCCTTTGTGTGGTTTACAATGCAGTGCACTGACACATGCTCCTGCTGTCTCAGCACAAGTGGCAAGAAAGTACAAGAACACGCTGAAGGACTCGGGAAGTGTGTGTGAAGCTTGACTAATGGCTGGGTTTTGTGCGTACTGCGAGAGCTTGTGAACTTTGAAATACATGAGTGCAGTACAGCGTGTGTCCTCACACGGGTCAGTGTAGAATTGGGAACGATGACCCATAGGTCAGTGTCACCTGCTTAAGGACAACCACACACTTCTATTTTGTGTATGAATATGTGCTCCTCTTTCTCCCTGTCCAGGCGCCTCTCCGTCCGCAGACAGCCAGGTTGTTGGGGAACGCAGCAGGGAGCAGATTCTCCAGACGCTGAGCGACCTGTCCAGGGCTTTCCAGGACATTGCTGATCGGTGCCTGCTGGTATTGCACCTGGAGGTCAGGTATGTAGCACAGACTCCCTGAGTGGGCACAGAAAATGTGCAATTTACAAATCCTCGGGTGAAAATAGGAGATGATCCTCATGGGTTGTCACACTATGACTTTAAATCACCTCACTTCAATGCAGGCTTAGAGGACGTGTCATTACATCGAATAGAGTGAAATGATCAGCAACATCACACTTGTACTCTTGTCTGAAGTTTAACAATTTATGCTGTGTTGCTTTGCTGGGTTTTGTATGTAAATGTCCAAGTTAATTTACCAAACCATCCATTGCCTGCACAGCTGCTAATATCCTCCATCATCCTTCTCCGCTTGTTTCCATCCCTCCATCTACCACCATTTCCCAATAGGCTATTGTGTAGCTTATGCAATATTGTTTATGATTTCAGTAGAAAACCCTCCCTGAGGCTGATGTCTAGCTCTATGCTACACTCCATTGACTCTCCCCATCTAGCGAATTTCCCCTGATAGTGGTACCAGCTAAATGAAGCCATGAGGAAGAAAGCAGAAGGGGAGGGAAGAAGAGACGGGAGAGAGATGAGTGCAGATGTTAAAGTGGTAATGGTGGTGGTGGGAGTTAAGGATGGGATGTATACAAGCTAAGTGAGAGGAATGATTAAAAGTGGAGAGAAGGAAGGGAAAGGGAGGCACTGGAAATGTGGTGGAGTTGTTGGCTTCGCCTCAGGGGGAAGAAACATTCACCCATGTCGTTTCACACCTTTCTGCTCAGGGCGCTGTGATTATAGAATTCTATTGTATTGACTGCCCATGTCTAGACAGAAATGAGGCATCTACCAATCTAAAGAACCCCCTACTAACATATAAGTGTTTAAACTCACAGAGAGAAGAAACACTGTTCTGAATCATGGCTCAAATCTCTGTTTCTACACAGAACAGTCCTAAAAGTATTATCTTAAAATTAAAGCAGACAACAAAGTTGTTGAGCACTAAAATATTAACCATGTTAACCACCATCGTATCACTGTACTTTGTACTGCACTATGTACAAGACTAAAAACTAAAAACATACAAAGGTGTTAAACAAGAGACAAGGTTGCTTTGCATCTAAATGTTACTGTTATATTTGCATAGACCCTGAAATTAAAAGTCTAGGTAACAGTCAATGAGAAATGTATTAATAAATCTTAGAACTGAGAGTTTGGCCTCTATACTTGGCCTCATAATCACGTGGGCCAAAATTCTTAGATCTCGTGTTAGTGCTGTTTGAACCACATATTCAGTATAAAGAAACAGACGATGAGTTTCTCTGGAAATACATTTTAAAACTTTAATTAAGTGCCTTTAATTAGCAATTCACCGTTGGAAGGTGAAAGCATGAAAGGTCTGATGGTGTCAAGGATTCCCAAGCTGAGGAATTTCTACCCAATGAAGTTAAGATTCTTTAAAATACCTTTTCATACTAGGAGGACATAGTATATTTTGCACAATGTTTGTCATTATAATAATTTTTGATTAAATTATAAGGTTTGCATACAGTATTTGAGTTGGGCTATGAGAACACTCATTGCCCACTTAAGCGTTCTCTCTGTAAAAATGTCATACTCCAAGGACAGATCTTTATATTGTGCCTTTTTCTTGCTCTTTCTTTCCGATTAAATCCAGGGTGCACTGTTTCTTTTACCTGATCCCTCTGACCAAGCAAGGGAATTATGCCATAGTGGCGAACGTGGAGAGCATGGACTACGACCAGCTGGTGGTCAGACTGAACAAGGACATCTCTGCCATAGAGGAGGCCATGGGAGCCGCTCTGCAGCAGCACAAGTTTCAGTACATCTTTGAAGGTGAGCAGTGAGGAGTATAAAGCATATTTCTCAGCTGCCTGATTTACCTTTTCAATGTGATTTTCATTTTCCTCACGTAGCTGAGCCAATGTTGTTATTGGTTCCCAATTTCCCCTCTTCCTCCTATTAACTTTCAGCTAATTCAGCCGCTCTCTCCTTCTCTGTCGTGGTCTGACAATCATTACTCTCCCTCCCACCAGGCCTGGGTCATCTGATCTCTTGTATCCTAATCAACGGAGCCCAGTACTTTAAGAGGATCAGCGAATCAGGTATCAAGAAGATGTGCAGGAACATCTTTGTCCTCCAGCAGAACCTCACCAACATCACTATGTCCAGGGAGGCGGACCTTGACTTTGCCAGGTCAGAGCTGTTATCCACTTGCATCTCACATATTCACACTTATTCATTCGTTTACTCCATGCTCCAAAATATATAGCTTAGATATTTTGAGTGCCTCTCTACACTGTGATTCCAGTTTCTGGCAGTACTATATAAATCCATGCTGTGCTCCCTTGAGTTTTACTGTTGTCATGGTAATAAAGCCACTGGTATCATAGGACTCTTCCTGGAAACCATAGACAATAATAATCCTTGAAATAATAATATTAACATTCATATGGTGGAGTCTTTTCTGACATAGATTTCATTTTGAGACATTCTGAGATGCACAGAGTTTTCAAGTTCAGACCTCAACTTTGTGAATGCACAAGTCAGAAAGATGGTCAAATAGATTGTCATCCTCACTGCTGGCAATTGTTGCTGTTTATCTCTCCATCATACATTTATATTTGTGTCTACCCGCCGTTGCCCAGTGCTGTCCAGCCCCGACAGGCATGAGGGAAATGAGCGCGCCGACGTCTTTGTGAATAGGAAGGAAAGAGAGACACGGAGAGCAGGAGGACGTGAAGAGAAGAGTGATTTGCGCGACTCATATGGTTTTTCTCCTCTTTTCAAAGCTTGTGTCCTTGACAGATGATAGTATGTGAGAGGAAGGGTGATGTGATAGGTGGAAAACGAAGGGAGTGCTGGGGGGAAGGAAAATTGAAAAAAGCAAGTGAATAGAAGTTATTGAAAAAGAGGTCTTTCACAGGAAGAAGGCATAGAACGAAAAAGAAAAAATGTTGAGAGCATATGGCGACGAAAAATACTATTTTAGCATCCTGAAACAACGGAATGACTATTTCCTGGTAAAATGTATATGAGGTCAGTGCTTTCCCTGTCAGTGTTTCAGTTTGTAATTTTTGGTGTTGTAAGTGATCTCACGTGTTGAGCTGTAGGGTCAATTAGCTTCTTTCCTGGCGTGTGTCATGTGCTGTGGATGAGTGGATGGGTCGACACTCTGTGCTGGCAGGAGCTGGACATCGCCATTGTTTGTATTATAATGGTAATGAAAGCCAAGTTTCTCCAGGGTAAAAAAACAACAACAACAAAGGACTGACCTGAACTGTACTGAATGTGGAGGACCATTGATTAGTATGTTATTTCTACCCTCTGTCAACTTTGATTATGGAGAAACGCCAGTGATGGCTTTTCTGTCTTTTCTCTCCTTCTCCCACTTTCTCTGATTACGAGGCGTGGGCGGTGTGGAGGTGTTGATTGGGAATTGCAGAGCACATTGTTTATACATTCATGGCTTTTTGGATTGGCCGGCCTCCGGCTCCGAGAGACACAATCTCTTGCAAGCACACAAACCCACACACACAAAGTCATATTCTCACGTAATATGTATTCCTACCTCTCAGCCATGCGCATACACTCAGCCGAGCCAATCAGTGTTTTGTTACCACCACACTAATGTTTAGGATATGAATATTCATAAAGTATTCTTTATAGCTTACAGTGCAATTGCCAGTGGAGCTGGCCAGTTGGTCTTTATGGCAAAGTATAATAATGGTAAAATTATGCATTTTTGCCTAATAGACAAAGAATAATATTATTAGGAAACTGTGGCTTTTTAAGGTTTGAATATATTACATCCATTTGCACCTGAGGTTGTCGATTGATTATTGTTATTTAAAAAGGTCAAAAGTGTTAAAAATCCTGCAAGTGAATATTTTCTTCTCTGAAATGCATTTGTTTATGTGTTTGGATTATATCCCTTCAGGTGATAATTGTCTGGAAGGTTAAAGCTAATTGTAAACATATTATAGGTAAGACGGGCCAGCGAGGACAGGCAGTGAAGGAGCAGTGAAAGGAGCAGGCAGCAAAAGTGGAATGTTCATCAGTGTTTTATTACCAGCTCTGTAGAAACAAGAGCGAAATGGGGAAAGGAAGTGATAGCAGCAGGAAGCCTTCTTCAGAGCCTGCAGATGTTTGTCTGTGTGTGCGTCTGTGTGTGTTTGTCTGTGTCTGTGTGGGAAAGAGAGAGAGCTGGACAAGGGCACAGTAATAACCATTGATCTGAGTTAAAACTAAGAAGAGGCCCAGCAACCAGTACTGCAGAAGTCATGAAGACTCTCTCTCTCTCTCGCTCGCTCTCCCACTCTCACTCAGTGGGGAAATAGTGCCCCCTCGTGGCTGAACCCACGTAAAATGCTCTAAAAACCTACAGCATGTCAGCTGTTAGTGCTGCTCAAGGTGTTAAGACTCAGATGTGTGTGAGTTTGTGTGTTTGCATTGCAGGGTGCTATGGCAGTCTGTCTCTCAGTTAGACGTTTGCTTGTGGCTGAAGGTCACACACACACACACACACACACACACACACACACACACACACACACACACACACACACACACACACACACTGACACACAGTTGTTGGACACACACAGACCATCTGCTCAGGAACAGTTCAGCGGCTTGGTCCTGTTCTGCAGACCTGTGTCACTGTGGTGGTTTGTGTGTGTGTGTGTGTGTGTGTGTGTGTGTGTGTGTGTGTGTGTGTGTGTGTGTGTGTGTGCATTGATGGTGCCTTCACCTTCGTTGTGACCCTGATCTCCTCTCATTGTCCTGTGGGTCTGCCTGCCTGCCTGCCTGCCTGCCTGTCTGCCTGTTTGCCTGTCTGTCTGTCTGTCTGTCTGTCTGTCTGTCTGTCTGTCTGTTGCTTTGTCTTTTTTTAATGGTTTCTTGGAGATAAAAATGAAACAAGTTGCTTGTGAGGCTTTTATCCCAGAAGGACCAGAAGTCACGATATTTGTGAAAGAAGCTTTTATAAACTTTGTGTTGCCTGGCAACAGTCCACTCCTGCTCGTGGATAAATGTGACTTATTTTGCCCTGCAACAATTTTAGAGACCTTAAATGGAGACTAGGCGTAATTATCTGTCACTGAGATTTGAAGTCTTCGTGCTGCACAATATAGAAAGTGACCTCAGAGGTTTAGCTCTAAAAGGGCGCTGCACAGGCTTTGTTTTTCTGCCTTTCAGGATGCATTACATTACGTGTATTCTGATCAAAGCTCATGTACACATCCTAGTCTTTACCAATTTATTACTGCAGGATTAGATTACTTGAGATTAAAGTGTTCACATTTGAATACACAGGTTGACCCAGCCATAACTTGTCATGCTCCCGTTTTCCAGACATGACACAAACACACGCGTACAGTGGAGCTGCGAGCTGCTCGGTGACCCGTGTCGGCCGGTTGCCGGGCTGTCATAACAGCCCTAACAAACTTGCAAAGCCCTTAGCCGGTGGCTAGGCTAAACGCCGGTTTGACAGGCTCGCTGTAGTGATGCCCCCGGGTTCAGCCCATGGCACCCACCTGTCTGCTGCTGGAAATTACTACAGCGGGCGGATGTGCGTGTGTGAATTGTACAAGAGCCATGGGTGCTGTGTTGTGGCCCGCAGTGCGCCGCCCCGGCCTTTGCGTGTCCCCTGGGATCCTGTGTGTGCTTGTCGGTAAATAAACAGTCTTTGGTTGGGCCTGTGTGTGTGTGTGTGTGTGTGTGTGTGTGTGTGTGTGTGTGTGTGTGTGTGTGTGTGTGTGTGTGTGTGTGTGTGTGTGTGTGTGTGTGTGTGTGTGTGGAGGTGACAGGTCGGTGCGTCTGCAGAGAATGTGGTAATAAGTACAGTTGACGGCCGTGTCAGGAGGTAGTGGGTGTCAACAGATAAAACTGTTTGTATTTAGGCCTGGCTTCGATACACTGTCACTTCCCTCGGCTTCTGTCTCCCTTCCTGTCACCTTGCATCTCTCCCTTTATCTCTCTCTTCCTCCTCTCCCGGTTCCCTTTTCTTCATTTTTCTCTCTGTGCCTATTTTCTTCCACTACCACCTGCACTGCATCTGCTGAATTGTTACTCTGCCTCTTATCTGCCTCTCTCAGCCCCTCCCTCCCCCACCTCCCGTTTCTCTGTGTGTACGAGGCAATACGACGCGCGCGGCCTTCACCGCGTGTGAACGTTTTCATGTATGTGCCATCAGTGCGATGACGCCGGGCTCTGGTGATGGAGCAGGGTACTGGTTCAGACCGGTGTGATGGAACTGGTCTTTGCTGATGAAGCGTCAGTTTCAGAGTCTCTGCAGACGTTTCCTCATTACCAGAAGAGAGACAAAAGCACTGAGACAAGAAGGAAGAGAGGGACGAATTCAGCAGAACTACATTCGTATGAAGTTGGTTCATTTAGAAAACAAAATCTATTTTTAAAATTGAGGTGCATGCACATTACCATTTTTGGCTTGTTTACATCAAGATCAATCTGCTATCACCCTTGGCCTAAATGAGTTTCTCATGTCTGGATGCTTTGTGGATCCACAGCAGTCAGTATTGACTGTCGGAGCTGCAGTGGAAAGAAATAAACAAAGCTGAGAGAAGTGTAAGCGGCATCAAACCCACCTGGGCCGTACAGTGAAAGCTGCTCAGTTACAGTTACAGTGCACCTGGTGTCCACGATTATTCAGGGGGAGTGCTTTCAGATCAATCAAAAAGTTTAGTGTGGACACAGGGCAAAAACGTCCACAGTGAGCCAACTTAGTGTTGATACCGCTGGGACCGCAGCCAGAAATAAGACAAGAGAAGGTGCCTTGGCTTGTTGTTGATGTCAGTAACCGTGGTATTTGTTACTGCAGCAACAAGCCTCGGTTCCAGCTGATGGAGAGAAACATCCAGCGACTCTCCCAGCCCGTCTTCTCCCCTCTCCTCCTTCCTCGCCTCATCTCTCTCCACCTAACTAATGTGTTGTTCCAAACACGCTGACAGAGGCAGCCTGTAATGGCCTTAATGTTGTACACACTGGAAATGAGGGGAAATGAATTGTGCTGATTCTTGTCTTTCTCTCGCTGTTCTTCTCTCTCTCTCTCTCGCTCTCTCTCTTTGTCTTTTTACGCCTGCTCCCCTGCTCTCCTCCTTCTCTCTCTCTCTCCCTTTCTCGCCCAACTCTTGTGCCATTGACATGCGTATCTGTCTCCCCTATGTTGCATCCACGCATCATAAATTTACTTAATATTCGCTGTATACGAGGAAAGGGAGGGGGTGCCTAATTAAAATTTAATAGAAAGCGCACCGTGGAGGCACGCTGAGTCGCACACACACACACACACACACACACACACACACACACACACACACACACACACACACACACACACACACACACACACACAAGCATTTCTAAGTCGGTGCTCTTTTTGACGATGCAGGTGGAAGTCGGTGAGATGTGTGCGTGTAGGAGTGTGCACAGATTGGAGGGGGGGGCACTGACAGACGCTCAGGGCCATGAAAGGAGAAACACTTGAGGACGGGGCACTCAAACAACAATTCCCTTTATTACGGCTAAAAAAATGAAAGCTGCTTTCATTAGGTAGCTCTGTGGCGGATAAAACACAAGCCTTGGTGTGTGCGCGTGTGCGTGCGTGTGTGTGTCTGCGTGCGTGTGTGTGTGTGTAGGCTTGCGTGTCACTGGGGGTCCTTTCTTGATGGTGGGGCGCAGAGAGATTTTAATCTTATTAACAGCCCTTACCCTGTTTGGCAAATGGCTTTCCAACTGCTTGGGTAATGAACTGTTGGAAAGTGTTTTCAGCGCACACTAACATACATCACTCAGACACACGGTGATACACAGACATACCTCGCGGCCCCCACTGGAGGCCAGATTGCTGTCCTGACGGCTCGGACAGCTGACAGCGTGTGACGCCGTCTTGGCTTCTGCTCTGATGTTAGATGCTAAAGTAACTGCGCTGTGGATTTAGGAGCCCTTCATCATTTATACATTAAGCATGAGTCGATCTGCTTTTAACAAATCCTGTGTGGGATTGTTTTCCTAAATGCATCGCTGCCAAGTGAATTATAGTTGCTATTATACTGTAGTTAAGCCACGTTTTATAGCACTGATGAGGTATTTTTTATTTTCTCCTACCGGCTGCCACATCAACAGATGGGTTCCGAAGCTTTCCAGCCACTTTTACTATTTTATCAGACAAATTGTTTTTAGACTCTCCATGTTGTGTATTGGTATGTGTCACAGTCGTAATTTCACTTTTCGCCAGGCACGCTTGTTACTAATTTCCCACTGTGCGCATAACTTAACCAGTCCACCAGAAGGGGTATCTTAATTGAAACAGGGAGCCGAGCCGGAGTACTTGTCAGTCATTCAATCTGCCTACACAAATTCAACTACAAGGACTTTGCGATAGTTTGTACTGGTACCAGTTTTTTAGGTTCTGAATGTCAACCCGTCATTATTTCTACCACACTGCCTGTGTAGCTCACACTGAGTGACAGGCAAGTCGTCCCGTCTGTCACACGACTTGAATACGGAGACACCGACGTGCACGACTTTGAACTCGTGTAGCACAGAAAAGAACAGCAGGATATAAATAAACAAGCTAATTTATACACACAAATGCTCTGTATGTCTGAAATATTTGATGATCATTAGAGTGAAGCAGTCTTTGGGAGTCAGGTGCTTTCCCGCATCATGTCTAGAGGGAAGTGTTCTGCTGAAAACCTTCCTCAATGGAATAAATAACTGGGCCTTTTTGTGGTTCTATGTGTTTTTCCCACTGGATTATGTAACGAGGTGATTCGCCTCCAGCGTGCAGTTAATCGCTGGGTCTGGGGAATTAAATGGTTGTGCTCTGGAGCTGGTGTTTTGCTTAAACACACAGTCTAAACATTCAAAGCAGAGACACGTTTAAAGGCAGTAAGACTCCGGCATTTATCAGCTGAAAAGACAAGGCGCCCAATGCTTCCGCTAGCAGCTAAAGCCCAGGGTGGGACTCCTCCCCTCTCCCACCCGTTTTGCCTTTCTTCTGTCTTGCCCCTAGTTAAGGGGAGAACCAATGTGACCCTCATCAATATTGACAAGTGTTTTTTATGAAATGAGCTCAGGGATGGAAAACGAACAAGACCTTGGAGAGAAATTGAGAGCCGGATGAAGAGCGAGACAGAATGCAAATGCTCCCATAACCAAGGGCATTACTTGTCAGCAGAAGGCCAGAAAAACAGATATTATGCTCCTCTGTTTTTCACTCATCTCTTAAGTCATTACTCATTTTCGCTCTTTTCCCATCTCCCCATCTCCATCTCATCCGCGCAAGCCTTCCATCAGTCTTTCCAGGTCTTTTTGCACTGTTGAATCCTCACAATGACAGCACATAAAACACCTTGGAACAGAAGCTCCCCGAGTGCTCATTAACGCCTCGTTAGCACCGAAAATGATCATCTCAAGAACGGAATGGGTCTTGGATGAGTGGTGGAGCTAAACAAATGAGATAAAAATATCTTTTCTTAACAGAGTGTCTTTTTACTGCACCTATCAGAAAGATTTGAATCCACTTACCTTCAGCTTCCTCTGGCACAATAGGAAGCTTAACCCTCTCTCACCAGATGCTTTGATGGACATAATCGTAAATGAGTTTCGTCTCTGCTTTTGCACAAAGGTAGATTAGAAAACAGGTGGATGTAACATTTTTATTTTCTCCTCTAGGGCCTTTCTTTAGCCCAACAATGTCAGAGCTACAGTTGTCTACCTCATTGGACTGCTGCTGCTGAGTGACTGGAACTGGAAGCTCTGTGTGACTCTTTGTGCAGTTGGTTCAGATGGGCGTTCAAATATTTTGTTAGTTGTTGCTTTTGTGTGCAGTAATTTGCACACATTCTGTGATGTTGTGTGTTCTAATGTTTGTTTGTTTTTGGTAATCACACAAATGGACTGTCAGACGTCACTCCAGCGGTTTTCATTTTCATGTACTTCTCCTCTTTCTCTGACTGTGTGTGTTTTTCATAGCCAGGGGCAGGTGGTGGTGGAGTCTGCTTTACTGTACGCCTGAATTCTGCTCTTTTGCGTGTATTTTAGAGCACAGCCTTGCAGCACATACACACACACTGCACTCTCTAAGGTATTTGACCTGTTTTGCCCCACAGCAAAGGAAAATAGTCTGTCCTGCATCCCAACACTCTCCTGCGCATTAGTTTACCTCCAGCCTCTTCCCAGGAATGTGTAAATTGTGTTTATGACAAGTTACCTTCCAACTAAAATCCATATTTATGGCCAGACATTGTGTTCTCCTTAGTGGGTTGATGCTAATGAATTATACAGCCATGTTTACATACACAGGAGGCCCACATATGAATAATTAATAATATTACGTTAAAAAAATGAAAGAAAGAGGAAATGCAGTGCTTGAACACACAAACACACAATCTCCCCTCACTGGTCGGGCACATCTGACCTTTAGGTGATGTTTATGTCAGCAGGTTGGAGTACTGCTCATTCAACAACGCTCCCCCACTCTGTGAGTGTCTTCTATATCAGAATGTGCTTCGTGGTCTCTTTTAAGTAGCTCATTGTGGCTCTTGGGTCTTGCTTAAACCTATTAATTCTTTCCCTCTACCTCTACTTGTTGATAGCAGAATGATGAAGTCCTTGAAGACCTTTCTAAGGAAACTGGACTTGGGCTTTTGGTTTTTCTTTTGATTTTCCACTGAGAAAATGCAAAGCATAGAAATATCATTTGTAATTAAATTTTCTCTCCCTTGTCTCTCTCCCTCTCTCTCTCTCTCTCTCGCTCTCTCTCTCTCTCGCTCATGTCACTCGCTCTACGTATCTCGCCATTCAGGCAGTACTATGAAATGCTGTACAACACTGCAGACGAGCTGCTGAACCTTGTGGTGGACCAGGGCGTTCGCTACACAGAGTTGGAGTACATCAACGCCCTGTCCCTGCTTCATCGCAGTCAGACGGGGGTAGGGGACCTGAGCACCCAAAACACCCGGCTGCAGCGCCTCAAGGAGATCATCTGCGAGCAGGCCGCCATCAAACAGGCCACCAAGGACAAGAAGATCACCACAGTGTAAAGAGTCCAGTAAAACAGGGCATGCTACTGAGGGATATTTTATTGAGTTGAATTGCTATTCAGAGAAAGGGGAACAGTGAACATGTGTTCCATGCAAATAACCTCTGTCCTACATGGCTCTGGAACAGGAATATTCAAGAATATGTGTTGCAGAAAAGTAGGTCATTAATGCCAGGAGACACTGTCAGGACAGAGGATATTTGTGAATTGGGTCGTAAAACACTGAAAGATGCTTTATCTAGCCCCTTATATTATAATATGTAAAATCTGTATAAATATATTTGGCTGACATAGATCAGCCTATATATATGTCATGTATATATCAGCCTGTGCAGCACTGACTCACTCTAATTGGAAAGCGAGCAACACAACTGCAAACCTCGCACATCTAGTTCACTATCTATCCGTCTATGTCACGTCATGTAGTCCCATGTAGTCATTTTCCAGCTTTAAGGGACAACAAATGCAGCGTGCACGCCCAGACTCTGACAGCCCCCTCCGCTCGCAGCGACTCCAACTCCAGATAAAAGCCAATTGTTTTGGACACTCACCCAAACTTAGGCCCTATTGCATCTCATTTTCCTATTAGATCTAAACTGCTGCTCTCAATTACACCTCTATCTCTTTTCTACTGCCGTCCCCATGGGCCCACTGATTCTGTCTGCAATAACAGATGCCAGATTAGACTGTCTGAATGAGGCCACATCTTCCTCCTGCTGCCAATTTAGGTTGGTCCCCAAAGATTTCCCTAGCCGTGAATTGTATCATATCTACAGTACGTCTGTTAAAAATCTGTTTATTGGACTTTTTCTTATAGTTTGTGCACTAAACTTGTGTATCTACTGTTGAAACTTGTTGAAACTGTTGAGCTGGTAAAACTATTTTACAAACTGGACAAAGGAGACTAAATCTGGTCTCATGTTTATTCTTCTGTACAAGCAGGGCTGGTTTTATTTCAGTGGCATATATTTCACATTTCACGAGTCATACTAGCTTCATAAACTCAAACAATGTGAATCTTTATTTTGCTGGAGTATTTTAAAGTGAACCACGCGTATAGGCTCGAGTCGCTCACAAATCATTTCCCTCGTTGCAGTCCTCCTCTTTTTTTTCGTTCATTAACTTGGGAGAAAAGTACTTAACGAGAGGAAGAACAGGGGAACGGGAGCCTTGTCAATACAGCGGGCCCGCGCTGGTCTCCCAGAAGCCCATAGAGCAATCCATCATAATGACACATAGGCAGGAATCAATGGCAAAACAACTGTGGAGCTGCTGAGGGAGTTCGCCTACCACTCTGAAACGTACACTTAGAATAAAATCTAGAATCTGCTCATTCAGCTGTTCACTTCAGAGCTACTTTTGTAATGTTCTAAATGGGAAACTTTAATACAATGTTAACCAGGTGTCAGGTCACAGACACAGATGCTATTATACATGTAAGACTATAACACGGCACAAGCCAGTAGGAGTTGTTATCTGGGCCTAATCCATCTACTCCTGCTGTCTGCTTTTTTTACTCATGAATTAAATATGTAAAGGAAAAGTTTTTTGTTACTAGGAGAACTCACCCTTTTCTTTGCACATCTGTCAAATAAGAGGAATTGCAAAAATTTATGTTTGAAGTAAGAATGTGTTGATTTCTATACATGAATCTGATCTAGAGGATTATCTGATCTTATCTGATATGATCTTTAAGGTTTGCCTCCTCTAAATTAAGCACACGAGTTGTTAATGTGTACACTAATGAAAATGAAATAAACTAATCAAAATCCGAGCATTTCCATTTGTGTGTTTTGTGTTCCGTGCAGAAATGGAGCAGACAAGAGCTCATCCATTCTGCAGCACATCTTTACCACATGTTTGGTGGAGTCCAGCTGTTTCCACTTTATACAATTAGAGTAAGACACATCCAGAACCAACACCAGAGGCTCTGCTCTGCCAGAGCTGTGATGGTTTGTGTGACATGAATTGAAGCATAAAGCGCAGCATAGTGGGATGAGAAAAATAAGCACGGACAGCTGTCGGAGTAGGAAGTGGTCCAACCCAACAAGCGTGTGTTATCAAAGCGTCCTGTTAATGGGTGAAGTGAATAATACGCCTTAGCTCTACATATGTTTAATTTATTACATTAAATGCTGAATCTTTTTATCGTATCTTCGAAAATGCAGATATTACGACTCCGCCTTCTTTACTACATTACCCATAATCCTTTCAGCTCGCATTGGACGCCTCCGTTGCTAAGCGACGACCGCCAAACGTGGCGCAAATACGCTAATGAGTTAGCAAAAAAACACGAAGTTCTACATAGTTATTCATCCCGAGGCGGGTGCTTTTACTGCCTGTTAGTAGTTCTAGCGCACTTTAGTGCCGGTTTCTCGACGGTGAATAATGAAGGAAAGGACCGTTGAACTGTTTCCCGCCGCGTTGCCTGGCGTTTGCCCCCCAGGGTCCGTCAGCGACGCGCCCGCAGAGGAGGCGCCCGGCGGCGCAGAGCTGGAGGACAAGTCCGACATGGAGGTAAGATGCTGCTTAGCTTAGCTTTTAAAACTTTTACACGTCTGTCTCAATTTCTTCATTTGAATATTCGCATTATAATGCACAGTATCGGCGATTCAATAAAAGTGTAAATAAAAGGACAAGTGACACATATATATGTTTGTTCCGTCATGCAACAGGTAAAGCAGGTAACCTTGTACAGGAGGTCTGGGGAAGTTAAACAGCACAGCAAGGTCAAATAATTGATTCACGCTATTTGAAATTTCTAATAGTGGAATTAAGAGCAATTAAAGTCTTGTAAATTCTCTATAGGCACAATGTGTGTGTTTGCTGCATGAAGAGATGCATGTGTGCTTCTCAGGACAGGAAGCGGTGGCTCAGTAGTGCAGTAGGTGATGCTTGTAGTGGCTTAAATGTGCCAGCTTGACTATAGTGAGATGGGATGAGTAATGCACTTTATATTGAAATTTTCAGAGGTCCTGTGTTTTAACTGCTGAGCTGGTGTCCAGGTGCATCTCCCACCTTGGCCACTTTGGCAACGGGCCGCCCTTGTACCAACTGTCCCTGCCTGTGAGTCACAGCTACTGTTGTGTGGCTTCAAGCCTCTTTGCTGTCAGATTCAGCCACACTTGCTGAAACTCACACTTTTATTGCGTTACAGTTACAGTATGTTGGCAGCAGACGTAGTAAAATCTACATTGTATTTTCCTCTAGAGTCAGAACCTAAGTGACGTCTCCATCCTACGAAATTATGCCCATCTTCAAAAACTGGAACTGCCACACAACAAAATAAAAGGTGATCTTCACTCCTACAGTACTTATTTAGTTATTTACACCTGCAACCTGAACGTTTCTGATGCTGCCCTCTAACTTTTTTAACTAGTAGATTTGTCCTGTGTGAGCCACATGCCCTACCTCGTCATTCTTGACGCTTCTCACAACGAAATCTTTAGCTTCTTTGGATTCCAGCCACCCAAGAGTCTGAAGGTAAAGCAGGACCTTGAGCTGACAGGAAAAGACAACGTTTGATTGGTGTCTTGGGCTTCACTCTCTCCTGGTTTTCCCTTAAGATAGGCCTGGATTTACATAGCCCATCTGTAGTCACTGGGAATATGCTTACAAGGCATTAACTGCCCTTGAATGACAGTGAACCTCGCTAAATTAAAAATTCTTTCCCACACTTTATAGATTAATTTGATGAATTCCTCAAGTGAGATGTAGTGAAGACATTCATGACTGTTGATAACGTGCTGATTTCTTTTTCCAGGAGGTCAGTTTCTCATACAATCGTATGGCTAAAATGAAGGATTTGTCAGCCTGTTCCTACCTTAGTAAACTAGAGCTGGACCGTATCCTTTGATTCATCAGAATAACTGGACACATGCACTCGCAGACACTTCCCCTCTCTCTGTCACACACTCAACATTATTTTTTCACCCTATACCCTTATAATAAATGTACTAATTGTTTATTTGTATTTCTTATGTATAATTCTTAACAGTGCTGTTCATCAGACAACAGTTTCAGCGAGATCACTGGTCTCGAGCAGTGTTGCAGGCTCAGCCATCTCAGACTGGCGCACAACAGGATCTCCAGGATCAGTGGCCTGGGCAGTCTACCACTTACACACCTCTGCCTTGTAGGTAACATAAAACAGACACTTTACACGATGATTCAAGTTCACAGTATATAGCAGGAATCTTCTTTAGTCTTTTTTTATGTATATTTTATATGTTGTGCATTGCTCTGCAACCTCTGTGTTATCCACTGTTGGGTACATACTGTTGTTAAGTTTTTTTCTTGTTTTGTGTATTCTACCTCATGTATGCTCAATTTCACCCATTTCTGTTTGCCTCTTTTAGTGTTCTCTTTATGTCAGTGTTTTTGGCTGGTTTTTCACATTCAGTAAAACCTTGGCCCCCTGTTTGAGACTTACCATATGGTCCAACAGCAGGCCTTTCTCTCTTTCTCTCTCTGCTTGTGTGTAAGTGTGTGCACCTGCATGTTGTGTCCTTTAGCAGTGTTTCCTCATTGTCAGAAGCCATTGGTCCGGCTGTAACTGCCTCAGTAGCTTTGCTTCGGGATTATCGGCTGGTGTTTGAGTGACGCTGGAACAAGTTCAGCACACACACACGCGCACACACACACACACACACACACACACACACACACACACACACACACACACACACACACACACACACACACCTTGTCCATCCTGCGTCCATCGAAACTCATCCCTGACCTTTCTTCCTCTCTCGCTGCCTCCCTGAACAGCATGGCCCTGTCAGCCTGTTTCCCTACCCCTTCACAGCACCGACCCGAGCTTCAAGGGACATCACAGCACAGTCATCCCCACTCCCCCACTCACCCTACTGATAGGGATTTACTGCCAGGCAACATGCTTGGCAAGAGCAGGGTGAGGTGTGGCCAAACGGCTCGATAACAACTTTAGTCAGTGGAATGGAATGAGAAGCAAGCTGGGGTCCCTGTCAAGGGAGGAATGCCCAGGTCTGGTTCTTTAGTTTTTTGCGTGCTGCGCTAACACCTCGCCAGCTGTTTGGCTGTCAGCCCTCAGTCAGGATTTAGCATTATGAGGCGGATCTGCCACTCAACTCAGCACTGAGGGGAGAGAAAGTTCCGGCACCCTGCAGAGTGACCATGACACGTCCTTAATATTTATTAGTGGGAATCATTGACCATTCATAAAGTGGTGCTTGGAAGCCATTTATATGTGCATGCAAATTAATGTGATGTATCCGCTTCTCTGAATGTGTGCTCTTTTCTGTCCGCGTCCAGAGGGGTAACCAGCTGGAGAGAATTGAAGGTTTGGAGAATCTGAACAATCTGCAGGTCCTTGACTTGTCTCAGAATCGCATCACCAGTCTTTCTGGCCTTCAAAATCTTTGCCTGCTTGGCTCCATCAATCTGGAGAAAAACCTGGTATGTATCTGTGAGCTCCTTTACACATGCCACACAGTGAGCATGAGAGAGTGAGAATAAATGTGATTTAGCTATATGAGATCCAAATTAAACAGATTTCCATCATTTCGTCATTTAATTAAAATGGGAAAAACCTGCTTCATGAGCAAATGGTAGTGACCAAATCTCCTGCATGAACAGCAAACTGACTTCCAGTGATGGCACTGGAAGCTCTCTAAAAATACTGTTTATACAAGACTGTGAAAACATAGACCTCTGTGCCCTCCTGACATCTTCTCATTTTGTGTAACTCATACTATAAAAATGGTAAGCTGAGCAAACAGAATAATGTACAAAATGTCTTATAACAAGTAAAACAAAAAAGAACAAAATGTCGTTATCGGTCTGGGTCGGTCTATTTATATTTTGGAGTGACCTAGTCAAAATCCTTCAACTGAGCAACATACAATATAATAGTTTCATTGGATTAGGAAAAATACAATATTTAATATATATATTTTTTTCATTTACTGGGAATTTATTTTTAGATTACTGAAATCCAAGAATGCAAGCACATTCATGATCTTTTGCTGTTGCGGGATCTCAGTCTACTTGAAAACCCTGTACAGGTAAGCCCACCTGTACTAATGACCCTAGGGCCTAATGCTTTAGGGGCTTAGATGCTTCGCTACACTGTATGTTTTTAATTGTGTACTGTGTGAATGTGAAACATACTGTAGGAGCAACCGGACTACAGAGTCTCGGTGGTTTTCCTACTACAGCATCTAACTGTGCTAGACCAAGAAAAAATCACTGCTGAAGAAAAGGTATGCATAAATCTAATGATGGCTTTGGTAACATCATAATCAGAGGTAGACTTACAGTATGTTAAACTCCAGGTGTCATCTGTAAACAAATACGATCCCCCTTTGGACGTGGTTTCAGCAAGAAATCACCTTACTCACATGGTGTATCAGCTGATGCAGCCCCAGGTGCTCTATGACAGGTCAGTGCAATATTGTTTAATGTGTTTCACTGACTGGTCTTCTGCATTGTTTTAGAATCTAAAGTTAAACTTAAAGTTAAAACTTTCTTTTGTAAGGAAATGGGAACATTTAACAGTGGTTACTGAAAAATGGCATTTGGTAAGTGTGTTTGTAGCACATCAGATGTGATGATTAGAATCATACTGATGCATATCTTGGAAAATCAGGTACCAAGAACATTGTTTTCAGGATTTTATCTGCCGTGGTCCTGAATTGCTCGTGTTATCTACTCTCTTAAAGGGAAAAAAATGAATTTGTGCATCAGCAGTTTTTTTGAAAACATCCATCATCAGCGAATAAAATGCTGCAGTTACAGTCAATTTACCATTCTCCTCTTTGCGTCCTAGAAAGAGTACATCCATATTGCCCACAAGGTTCCCATTAATATTGACTGTAGGAGTGGCTTTCAAGAAGTTTGTGCTTCATGGTTTATTATACTTAAATCTTGCTCGTTTTTGGAGGCTTGATTTATTTTCCTGAATAAAAGAACGTAGCAGTAAAGCTGAAGTTCATGAGGACCCTCTCTGTGTGGCTGTGTGGGTGTATGTTTGTGTCTCCAAGCAGTACTTTGCCCAGTGCAGACTCTCCGTACCCTATGCTGGTGCTGACAGGTCCTCAAGGCTGTGGGAAAAGAGAACTAGCCCATCGACTGTGTCAAGAGTTCAGCGAATATTTTGCATATGGGTCAGTATTAAAATGTTTGCACGATTTTAATACATGACATAGATTTTAGCTGTGTATCTTTGTATACTGAATATACTACTGTACAAATGCATGAAAATCTGAACCAGGTATTTAAATGTGTCCTAATTGCTGTCCCCTTGAAATGGTTTGTGTGGCGCGTTTCAAAGGTGGTGAATTTAGACATTTAGCTAAACGTGTGTTTGCTGAAACTCCACGCAGAGTGTTTCTGTTTTCACAGAATCTGTCACACCACAAGGGGGCCCTACTATGGAGAGGAAAATGGGATTGATTACCATTTTGTCAGCGAGGAGGACTTTCAGAACATGATTCTCATGGTACGTTGGTTTGACGGTAAAGTTTTTTATCACCACAGCTCCTGGAACCAGTGCTGTCAGTCATTGTACTCATCTATAAGTTAATCAAGCTGTTCTAATCCTTTAACAAGCTTGACACTAAATTCACACTCTGGCTAAAATAAGTTGTGATTATTGATATTTGATATTTGAAAAGCTATTAAATTTTTACCTTTAAATTTGACAAAGGGGTGTAGGACACATTTGTTTTTCATCCTGCCCCCTGTCTAGCTGCCTGTTATGTAACAGTGGAGCAGTATGATGGATAGAGGTCTAGGTCACGTAGTGATTTACACAGCAAGGGCTTTGATGCTAGCATCAGGCTGGTGGAACAGGTTAACTTGACAGTGTGTCCCGCCCTCTGTCTGATTCCTTCATTCCTCACTTTCTTCCTCCATTCCTCTGTCGGCAAGTGTTTGGTTTATTACTGACCTGTCCTCCTTACACCATCATGCTTTGACTTTCATATGTTACCAGCCCTCTCCCTCCCTCATGTTTTGTCTTAACCCCTGGTAACCACTTTTTCTCACCTATCATCAACATTCCTGTGCCATCAGGGAAGAAAACCTGGTCATTTAGTACAGTACATTAAGGTAGTCAGCTGACCCCATTGTGTCCCCAGATGAAACATATTAATCACTGCAGTAAGGCAGATAGACAGAACGTATGCGAGCACAGCAAAAGGTTTGGCCACGGTCAACTCACACCAACTGGCTTTCTAGCTCCCTTTGCATATTCAAGGTGTCGGAATTATTTTTTAACGTGCTAAAATGTTGTTTGTGTCTTGTCTGTCAGTCTGTCAGCACTTACTACTTTTGCTGGGTACCCATAATGCTGCCACAAATGCATGTTCTATCCTAATTTCAACCTCACATTTTGTGCACTAATGCACTAATATGTCATGACAGCTTTTATGTTTCATGTTATAATGTGTTTCATCGCTGTCTTTTTACAGAAACCAAACATGGCAAAATTAGATAATTAATCTCCAATTGCACTAATTCTGAATTGCTTTAGTCGGTATTAGATTTGGTTCCAGCTTGTTAAGACCTACAAATGACGTGGTTCAAATAATAAACAGGTCAGGGATCATCCTGAGGAGTTTTGCCCTTATCACCAGGTCAAAAGTTCAGTTCACAGGTGGCCTGATGACCTCAGGTTGTTTATCTTGACACAACATGCTGGGGTGCACATGTGCGTCAAGTGGTTTGTCAACTTGAGGTGATAGATGTAATTGTAACTGTGCTAACGTGATGAATAATGCTTGGAATGCTTTTTCCTCTCCTTTTTTAGGGTAAGTTTATCCAGACAATGCAATATGGGGGTCACAGCTTTGGCCTGACCAGAGATGCCATAGAGGACGTGGCCAGAGAAGGGCTGGCTTGCTGTGTGCATATGGAACTGGAGGTACTGTACGCACGTGGAAAGTTAACACTTTTGCAATTAGAGTAGATGCATTAATCTAGAATGGACCGTCTTAAACACAAAATGAGAAAATTCCATTATGAAAACATTGTCTGATGCAGCCTCTTCTCTGACCTGCATTCATAAGAGGAATTCTAATTGTTTGTTGATGCTTCCAGGGTGTGTTTAGCCTGAAGAGATGCTGCTTCGAGCCTCGATACATCCTGCTGTTCCCCAGCAAGGCGGAGAAGTACAGGGATCGTCTGAAAAGCCGCGGCCTCTACACCCCAGCACAGATTGAAAAGGCAGTGTCACGTCTAGACGTGTACGCCAAAACCAACATACAGCGGCCTGGATTCTTCGATAATGTCATGCCCTGTGGTATGACTGTAAAATATATTAATATGCCACTAAATGTTCATTCATGTTATTTGATGCTGTGTCTGGGGGCAGATTTCAGAGCATATTAATGGTAATTTCATAGTCTCCAGTGTCTAATTCAGTCCATTTTACTAATTGGTTTCTAATGGGCTAATGCGTTATAACAGGATATAAATCTTAACAATTCATTTTAAAAAGCATCTGTCTTAAGGTAGGAAAACAGTAATATTCACTCATCCAACCTTTGGAAATGAAGCTTGCAAGAAAAAATTATATTCCGTTCACTGTATGTTACTGTAGACTCTTACAAAGAGCCATACTCTAGTGTTGTTGGCGTAGACTTAGATGAATTAACAGGCCTCGGTAAAATCCATACACTACACTTTCAGTCCAATTACCACATTTATTAAAGGCACGTAGCTGCCGAGTAGCTCTGTTTATCATTCCCTCATGAAAGCACTCGGACATGTTAGCTGTTTTCTTAATGAGATGAACATACTGGGAGCGGGGGACACTTATCACTTTTATGCACCTCATTACATTAAGGTCATAATCCCCATATCTTTGATTCATCACTGTTTGATGGGAGATGTATTGGCTCTGTTCATGGCCAGACTTTTTACATGGTGGTGCTGTGTGTGTGGATATTGAATACTGTAGATGACTTGGAAGAAGCCTACCAGATGCTGAGGCTGGTATTGAAGGAGTACTTGTTGCTAAAGGAGGAGGAGGAGGAGGAAAAGCACAACAGAGCATCCCCTGACAGCACCTCCATGGGTGTGTATTTGTTTACTTGTTCAGATAATCATTAGTAATGCACTGTACAGTGTGGATGTTACATCGGTGTCTCTCTGCCTCTCAGCTTCAGCTAACGAGCCAGTGGCGAAACCACCCTCACACTTGTTAGGATCGGGCACACTCACATCACAGTCTGCCACAGCTCTTGACCCTTCAAATCCTTCCTATAGGAACTATTTTACCAAGATCCAAGCAGAGCTCAGCCCTGAAAATAGCCCAGCGGTGAGTTACAACACACCAGATGAAAAATGTATTCGTTATGAAGCATGCAAGTGAATGTTAAATAGCCCAGAACTAATTTGTGAAAAATAATCCTTAATTGTCTAACAGGATCAACTCTTTCTTTTGTTTCCCTACCTTACTGCTCCCTATCATAATTCTTGCTTCCTACCTTTTTTCCTTTAATAACCCTCCACATAAATTTTCCTCTCCTTTCAAATCTGCCATTCCTGTTTATCCCCTCTTTCTGTCATCTTGCTGCTTCATCTCCTCCTCTTTATTCTCTCCCCCCTACTCCCTGCAGGAGTTTGCTTCCATCAGGAGACGAGAGCGGTTGGTGAGAGAGGCCATAGTGGGGAATAGTCCAGGGGTCTACAGCCAGCGCTTCAAAAGGTTTATTACAAGTAGCACACACTCCAATGCACTCCAACGCTTAGTTTCAAGAGGGAGCTCTCAGCTGGGCCAAATTAGTTTAATTGGAGCACTTGTCCTAACAGCATTTTAATGGTTTGTTTTGGGTCGCTGTGTGACTTTGAGGGTGAAGTGGCGGGGGCCCAAATCATTTGAAACAAACTGCTAGTTAATGCGAGGAGATTGTCTAGTGGCGCCTTTCACCCGTGTTTCCTCAGATATACTTGTCACCACTCCTAACGTCAGGAAATGTCTGAAAAACAAAAATGAACAACTTCGCTTTTTGTTCTAGTGGGTGGCGTGAAATAGCTTTTCCAAAGGATTTATACTGAAGGACAATTTTTCAGTCTACTGTAACATTTATTCTATTCATTTATTATTTTCTTTACCTCAGCTCGGCTCAAAAAGCACCATCATCAATGCAGACTCATGACTCTGGATCACACTTTAGTGAAGACAGCAGGTAAGAACACCCACACAAATGCACAGTGGATAAACACATACAGGTGCACATACGCTACAGATTTCTCCTTGAAACCTCAAGGAAAGCCAGTGATAATGCATAACAATTACAGATACACACATGTACTTCAAAGATGGAAAAGTTTCCATCTGCATATGGTTTCAAAACTTATTTATGATGAGGTCAGATAATCCACAGGAAGTCTTTCATAAGAATATGAAAAGTCCTTGTAGAAGGTATCTTCTCTCTCTAAGGCTGTTTTTACGGCTTGTTCACTTTTATTGAGTTCATTTACTGGTACAAGCCATGTGTGGACAAATCTGGGGTCACATTAAAAGACACACTAATAATAAATTCTGCAGTTACTGTACCGTATTCCTTCGTGTAGTGCATGTGCCACAACGATCTATGTTTAGATTAAAATATAAAAATATGCATCAATTTATTTTGAAGAAGAACCTTCAAAGTATGTTCTGTAGACGCAGACATACAGTACAGGTCCTGGAGTAAACTGGTTCTTACTGTGATCATGTTCTCATCTGTTCTGTCATCATCACCTGAGTGATACATGCCCCCAGTGTATACAGTTAACATTCCTTAGCTCTTTAGTATTTCTGCAGAGGATTGCAGACATCTGTCTACTTGTTGGCACGACTCTTAATAGAGATGTGTCTCCGCTTGTTTCTGTTTCATATTTTGTTACAAAGGACCGAGTTGTATTTTTCTAAAGGGGTTTTTGTGTAGTGTGCAGTGGATGTGTGTTTGGACATGTAAGGTCTAATTCTGTTCAGTGATGGGAACATTACTAGAACATCATTCTGTTGAAAAGTTTCTTGTACCAGCTCTCTTAACTTTCTGTTTCTCACTTTCATCATAATTCTACCAGTACACCTCTCGCTGCATATGCTACTTTGTCCCTGTTCCCTTCTCATCCCTATCCGTGTCTCTCTGTTTCTGTGCTTCTATCCACTGTATGCTTCTGCTTCCTCCAACCACTAACCTATTCCACACCTGCACAAGCAGCTCTGATGAGTCACGTGCTTCAGAGCTGTCTGTGCCCAGTTCAGCTGGGGCCTTCGCTGGCTCGGTGGAACCACTAAATAGCTCTATTGTGGAACCCACGCTGGAAACACTTAAAGGTTAGTATAGAGGAAAGAGAGACGAGTGAGAGGAGAAATACTGAGACAAGGGGAGCACTCCTAATAACTATAAATAATATTGCAAATTATTTGATGCATGATTTAGTGGTTAGCGTTTTGTTTTGACATTGTTTATTTACTATATCTCACTCTAAATACTGTATATTGAAGCTGACTGTAATGAGTTCTGAAGACTATGAATGTAATATTTGAATTTCAGACCAACTGTCATCTGACCAGACCCCAGATCAGCTGGCTGCAGCCACATCTCCCTCTTCTGACCGACGTCCCGGATCCAACGTCAGGCCCGTCCTGCCGCCGATTCCCACCGGACGCAAGACCCCTGTAGTTTCCAGCCCAAAGCCACCTGCTGGGGAGACAGAGAGTGCAAACATGAATGGATAAATGTTAAATCACTTTTAACTGACTCCTTAAAATGTGTGTTAGATCACAAAAAAAATGTCTCTGAAACCACACATTTGTTGCTGTCTCACCACAAACTACAGTACACTGATGGTAACACGATACAGTCAAGCCAAACACTTGAGGTTAGATTTTTGCACTTGCCTTTTCCTGCATCTGTTGCTCGTGCTGCAACATGTCTGGATCCTTTACCCCCTTCTATATACTGTGTTCCTGTGAAGTGATGGCGCTAATGGCCACATATACTGTATGCTGACTGGAGTATAATTATAAGGATGTGCAGAATTACTGTCTTTCTGACCTAAAGGTGTCTGGTGATGACACACATTGTGGTTTAGGCTCTCACAGACTGATGAGCATGTCTTTCATCCATGTGTTGAACTAAACAGATATAGTTCCTCTTTGTATTAATATGAGGTATCTGTTCATCGTGGAAATGGTTTTTGTCAGGTTTTATGAGTGAAGCATTAATTTTCTTGACAGTGAAGTGGTGTTGCATTTCCTGCTGTTCAGTAATCTCATCAAACAGGATTTGCCATCGACATCTAGATACTGATCTTTTATATTTAGCGTGAGGCTCTTGTCACTGGATGGTAAATACATCATTAATCTTTATCTCCTCTGATGGGATTATTTATTCAACTGGAAATGCGTTGGTATGGAAGTTGTTGACAGGCCGTAAACAGTGAGCCATCACACCACGGCACCGTGTTTGTCAGCTTGTGTGTGCACGTTTGTGAGTGTTGCACATTTTCTGCTTTTATATTTGGTAAATATTGTTTATTGCTGAATAGTTGCCTGTCACAGTTGTCCGCATCTCTTATTCAGCTCCTCAGCCCGTCAGCTCGTGCTGTTGCTGCACGTGAACGCGCACGTGTGCATGTTGTTTCCTGCAGTACGGAGTTCTACACACACACATAGAGGACACCTGGCCATCCATCACTATCTGTCTTCCTCTTAGGCAGCAGATGTTCCAACCCCGTCTTAATTCTTTGGCAGTTTGAAACCAGCCAGTGTCTTCAGGGCCCCTGGGGTCTAACCCACTTACACTGCAACCTGCACCCTGTAGCACAGCCTGTCATTGGCTAACGTGGTGTCTTCCTGCACATTAACATTGCATGAGATGCAGGTATATGAATATTGTGAATGCATGATCTAATAATCTACATCATCTGTGTCTTTGTGTCTGTGATGTATTTTTCATGCTCATCTGTTACTCTGTGTCTTTGTCTTCATGCCTACTCATTGTAACACTACAGCCTTCATGGTCAAATGAATAAAAACTTATAAATAATGTTATGGGCATCTTTTTGCCTCATGTTTTACACGAGCGAACCCCGGGAACTTTATATCTGTACTGTAGTAGCAACAGCCGCAGTTCTACCTCTCTTGTTGCATTACACTCATCGCAAACCTTCACCAAAGCTTTTCCAAGCCAAACAAAGTTTAAACAGCATACAGTATGTGCGTAATACATACCGCACTGTCTACCCAACCGCTCGTCTTCCTTCACTTCACCAGCTGAAAAATAAACACGTCACACACTTTCATCTCGACATAACTCCTCAAGACAGCAACGCTTCACAAAGAAAAGAGCCGAGCACATTTTCTGGGCAAAACTAAGACTCGCTTGCATCTGAGATTTATGTGTGCAGGAGAGAGTTGTCATGGCATAGATATGCATAGGCTCGTTATCAATTTTCTCGAAGCTCATGTGCCCAGTGATAGGAATACATTTTTTATGATATTTGTAAGACTTGAGCAATAGGAAGAAAGAGAATTAATCTGTATTTTCATTCCGGGATGAATGTTGCAACATATAACAGATGGTGTGAAATAATGGAAATGTCAAACAAGTCTATGTCTGTTTGAGTGACTGAGTCAATATATGTTTGACTCTAATACTTCACTGTGGTCTGGAACTATTGTGCACTTGTGTAATTCAGTTACTGTGAGAATACATACAGTAAAGTTATAAATAAGTTGTTTTATATGTGTATATTACACTCATAAATCACTGATCAGTCATAAGTGTCCAGGTCTGAGGTTAGTTTTTGTAAAATGCAAACAACTAGCAAACCTAGAATGTGTAATTGTGATTTTAATCTGTTGAGGATGGAAGTAATTTTTTTAGTTGACACGGGAGGAGATGGTGTTTAGACAGATAACGTACTGTATTCAGTCAGGTTCACTTCCACTCAATTTCAAATAATGAAGCCCTCGCGTTGCCAGAGCTTTTTCCACTCTCCATTCGCTATGCTAACATGGGATAAAGCTCCGTCTGAACCTGCTGTTGAGACCTGTGTTGTGTGAATTTTGTTCAACCCAGCCTGACTTGTAAATAGATGGGTTAAACTATGCCTTGCTCATAGGTGCAGCACTGTTTGTGGAAGTCAAACAGACACTTAGACCTTTTCGAGGCAGAAATCATTCTGACCTGGAACACGCGGCCATCACGATTCCCACGGCGCTTCAAACAGCCCTCGGTGACGCTCCTGCTTTATAGTGACAGTGACTTAATTAGGTGCCAGGCCACCGCGGCTAGTTTCCCTCAGTGCGGGTTCTCCTTTTAAACCCATCTTGTGAAAAGCCGAGAGGCAGAGAATGAACTTGCAAAACAGTCTGTGTGAAAATACAATATGGTCCAGGCCCAGCTGTTAACCTGTTAACCAGCCTTTGTACATGTGGATTGCTCTGTTTGAGCAGCACGCCCGCTCATTTCAAGCTGAAACAGCCCGCACTTTCCTGCAGAGATGAAATGATACGCTCCATCTTTGAACCTCTCTGATGCTCATAACATCTGTCTTGATCCTGCACAAGCGCACGGTAGACTTCAGCTAGGTGTGTGCGCTGCAGCGCGTCTCTAATTATAAACAAGAACTTTCTTTGGGCCTTGAGTGCTTATCTAGCTTGCCAAATATTTTCTTTAAGTCACTCATTAGCATTAATGATTCTTCACCTCAAGGGTACAGGCTACAGACTGTTACCAATGGCAAAGACTGAGCCATTTTAGCAGAACGCACCGGATTTACCTCTGCATGCTTGTCTGGAGGATGTTGGAATAGGTCACGGTGGTACTATAATGAAAACTTAAATAAGACAAACACAAAGCGTGCACCTCTGCCGCATGATGTGACACCGCACTCGGTAACTATGGCAACGGCACACCGCACTGCACATCCCCGCGTTTGTGTGTGTGTGCGTTCACTCTTCAGCGTGTTCCCTGCGGACAGATTAATTCCCTGCCAGATTCATTCCCTGTCAACTTGCTGAAACAAAAAGTTTCTGTTTTAATTAGTTCGGTGCAGTGTCTCGCTTCATCTATCTATCTGTGTAGTGTCTCTCACGTTGGCAGTCCCCCTCGATCCCCCTCAACACTCTTCGTGTTGCTCTCTGGCGTAATTAAAGGCAGTCAGTGCGGATAATAGAACCGTAATAGTGTGTAATTGCAATAATCAATACAAAGTGCGTACAGAGAAATTCACCATTCGTCAGTATTTGATAGACAGAGGAGGGAGTGTGGCTTCCCAAATGTTGGATCTCTATTTTACAAAACAAAGACGCAGAAAGACTTTGGTCAACATTTGATCTTTATTAGTATAGTGAGTGTTACAGGTGTCAGCAGATTGAACTCAGGACATTTCCTCCTAATTGGTGCCGCTGACCAAGAGACAGGGGTGAGAATGATTTCTCATCTGTGTGAGATTAGATTAGAAATCCTCGGGTAACAAACAGGAACATCTAAAAGGTCTGTATTCATTGTTGTATTGAAAAGGTAAAATCAAATTTAATGTAAAAGTAAAGTGAGGTCAAGTTATTACCAGAGGCCCTCTGCAGGCAGACTAGTAAAAATACAAGTTAAAGTTGAGTAGGGTCGGCTGCCTCCTCAGTTCTGAAGAAACAGACTCCTGTTAAAGTACAAATCAGTATGAAACTTCACTTGAAAAAGAAGTTCACTTTTATTTAGATCAGGCTTTATTAAAACGGGAACGCTTTACCTGCAGTAGACACAAACAGGCCTCAAGCCTCTAAACCGAGCCTGAGCCCTGCGTCTGCTGCCCAGGGCAGGGGTAGGGATGCTCTAACTGTTAGACCTGCCTCCAGTGGGTGGTGCCTTCTGCTTCAGCACAGACTGCAGAACCCTGATATATCTTAATTACAGTAGCTGATTACATACAGTAGAAAAAATGAGAACGTCTCAGGCTGATTCTTACATAAGAAACAAACTAAGTTGCTTTTGTTTATCAAATTTGCATAACAGGATTTGCTGGAACCCGAAGTCGATAGATTCAACTGGACAGGTGAACACACACGTTGACCGTACAACATGTGCATCTGGCTCTGTTTTGGCACTTCCCCTCAGGATGTGGGTCAGGCAAGGGAAGGTCTCCGTAGGTGGAGCGGAACGTGTCCAGACAGATCTACTAGAGCAAAGCCACGCCCCCTCCAGGGTCAGCTGACCTCACCTGAGAGCCAGGGAATGCTGAGCTGCCTGAGGGGGGCCGGGGCGCAGAAGCAGATAGTGCGATTGTGTTTATGTGTCTGCGTGACAGCCGAGTGAGATCCTCCATCATGTGTGCGTATGAGAGGAAAGCGGGAGCATGTACTCTGACTCGGTGCTTCTTTAGTCTTTAAGGGTTTTGACCTTTCACCATGCGTTTAACCTTTGCCTTTGACAACCCTCCAGAGGGTGATGACGGCAGTTTTCAACCTTTAATCTCCTCTCCTCCATCCCCACAACACACCTCTGCTCTCCTTTTTCTCCCCTTCTGTCATCATGTCTGTCTCCCCCCTTCTCCCTCTTCCTCCATGTGTTTCTCTCTGCAGATGTGATTTTCCTCAGCAGAAAGCATACATGCTCCTTTCTTTTTCTTTTTCTTCTTACTCCCACCTTTCAGTTTCAGTTCCTAGTATTAAATGGTACTAGGGAACATGGTATTCACATCACTACTCACTCTGCTTTTCTTGCTCTTTTTCCCAGCGTCTCATTTCCCCAAAAGCGCTGCTTTGTACACCCACATTTCATTTCCCACTGTGTCTTGTGATCCACAGTAAACGTGCTCTTTGTGGTATCCTGATCAGGTTTTCAACAATTTGCTGTCCTCATACCCCCGACTGTGCTATGCATATTAAATCAGGCCTAAGAGGGACATTTAAGAAGGCAGGTGATGGGGGCGACTAGACAGCCAGGATTACAGCGGAGGAAGCAGGGGCAGAGGTGTACGATGAGGACAAAGGTTATGTGAAAACCCCTAGGTGTCCCGCTTTGAAATCCTCCACCCACCATGTGTTCAAGTCATAATGACTTTGAGTTACTAGCTAGTCAGGGTGTGGAAGTTCAGTGAGGTAGGTTTGTGTCTGCCTTCATTCTGTTGTGGTGGGCCATAAAAGCAGCAGTAGCTGGACTTAATGAAAACCCAGTGAGGCACAGATCATGCTAGGAACTATACGTCTTTTCCCACATCCTTGAACAACTTTTTCCTCTCCACATTTTTGTCAGCTTTCATTTTTATAGGCAGGGAACTACGTTTTCATGCAAACACTTATTTGTGTATAATGCTATAAAGCAGCAGTTCGTCCCGCTGGTCATTTTCCGTTCCACTGAGTAGTGCCGCAGAGCTCCACTGAAGCGCTCTCAGACTTGTCTCTGCTTGTAGCTGTGTGTGTGTGTGTGTGTGTGTGTGTGTGTGTGTGTGTGTGTGTGTGTGTGTGTGTGTGTGTGTGTGTGTGTGTGTGTGTGTGTGTGTGCCATCTCACAGCCTTGGTCAATGTGTGTTATTGTACAGCATAAGAGGACACATTCCACTGACTTCACTGTCTGACGGATGGGATGCATTTTTACAGCATGTCTACAGGATTCAGCATACGCTCCTCAGACAGCAGCTGATTAATGGTAGTCAGGTTGAATGCATGGTGAACTCTCACCCATGCAATATTCAGAAGCTCAGACACAATGATGGCAGAGGTCATCAACGCCTCGTTTCGTCAAGAAATTACATTTACAGACTAAAGTGAAGTTCATGATTGTTCCTACAATAAATCCTACGAAATAAAATATGGTGGTTTTAATATTCAAAGTGTTTATTCATATGCTTAATAAACTGTGTACCATCCTTCACAGCCCTGCTCTGTGAGCTCATTCAAATTCCATTCTCTGCACACTCAAGCTGGATTAGGGTTATCAGAGAAGTGCAGAAAAGTATGAAATCATAATTCTTGTAAAGAGTGTGAATGTAAAGAGTAAACTACTTTAACATGATAACCTTTATACCCAAACTCTCTTTGGTTTCAATACTTACTGTGTTTTTTTAGAAAGGATGAAAATGACAAGTTAGCCTCTGCATTGTATGTTTGATAAACTAATGGATGTATAAAATATTATATAAAATATTTCATGTTTATATTGTAACATTTATTTACATTTTGCAAAATCAGTATATTTAGTATTCAAGAAATGCTTAAAGTTCTCACAAGACCATACATTTGATGTCCTTTAGCCAATCATGAGTGAAATCACACTGTATTATTACAGAAACACTGGCATTTACCATTGAGATACTTACAGTACCTTCTGTTTGTCGGTGCTTTACAGCCGAACATCAGGTGAGAAGTCTGCAGGATGTGCCGCATGCAGGCAGCGAGACAGACGCCACGACTGATGTATCATAAAATAATCAAACACAGATGGATGGAGGTACAGCACGCACGCACGCACGCACGCACGCACGCACGCACGCACGCACGCACACAGTTAATCTCTCATTTTTGAACTACTGAAGGTTTTTTGTTTCCCCCCTTGAGCAAGGCGTCATCATATATGCATGGTAAAAATTCTCTGTAGATGCTGTTTAAACAAGTTCAGTCAAATCCTGCGAGTGTTGGAGTTATACTGACACAGGGGTGTTAGGAAGCAAGTTATTACATCATGTCATCTAACTCTGGAGGATTCCTCTCTGAGCCGTAAGCCTGACAAACACTTAAAAACATAGTCATTGCTTTGCATGTTCTTTCTTCAGTAAGGAAAAGCCGTCGCCCTTTGACCCTTAGGGTTCTCAGAAAGACCACATGCATTTAAACCACTTCTCCAGGTGCATCACATAAGGAATAGGAAACTCCTAGACGACTGTTATCTATAATCAGCCTCAGGTATTAATAGCTCTGCATGAGCTTCAACATATTAATTGCACAGTTTGTAAACAAATATACCAACACAATCTACAGTCACAACATTTAAACTGGCTGAATGGATTTTAATTATATGCAGCTTATAATCATAATAATTGCTGCCTTTTTCTTCATACTTCTCTATATGTTCATGAAACTCAATGCAGTCTTACTTCTATAGGTTCACATTGATTTTAATCTCCGCTATTCCACCTTTCAAGGTGAGCTGTTGTTTTCTTTTTGCTTGTCTCTGTCAATTTATTGACTCACATTTCTACTTGCGTATACCTGGGTTTGTGTTTGTGTTTTATCCTGGACTTACCAAGACGCCACATCTTCTTAAGCACAGTGAGGAGAACTGGTCTTAGTCATTATTTTGACGTCCTTTGTCGACTTCAGAGCGGTAATTGGACACACACTCATGACTAATTCTTTCAGCCCGGAGATTCTGCTGCATCTCAGCTCTCTGCTCTAGTGCAGCTCGTCCCGGCAAACCAGCCTTCATGTCGCAACTGCTGATTCCTTCTGTTGCCATGACAGCGCGTATCTTAGTCAGGGCTGGAATGTCGCACGATTGTTGTGAGATGAATTTATCATGACAGAAATTGCCTCAGCAAGTACACGAAGTGTCTTGTTCACATTGTAGCTTATGCTGTCAGAGTGGATCTCTGATCTGTGTGTGTGCAGGCGTGCACGTGTTTATTTGTATGGTTGTACTGCCAAAACACAGTGGGCCCAGCTTGAATGGTTTATGCGCTGCATGTGAGTCAGAATTGCATTAGTCTCCAGTCAAAGAGAGAATGCCCGTCTTCCAGCTAAGGTGCCAGCACTGACGGCATTAAACAAGAAAAAAATGACACGAGCATCCATCCGCCAGACACGCATCTCACGCTGTCAGTCTATCAATAGTTACATTAGCGGCACACAAAAGGAGGCAGAAAAGCAAATGGAATACCAGCGTGCAACAAAAACGCCTGTGAGGCTGATTTCACACAGCAGCAGGTGATGGGGTGATTCTGAAAATTTAATTTGTAAAATTGTAATTTGTGAAAAAGTGTAGGTGGTCAAAGTTTAGCTTTGAGGGTTTAATACATTTCAGGGGAAAAACGCACTCCACCATCTCCAATTTGAGCTCAATTTAATGATATTACACTAATACTCTCCGCAATTATACAGAACAGTGTATAAAGAAATGATCAGTTCTGAATGTCAACCCAAAGCCTCAACTTTATATAATTAAAGTGTCATGTGAGAAATCGTACAATTAATGAAGAGCTTTACAAGCGGCAGCTAAGGCAGTGCTTGATTCTGGTATTATCTGTGATGGAGCCAATGGAGCAAAAGAAAAAACACTGGAGAAATGAAGATTTCAGAAATGAATAAAATCTGTATTTCATCGAATGAGGAGTGGAGCTCGTTGAAAAGCTGCCACGAGGCATGAATGGCCAATGACTCCTCCAAACAGAATATTAATAGGTAATTATATCCACTCATACAACCATTTTGTACATCATCGGCGCTAATACAGTGCTTATGAAAGTGATGTGGAAATAGGAACTCTAAGATGCTCTAGTAGGTTTTTTTTCTTTGGTTTGTTTGTTTTTTTGTTAACTCCCACTTACGCTTAACTGCTGTGTAACCAGTATGATTGATTGATAGTTATATTGGCCTGTCTGCAAACACAAATACACCACGTGCGTCTGTTTTACGCGTCACTCCTGTCTCACACGTAATAACTCTTCCTTCTAAAGTCCCACTGGCTTCAGTAATTCTCCACTAGTTTCACCTGCCGTTTTATTTCTCGCTCCTCTTCCTTTTATAGCTTTGCTTCATTCCCGATGCACATGATTGTTTTCTGGAGTTAGCCTGCAGCTTAACTTTAATCATAGCTTATTCTTGAGCCAGCACCGCTTGTGACTGAGGGGTGGGGGGGGGGCTCAGAGAAGGAGTGCAATTAGCTGAGACGAGGCTGGTAAATATTTCCCATATGAATTTCCTCAACAGGTTCACAACACCTTTTATTTCTAATCCCACCTGGTGCTGACGGCACGTCTCATGATCTAACGCAGCTTAGGAAGCTCTAAAGGTTGTAAAGTGAGCGAATGTTTAAAGTGTAAGGTCTGGGTGGGATTCAGATCTTTTCAGGTTATGTTTGCTCAAATCCATATTGTAGATGTTTCTCCTACAGCTTCGAGTGAAAATACTGACATCCACACACAGAGGCGCTCTTACCTTTGACTGCTGTGCGATTGGTCCTGATTGATTTGCCCTCCTGAACTTCCTTAACGCGTGTAGAGGTCAGCAGCAGGGCAGCAGGCTTTGGCCTCACAGCTCAAGGCCAGACCCTGATAAGGCACCTTTCTGTTCTGCAGCGCACACACATGGATTGGAGTAAAGAATTTTCAGTTCTCATGATTACTGGAGCTGGGTGATCTTTCCTGGCTATGCTCACACTCAGGCACAAGTAGTCATCAGTTTTACAATTTGACCTGCACCAATTCCTTTAGGGTCTGTTTGGGAGATGCTTTCATGGGTAGAGTTAGCCATGACTTTACAGCAGCTTCCACCATAACTCTGTATCTCTCTGTATGACACTAATAAATAGGTTCAAATGTATTTACCACAGTGTAATTGCATATTGTTGCACCTCTTCCAATGTGACCCCATCATCCAAATCTGCACCTCAGCTAAATGTTGCTGCTCTCTCGCCTTAGGTGGGTGCGTTGAGTTATAGCATGTCATGACTGACAGCTGGCTAAACCCCATTAAACTAGTCCCCACATTCCTGGGATCCACCATTAAAAGTTGACCTAGTGCCCGGCAACATAGAGGCTCACACACTCTCACACACACACAACTCATCCAAAATGGTCTAGTAAAACATGACAGATTAATCCTTCTGCTTCCTCTCTGCTCACAGAAGTTGTTTGTGCCACAGTCCAGACTGGTTGGGTTGATTTTAAAATTTAAAAAATCATGCAGCACCAGAGCGTGTTTGGTGCTTTGAGCATCTGATATCCATCCAACCAGGCAGTTTTAAACTGCATGTACTGACATCATTTCACTCCACCATCCTGTTACTCATGTGCCTCAGACCTCTCTCTCTTTCGCCCTCGCCCTCTCTCTCTCTCTCTCTCTCCCGCTCACTCTGAGCCAACAGGTTGCAGCAGCTTCACCTCCACCCCTCAAAGCCCAGGAAACAAAGTCTGTATCATTCATCCACTCTTACACACAAACACACCTACTTCCTCACACCTACTTTCCCTCAGACGTAGACAACTAGATACACACATCGATTCTCCTGCGCCGTCCAGTCGATTATCTCTGATAACAACCTTTGCAGGGAAATAATAGCCCCGAGTTTCTTTTTGCCTGACTTGGATGAAACTTTTTGTCTATTTTAAGGGATAATTTTCTCCTCTCAGCCCTCAAGCGATCACCTGGATTGGGAAGATAACGATGATTCACTTGTCTGCAGGGGTGAGTGAGATTGTATGGGCCAATTTTAGGGCCATAGTCAAAACCCATTACTTTAACTGCACTTTAATATGGTACTTTATAGAGTCGTTTTGAATTCCTAACTGCCCAGATACCCTTATTATAGCCTAAGTGTCTGGAGTAAGGCCAAAGCCTTTTAGACTGCGTCTTTCCAGTGCAAATTCTCCTTAAACAGCACTACTTGTGTTAAATTTAAGCCGTAGCTTGCAGTTAGATGTCTTTGTATTGCCTTGCTGTGCAAAGGTACAGTCATTTCTCCAAATTTGCCATTTTATAGTATACTATTTAAACAGTAGATGCACCCTAACCATGCAGCTCAAATACTTGCACCTTGTATGTTTCCCTTTACAACTCTGCTTCTGTGCAGGAGTTTAAGTGACGTGTTAATTTGACCAATAAACCAGATTCCATGCCTTTGAGAGTCATGTCCGCTTTGGCGTGTTTGTGAATAATAATAACAGTGTTATCAGGAGATGGAGCTCTGTTGAATGAATTGTGGATGTTTCCCTTTCAAGCACAGACTTGTCAGAGTTGTTTGACTGCAAAAGTGATATTAGGATCATTTGCTGCAGCCTAATGAGCTGTGTATGAGTGTGCACTTGTTTTCTTGTGTAGCTGCAGATCTGATACTGAAGACATCTGCTTCGGTACGTTCTAGTTCTTAGCTCTGTGTGTGCGCGCCTTTTCCCTGTATTCACTTCCCCACCTATAGGGATAATCCATCCTGTGAAGTGGTGAGGTGGAAAATACCATTATGTAGAAAGAGCTGACATGCAGCTAGGCTTGTAGGGCAAGCGAGTGTGTGTGAGTAACAGATACAGGGGGCTACTGTAGATACGGGGCGTTTAAAGGCCAGAGAGAATAAACTTCATTTTGTATTGTTTAATCCTCTCAGGGCAGTGATAAACTAAAGGCTTCAGACACAATGCATCCCATGTTTCCCTCAGCCAGGCTGGGTGAGCACAGGCACATGCCCTAGACGGGGCACTGGAAATGTCAGAGCTCTTACTGGTGCTTGTGATCCCAGCATGGTGTGGCTGATGGGGGCCCTCTTGTCTACATGTTTTCTCTGATGTAGTGCCATTGCAAGCATGTTATAACAGTTGTATCTAAGACTAGTAGTAGACTCATTCCCTTACCGTACATTGCAAAAATACTGTAACTTTAGCTGTTATACAATACAATACAATAATGCATTCCAAATTCCATTATAAACATGTATAGGAAAATATCTGCTTTTCAGTCTTTGTTAATCAGCAAACCTTGGCATGAAACATGCTGTTTCGTCTCATCAAAGCCACTGTAAAAGTCTCCAACTCTGCTTTCCCGCTGCGTCTCTGAACAGCCCGTGCAAACCTATTTGAAAGTAAAAGGAAGATACATGCAGGGGCAGATCTTAGATCTGCATCGGTATGTGAGGCAGAGTGTGTAGATTTGGGCCTGAGTTACATTAGAGTTCAAGCCCTGCCAGATCGGTCTCCCATCTGTGGCGACTGTAAACTATGGCTTCAACCATTTGGGCTGAGTCAGACCAGGTGGACACAGCACAATAAAGGATTTGGTGGAATGCAATGTGCTTCCTGCGAAACTGATTTATTTATTCATCATGGCACTAATTTACAGTTACAGTGTAGAAATATGTTCCCATGGGAACACTGGTGATGTATTGGTGGATGACATGATGGATGGAATGTGAAGGAAATCTGTTCTGTTTTATGTTTTATCTCATGTAAAACAGACTGACGGTAGTAGGTTATTGTTCAGTACGCACACATGCAGCACATAGTTTTGTGGAGCCTTTGGGGTTTGCAGGCTAATGTCAGATGTAACAGCACAAACCATTTCCTTAGATCACGGTTAATGTGCTCAATGTGTCGCTCTCTGATGGAAGTACATTCATTCCAAATGGGATCATCCATTACAGCTGCACGACCCCCCCGCCGCTGCGTCGTGTGGTGATTTAAGGTTGGGATTTATTCTACTTAGGCATTGATTATGCTCACTTAAGTGAATGTTGTAGCTCTTTCTGTTGATACATTTATGTGCTGCTCGGTACACATTTAAGAGAAGGCTTTAACACAGCTCATTATGGCTGCGCCATCCTTCAGTTGAATGCAAAGTGGAACACCGAGCAGCAGAATTGCAGCACAGATCATGCAATAAGTTACAATCACGCTGTGGTGGTATACTTACATGCTTGGTTTTAAATATCACCTTTCAGTGGGTCTCAGTGGGAGATAATGTGCCAGTAAAGTGCTAGCTGTCTGAATGGGACTGGGCCGCCTCAACTCAGTGTGGTGTACAACATTAAGTCACAAGCTGCAGCCTCCTCTTTTTAATGCTACCCTGAAGTGTCCTCTCTCTGTTGAGGAAGAAGAAAGGAGGGTTTTCTTTGTGCCCCAAAGAGTTACTGTACCTCAGTTTACTCTCGTGGACAGTTACTCATGTGTAAATGCACCTTCTGTCATTTCTCAGAAACACTGGCACCATCTCCACAAACCACCCACAGATCAAATTATTAATGCTTGATGCATGATGTCTGTGTTGGTCTCTACTGGTGAATGTGAAACTTTAATTAAATTTGATAAAGTGGTGCAAACATTTCTTAGCACAAACTTACATTTTATATTTTACAGATAAGAAAAGTGAGACTGGGTCTTTTTAAGTGTAGGCATGTTAAGATAACAATGTCATTCATGCATCATACATCATGCTTCTATAATCATTTATGGTGTCCTGCCTAAATGTGACTCACACACACACACGCACACACACAAACTATAACAGAGAGCAGGTGGAAACGGTAATTAGGCACAGTTGGTGCCTGTTATTGCAGGTTTGCCTTGGTCCAAAATTTTTTTAAGCAAGTGCAAGGTAATATGCACAGACATATTAGAAGTGATTATCCACGCTGCCTCAGCCTCGGCTTTGTAGATAATCGCTTTCGCAGGGCATTGCTGGCCCTCAGTGAGTTACTCTACAACAGGTGCATGACAAGTATGGCACCTTGTGAATTCACAACTATACAGCCCCCAAACGCATCGCAGCATGTGACTGACAGGTGCGTCCTCTGTGTTGGCTGCTCAAACAGCAAAAGATTGGCTTTAACCCTGGGATTTATCTGTGGTGATTGCATTCATTGTTAAAAGGGATAAATCAGCATGAAACTGAAGAAAAACAGTCAAAGGTGTTGCACAAACAGTTTTTAAGGACTTAAAAGACCATAGACCACAAGCAGCGTGACTGAAGGGAGGTCTGTAACCATCATAGTGATAGTTTCATGGCTGCAGATGAAGAGATGACAGAATTGTCAATGTTGAAAAGTATGAACTCGGTCAACAAAAGCCTGAATGCAACTAGCTCAACCTGGCTCCCCATGTCAGAATATTGGGGTAATAACTTTTCATGTTCATCTTTGCCTGGACCCAATAACTGCTTTTATTGTCTGGGTTAATACGGGACAGTTTTAAAGCTCGTTTGATGCTTTTATTTCATGGCTGTCATCGGAATGTGATATAAAAGTGTTTACAGGGAGCACACCTGCTAGCAACTGTACTCACACAGTGATGGGGGCTCGTATAACGCTATGCTAATCTTGGCCTGAAATTAACATTGGTCTGAATCGGGCCAGGTCGTAAAGAGAGTGGGTGGGATACAGTTGAATACCCTCAAACTAAATGAAGAAAAACAACAGGACAGAACGGATGCATGTGGAATGTGTCGTTGAATAGTCTGAAGGACTTTAACTCAGAGGAAAAACTAAGCAACTTGCAAAAGTTGCATAGAAATCAGATGTCCTTTACAATTAATAGCTAATTATATTTTATCTGTTTTTAATTACACCCTCTTTTCATGTGTATGTTTCCAGATAAGAGAAAAGGAGACTTACAATTGATGACGGTGGAGAATAATTCAACAACAGGCTCTGGGCATAGAAGCAGGTGACTGAAGGTGGACGAGGAAGACGGAAGGACTATGGGCTGCTGTTGTGTGTGGATATTCCTTCTGTTGATTTCTTACTCCCATCAAAGAGTCACAGCACAACCTGAAGGTAATAGACTACATCTGAATAAACACAACATTATTTTTTGTTTGTGATGTTTCTAATTGCTTTTCTTACATTAAAACTATAGATACCCTCTTGCTACTACGGGTAGTGATCATGGCTTGCAGCATATGTGATGCTGTCTCCTGCCCAACGACGGGCTGCTCTCCATGTGACATGTAAAGGACACCTTCAGAGGCCATTTAGAGTGCACTGCTCAGGGAGGTCAGAGCTGCTCTGGCAGCTCAGGCGCGTGCTTTTGTTGTTGTGGCTGATCAGTGTTCCCCATCTAATACCAATAGCTGAGTCACAGCCATATGTCTGATTGTCAGCGGGATCCATGAACCAGATAACATTGCAGGAGATGCTCGGGCCAAAGAAAGGGCAGCTGCTCGGTGAACACTACCTGGGTGACTGCTCCATCATTAAATCTCTGCACCTGGACTTTTAGGCTAACCCACCTCCATATTCTCCCCCAGATTGTGTCTAGTCAGGGAATTGAAACATCTGCTAGCCTCATGTACAGAACAGCACTCTGTCTGCCAGCCTGTCAAACCAAGCCCCAGGTGCTATTGGATGTCAGGGAAAGGTCAATCAGCCAATCAAAAGTTATATTTCCTCCACCTGGAAAGTGGTTGGCAAAATTTCTGGGAATTGTGGAGGGATACACACAGCCCAAAGGTATACTGAGGCCAGATTTGCAACTGTTATCACTGTTAAAGTGTTAATTTACCTGCCCTCGTATAGAAGTGGGTTATATTCCACAAGGCTTATAGTGACACACAAATGGGGTACGTGATGAAATTTAGGAACAATGAGGAAGCTGACAGCCTGAAGACGCATTATTCAGTATTCTAACACTAACAATGAATAAAAAAAGTATTGCTCGTGTTGCTCTGCAGAACCACGGAGCTTTGTAGCTTCTTTTAGTTTTAAGCTTTTGTTTAAAGGCCCCCGGTGCAAAGTGAGAAGCTGTCTGAGTCACTCTTGTCAGCTGCAGCAGGCAGCTGCGTCAGCAAATAAACTCTGATAAGCTCACAGTAAGCTACCACAAATATCAAAAAAGTGATTTGCCAGTGCAGAAAGTCAAATATTCAGAGTATACAGAGAGTATGACGGCTGACCGGTCTGAGGGTAATCGACACACAAACATCATCAACATGCCAACACATGAAGCTGCAAGTAACAGTATGTGAAGTGGCAGCCGGTAGCTGAGTCCTCTAGAAAGCCTGGTCCTGTCAGAAATGCTGCAGGCGAAGCAATGTCATCAATTGACAGGGGAGCGGGGATTAGCATTACCTTGAGTCATCATCATGTGTCTGCGTTTGATGTGTGAATACACGCACAATAATGTGGACTTTTGTCTTGATCATAATTTCAAAACGGTTACATTTGGTAAAATGGACGTGTGATGCCAGTAATACCTGACTGTAACAAGGATGAAGGCTCGGTGAATGAGGTGATGGACACTAATGTAAAACCAAACACAGCAGAAGTGTCCTGTGGAAAATAATGTAGCTCCCTTTTCCTACAGTACTGTTACGTTCACTAGTCTGGATAAAAAACGAGCGGCTCCTTCACTCACACCTTCTGATGCTTGCTTGGTTCTTGTTCCTGTAGTGTATCATTATTAGGATTATTGCTCGCCTGGCAGTGTTTTCTGCAGCATATGCTGAAGCCACTGAGTTACATCTAATGCGTAAATCAATGGTGGTCTGACCCAGAGGTGTACACAACCTTTGAGATATCAGCATAGATAACCTTCAAGAAAACCAGTCCTAATCCCTCAGCATGTGTTGCCTCCTTATCGAAGGCATGCGGTTCTCACCTGCCAGTCCAGACAGACGAATTTCTAGATAATTGATCTTGTTTTCCCGCTCATCTGTGTCTGTCTGACGTTACGTCGACCTCCAGCTGCTTTCTTGCTCAAAGTGTCAACCGGGTGGTTTTATGTTCTCAGAACACTGTGGTTAGCAGAAATGGATCCCAGCGAATGGAAAAAGCATGTGTCTGGATGGCTGATGGGCCTGTATGAAACTCAGCTAACAAAGAGCATTGTTGCATCCTCTGAATATGCATAAGCAGCGCTATTATATCACAGGGGTCCAAAATTCTATTACATTGACACTGACGTCCTTGCTGCATGCCAGGGATGTATGGGAGTGTGAGGGAGCACATAATGCTGTGGTGACACATGCCACCCCTAATGAACCCTGGGATTTTAGACAAAGCAGTAAGGGGCGAGGTAATAGAGGCAAGAAAGCTTGGTAATGAAACAGAGGACAGCAGTGAAGCTGAGTTATCACTTACGGAACAATCGGCGTTGCCCATCTCTAATCAATGCTGTCGTCACTGTGGTTTACTGCATTTGTAACACCACAGTATTGGCCTGGAGGCCGTGTGCAGACGCAGCAGGTTCCAGTGTTCAGCGTGCGCTCTAGTTATGTGTGCAAGTACAGTGGTCAATGCAGCATCGTGCAGCACACGCGCGCCACATTAAAAAGCATCTGAATCCTTTCAAAAGCTGCAGATCTGTATGTTAAATGCATTTGTTTGCGTGATCAAGGGGACTGACCCTGATTTTGGGTGTGTTTACCTTATTATTCTAAGCGTTCCTCATCGCTGTACTAAGGTTTTATTGCTGGAGTGCTCAGAATATTGATAGTCTCTTTGGCTCACTTGTGTCTCATTAAAAATTCATGGGGATTTTCGTGGCGCTCTGGATGCATGACAGGAAGGAGAGGAGCGGAAAATGCTTCACATCATGGAACAAGGCTGCCATCTGGTGGACAATGTTTGAATAATACCTGCACGTCGCACAACAATTCATCTGTTCTTCCTCCCTCAGCGTGCAGGACGGTGGTGCAGGCGGACATAGTGTTTCTGGTGGATGCGTCATGGAGTGTGGGCCAACAGAGCTTCTCCACGGTCAAAGGCTTCGTGTCCGCCGTTGCGTCCTCCTTCCAGGACAGTGTGATCGGAAGCGACGGGGTTCGCTTTGGCGTCACCGTCTTTGGGGATGTCCCAAGGTGAAAACTGAAATGCAGAAGGGGAGAGCACTGCACACACCTTTGTCCAGTTTACACACATGTCATATGTGGAACAGCGAATCGTCATGCAACACACATACTGTACAGTATGTGTATTTGCTCCTTCGTTTTTTTACCATCCTGCCTTCCTGTACTCCCTCCTTGCAGAATGCGGATAGCTCTGACAGATTACAGTTCTCTGGGGGACGTGCTCAAAGCCATCAAAGACCTCCCCTACGAGGGTGGATCCAGGAGGATTGGTGATGCCCTCCAGTTTCTGGTTGACCCGGTGTTCAGCCCCGCCGTCAGTCGAGACCATGCCCCAAAGGTGCGGAGGTTCCAACCACCTACAGTTAAACAGCACACGTACTGTATTGTATTGTATTGTATGACAGACCAAATGGAAACAAGCCTCTGCACAGAACCTGCCACCAACAACAAGTGAATTGAAATGACCTGTTGGGCATCTCTATATGTGCTTCACAGGCACAAACTAAACAGAACCAGTGTACCATTTTCACACCACTGTCTGAAACCCATTTTGAATAGTTTGCTTTACAACCATCTCCCCATCTCTGAGTGTCTGTGTGCGAATGATCTTGTCATGGGAAGGCACACAATTGAGGATTAGGATAATATATTGAACTGTGCAGCCAGAGCACATCCTCATTTTGAGGATTTCTAGCCTTTGTTCACGTCGACTGAGGGCTGAACTTCAAATGAACTGAACTAATTTTTCTTTAATAGGGAAATTATCAGTCTCCGTTGCAAACCAGCATCCTTGTATTCCACTTTGTCTTTGATTTATTTAATTATGTATTCAATTACGAGCTAAACCATGTTAAGTCCATGGGGGCTTTTATGGGTCTAATACAAGGCTGCTCCTTTTTCTGCACAAGCAAAACATTGCTTGGAGGCTGGATGGAACCTCCAGTGATGCAAACATTCAGGAAAATATTGTTTTTAGAACACACATGTCTTTTTGGGGCCAGATCACAGTTTTGATTACCAGTGGACGTTCAGACGACCAGGTGGATGCTGCAGCCAGAGCCGTAGCCGACAACGGGATTTCTCTCTTTGCAGTAGGTGAGTGTTGAAGTTGTTATTGTGAATTTCTTCGACACCCTCACTACCCTCACAGATTTTTATCTGAGCTCTGCTGGCTTATCTGCACAGTTTGCAGTTAGAAATTCATTTCCTGAACATTTGAATTCAGTGGAGTAAACATATGTATTTGTAACTTAGTTTGACGCTACAAATAGCATTTATATGTGAGAATGAATGAGTTATTCATTCTGTTCCTATACTGTATACACTGTGTAGTGTATTATTTTATGCTGGCTGCATTTACTTACAAATATCTTGTTCTTTTTCTCCTGCATGCACATAGTGTATAAGGACACAAGCCAACCTTTTCATCCTCTCAGGCAATAATTACTGCTCATTAGCCAGTGGTGTGATAATCACAGCTATTTTTCTTTGGGTGATTCAGTGCACCCCCATCTGCACCTCTGACACAGAGACCTGCACATGTCGTTCATCATGCTCATAGAGAAGTTCTGCATGCATTTTGTTTACTAGTGCAAGACCAAACTGCTTGTAGAGCATATGTAACTTTAATAACACACTTTGTTGTACATGTGGATAGAGTTTGTGCATGTACTGTAAATGTGCCCTGCATTTATTAAAGCAGTCAGTCTCTCCCAAATGTCACAGCTCCCCCTAGTGGTTTGTGTAGGGAAAGGCCTTGGAGCAAACCGCTCTAAAAGATTGGAATGAGATTTTCATTTAAGGATGCATAAGGATGTAAATCATTGCTGCTGCACTTAGGGTTCATCTAACTTTTCCCAATGCCATGATGTTTATCCTGTATATCCTGTGGCCAGGTGTTCGTGGAGTCGACGAGACAGAGCTTAGGAAGATTGTGACGCAGCCATATGAGGAGCACCTACTGCTGGGTGCTGATTACTCTCTCCTGGAAACCATCCTTCCCAAACTGTCCCGCAGAGTGTGTTTTACTGCCTCTGAACCACCACGGCCTGTGAAACCGTCCCAGCCTGGTGAGTAACGTGAATGTGCAAGAAATATTTCTGTTATTTCACACAATCCAAGATTTCTTAGATGGATGTTCTGTCAAAGACAAGCTTTACTCCCACCATTTATTTTCCCTTTAAAAAAAAAAAAAGTAAGGCTTTTCCTTTACTTTTTAAATCCATATTTTTGACTTTCTGTCTTTACTTCGCTTAGTTGAAACGCTTATAGTGGGCCCCAGAGACCTTCAGGTCAGTGAGTTGGACTACAGCTCCCTCAGACTGACATGGAGTCAGGCTACTGGCGATGTCACCGGATATCGGATTCTGGTCACTCCTCTCAACACCAAAGAGCACTCTCCCTCCCAGCAGCAGAGAGAGGCGAGTGGATGAGCAAATGCTTTGTGATAACTGAGTATCATCAATGCTTACTGTAAATAGTTTGTAAGGTGCATATTAGTGATCTCTTGTCTGCAACAGATTGATCTGAAGGCAGATGTGAGCACAGTACTGGTGACAGAGCTGAACCCCAAAACAAACTATTCCCTCACTGTCCACGCCATCTACCCCGGCCTCCTCGGAGACTCTGCCACAGTCACCACACAGACAAGTTGGTACCACTCATTATCTAGTGATAAATAAATGAACAAATACAGATATCAACTGTGTACTACTTCCTGTCATTTAGCTCCTCTGCCCCTGGTGTCAAACTTTCGTATTATTGAAGAGGGGCTGTTCTCTCTGCGTTTGGGCTGGACTCCTCCTTTAGGGAAGCTCAATGGATTCAAGATTTTTATCCCAAGAAGTACGTTGACATATGCCAATGTGACTGCAATATTGGTAATTTAAGTAATTACTTTAACACTCTAACTCAAGGCAGCTTGCATAACAGGAGCAAGGTGTTTAGAATGTATCCATTATTTCTCTGGATTCGTCAGGATTTACGATTGTTTTGCAGCCAACAGACCAGGATTCAGCTACGAGCATCTGCTTCCTGGAGACATCTCTTCTCATGTGATTGACAGCCTGGAGGAGGATAGGAAGTACACCATCAGTATTTATGCTGTGTACCCCCAAGGACCAAGTGAACCAGTTTCAATAGTGGGGAAAACATGTGAGTTCGATGACTTATACATGAGAAAATGAATTTACATATGACCTAAGATTTTTCGCAAACAAGTCTTTTTATGTATCTGTCTAAATAACCACAGGGAAAAGCTGATGTGTTTGAGTAGCATGAGAGCAAAGTGCAGTACTATTATACATCCACAGGAGGGTGATGTTGTTCAAGAGAAATACAGTATGTAAGCATCAGGTTGAAATTACACTGTATCATTTGTACTTCATGATGATCTTAGGGAACTATCTTTAGAAGCTGTGTATTACATATAACATATACATTAAATGTTTGTGTGTTCTGGATGTGTTTAACAGTGAAGCTGGTGCCGATTCAGACGTTCCTGGTGGAAAATGCCACCACTGATACGGTCCAAGCCAGGTGGACTTCAGTAAAAGGCGCTACAGGATATCGTCTGACGTGGGCATCCCAAAGTACTGCTATGTTTTTAGATATAGACTCTACATTGGACTGTAATATGTACTTTTAGTCTACTACTACTACTACTACTACTTCTACTACTTCTACTACTTTCCCTGTTTCCCTGTCTTCTAGATGATCACATAGAGAACATAAACCTTGGAGACAACTTTAATTTCTACATGATCCAGGGCCTCCATCCTGGCGCTGAATACACCATCAGCATTAATCCTGTCTTCGGAGACGTGGAGGGACCTGTCACCGCTATGAAAATCAAGACACGTAACTCAAACCTTTTCTAGACGGTACAGCAGCAGAAGAGTTGTTGCAGTATTCAAGGCATACAACAGCCCTCTCTCCCTCTGTCTCTCTCTCTGTCAGTGGAAAGCAGCGCAGTGCAGACTCTGAAGGTGTCTGCGGTGAGCACCAGTACTGCTGTAGTCTCCTGGAATGGTGTCCCAGGAGCCACAGGATACAGGCTAGCCTGGGGACCCACCCCAGGTGATATCACAGATTCCACACATGGCGCCAGGGCTCTTGATGATTCTATGCAGCATACAGTATAGGCTCGTGAAAGATGTTTTATTTGCTCACAATATGCTATTTGCATTGCGTTTTCCTCCAGTCTCAGGAGCATGGGAAATACATTACATACCGCATATGTACTGTATAGCCCACCAAGGTGCTGGGGGATTCAATCACATCGACCCATGTTTATAAAAGTTTCTTCTGCCTTTCAGAGTTTGTTGGTCGGGACCGTCCCAGGCAGTTGGCTCTAAACGGCAGCACCACAGAGCACCATCTGAAGAACGTAGCCCATGATACCGAGTACGTGCTCACCCTCTATGTCCTGTTTGGATCTGTGGTGGGGCCTGGTATCACAGCCACCTTCAGAACATGTGAGTACCCGTATCAGGAGGTCCCCACTGATTAAATATATACTGTGTAGACACTGTGTAGTTTGTTTGTTCTGCGACTCAGCAGAATCAGACAAGCGTAAAGTAGCTTACTGCTAGTTCCTCTTCCTGTCTGCTTGAATTAAACAATGTCAATAGCAATGGACTTCCATAGGCATCTACAGACTGTTAATCCCCCCCCCCCCACCTCCTTTCTCAGCTCCTCTGGGCTATGTCTCCAACTTCAAGGTGACATCTTACACAAGTACTTCCATAGATGTGGAGTGGAGTCCCATCGTAGGAGCCACTGACTACAAACTCTCTTGGAACACAGGTATTATATTAAACTTTAGTTATTTTGGTTTTGATGTTTCAGTAGGTACCACTATATTCAGTTTTATACTGCATGCACTGTAATACAATTTCTGTATATGTGCTAACCTGCAGGCGATAGCAGCCCCCAGTCTCGTTACCTGGACCGTAGCATCCTCTCCCATCGTATTGAAGACCTGACCCCACAGTCCACTTACACGGTCACTATTTGTGCAGTGTACGGCAACTCAGAAGGGCCAGAAATCTCCTTATCTCAGCTCACAGGTACAAAGTGAAAGTGAGATTTTTTTTTATTTATCCCAATTCATCTTTAGGTTTAAATAGCTCTATGCAGCTGTGGCCCATGCTAATTAAATGGGTGGGAAGGGGAAGTTCTTCATCCCGTGCTCTGTCCCCCCTAGTAGTGTCGTCCGTTGACTGGCAGGTCATGTACTTTGGTCTTTCCATTTTAATCACAGTTCCTGTCGCTTTCGCTTGTACTATGTGTCACCACAGAGCTACTATCATTTTATCACTGTCGCTGTCAATGCTAGTGTGTCACAAGCTTTAGCTGCCAAATTTATTATACTGACAAATGGTGAAGGAGAGTCTGGATAGACTTTTTATTGGAATTTGGTTTTAATGGACTGTATGATCACATGACATGTACAGTGTGTGACGCGATGTTATTTTTCAGCTGCTGTCTCAGACTCAGATCCCATCCAGGCAGTGAAGGGGGTCAAGGTTGTGGACATAGGGGTCAACTCTTTCACCCTGTCCTGGAAAAGGACACCAGGTGCAACGGGGTATAAAATCTCATGGGTTCCTTTCCTGGGTAAGCAACCACTTACAGTACAGTCAACTGTGGGAGTTGACATTCATATACAGCACATACATGCATGTACAGTATGCACACAGGGCTCACACTGTTTGAATGCTTGATCTCATTGTTCTGTGTTTTAGGAGGTGATGAGAAGTTCCACATGGTTTCAGCTGCCTCCACCACTTTTACCATCCACAACTTGCAGGAGAGCTCAGCCTATAAGATCCAAGTGTCCTGCACGGTGGGAAACAAGGAAGGAAGTCCAGTTCTGGTGACAGCCCGCACCTGTGAGTGCTGGTCTCAGATCTGCTCTCAGTCACATTTCTGGCAGATATTAGGAGCATAAGTGTATTAATGATTTGGTTTTTGGTTTCAGTGGATCTACCCAAAGTGAATGGCTTCGCTGCTTTGAACACTACAGACAGAAGTACTGTTCTGAAGTGGACACGAGTTGCAGGCGTCTCTGGTTACCTCCTGTCCTGGAGGCACATCTCAGGTCAGTGGTTTTGTGTGTTATAAGACTAGCACCGGTTTATAAAGACTGCTTGATGCAATGCACCTGTGTTGGAAAGTGCTGTGTTGTCTCATTGTTTGAAGTGAAAGTACCGTGGCACATACGTCTATAGTATGTACTAGCAAAGTTTCAGAAATTGGGTACAGAACAATACTTTTCATCCAACACAAGGGTCAAATATTCAAATAATAAAAAAACACGTTTATTATGTTCTTTTCAGTCTTGGAGACTAAAACGGAGATTCTGGGCCCTGCCTTCACATCCTATAAGCTCAGTGACCTCCAGTATGGCAGAACATATATTTTCACCATTAGGCCACTGTATGGAGAAGTGGAGGGGCCTATAAGCACTGTGTACCACAGAATATGTAAGACATTACTCTCCTTTTTTGTTGTTTGATCTTGTGAATATGAGTTAATTAATTAAAAAACTATCATCTTAGTGGGGCAGGATTCTCCTGTGGCAACAGTCCAGGTTGTGTCAACAGCCACAGTAGCCCCTGGTTCCTCTCACATCACCACTGCCTTACAGCCAGCCTCCGTCACCAACACCAGCACTGACACAACCACTAGAGCCACACGGCAGCCCGTTGTTGTGCCACCAACCAAAGTCATAGCCACCAAACCGCCCCCTCGTCAGCCGAGCGTCACTGAAGCCAAAGCAGTAGCAGTCACAACGCAACGGCTGGCCACCGTCAGTGCACCGAAGGCAGCTCCACCACAGCCAGGTATAGGAAGATGAGCCGCTAGATTATGTTTCATGCAGTAATTAGTATTGTCGAGCGGCACATTTCATTAATATGTACATGAATGTATTTTTTTGTGTTTCAGTTTGTGGTAAGACCAAAGCAGATATAGTTTTTTTAGTGGATGAGTCCTCCAGCATCGGGGCCAATAACTTCATTAGGATGAAGGACTTCATGTTCAGAGTGGCCACTTACTTTCCTGTCATTGGTCCTCAGGGTACACAGGTTGGTCTCCCAGCAAGAGCTTTGCCATTTCCCTTTTGTAATGAAATGCTGTGGTCTCAGCTTTCCTTACTTTGTTTAAAGTGGCAGAACAATTAAAGCTTTGAATGGATCACAGTGATTTTAGATGATGATATGAGCCTGTAAAGTAATAAAAAGCTCCAGTGAGGCTACTTTGCAAGTCAGTTCCATTAGCAGGAACATAATGTGTATTTTTTTCACCGAATGGACAGAAGTGAAATCAAATATTGGCAGCTAGAACAAACAGGGAACAGTGTCACACTGCTTGTAATCAACTCTGCGAGTGATCCAGAATGTGTCTTATGATGCATACTGTAGCATGTTTGAGAAATGTGTACTTTAATAAAATTAACAGAATTATTGCTCACATTCAGCTTTAAATCACTGGAAATGCTGTGATGATGATGTGGAACCTCTCCATCATTCCTCCCTCAGATAGCTGTGGTTCATTACAGCGATGAGCCTCGCACTGAATTCCGTTTAAGCGACTTCAAAGACAGAAGCTCTGTGCTGAGGGCGATCAGAGCGCTGCGCTACAAAGGAGGCAACACCAGAACAGGTTTGTAATATTCACACAGCGCATATGTGCACACAGCCCAATTTAGTTCCCGCTGTTGATGTCCTAGCCTTCAGCTGCACGTCTCTCTCTAGACACTATTTTTAGTGTTGCTACTACTGTTTTATGAATATTTACAAAAAATGAATTAAGTATTGTTGCTTATATGAGCGACTTATAGCCCGCTCTCATGTGCACAGCCTCACAACACAACAACCACACAACAATATGTTAAGAAGTCAATCTACTTATTAGGTTAATTCATTTTTCAACTAATTCTTTGCAGGAAAAGGCATCGGTTTTGTTCTGCAGGAACTGTTCCAAGAGTCTCTAGGGATGAGACAGGATGTGGCCCATGTTATGGTCCTGATCACAGATGGCAGGGCTCAGGATAATGTGGTTCCACCCTCCCGAATTGCACGCGCTCTGGGTCAGTTGAAAAGTTGAACGTTACCTCAAAGCGTGTGAAGAGTTTGAAAAAGAAGTGATCAAAGCAAATGGCTGTAGTACCCGACTGTTCTGTTGAACCCGTCTCTCTACAGGCGTCAGTATGTTGGCAATTGGAGTTTCAAATGCAGACGTGGATGAGCTGAGTAAAATCGCAGCGCCCACAAGCTACAAGAATATTTTCTACTCACCAACCTTCGATGACTTTCCTTCAATTGAGAGGGAATTTATCAGCAGTATCTGTAGTGAGGAGCTGCTCTCTGAGTTCAAGCTACAAGATGAGGTGACGCAAAACAAATCAAAACGCTTTGTTGAGCTACAGTAGAAAATGGATAGTCACTGTATCAATACATATAATAAAGGTAAGTGTAAATCTCTTGACACTTTTACTTTCAGTTCGCACCGTTGGACACCCCGACTGAAGACCCAGAGAAGGTGCTCAAGCCTGAGGGTCCTTGCTCCTCCCGGTGCGTAAAGGTTAGTAGTTGAGACATTAATCCTTCCCTGCCTCTGTCACCGATCAGCTGTTGCCAAAATGCAAATTCACTATTAGGTGATGATCTTTGAGTTATTTTTATTTTTTGCACTAATCATAATAACAATTTGTTCTTCCCAGGGACAAAAAGGGGAAAAGGTAAGTAGGTGGACTGTGTTTAATGTTAAATATATCCATAGGTTGTTGCTCTGTTTTTTATTAATATTATGTTTATTCTTTCAGGGAGATGGTTCAGGTTTTGGAAGTCTGGTATGTGTCATCAGGCTTGCTTCATTACAGTTTTGCACCTATTCTTTTATTCATTTCCAACAGAAATCTTTGCAAACATCCTTCAGTGCCTTCTTTTTCTGTGCACCTTCATAACAATTGTATTAAATATTGTTTATTTTTTGATTATGTAGAAATTTCGGCAGAGCCCTGGACAGTTTGATCCTTTTGCTCCTTCCAAAGGAGAGAAAGGAGAGAGGGTAAGAATGTGAACACTCACCGCTTACATACATGGTTGAAGTGAAATAAAAGGTGACATGTGGTCTGTTGACCAGCTGCACCAAATGTTAACACATTCATTTCTGTTCTTATAGGCTCAATATCAAATTACTGTTATACCTACTGTTACAATCTCAGGACTCTGCTGTTGCTGTGAGGGTGGTGTGGCTTTGACCATTGTTTTTATTTGACAGGGGCCGTCAGGAACAGATGGTGTACCGGGGTTGCCTGGACGGCCGGGGAGAACCGGGCCCCCTGGTTCTGCTGGACAGCGGGTAAATATTTTCAGACAGAGAACTTCACACTGACCTAGTTAAAGTTGAACTGATTTAGGTGTATCTTTCAAAATGCTGCTGTTTATTTGCAGGGGCCACAAGGCATACCAGGTGACATGGTGAGATCTAAATAATTTGCAAAGTAAACCTTCTTATGGTGCATGCATTTCATTTTTTGTTAAATTAAATACTATTGGTATAGGATCCTATAATTGTCCCCTTTCATGTCTCTTTTGTCAGGGTCCTCCTGGAATCACTGGTCCAAAGGGACAAAGAGGAGAAAGAGTGAGTCCTGCTTAATCTACATGTGGACTGAATTCTGTCACCATCTCTCTCATTCTCTAACTTTTTAAATGTCTTCACACAGGGAGAGCCTGGCTATGTTATAGCTGGCACAGACTCAAACTTTGTCCCTGGACGAAAAGGAGAACCGGGATCTTCAGTGAGTCATCAGAAGTAAAAACACTTTTGAATACACTTCTAATTAACAGTAAATAAGAATCTTATTTATCTCAATCTTACAGGGGCCTCAGGGGCCTCCTGGCATACCAGGGGTCAATGGAGCTCCAGGTCTGCCTGGTCAGCCAGGACCCTTAGGGCCACCAGGAATATCTGTCAAGGTAAAATGGATCTGTCTGACAAGCTTATCAAAAAAGCTGCACACATAGCTTGAATAATTATGATCTTTAAAATTTATTATGATGCATTTGTAATGCCAAACCCAACTTTGAATCTAACATTTATTTACAGCAACAAATATTCAGGCAACATATGTACTTTTATTTTGTAGGGAGATCCTGGAGAGCCAGGAGCTAAAGTAAGTCTGCCTAAGTCTAATTCTATTAGTTTCTTTAGGCGTGACTTGTTTCTATTGAGTGCATTGTTTTTATTATCTAAACTGAGAATAATACTGTATATTTATGAGTTGTCTCATAGCCACTGTTTATTTCTATATCAGATAATACTTTGATTCTTTTTGAAAGGGTTTACGTGGGAAGCAGGGCGTGAATGGAGACAAAGGAGAGCCGGGAATAAATGTAAGTACATAGTTGATCAAATTATCAGTAGTAACAAAGAACATGTTGGAAAGTGAAAGGACTATTCACAGTTGGCTCATGGATGAATCTGCTGCATCTTTTCAAATGTTTTTTCTTGATGTTTTGTTTCTGTATCTCTTGCACACAAACGCTGACACACACGTATATATGAACACTTGCAGGGTACCGCAGGTTTGCCTGGACCCATTGGCATCGATGGGGTGCCAGGGTTACCAGGTCAGAAGGGAGATAAGGTAAAGTGTGCTATTTTTTACCACCTGCTTATTTACATGATTCTAAAAGTCAGTCAAAGGTCTAATAAATAGTTTTTCAGGGTGAAGAAGGAATCGGCATACAAGGCATTCAGGGCCCTCGTGGGAAACCAGGGGAGAAGGTGCATGATATTAAAAGAAAAAACTCATCCTTACTTATGTAGTTTCTATTAGAATGACTAATTTTTCTTTATGTTTGAACTTTTGTTCCGCAGGGTAATATCGGTTTAACAGGACCAGTTGGCCCAAAGGTTAGCAAGATTATAAAGTTGTCCATTAACTGAATATGTTTTATTTTAATTGAAAATAAGAATAATATTGGTCTGTAATTCATTTTCTGAGGGTGATCGCGGAGAGCAGGGCATCCAAGGAATCATCGGACCTCGGGTTGGTAACCTAAATAAATGGCTATGAAATTAATACCAGCTTAGTCAAATGAGATGAAAGCGAATCCTTTTAATGAAGGGTGAAAATTGTTTAAGAATCAGTGATGAAAGGATTCAGAGTTGGTGATTTATTTGTACCTGCAGGGAAAGAAGGGATTCAAAGGGGAGCAAGGGGACAAGGTGAGTTCAGCGCACATACACATTTGCTCGAATCACTGGGCTAAAAATATACTGTAGCAAAAAACTGACATCACATCGTAATGAAAGTATATGGATCCACATATATATAGTACTGTATGTTACCATGTTTTTAGGGAGAAAAAGGAGAGACGGGACCAATAGGACCACAAGGGCCAACAGTGAGTGAAAATGACATAATTCACCTTAATTAGAGTCGTCAACACACATACACAAACAGTTTGCTGCTCACATTTTGAAATGCTCAGTCAAGGGTACGGTGGTGGAAAAAACAGAGGAGCACTATTCAATAAAGGCGTCCTGTCTCCATACACACTTGGATTTTCGTATTAACAAAGGAAGAAACCATTTTATTCTTGCGCGTGAAGATTAGGCTCAATGAGATATGCTTCTGATTAAATAAAATAACAAGCCAAGTTGTCAAACCTCAGTGGACATCTTTTGCAAATGAACCCTTTTTGTCCTGCTTCAATGATTTTTAATTTGAGGCCGCCTAGTCTGTTGGATAATAATATCACAAAAATGCCATCACAAGGCCCACACTGTTCCCTGTTGTACTGCAGTTTTAATATTTCAATTTTCAAGATTAGCTTTAAGGAAAACAGTTAAGAAGCTGCTGCTTAATACGAGATAGAATAGTTATGGATATTTGGATGGAAGTTTTTTAGTTTCACAAAATACAAATATACCATCAATTATACTGTAACAAAGGCTGCCACACTGAATTCAGGTTGAACTTTTATTTATCTTGTTTCTAGGGGGTCGTGGGGCCAATGGGGTTAAAAGGAGACGAGGGTCAGAGGGGAGCCCCTGGTGATCCTGCCAAGGGTGTAAGAAACAGTTCCACACCTTGTGTTTTTTCAAACACTGCAGAAACACTTTGCATTCAATATTCAGGTTTCTTTCTTTTGACAGATTATTGGTCCAACTGGAAAAAAAGGTGCCAGGGTGAGTAATCAAAGTATGTTAAGTATTTTATGCAATTATGCTTCAGTCACTCAAGTGAATTAGCAGTCACACAAAACATTTCTATTAAATGTTGTCACAGCATTGTATGTTGCATTTATCTTAACTACCTTAAAATAAGTCAGACGGCCAGAAGCAAGTGATTCTCCTAATGATTTATTCTATCAAAACATTGCTAATTAATTGCTCAGGGTATTGTCACACGCTCAGAGTCCCCTGGGTCCACTTATCAAACACAATTAAGGTTTTCTTTCATTAGCTTTTGCAGTGATGAGACCTTTTCAATCTTAGTTCACAGGGTGCTGTTTAAGGCCAACAGAGTTTTGTTTTTGTTTCTCAGGGAGACATCGGTCCAGTTGGCCCCACAGGGCCCCAGGGAATAAAAGGTGAACGAGGAGACAAAGGAGAAAAGGTTAATAGTGAGAAATGTTGCACATCATTCTTGTATTAAATAAATTGAATTCCTATTGACTAATATATGAATATGGCTAATAGACTTTAATTGCTGTGACTGGTTATGGTGTGTGTAGGGAAATCCTGGGTTTGGGATTCCAGGACAGCAGGGACCAAAGGGAGAAAATGGTGAGAGGGTGAGTGAAAACCACATTTACTCATGTCACATTTCTTCCCTGTTGCCATTCTATAATAAGGCATCACTTTATTGATTTTATTGTTCATAGGGGAATGTTGGTCTGTCTGGAAAACCAGGACCAAAGGTAAAGTTTGCTAGCTTCTCTTATATGTAACATTAACTGTATCAGAGTCACATCTGCAGTTATGTTTTGTCAATTTTGAACTTCCAGGGACAGGATGGCTTTAAAGGTGACAAAGGGGATATCGGGCTCCCTGGCAATTCTGGAGAACCAGGATTAAGAGGTAAAGATGTAAGTAAATCCTGAGTGGTTGTCACAGTAAGAAATGAACGTTCTTTGTATAGTTCAGTAAAATATCAATCTAGTCTATCTTTCTGCCGTCAGGCTAAAGATTCAACTTCAGTGCATCAGTGAAAGAACACATGTCATCTTTTCCTTTTTAGTGCATTATGTCTATTCCAAAATCATCAGTTTTTCAGTTTTACACACTGTATTTGCTAATACGACTCATAAAATAATAATATAAAGATACTGCTGATATTTACTGTTGACTTTGTGTGTAGGGTGCACCTGGAGTTAAAGGAGACCAAGGAATTAAGGTACAATCAGTTTGTTGAGTTGCCTGTTAGCTCACGTTTAACATCAGTTTAGTGATTTGTAGTTAAAAGAGCAAGCAATACTATATAACTAACATGAAATGAATACTATTGTTATTGTGTCTCTAATAGGGTGAACATGGACCAGCTGGAGAACCTGGTGACAGAGGAATCAGGGTATTTTTTGTGTTTTCAGATACAGAATGACAGAACAGTTGGAAAAATAATTTAAATCATACTTAGGTTAGCAAGCACAGCTTCATCTGTCATCTTCATCTTTTTTTAATTGTGCGTTTATTGATCAGGGTCCATTGGGGTTAACAGGACGGCCAGGGGACCCAGGAGAGAAAGGAGATACTGGGAAGTTGGGGGCGCCAGTGAGTTATTTGTCAATTTACGCTAAACAAATCCTCACTGCTAGATTATAGCAGTTCCTTAAGTAATTCAGAGTAACTGCAATAGTTGAATACAAACTGCAGCTTTTTATTCCGTTTGGCAGGGCGCTGATGGAAAGAAAGGCGACAAAGGAGAGCCAGTACGTTTGTATCTCCCCCAGCGAGATGATCATGTTTATTGTCTCCGTCTGACGTCCAATGGTTTCTGATCATTCTTCTGTGTCAGCCACCATGTCACATCACCACAACGTGCTATCCTCCTGTGACTTCACGATTTCTTTTTTCGATACGTTCAGTAATTAACTTTGGGGCGTGCTACCCTCCAGTGCTTCTACTCTGTTCCTTTGTGTTGTGACGTCTTCGATTTTAACTGTGTTTTCTAATCGTCTCCTTTTGTTGGTCACACAGGGAAAACCTGGACTTCCAGGAGCACAAGTAACGATATTTTTGTTATAATTTTTGTTGTCTTAGCATTCATCACATCAGAAATGTTTTACAGGAGCATTTACTGCAACAATATTTGTAAAGAAAAACCATGTCAGCTCAATTAATCAACTTGACTAAATTTAATTTTCATCTTTTCTTACTAGATTGTTGGAGACAGCAACATACTGACAAGAGTGATTAAGGTAACTTTGATCTTAATATATAACAGTATATGCTCTCTTAAACATTTTTGTTTATCAAGGAAGTTAATTGTATTCTAGCTCTGTCCTGTCCTTTCTCCTTCAGGGCGAACCAGGAGAGCCTGGCCAGCCTGGCTTGAGAGGAGAAACAGGTTTGCCTGGACCAAGAGTGAGTACTGAATCACTTATCATCAGCATACTGCATATTGTACAATCAATAAATACTAATTCAGTTCCACAGAGTATACTGTAGTATAGATTTAGACCTATTAACTTAGACTGTTAATAAGTCTGAAATTGTAAATTACTGTATATTATCTTTGAGAATTATTTTGTATAATCTATATATTTTCTCTCTCCACAGGGCCCAGAAGGTAAACCAGGGTCTCCAGGACCATCTCTGGTATGTGTATATGTTATATGCGCATACTGCTTGAACGTGACCTCCACTTGCATGTTACATCACATTACTGCACTTTTCCTCGTTAGGATGATACGTTTGTGTGACGTGATGTGTGTATTTCCATGGTTCGCAGGGTGGTTCCGGAAGAGATGGTGTTGATGGCTCACCAGGCAAACCGGGAATGAAGGTTATAAAATCTTTGGCTTAGAACCTTCTGTGCATCATTGAACTTTTAACATAACAGCTTACTCACAATGTGTCTGTGATATTGTGTTTCATAATAATTGCAGGGCGAACAGGGACAGAAAGGTGATGATGGTCTGGTGAGTACATATATTAGCAGATGCACATGGATTAAAATGTGATAAACAGGGACGTTCTGTTTCGACGGGTTTGCATCCGTAAGGCAACATGTATAAAAAGTATACATGTAATACTATAAAATAGCAACGTGATTAAAAGGATTATCTAATCATCCCTCAGAAGCTGTTAATAAACCGCCACATGAATGGAGAAATAATGTGATTCACTTCGGTCACATATTAAGAGGACTGCTCTGATCTCATTATGCTGTTTGAGGTTGTGACTCAGGTGCTGCACAGCAGCTGAAGCCGAATAGAAAGACAGAATATAAGTTTCTGGTACATTGTGTCACCTGTACAAAAAGGAAAAAAAGATGTTTTATCATTCTTTGAGTCTTTTTCCATTAGAAAACAGATCTTTTATTCCTCTCTCATCCTCCTGCACCCATGCATTTGAGGGTTTTTCATGTTTTGTTGTGATTCTTTTATATGTATCTCTAATACTCTAATACATTCTATTTAACAGCAGTTTTTTTGTATATTTTTAATACTGCGTGTTGATGAGTGATCATTAAAAACTGTTTACGTCTGTGCGTGTGAACAGAAGGGAGATAAAGGAGACCAAGGCCGAGTGGGGATCGCTGGAATGCCTGGTCTACCGGGAACACCAGTGAGTGCCACGTTACCTAATCATCATCATCTATGTGTTGCGATGGTGCCGGTCAAGCCAACATAACTAACTGTATTACTGATTCAGGCATGTAATTGGCATTAGCATATTAGCACATGTCTGCTTCCACCTTAATGATCAATCTGAAAAATACAATCAGTGTTTGTTTCGTTGCTCTACAGGGGCGACCTGGTGTTGATGGGAAGAGGGGCCTGCCTGGCAAAGATGTGAGCACCATTTCCATATGACAATTAAATCTGTGTCTGTGTCAGACAAAGTGAATTGGTTTTATGTGTGATATCTAAGTTACTTTTATTAAATTATTCAATCTGAATATTAATATTTTCTTTTTTACAGGGAGAAGGAGGCATAAAAGGAGATGATGGCAAAAAGGTTTTTAAAATTTGCTGAAATCCATTTAAATATGCACATAGAATTACACCTTACCATACACATACATGCTTCTCACTCTATTCCAGGGGGAGAGGGGTGACCCAGGTGCAAATGTAAGTGTTTCTGTACAAAAGAATCAAAATAATAATAATAATTAAAGCAGCATGATTGAGCATTTTGTCCTTTCTCAGGGTAAAGATGGTAGTAAGGGTGACGCAGGGCCTCCAGGTTTGCCTGGAAAGCAGGTGTTAGTCACTACAGAGGTAAATATTCTGTGATACATTTGTAGTGTTTTTTAAACAGATCCATCTAGACCTGCCTGGCTGTTTAAACCTCACTCATTTTGTAACACAGGGCGCCACCATTGACGAAATCCGACAAGCATTTCCAATCCCAATGGGTCCCCCAGGAGCTACTGTGAGTGCTTCCACATATTTATAGCTCACAAATAAGGGCACATAATTTAAGCTTGTGCATGGTATAATTTGTGTTTTGCTTGCACGGCATGTGAGTCATCATTCAGCGATGACTATAGGGCTTTTATTAAGGGTGCAATATGTTATGCCATCATTTGTGAACTCTTATGGCAAAGTTGATGCCACGCGTTGTAGATGCATGTTTCAATGTCCCGTTCTTCTGCTCCTGTTTAGGGTTCACCAGGAATGAAGGTAAGATGATAATGGCGTGTGTATATATATCGAAAACAGCAATATTAGCGTTTTGGTTCATTTTTCATTTTTGCAGGGTGATCCAGGAGAAAAAGGCCTGAAAGGAGAGAAGGTAGAGCTGAACAATCCCATCCCTCAAAAACACGAACACGGAAATGACATGATTTTCAATGCATTTGCTTCCTTTTATCAAAGGGTGATGCTGGAGCTCCTGGAAAGTCTATTGAAATGAAGGTGATTACAGCATGTGGTCATTTCGCCTTTGGGATCTACTATGTTCTTATTTTCCATTATGTTTTGAAGCAACACATTTTCTCTTTGATGCAGGACATTGAAGAGATGTTTGAAGCATATGGAATAAGGGTAAGTTGCACATGTGAATGAGTTCAGATCATGACAGAAATGTAATAGCGTCGCAGTTTGACCTTCACAAATAAAAACTGTTTTTCAGCTTCCTTTGCTGAAGGCTTTGATTGACAGACTGCTGCAGGACGGAATAGAGGAGCTGCTTCATGTGCTCGGCACGACCAAGAAGGCAAAGGAAAACACAGACAGTCACACCTCCAACATCATCACAGAGTACACAGTACGTGGACCCAAGGAAAAACATGCATGTGTGGACATTTATTAATAATGAGTGTAAAATGAGTTCAACTCATTTTTGGGAATTTCTGGAGGTTTACTTGTATTTGGATAGTATATTTAAGCTTCACACCTCCACAGAGTTCAGTGAAGTTTGACCTCACCAGCCAGCCTTCGTCTGACTTGGGCACCATTGAAGATGCAGCTTTAGATTTTTCAGAGTCTTTGTCTATTGTAAGTAACATGAGTATTAATCCAATGTTTTTATAACACAGGTGAAGATTTGTATGAGTAACACGGACACTCATTTTAATTACACTGAACTTTAGTTCAGCAAAATATCTTTATAATTTAGAAGACTAAATGTTTGTTGTTCACACACTGTGGACTGTTACCTGTCACATTTTTGCTCTTATTAATCTCTGCCATTGGATGCAAAGGAGCCTTTAAATGAAACTGAAGAGGGTCCGACTTTATGGACCGTCACTGCACTGAATGGAGAGCAAGGGCTTGACAAGACTGAAACCAAATTAAGGGGATCCAGAAGGAAGGAGATGGGGCCTTCACTCAAACTTAACCTAACTGTAGTCAATACTACTTTTAATTATACTATGATGGAGGAGGTGAGTGTACTTTAAAAGATATAACCTGTAAACTCACTAAAATAGTAATTGGCTGAAAGTTGAGAGAAAGTGGAAGTAAAGTTAAAAACCTGTGCATGTCAGACGGTTTCAGGTTTACCTGGACCTGTGGTGGAAACTGTTCTTCTCACTCACGAAGAGTCTCTGACTAAGAATGCGGGACAGAAGAAGAACAGGGAGCGTGGGAAGGTAAAGTCACAGCAGCTACCATCAGATGAATGACTTTGCCACTGACAAGCATGTATGTGTCTTAATTGGCTTTGAGAATGTGTATTATTAATGGGCCATGCTAGTATTTCATGTTTTAGCTCATATCTTAGTATTTAAGCCGCTGCAGCATGAAAATCAACTTACAGAAACTGGGAAATGAACACTCTGTGACCCTTTTCTTTAGGTTAAAAAAAAGTTTAACTCCTGCAACAGGGAAGCAGCAGGGACTTTGATGTTTTTATCTTTTTAATATAGGATATACATGCATGACGTGAAAAGAAGTAAATACTGTGAGAGAAATGAAAGGGCAATCAAATGTTAACTGTTAGCCAGAACCAGTGGCTTCTGCAATGCAATACAATTATTATAAGCCACAATAATTGTAATTTTATGAAAGATTTACCTCTGAACACATTCAGCAAGAAGCTTTATAAAAATCTGTGTGTGTGTGTGTGTGTGTGTGTGTGTGTGTGTGTGTGTGTGTGTGTGTGTGTGTGTGTGTGTGTGTGTGTGTGTGTGTGTGTGTGTGTGTTCAGTAATGTAAAGTGAATGCAATTGTAAGCAAAGTGCTGAAACATGTAAAACATCCAGCGTGGTCCTATAAATACAAGTAGGAGTACTATAAGTACTATATGGTTATGTTAATACTAAGGGCTCCTCAACATCTTTGTTTGAAGGTGTTGCATTCATTGATATTCATTAACTACTTATTCCCCCCTTGAATATCTCCCTAAACTTACAGTATCCCCTCATAGTTTCATACTTGATCATCAGCAACGCCTGAAGCATGAGAAACCTTTATCTTTTCTTCTCTCTGACTGTGATCATCTTAACCAGGCCAAAGGAAATAAAGGACGACATAAGAGGCAGAGACAGCGCCTGGTAAATGTCCTTAAAGGGGTCCAACTAAACCTGGAGACTAAACTAAACTTTACTTTTGTGCCGATTAAATGAACAAACTAACAGCACAGAATTTAAAAACAGAGGCTCACACTGGCTAATACTAACATGCAAGAAATAAACGCTTCAGTACTAAACAGACATAATAAAGTAGTGTCGTTTTAAATATATACTGATCAATATTAACCGCTGTGTTGCAGGCAAAAGCATGCATTTGTCTCCACACCCATGTGCTTGTCATTACACTGATATCAGGTCTGATTAGTCTGATGAATGCGTTGCTTTGTGCAGTAATTGATTGACACCGTTGTCTTCCGGCCACTCACACAAATGATAAACGATTGGCCATAACAGTGTATTCCGGTAATGATTGTCATTTCTCCTTTATGTGAAGACAAGTGAAGGTGACAAGCAAGAAGAAGAGGAAGAGGAGGAGTTTTATAACGGTGAAGAACTCAGTTATGAGTATGAGGTAGGCAGCCGCTGCGATGAATGACTAATTCATGCACCGTGGGAAACTTCAATTTAAAGTGATGATTGGTGACGTGAGGTTGGTACAAATTTGGAGCGCAGTCGAAGTGGGTGCCTTCTGGTTAGCAGCTCTGTCAAACTCATAATAGCATTGTCTGTTTTCTTTTATAATAGCAGCATCTCAGGGGACTGAAATATATCTGTGCCCACACTAAACACTTGATTAATGACACACCCACTACCCACTACTGAATAACTTATTAAGAATAAATTGCTTTGTCACTACAGCCCACTGCGCGTCATCATCATCCACGTTAGTGTCTGTCGGTTGTTAAAAGCAGCCGTGTGTTTCTTTTTTTAAAAGCAGGAGGAACCCTCCCCAGACGACCCCGCAGCCTCCACACAGGTGATTTGCTTCACGCTGCATGCTCTCATCTGTTCAAGAGATTGGGTAAATTGTTGTGATTCACTTATCAAGTAAAATACGTTTGTTTTCGTCATGCAGCTTGAAGCCTTAACAGATGGGTCCCTTCGTCTCGTGGATAAAAAGGTGAACATTAATAATATGGTAGCCCACGGAATAGTAAAAACTCATTTACTGTGTCAGAACTATGCTATGATGGACGAGCGGCTGAGACAGCTGAGCTCTGTTAGTCACTGCTCTGTTGTACCTGAGGAAAGCGGCACATCTTGTCCTGTGTGCTGCTTTAGGAGGACGAAGTATCCACACACAGTCCCATCCAGAGAGAAACATCAGCAGGAGCCTCCAGTCGTCCTGTGGCTTTACTCGCAGAAAGTGAAGCACCTGCAAAGGTACAAGGAACAACAAAACAGCTGGTTAAAAACGGCTACATAAAATAAAATAAATATCTACACGCCGCCTTTCCTTTATCCATCTACATACAGAAGTGAAAATAAATAAAATTAATATTTGCATTAATCAGTGAGAAGAGCTCATATCTTAGTAGATTTACAACATGAGTCACCAACGGTGCACTTAAATAGAATATTATCTCTCAGCCTGAGGCTTTTTTAAAGCAAGCAAGGAAAAACATTTTTTATCCTTCCTGCCAAAACTCCATCCATATACTGTATTAAATAACATACACAAATATGAACACCTGTCATAGTTGGGTTTTAGATCTAATTGGGTCTCAAACTCATGTCCTGCCATAGGTTGTTGAATAGGTGTTTTCATAGTCAGGTTCCTGGCAGAACAAGGTCAGAAGGTGACCCCTGGTTCCTCCACAATATCAGTAGAGTGTATAGGAACCATGTTAATTCACTGTGTTTTCTGCTTTTAACTAGGATGAAGTGTCGCTGGCAACACCTCCCATCACAACAGAGGAACCAGACGAGGTAGAGTGTTGCTTTTAGACGTGACTGGATGTTTCTGCAGCATCTGTGTTGCATGCACTGGAATGCAAATATCTAAATTATACTTAGACTTAACACGAGGTCTGAATGTGATGGACATTTGACAAAACTCTTTCATTTACACTTTTTATACACAGTATTAACAATATTATGGACAAATGCTCTTCACTGCTGCATTTGAAAATTTCACCAGTGAATACTTAATTCCTATAACTCTTGGACATTATAAAGCATGAGAAAGCACAAAATTTTTAAACAGCACGCTTTGAGCATGTTTTTTCTAAATAATGCCTGAAATGGAATGAGAAGAAAGATGAGACTATCCTCTAGTGAATTACTGGCAGAAAAAACTCCTGAGAGTTACTTTTAATATGATATTTTTCTCTCTCTCATTTTTTTTAAACAGGACATCTCTTAATTCCCAAGAGACCGTGACTATAGCGTGTTAAGAATTCATAGGAAAGTACACAATACCTGAAGAGTGTGAATAACGTGTGAATTGTTTCGCTGGTGAGGAACCTTGAACCTGATCAGCGTTTCATGAGCGGGGGGGACGTTCGCACACAGCGATGATGTCACTCACCCAAAGCCTTGGTCATAACGCGGTCGACCTGTAACTGGGTTTTTGTAAGAGGAGTTTGATTCAAAAGTAGGCACGAATGATAAAGCTCGACCCCAATGTCAATCAGTTTAGCCTTTGCTTTACTTAACCTGTCTTCAATTCAAGATTTATTTATTACAATATTCATTACTGTGTAACAAATACAACAAGCTTATCCAATCATGCCAATGCGTATTTCTATTGAGATTGTACTGCACGTTATTTATTAAACATGGAAAATGTTTTTTTACTTTAACTCAAATCAATAAATGACATTTAGTATGGCATCATAGGTGATTCTTTTCACTGGTGAAATTTTTCTGTCTGACTTGTTTATGCATGTATCAGTAAAAATTGCTAAAACTACTTTAAAACAAATTGGTGTCCTTCTTTCTTGGTTTTATCACCATCGCCCACAACATCACACTCTATCACGACTATAATAATAACTTGCTGCTTGCTACTTGTTGCTCATTAAAGTGTTGGAGGACTTTACAGGTGCCTCGGTCTCAGTTCAGGGTGAAAAGAGGCACTGACCAAGCGGATGTCATGGTAAGTGTTGCCTGGTTTTATAGAAGACTGGTTCAGAATAAGAAGTTACAGCTGTGATCATTTATATATTTTAGGTTTTCATGCCCGGCGCTGCAGGTGCAAGAAATCGATTCAAGGGCACACAAAATGTAATTTCTTCTCAATATTTCCATTCTCTAAAAATTAAACCGTCATTTATGTGATATAAGTTGTACCACATACTGTAATTCACCATCATGCACGTTCACGGTCATTGGGCAGCACATACTGTATAAGAACTCTTCTTCGTTTTAATTTCAGCATGCGTCCTCTGGAGCTCCAGGTTATAATGTAAGTCGTCTGTAAAATTAAAAGATAATGAACATTAATCCATAGTAAAGTGTGAACGGTACAAACTAGTTTGTGTTTCAAAACTACTTTCTCTAGAGGAAGAAGCATGAACATCCTGAGGTCCTAAAACATTCCAAGCGAAAGAGGAAAGATGGAAGAGAAAGATGGAGATACAGTAATACAGATAGAGAAATTCTTACAGAAATTGAGGGTGGAGAAGGTGAACTGACTAAAAACACAGATGACTGGGATGAGAGAGACAAAGATACAGGAACAGACCCTGGCCCAGTCTATGAGGAGGAAGAGAGGAGTGGAGACAACGACTGGGGGACAGAGGAGGATGTTGACAGAGAGCGGGAAGGAGAGGAGGAGGAGCTGGAGAGGGAGAGGGAGAGGGAACGGTTGGAGATGGAGAGAGAGAGGGAGGAGCTGGAGAGAGAGAAGGAGGCCGAGATGGAGCTGGAGAGGAAGGGGACAGAGGAGGGGGACAGAGACTTAGAGAGAAAGAGGGAAGAATGGGAGAGGAGGAGGAGGGTGGAGTATGATGAAGAAACTGGGCAGCCATACCCTTACCCTCCAGAATATTTTTTCCTGAAGGTAATTACTTAATGTGATGAAAATGTTAAACGTTTGTTTTCTCATATCAGGTTAAAACACATGAAATAAATGTTCAGGTAATTATGCAATTTTGTTTTGCATTAGGGACATCCAGGTGAGAACGGGCAGCCAGGACCGAAGGTGACTATCCGTACTATATGACTGAGTGATTGATTTCAAGTCTGATCCGTTTCTTCTAAATGAGCTGACTGTATTATATAAAACCCATTCTTTCACCGTGAACATGCACTGAGTCACTGCTGCCGTCCCTCTGATTAAACTGATTAATACTATCATCATCATCATTCTGAGCTTATGGAGCAACAATGGCAGTCGCCACGTTTCATAAAGCCTAATGGCTCGCTCTGCCTACTCACATTACATCAGCGAGCGACGTCAGAGTTCGGGGAGGAGCGGTTGAGTTCTTTCTGACTGGGAGACAGTCGATTGAAGCCGATATTAATAATAATGTGTCAGGACTCGGGCAGGCGGCGGACCCACATGCACAGCACGGAGGCAGGATTATGGTTAAGCACGGGTTTATTAGGTAAAGCAGAGTCAGGCAGTCCAGGTCATACACGGAAGAGTTCGGTAAGCAGTAACAAGGGGAGCAGGCAATCTCAAGTCCAATGTCCAGGCAGGGTTCGTACACAAGTAGGCTCAGCAAAAGTACAGGCAGGGATGAGACAAACTCACGGTCAGTAGTAGTCCAGGGTCAGGCAGGATACAAGAGGCAAAACAGGAACACGAAACACGGGAAACTCGGAGACACAAGAAACACGAACGAAACTAGGAACTTTCAAGAAACACGAACGCTGAAGAAACACGACAATCTGGCAACTGGAGTCTGTGAGAGGTGGAGGCTATATACTGATACTAATTACTGATTGGCAACAGGTGTGGGTAATGAGAACCGGAGAGTGACAGGAAGTTAACAAAATAAAACAGGATGTGCCAGATGACATGAATCATGACAAACAGGACATGGCGTGAAACATGACAGTACCCCCCCCCCCTATGGCGCCTTCCACGGTGCCCACGGAAGCCCCCCCCCCAAACCAGGGCGGGCGGAGGGAGGCCCCAGGAGGAGGGACCGAACCCCTACCCCACAAGGCACACGAGCAGGATGGGTGGAGGGAGGACCGGAGGAGGGTCAAGGCAAGAGTCCATATAACAAAGTCCACGAACGGGGAAGAACACGAAGTCCAGGGATTCCGTCACGGAGGGTGACGGCGTGGCGAGATCCTGCTCAGCAGCCGCTGAGCCAGGGTGGCACTCTTAGTGCCCTTGAACTGGGCCGATGTCCCCGGGGGCCACCCCGAATGGCGACGTCCTCCAGGCGGACGCCGATCCGAGATGCTGAAGAGTCGAGGCGGTCGTCGCCGCAGGAGAACACGGGAACCAGCGGCGTCCTCCTTGGACCACCGCGACGAGACACGGGAACCAGCGGCGTCCTCCTTGGACCACCGCGACGAGACACGGGAACCAGCGGCGTCCTCCTTGGACCACCGCGACGAGACACGGGAACCAGCGGCGTCCTCCTTGGACCACCGCGACGAGACACGGGAACCAGCGGCGTCCTCCTTGGACCACCACGACGAGACACGGGAACCAGCGGCGTCCTCCTTGGACCACCGCGACGAGACACGGGAACCAGCGGCGTCCTCCTTGGACCACCGCGACGAGACACGGGTGCAGATGCGGCCGGAGCCGGACCGCCAGGAACCGATGCAGGAGCGGCCGGAGCCGGACCGCCAGGAACCGATGCAGGAGCGGCCGGAGCCGGACCGCCAGGAACCGATGCAGGAGCGGCCGGAGCCGGACCGCCAGGAACCGATGCAGGTGCGGCCGGAGCCGCGACGGGAACGACACCCTCCTGGAGGTCCGCCGGAACTGCGGCTGGCGCGACCCCCTCCTGGAGGTGCGCCGGAACTGCGGCTGGCGCGACTCCCTCCTGGAGGTGCGCCGGAACTGCGGCTGGCGCGACCCCCTCCTGGAGGTGCGCCGGAACTGCGGCTGGCGCGACCCCCTCCTGGAGGTGCGCCGGAACTGCGGCTGGTGCGACCCCCTCCTGGAGGTGCGCCGGAACTGCGGCTGGCGCGACCCCCTCCTGGAGGTGCGCCGGAACTGCGGCTGGCGCGACCCCCTCCTGGAGGTGCGCAGGAACTGCGGCTGGCGCGACCCCCTCCTGGAGGTGCGCAGGAACTGCGGCAGGCGCGGCCTCCTCCTGGAGGCCGGCGGGCGCTGCGGCTCCGAGGGTGACAGGGACTGGAACGACCGCTACAGGGCCGACAGGAGCGGGGCCTGGGGCGCCCTCTACTTGGCCGACGGGAACGCCCTCTACTTGGCCGACGGGAACGCCCTCTACTTGGCCGACGGGAACGCCCTCTACTTGGCCGACGGGAACGCCCTCTACTTGGCCGACGGGAACGCCCTCTACTTGGCCGACGGGAACGCCCTCTACTTGGCCGACAGGGACAGGAGCAGGAACTGGAACGCCCTCTACTTGGCCGACAGGGACAGGAGCAGGAACTGGAACGACCTCAACTTGGCCGACAGGGACTGGAACGGCCGCAACATGGCCGACAGGGACTGGAACGACCTCTACTTGGCCGACAGGAACAGGAACGACCTCTACTTGGCCGACAGGAACAGGAACGACCTCTACTTGGCCGACAGGAACAGGAACGACCTCTACTTGGCCGACAGGAACAGGAACGACCTCTTCTTGGCCGACAGGAACAGGAACGACCTCTACTTGGCCGACAGGAACGGCCTCAACATGGCCGACAGGAACAGGAACAGGGACTGGAACGGCCGCAACATGGCCGACAGGAACGGCCGCAACATGGCCGACAGGAACTGGGACGGCGTCCCCTCCGGAGCCGGCATAACTGCTTACAGCTGCCGAGCTCGACGGAGGAGACGTCGGGCCTGATTGGGTGGAACTAACAGTCGTCAGACGGACGGTGCCCTCTGACTGGGACAAGGACTGAGCGCGACCGGACTGAACGGGAGCCTGAACGTGACTCGACTGGACTGGGCTCGACTGGAGCGGGGCTAGAGCCCGGACTGGGCTCGACTGGAGCGGGGCTAGAGCCCGGACTGGGCTCGACTGGAGCGGGGCTAGAGCCCGGACTGGGCTCGACTGGAGCGGGGCTAGAGCCCGGACTGGGCTCGACTGGAGCGGGGCTAGAGCCCGGACTGGGCTCGACTGGAGCGGGGCTCGACTGGACTGAGGCCTGGAGATGACAGGGCTGCACTAGAGCATGAGCATGGCGAGGCTGAACAGCGGCTGGGGACTGGGCAACGCGCGGCTGAGCTGGGGACTGGGCAACGCGCGGCTGAGCTGGGGACTGGGCAACGCGCGGCTGAGCTGGGGACTGGGCAACGCGCGGCTGAGCTGGGGACTGGGCAACGCGCGGCTGAGCTGGGGACTGGGCAACGCGCGGCTGAGCTGGGGACTGGGCAACGCGCGGCTGAGCTGGGGACTGGGCAACGCGCGGCTGAGCTGGGGACTGGGCAACGCGCGGCTGAGCTGGGGACTGGGCAACGCGCGGCTGAGCTGGGGACTGGGCAACGCGCGGCTGAGCTGGGGACTGGGCAACGCGCGGCTGAGCTGGGGACTGGGCAACGCGCGGCTGAGCTGGGGACTGGGCAACGCGCGGCTGAGCTGGGGACTGGGCAACGCGCGGCTGAGCTGGGGACTGGGCAACGCGCGGCTGAGCTGGGGACTGGGCAACGCGCGGCTGAGCTGGGGACTGGGCAACGCGCGGCTGAGCTGGGGACTGGGCAACGCGCGGCTGAGCTGGGGACTGGGCAACGCGCGGCTGAGCTGGGGACGGGGGACCGCGTGAGTGCAGGAAATCCTCCCAGCGGAACAACCATGGAGCTGGGCAGGTTGGTGCAGACACGACGGTCCGACGGGGCTGGGAGGAGGAAACCGAAACCATCGGCGGTGCGACCGGCGCTGGCGTGGTGCGGAGCGCGTCGCTTAACTCCTCGTGCCTCGCGCACAGCCGCTCATAGAGGCGACGAACGCTGGGGCGCTCTAACGCGCTGTCATCGTCCTCCAGCGTCAATATCGCCACCTCAACGGCGCTACGCTGGTTCTCCGGGTTAATCGCCCGTCGGTAATCCTCCGCGAGGATCTTGAAATAATCACGTAGGTCGCTGGGTAGCTCGGCGCAGGTGAATTCCATGCTCCCTCGGGAGAAGAATATTCGCCGTACGAAAACAAGGGAAAAAAAAACAGTCACTGACCTGACCAGAGGCTAAGTGCTGGCTGGGTCCAAGTGTGGCCAGATTGTTCTGTCAGGACTCGGGCAGGCGGCGGACCCACATGCACAGCACGGAGGCAGGATTATGGTTAAGCACGGGTTTATTAGGTAAAGCAGGGTCAGGCAGTCCAGGTCATACACGGAAGAGTTCGGTAAGCAGTAACAAGGGGAGCAGGCAATCTCAAGTCCAATGTCCAGGCAGGGTTCGTACACAAGTAGGCTCAGCAAAAGTACAGGCAGGGATGAGACAAACTCACGGTCAGTAGTAGTCCAGGGTCAGGCAGGATACAAGAGGCAAAACAGGAACACGAAACACGGGAAACTCGGAGACACAAGAAACACGAACGAAACTAGGAACTTTCAAGAAACACGAACGCTGAAGAAACACGACAATCTGGCAACTGGAGTCTGTGAGAGGTGGAGGCTATATACTGATACTAATTACTGATTGGCAACAGGTGTGGGTAATGAGAACCGGAGAGTGACAGGAAGTTAACAAAATAAAACAGGATGTGCCAGATGACATGAATCATGACAAACAGGACATGGCGTGAAACATGACATAATGAGCCTGCTTATATTTATAGATGTGTTTTGTTGTGCACTGCAACTTACGTGTGCTTGATGAAATTTTAGGGTGAAGTTGGTGAAAAAGGACAAAAGGTAATAGTGTAAAATAAGCACGCTGTCTGCAGAGAAGTGTACGATGTTACAGTGGTTTGTTTGTGCGTAGGGTGAACCAGGCATCGGCCACAGAGGCCCAGAAGGACAGGCCGGTCCTCCAGGACACAAGGTGAAGAGCGAGCCCACCGAACATTTAATTTTCACTGTTTTCCATCACACTCACTTTGATCGACCCTGGTTTTCATCATGGTTTTAATTTAGCGGTTTTAATTGGCCCAGTGACTCCATAACTCGTTTAAAGCTGTGCTCAAGTGTTTAATTCCATAAAGGAAATGAGGACTTTATTTGAAAGCAATTATTGGTGTAGCTGAATAACAGCACTACATGAAACAGGTGACCTTTAATGTTTTCTGTCTGCTGCTCCCTTCTCTCTGTTCTCCCTAAGGGGGAACCAGGTGAACCAGGACCTCCAGGTGCGCAGGGCATCCAGGGTATTCGTGGCAATGCAGGCGTCCAGGGCTCGTCAGGCCTCAGGGGTCCCCCGGGAGACGCCGGGGAACCAGGCAGAGTGGTGCGTCATTAGCGATTACTGCGCTTTACAGTGAATGCAGAAAAGTTAAGGCTCTGTTTGATGCTGCAGGGTGACCAGGGTAAAAGGGGGAAGAACGGATCCCCTGGAGCTCCTGGGCTTCGAGGACCACCAGGACCTCAAGTAAGAGCATTTGAACAACCCAAATACTTTTAACAGTGATGTAAAGGGTTTTATTATCATATAAGATTAGCAATGCTTACATTTGTATTGTTTTATATCTGAGAATTACTACCACTATGTATCTCTAATCAAGGGTCCTCCTGGAGTCTCTGGAGTAAAAGGAGATAAGGTGCCAACATTAACATCATAATTAAATGGTTTGTTTGTATTAGCCACATGCTGTAATTTGCATCTGCTCATCAGAGTAAAACTTAATTAATTTGACCAGGGAGACACGATTCCAGGTGAGCCTGGAGCAAAGGGATTGGCTGGCTTCCCAGGCAGAAGGGTCAGTTCGCCTTGGACATGTCAGATAACAGAGTAACCCCAAAGACTTTTAGCACTTTTACTGTAGTAAGTGATGAACCATGGTTCTTCCTACAGGGTGAACAAGGCACTCCAGGTATTAAAGGAGCTCCTGGGCATATAGTAAGCAACGCTTTAATGCTTAACCAAGAGATTTGACAACAGACTACTGGATTGTTATTAACTGGTTGTAGACTAGTACATTAATGAATGTATTTAATTCATTCTTTGACTAGGGTACAAAAGGTTTGCGTGGCAGCAAAGGTGAAAAGGTGAGTGAGTTAGAAACTCTGGATCAGCTGTTTTTCTGTGTTCTTCCCAGAATCCCAGTGTTGACAGCAGGGAGGGTAGAAGATAAATGTTTGCACCCGCTGTGAATATGTGTCGTCTTCAGGGCCGATGCTGGAGCCAATCTGAGGAACCATGTTACACACTGTCTTAGGTTTACTTCTTGCTGTTTTCTGACCCTATTCATCACAGAAGTGTGCTGAACTATTTACACTTCCCATTTCTGTCAAATGCTGGAAGGGCAGTGACCTCCGTGACCTTGTCAGTGTGTTTTCTACTGTATGTCTTTTACTTTTACATGACTCAGTGTTGTGTTTGCGTCAAACGTCAGCTACAGTGCGGGGCTCGATGGAAGGGGCCAATAGTGACATCTGGAATCTCAGATGCTGGCAGCAGCTCCTTTCATTCCTATGACGGATATTTCCTATTCTTTTTAAAGTGTCACTGGGCCCAGGTTTTGTTGACAGGGGTGATGTCAGCTGTCAGTCAGGCTGCCTTCATGTGTTTGTTTCTTTTCTATTGAAGCGTCACAGCTGAGGTGATTTATTTATATATCACACTCATTCATGTGGTACTGTATATTACTGTAGTAAACTGTAGTCTTGTTATTTTTATGACAATATGTCAAAGAGAAGTTAAATAAAAAAAAGATTTGATAAACAATATCTAAACAATAAACACAGTTTTAAAAAAATACAGCTAATTGTTTTGCTCATTCCTAATATCCTGCTTGTTTGTAGGGTGACCGGGGTTTACCTGGAGTCAGAGGAGAAAGGGTAGGCAATGTGAATGTTAACCAAGAGTAACTTTATCATTTATCACATTATGTTGAGTCTAATTTTGTTCGACAGGGGAGTGTGCTTCAAATTCAAGGACCACGTGGATTTAAGGGATCCAAGGGCGAAGCGGTGAGATCTCAAAATACTGCATAACGTTAGCGTGCCATGCAGTGCATTACAGTAACTCCTTTACAAATCCAGGAGGCATACGAAGAATTAATTGAGCATTTTGTTTCAGGGTGAACGAGGTCCTCCAGGGTTTGATGGTGATAAAGGAGAGAAGGGTGAAGATGGTCCACCTGGAGTCAAGGTAATAAAAATTGAAAGGTTTAGTGACATTTGCCATGGATCAAGGGATAATAATTATTCTCTTCTTCTACTGTTTTAAAAGGGTGTCAAGGGTGCTGCTGGTACTAAAGGTGCACTGGGACGATTTGGAGCACGAGGCCCAGTAGGACAGAAAGTAATGTTTCAATATAATTAACTGCACAACTAAGTGCCACTACAGCATTCTGTTTAATTCTACTGTATCTGTAAATGGTGAATCTTTAAACAGGGGGAGGCTGGAGAGCCCGGACTCAACGGTGTTATGGTAGAGTTAATAACAACCATTCAGTCATTTTATACTACACATCCCATCAGGACTGGTTGAACACATTAACATCATCATCAGCATTAGGAACTCAGTGATAAGCGGTATATGATGTGATTTAAGGGTCGCATTGGTGATCATGGTGTGGATGGAGCCAAAGGGGACAAAGGAGACATGGGCTTGCAAGGCCAGAAGGGAGATCAGGTACCTTGAAAAGCGTTATATAAACAAAGATCTTTATTCAAGATCCCATTTTTATTTTTCATTTTGTTGCAAACCAGGGTGATGCAGGGGAGGCAGGCCTGCCAGGAGACAAGGGGGAGAAGGGGGAGAAGGTGGAGGCTTGATGCTTTTTCCATCTTCTTTGCTTATTGATGTGTTTTCTTTTGTTCTCGACGAGTGAAAATTATTTTCAACCTTGTTTTCAGGGTTTCAGAGGATTACCTGGCCGCATTGGGAGTCCGGGCCTCAATGGAGATAAGGTTTGTTCGATTCTTATTAGATGAACAATCAATGATATTATATTTGATGTGGATCTGTGTGTATGTTGCACTTTGACTCAGTGTCTGTTCAAAACAGGGAGACATGGGTCCGCCTGGCACCCCTGGTATATCTGGACTGAACGGACTCACAGGACGCAAGGTAGACTTTCAAAAGAGAATTACTCTGTTTCTCTTTTGCAAATGTTGTTTTTTTTTCATTTGTATTTTCCCTCGTGTGAAATGTTAGGGTGACAAGGGAGAAGGGGGCATCAACGGTGTTAACGGTGAGCCAGGAGTGAAGGGAATAAAGGTAAATACATTATCAGATAAATTTCACCTCTGTTCATTTTCAAATTTTTTATTTATTAAAAGAAGTTTAAATCTTCATCGGTTTGCTCTCTATTAAAATTCGTGCTCAATTCAGGGTGCAGCGGGTTTCACAGGTTTCCCAGGCTTTAAAGGATCAGCAGGGAGCCCAGGGAGGGACGGCGATGATGGCCCACCAGGACCACTGGGTCCCCGTGGTGATGCAGGGCCTAAGGTGCAGCAGTGATACGCTGTTATTAGACTGACTAATGCATTTTTTGTTGCAACAATATTGCCTTACTGTAGTGTACAAGTACAAATACTTGTCCTGCTTCTCAACTACTAGCGAGGTAGGGCAGCTGCCCACCAATTCTTGCCATGTCATGAAGTGTCTTTAGGCAAGACATGGAACTCTAAGTTGCCCCTGGTTGTCAACATTACAACGGAACCACAAAAAATATAAAAAATCTTCTCACTTTTCCCCTTGAAAATAAAAAGAGAGCAAGTCTAATGCCCAGAGGCTGGAGAGGGAGGTGAGAATTTAGGAGTACATCAGTAAAATGGGTACCCAGACACAGCAGGCAGGGATTGTAGCCCAACCAGAGGAAGTGCCATGGCAAGACAGGGCCTTGCTTCCACAGACGGTAATTCCCAGCGACAGCCACATGAAGATAAAGACGTATGAGACATTAGGGAAGTACCAGGGCCTGAAAGAGGAACATGGAAAATGGTGGCCAATGTGGCCCCAGTGGTGGAACAGTTACAGAACACAGAGCAGTAGGATGAGCTGGGCTTAATTACAGTCATCACCGTGTCTGAGTCTTGTTCAGAGAGAGTGGCAGCAGTGGATACAGCAGAGACATGTCCTTAATTAACACACACACACACACACACACACACACACACACACACACACACACACACACACACACACACACACACACACACAGGTCTATTTCCATCGTCAGCCTTCAAGTAATATCTTTGTCAATTAGCTTCTTTCAGCTACAATTAGCAGACTCACAGGGAAGACGAGGAGAGTCTGGAAACCTCTAATGAGGATATTCAAGGATGCACCTAATTGGTCTTTCTTTCTTTCATGCTGCATAGAAGTGAGCTGAATCTTCTGTTTTTTGTGAAACAGGGAGAGAGGGGCCGAAGAGGCAGATCGAAGCCATGTGAAAGGGGAGGACCTGGGATCCCAGGACAGAGAGGAGACACTGTGAGATTCATATTTGACCACACTGAAAGTTTGTCATATATACGTACTGTATTGTAATAAAGCAAAATATTGATGATCCGTCTTGCTTTTTCTGACAGGGTTCTGTAGGGATTGAAGGAGCCAAAGGGGAGAAGGGAGAGCCTGGACTCTCAGTAAGTGATTGCCAAATCCACACACACGTTATGAACATGATCCAGTCAGTTAAACCTCTTGTGTTTCTCTGTTTTAAGACTGAAGAAGTGAAGGAGCTGGTCACCAAGGAGGTGGTGGAGAAGTGTGGTAAGCGTGTCTGCGTCCTGCCTGAACATGTGCTCATTGCGGGGCCGTGTTTGTGTGCGCGTGGAGGTCGTGCGGCTGCAGCACGGCACCCGCGTGTGCTGCGCCATCTGTTCTGTTCTCTCAGAGGAACACGCCCCATGATACCAGCACCAGTAGAAGCCATTCACAAACACGAGAGCGCCATTAATTAGGACACACAACCGAGGATCCACTAGATCCAAAGACTGCGTTAACGTTATTAGAAACCAAACATCAGCTCCGGGGCTCCATGTGCCTCAGGGACTCATGACAATCTAGATTAGTGTGTATCAGCCTCCTAGACCCTAAACAAGTCACCACAAAGCCTTTTATTTGCTCTTCATTGCCCCCAAATGCAGTCTTTTGGTCTAGAGTTTAGCGTGATTGCCCTGTTCAACCTTGACGCTCCTTTTAACCAGTGCAGCAACAAGGCATGAAAATGTGTCTATATTCACACTATGAAAAAAGCACAGACTTGTGTGTTTGGTGTTGTTACAGGTCTGGAGTATAAGTTCATGGTCAAGTCTGTGGATCCAGACGCAACGACCGCGGTGACTGACAACAGGAAGGGGCCAGAGGACGTGGTGATATCCATCTCTCGTGACGTCCATGAGGGAGAGATGGAGGAGGAAGAGGAGTATGAAGACTGGGTGGAGGAAGTGGACGTGGGAAAGGAGACGTTTCCTAACCACACTGGTGAAAAGAACCGTCTCTGTTATACACGACCACATAAGCGCTTCCTGAGCCTCTGGCCAAACACACAGATGCCTTACAAAACGTCTCATTTGTGTTAGTGTGGTCAGATCTGTGCTGTGACCACATGGCTACGTGTGTCACACTTATGAGTAACAGCTGTGATTACGAGGACTAGTGGGAACTCTGTCATCCCCCAGATGATCGCTTTTGTCGTCGTCACTGAAGGACAGAGGCACTTCAGCAAAACTAAATGTGCCCGTTTCGAAAAGCAAACTAACTGAGGAGTTAAAGTTTTTGTGTTTCTAAAAAAAAAGGCCCAAAAAATGTTTGATGCAGCTCATTAGCGCGTACGGCCCCGAGGCCACGGCGTGTTCCTGCATTTTAAATTATTGCAGCTCTTGCTTCAGGTAACTGTAACAAGAAAACTAATCAAGGAGTGAGCCTGTCATTGCCCAGCGCCAATGTCAGCATGTTTATTCATAACGTACAATAACCGCTTTGTTTATGGCGTACGTAAAGTCGCTGAGCACAATGGGCCACAGCCTAAGGTCACACTTTAATGCAGAACCTTCACCGCGTTGAACCATGAGCCTGTTTCTGTCCATCCTTTACTGACTTTACGGCCGGTTTGGTCTCTTTGCTGTGGGAAACGTGAGTCCTGCTGCATGAACCTGTGGCTGCAGGGATCACGCGAGGTCCAGGGTTTCCTCTTGCATCGCTGAAGCGTTGGTCCACTTACAGTTGTTTCTCTGACGGTTGAATCCGCCTGAATGCAAGCTTCGCTCTCGCTGGTTTTGCCTTCAGGTTCTCTTGAGGGCGGGACTGGGGATTTGGGACAGAGGAAGAAAAGAAGGGTTTTTGGAACAAACACCGCTGGTGAGTGGCCAAGATGACTGATTTACTTCTTATCTGTCTGCTTCCTCTCATCTTCCTCCTGTCTACTTGCTCTGTATATTTTCGTTTCATCTACGATGTGGGCAACGAGCCAAAATTAAGAGCATAGGGTGGAAGAGAGCGATAAGACGGTTAAACTTAATCCCAGCGTTGATGTGATTGTGATTTATGAACAGAGCCACTGCAGAAACGAAACCGATGCTGAGTGGAATAGAACAATGTGGAGAATAAACCTGTGACTGTGTGTCGCGGAGCTCAGGTAGCAGGTGTGTGAAGGTTCTTTCTCACCCGTCTTGCAGCTCCAGGGAGCGAGCGCTGCCTGGAGCCCATGCTGGAGGGCGTGTGCTCAGACTACGCCCTGCGCTGGTACTTCCACCGGCCCTCGGGGGCGTGCAGGCCGTTCGTCTACGGCGGCTGCGGCGGGAACCGGAACCGCTTCTCCTCCAGGGACGAGTGCCAGGGCTGGTGCGGCGTGGGGAGGAGAGGTAGGGAAGCGCTGCGGGGGCGCGTGGGGGCGCCGTGAACGCCAACACACCACAGCACTGACCCCGCGTTTGCACCCCTGCAGGCTCGGAGCCCCGGAGGTGAAGCCAGCGACGCAGAGCAGCCTCCGCCTGTACATAACTGTGTGAAGTGTTGCACTGTTCTTATCACTGCTATTTATATTTTACGTGTTGAAATTGATAACGTGAACTATAAAACACTTTGGGAACTGTTCTGGGAGAATTTGTCTTTTATGTGACGAGCTTTCCAACGTAAATTCCTGGTCTCTTGTCGCCTCCCCACCTCTTCATCTCCTTACGTAACGCTCGTCTTGTGTCGAGCCCATTGTCCTTGCTCCCGTCTGCTCGGAGCCACCGGGCGGCGGCGGCTCGCTGCCTGCTGCCTCCCCCGCTGCTGCGTATGTCGCTGTGGCGGGGGGTGGCGCGGGGCAGGCCGGGAGCCGGCGGGGGCCCGGCGAGGCGCCCACTGGAGGACTTTCCATCAGAGCGGCCCGGCGGTAGCAGGGGATTCCTGCGTGGGTGTCGATGCGGGGGCAGCGCATTGACACAACTCGGATTACGAGCTTTTCATTGGCCGACGCTTTGCAGAGGATACCACAGTATTATTTCTGTCCCGTGGGCTGAGTTCCTTTTGTCAGCAGAGAAATCCCTATTTAAAGTGGAATTTCGATGCACGCGTGTTCCAGCGGCGAGCCACTAAAGACTCCTCTCGCGCCCGTCACGATTCCGCCCCGCCGCGTACTCCCACATAGGAACACGCTCCATAGATACGGCTGCACAGCCCGCGGTGACAGGCTGCTGTCACTGAACCACGCCCCCTGCCATCCACAGCTAATGAAGTCCTCACAGTCCCACGCTGCAAAAAATCTCCAGCTTAGGAGCAGTTGTTTTCAAATCATCTGCAGATGAACTGACGTGTGGTGCATTGGGGCCAAATGAGTCAGACTGTAAGGATTTCCTCTGAATCCACCAGCAGCTGGAAGTTTTGACTTTATGCGGAGCACACACATAAAGTTCTGGCACACAGCTGTCGGTCCTCCATGATGGGATTGTTGCTAAAAATCTGATACAGAAAAATGAATCGTTCGTTTAAATTTAGCTCGTAGCATTAAATTAAGTGACCGAGTCAGAGCCAGACTCTCACCCTGAGACGTTGATTGACAGATTAGATGAGACTCGAGGCCTGTGTTAATGTCAGAGGGCCCGGCTTTCCTGCAGGTGAGACTTCCCACCTGGTCTGGTGGTGTATGTGCAGACTGGTCCCCGCTTTTACACCTCAGCCGAGCAACAGGCAACAACAAATGTGCCATTTTTCTATTGGAGTTGAAGAGGACGGAGTAATTCAATTTCAGAGATCGGTTGCAGAGCGGCGGATAGAGCAGCACGGTGCGTCACGGACTGATTACACCAGCGAACACAAGTCATATTGATCCTGCAGTGTCAGTGCTCATTAGAGCTTGACCCAACACCTCTTGATCCTCCCGCTCCTTCCCCACTCTTTTGTCAGTCTGACACGGTCGTGCACATCAGCCGTGTGTGCGTTGCAGGTGCAGTCACACTTTTAATTAAGCCACAGTGTTCTCCAGATATCACAAACACATTTCCTCCATTTAAAACCAAATATCCCTCCATCGCGCTCGCCCCTTTCTCCGTCTTTGAAATGTCATGCATCCGGCTGCCAGCCGGTGGAGACGACTCCTGCTGCAGCCTGTTCTCCTCCAGTGACTCCTGCCGGTTGCTTGAGCTCCCTCTCCAGTTCACCACGTCCGCACATGTTTCTGCGGGAGCATCTGGCGAAAGCCAAGTGTTGCGGCTGCATTGTAAACGGACCGCTGCAAGCCATGAAGCCGTTGGTTTTATAGCGCGGCGCCCACTGTCTGTGTTGCCCTGCTGGCCGCTGGCCTGCTAGCTCGTCTTCCTCGCAGGCACGGAGAAGCAGAGCGATCTGGGGTGACGTCCTGCCCCTGGGTGCGACTCTACACACTGGCTTACAGGCTAGCGCTTGCCCAATTTAAATTTTTTAGATCTACGAACCCGCAGCAGATGCAGATTCAACGAATGCTTGGAATGAAGGCTTCAAAGACAAGACGGACACAGCCAAAAGCCTGGCAGCTCAAATGCATTAGTCAAACTGTGGCTTAAATTAAAAGGGGCGCTAGGCTACAAACTGTCACGATGGCTCAGTTTGCCTGTTTCTCCACTGGAAAAACAAATGAGCACAACATTAATAACCACAAAGGCTTTTGTGGGCTGGGGAGCTGTCCGTGGTGCTGAAGGAGAGCTGCCATTTTCTTAGTTCTGCAAAATATCCTTTATTGACGGACAGACGGTTCCGTTATGGGTTATTACTTCAACCTAAACATTAAACCTTCAACGTGAAAAACATCAAAGTTCTCCCCGTGCGTGTGATCGTGATTCACCGGAGGGAGGTCACATTTGACAACTTTTTTATTTACCACTACATCACCGCATCACAACCAATGGGGTAGTTCACAGCGGAGCGGAACGTGCCCGGGATGACGTGGTTGCTGGCGTAGGGCTGCGTTTTGACGGCTCCTACTAAATGAGTGCGGCGTGAATGGACGAGCGAGACACGCTGCCGGTCAGACAGTGAGCGCCGCTGACCTCCGCGCGCGTCCGGAGCCCGTCGGGATTTATTAGCAGCGTTTCACGGCTGAGGTCCAACCTGCCCGTTTGCCCCGCTTTGGATACGCGTCACCCCACGTTTCTCTCTCCAGTCTTAGGACACGAGCGGTAAGTTACACATATATTATTGATTCGATTCGAGTGCGTTTCTTTGAACTTTATTCAAGGACTTTTGCACTTTTTAATTTTCTGCGCGTCCTTAACTACCGTAGTGAAAACTGAGCGTGAAGCTGCTGTAGCCTCGTTTTAAATGTTAAACAGTACAAATGTTTGCTGATGCGCTGGTTTTCCGTGCGCGCATCTAAACGACACGCACTAACTCTTTGGCGTCCCCTCTCTCGCTGCTGCAGCAGGACACAGCATGCTCTCGTCCCTGAAGACCCTGCTGCTGCTCTCGGTCCTGTGCACGCCGACCTCCAGTCTGTGCCTGCGCCTCTACGGCTCCGACCTCCTGTGCGACGACCAGATGTCAGTGGGGGTGCGTAGAGTCGAGGACGAGCTGGGCTACTCCCCCGTGGACGGGCTGGGCTCCCTCCTGCAGTCCGCGGAGTATCTCACCTCCTCCTCCTCCTCCTCCGCCTCTGCCGAGTCCAGCCGAGAGAAAAGGACTTCAAGTCCCGCAAACTACCGCTTCATGAGCCGGACCAAGCTCAGAGGGCAGATGCTCCGCAACAGCGGCAAAGGGGACCGCAGGAGCAGGCTGACCCTGTCCCTGGACGTCCCGACCAACATCATGAACGTCCTCTTTGACGTGGCCAAGGCCAAGAACCTGCGAGCCAAGGCGGCAGAGAACGCGCGTCTCCTGGCGCAGATTGGACGGAGAAAATGAACTCGCTGGACAAATTCACCACGAGAGCGGTGTCACGAATCATTCCATATTCACGTTAAAGTAATGGTGTTGATTTGTTCCCGCAAGGGGACGGTGTTTTCTTTGAAATACCTGCTCGCTCCAGTTACAGGTAGACGCAGATTCCTGGTGCCGATCATTGTGAGTGAGTCGCTGTCGTGTTAAAGGTCGTCGGTTCTGTCACACCACTGGAAACCGTCCCTGGCTCTAACAGATGACACGGTTATCACCGAAGGTTGGACGAGAACGTATGAGGTTCTGATTCTAGTGGTGTCTAGCGCTTCACTTCATTTAAATTACGCACCAACCTGAATTTATGTTTAGAGAATAGCAACAGTGTCACAGTGTTGAATCCTAACATGGTCCAGGGCCTTAAAGTCGTTGAGCAGTGAAATTTGGATTTGCAATTATCTCAGATTCCTTTAAAATCTTTAAATGATTTATTCAGCAGATCAAGTTGCCTCATAACAGTAAAAATATATATTTTTCAATCAAATGCATGTTTAATGTGTTTAGTTTGCCCCAGAGTCCTCAACATTTATATCTCGAGCTACAAGAACAAAACCACATGAAATATTAATTTTGTTGCATACTGGCATTATTACAGTTTCACAGTAAGAAGGTTTTTTTTCTCCATTGTCTTTGCTGCTTTATTGATTTGTTTATCTAAAATGCTTTTATTGTTTAGACGATCACTTGGGAGCCTTTAGCAATTCCAGATTGAAGTGCGACACACTGACAGAGGCAAAGACACAGCACTGCACATGTACACTGATATAATATTTAAAGCAAGTGCAGCATCAAGAAACACAGTAAAATGCAAATGCATGAGAATGTATGTGTTCACCAGATGTGATGTTATTTTTATACGCAAAATAAAGGATTATTTTTCCTCAAATAAAGCAGATGTACCTACCTACGCTTGAATGGTTGAATGCATTTATTCATATAGCTACGTATTTAAAATTCCATAGAAATGCCAAAGATACGCTGAACATTGACGCAGTTATACATTTTGTCCACAAGAGGGCGCGGATCGGCGTAGTTCTCATTTACTGGTGGATATTAATGTTGTTAAATATCTTAACTATCATTCCTTGTTTACTCGCGTTATGTGTTTACCTAAGCATACAATACTTTAAATGGGGTTGAGCTTACTTTGATTAGGATTTAGTTTAGTCTTCACCGCTAAGGGTTCTAACAAATAATAAGTTTCATCTAAGTATTTGAAACCTGTACAATGTCTCCACCCTGTGGCCATTTGTGAGACCTACACCCTTACCACAAATATAAAATAAGACATTACAACAAACGGACACAGTTACACCTGTGGAGCGTAACTACTGCAGATTATTGTGAAAAATAATCATAGCTAAAAACAATAAGGGCCTTGTTACTAGTTAGTTATGCTTCTACCAAATAATGAATGCCCAAGCTCATCCAGGTCTCCTTCAGGATAGCAGAAAGCAAGCGTGCCAACTTCTGAACCACAAGTATCAGCACGCGTCCTTTAGCGCCCCCTGGCGGCCACGCAACGGAACGGCGCTGACGTATGTTCCGCAGACGTGGACGTTGCAACAGGAAGTGAGTTCTGCTTTGGCTACGTGGAAGTAGCTTCTCTCCAGCACCGAGGCGAGAGCATCCTAACTCTCGTGCATCAACTTTGTTCTGACACCATGATTAAAAAGTTTGACAAGAAGGACGAGGAGTCCGGTAAGAGCCGAGAGTCGTTGCTTTATATGTTGGCGTTGTTAGAGTAAAAAACATCGTGAAAGTGCTCTTATGATGTTGATCGCCGTGGAAGCTAATGCGGCGCTAGCTAGCTTAGCGTACTCACTGAAGCTAATAGTAGCTACTGGACTGTGATTTGTGAGGTAATTTATTGAAGTCGTGTAGTTCATGGCGATGTTGAACAGGGTTCAGATGAACGTCAAATTCCAATCGCTGCATCTAATGGCACAGAAACACTAACATGACTATGTTTATCTATGTTAGAACTCTGTTAGCATTAGCAAGCTAGTTGTAACAGCTTGACTGCAGCTTGTCAAATCTGCTCGTTTAATCCTCCAGCGTGTATTAATGAATATAAGTTTGTTTGCTTGTGACTCATTTTGTTTTGTGCGTCCTTCGCGTCAGTTGTCACTGAAGTTAATCAGGCAGATTTAATAAAGTTGAAGGGCACGTCTGCTTCTTCTGTTTTGACATGCAGGGAGTGGGTCCAACCCTTTCCAGCACCTGGAGAAGAGCGCCGTGTTGCAGGAGGTGAGTTTAGCATAAATGAGAAATAAGCTGCTATTAGAAATGTAATAGAAACTAACTGAAGCCCCCCCCTTCACAGGCGCGTATTTTCAACGAGACCCCCATCAACCCAAGAAGATGCCTCCACATCCTCACCAAGATTATCTACCTTCTCAACCAGGTGTGCTCTCCTTAAACGATGCGCGAGGACCATCTGTTGAATGTTGAATTGTGCTCATGTTTAACTTATTTCCATGCTTGTTTAGGGGGAACATTTTGGTACCACAGAGGCCACAGAAGCATTCTTTGCCATGACCAGGCTGTTCCAGTCAAACGATGTAAGATAGAATTAGTTCAGTACAAGAAGCGGATTACGTTGTAGCTCAAGCTGCACAGTTACTATGTTGAATGTTTTTGTTTGATTCAGCAAACCTTGAGGAGGATGTGCTACCTGACCATCAAGGAAATGGCCAACATCTCTGAGGACGTCATCATCGTCACCAGCAGGTTTGTGTCAATTTGTTAAATGTTATAGTTGCGTTACAATGGAGTAAAATCAACATATAGAATATTGTTTTAATTATTTGTAATTTGCTCTTTTCCAGCCTGACCAAAGACATGACCGGAAAGGAAGACGTGTACCGTGGACCTGCGATCAGAGCCCTCTGCAGGATTACAGACGTGAGCTCTGCTCTTCATTAGTTCTTTCCTAGACCCAGTCTCAGCTTTTCTTTTGCTTTTATTATATGATGCATGACCACTTTTTGTTCATACTCCGTTGGTTCTTTGCAGACCACCATGCTGCAGGCCATTGAACGGTACATGAAGCAGGCTATTGTTGACAAGGTGCCCAGTGTGTCCAGTTCAGCTCTGGTGTCCTCACTGGTAAGACTGCATTTCTACTGAAGAGATGCAAATGTTTTGTGTCGGTGTTCAGTTGCTTGTGGGACTTGACATTATGTCTGTTTCTGGTTGTGTGTGTCCTCAGCACATGGTGAAGATGAGCTACGACGTGGTGAAGCGTTGGGTCAATGAAGCCCAAGAAGCTGCTTCCAGTGACAACATCATGGTCCAGGTGGGTATTGATGTACGTTGTGTAGGGTGGGGCTGTGTTTAAACCACAAACTCATTTGTGTGTGTCTTGTCTTCCAGTATCACGCCCTCGGCCTGTTGTATCACCTCAGGAAGAATGACCGTCTGGCTGTCACCAAGATGCTCAACAAATTCACCAAATCTGGACTCAAGTCTCCCTTTGCCTACTGCATGCTGATCCGGATTGCTAGCAAGCTGCTGGATGAGACCGAGGGAGGGTGAGTGGACCTGTGGCGATCTGGATACTTCCAACGTCCAGATGATTCCTCAGGAGAAGTTATTACTAGTCACATATCATGCCTTTGATTCAGACAATATACGCAGTATTTCGTTGTCCTTCCTACAGACACGACAGCCCCCTGTTTGACTTCATCGAGAGCTGTCTGAGGAACAAAAACGAGATGGTGGTGTACGAGGCGGCCTCTGCCATCGTCCACATGCCGCACTGCACTGCCAGGGAGCTGGCCCCGGCTGTGTCAGGTCGGTATGCAGCCCCTTGATCCAGTGGTGTTCATGTAAACTGAGCTGCTCTTCTCATTACCTGTGAACTGCTTTCCTGCAGTGCTGCAGCTCTTCTGCAGTTCTCCAAAAGCTGCCCTGAGATATGCTGCAGTCAGGACCCTCAACAAGGTACGGCGTCGCCCTCTGACCCTTCCCTCTGATTGGCATCTCCTGCGCTGTAGTGACCCCTTCCTTGTGTCCACCAGGTGGCCATGAAGCATCCATCCGCTGTCACCGCCTGCAATCTGGACCTGGAGAATCTGATCACGGACTCCAACCGTAGCATCGCCACGCTGGCCATCACCACGCTGCTCAAGACAGGCAGCGAGAGCAGCGTCGACCGACTCATGAAGCAGATCTCCTCCTTTGTTTCTGAGATCTCTGATGAGTTCAAGGTGTGACATTGTAGTTTTGCAGAGTTTTTACTGTTATTTTCCAAACTTGAAATCTAAATCTCGCCCCTTGTTGTTTTTCCACCAGGTGGTGGTGGTTCAGGCCATCAGTGCTCTGTGCCAGAAGTATCCCAGGAAGCACAGCGTCATGATGAACTTCTTGTCCAACATGCTCAGAGATGATGTAAGTGGATCATTAGCCAGTCCTCATGCACTAGTTCAAAGTCTGTCAACCACTCTAGTCTAGTAAAGCAGTGTTTCATACATGACTTTAGAGCCACACCACAGTGACAGTGTCTCCTCTCCCTGCAGGGTGGGTTTGAATACAAGCGAGCCATCGTGGACTGCATCATCAGCATCATCGAGGAGAACCCAGAGAGCAAGGAGACGGGCTTGGCCCACCTCTGCGAGTTCATCGAGGACTGCGAACACACGGTGTTGGCCACCAAGATCCTGCACCTGCTGGGCAAGGAGGGCCCGCGCACTCCTCAGCCATCCAAGTACATCCGCTTCATCTTCAACCGAGTAGTGCTGGAGAGCGAGGCCGTTCGTGCAGGTAAGCGTGGAGTTTATATGTGGAAGCGTCTATCAGCTGTTCTGTGATGTAATTATTTACATGTTGCTCTTTCCCTCGATCCTCAGCTGCTGTCAGTGCTTTGGCTAAGTTTGGAGCCCAGAACGACGACCTGCTGCCAAGCGTCCTGGTTCTGATGCAGAGGTACCAGTGTTTGTACGTGACTGACTGAGACTGTGGGAATGCAGCATGTTTCCTGACGTCAACATACGCGTTCACAGGTGCATGATGGACAGCGATGACGAGGTGCGCGACAGAGCTACTTTCTACATGAACGTGCTCCAGCAGAAGCAGAAGGCTCTGAACGCTGCCTACATCTTTAATGGTGAGTTCACGCTCAGGCCTCTGTTCACCGTTCACTGCTCACAGCTGTAACACTTCTGTCTGTATGTCGCTCTCAGGTCTGTCTGTCTCCATCCCGGGCCTGGAGAAGTCCCTCCACCAGTACACGCTGGATCCCTCAGAGAAGCCCTTTGACATGAAGACCGTCCCGCTGGCCACCACTCCCATCACAGAACAGAAAACAGGTTGGACCACATGTTTACTAGTCTGCAAAGATGTTATCGCAGTCAGTAATCGGATAGTCAGGGATCCACTGATAATGTTGATGATCCTAACTAGAAATCGCTCCGATTGCTACGAGCAAGCTGCCAGAGAAGTTGGCTCCTTCGCGCCAAGATATTTACCAGGGTAAGAGCCTTGAAGCTTCTGTGGGACATAACGCCTGCGTCACATTGCGAGCCGCTTATTCATTTATATATCCACTCCAGAACAACTGGCGTCCATCCCAGAGTTCCAGGGTCTCGGGCCGCTCTTCAAGTCGTCGGAGCCGGTGCAGTTGACGGAGGCTGAGACCGAGTACGTGGTCCGCTGCATCAAGCACACCTTCGCTAGACACATGGTGTTCCAGTTCGACTGCACGAACACGCTGAACGACCAGCTTTTGCAGAAGGTACTGAGGCTGAAACTGGGCAACTGAGTTCTGTGTTTCATCCCAAGCTAATCTGTGACTGCAACGTGTGGTTCTTTTTCAGGTCATGGTACAGATGGAGCCATCAGAGGCCTATGAGGTGATACACTACGTCCCGGCCCTCAGCCTCCCCTACAGTCAACCTGGGTCCTGCTACACTCTGATCCGTCTGCCTGATGACGACCCCACCGCAGGTAGGAACGCAAGAACATTCCTGATGAAGTACAGTGAGATGCAGCTCAACAGCTCTGACAGTAATGTTCAAATGTGTCCCGTGGGTCCAGTGTCGTGTACGTTTAGCTGTACCATGAAGTACCTGGTCCGAGACTGCGACCCCAACACCGGAGAACCCGACGACGACGGCTACGACGACGAATACGTCGTACGTAATCCTAGCGACGGCACAAACCCAAGTCAAACGTTTTTCCCCACCTGTTATTTACTTATGTTGACTTCTTCTCTAACTGCTCTGCTTCAGCTGGAGGACCTGGAGGTGACGGTCGCGGACCACATCCAGAAGGTTTTGAAACCCAACTTTGGAGCCGCGTGGGAGGAGGTGGGAGACGAGAACGAGAAGGAGGAGACGTTCGCCTTGGCGTCTGTACGGACCCTTGACGGTGAGTGAGAGCGTAATGTAGCTGCTGATGTGAACAATGTATTTGACCACCTTGCGCTAAATGAATATGCTGTTTCATGTGTGCAGAGGCCGTGGGTAACATCATCAGCTTCCTGGGGATGCAGCCGTGTGAGCGCTCTGACAAGGTTCCAGAGAACAAGAACTCGCACGTCCTCTTCCTCGCTGGTGAGACTTATGTTTTTATTTGTTAAGGGCAAAATCGGGTTGTATGTGAGAAGCGTTGAGCTGACATCTGACTCCGTCTTTCCGTAGGCGTGTTCCGCGGAGGTCACGACGTGCTGGTTCGCGCTCGCCTGGCGCTGGCCGACGGAGTCACCATGCAGGTGACGGTGCGCAGCAGCGAGGAGACGGTGGTGGACGTCATTCTGGCGTCTGTGGGCTAAAGGTGCTCAGTGCTACCCCTCCAGCCCATCAGCAGCATGATGGACTGTGGGACGTATATATTCCATAATTGTGATTCTGCTGACAGCATCCAACCTGAACTTAAGTGTTTTGCTGTTTCTTTATAGTGTCTGCTGGTTATGTTTCCTTTTAATATGGATATTTTTCTGTTCAATCTCCAATAAAGTCTGACTGTCAAACACCAGCTTCAGTATGGAAGAGTTTTATTATAAACTAAGCTCAGAGTCAGGGTAATGGGTGAAAAAAAAAGAGAGCCTACAGACGAACCACTATGTCCTGCACCTTGTCTCGATCACAACCCAGGACAGAGCTGGACCTCTTGATGACCTTGTCCAGCATATTCCTTACACGTATAAAAAAGCAAGTTGACTTTTCATTCTCTCAGTAAGAGAAGTGTTGTATAGAGTAAGTAGTATCAATAATAATGAAATTGCACGTAATTACCTTCATAAGGCAGAGGATGAGTTGGGGGTTGAGGGATCAGCCAGAGCAGGCAGTTACAGGTAAGATCATTATTTGACCAAAGCCAGAGTGTAACTGGATGATGGAAACTTGATGTATCTAATTATATCAATGGATAGAGTGTTGGACTTTAGGGCAGATTGCACATTGATCACATTTGCCCAATATTTTCTCATGTACTAATCTGCGTTTCCTTCTCTTTTTCAACATTGTGTTGACTGAAATCCTCTCATGCCTCTTGAATTGTTTTTTTTTAGTAATTCTTGAGGCATGAGGTGCAGGCCCCATGTCTGTTTGTAATAAACCATGCTTTCTCAATAAGAATACTGAAGCAACCATTGGTTTTACAATTTTGCCCAAGTGTTAAAATACAATGGGAAGGGGGTGTGGACATGCACGAGCCACTAGAGGGCACCATGAATCCCAGTACTTGAGGCAACCATAAACTCAGGTCCCACACTTACAGAGAAGAGGTGGTTGGGGGAGCTTATTGGCATTAAAGACACAACCAAGTTGATTCAGGAACCACAAGATCAACACTTGAAGTGCATCTTGGTACCGTTCACATGATGACTTACATACAACACAGCAGCAAAATAGTGGTATCTGCAAATTAACAGAAATTAGTCTCCTATAAATAACAACCACTTACTTGTAGGGATATACAGCTATAAACATCTCCACACACGGCTCCAAACTAGAGCTAACGTGGTGTCTGTGCTAACGTTTCCTACTCTTCAGCATTGACCCGCGCTAAAGCATTGCCTCTACTCGATTCTCTCCTGGAAAGGAAGCACAGGTGTCACCAGCTGACCCTTTAAAGGAGGAGGGAGAACACCTGAGAACAAAACACAGTAACATGGGCAGCCTTCTTCCACCACCAACCCATTTCCACAAGTTTTCATCTTAAATCAATCAGATTTCACAAATAACTTTAAAATAAGGTTTTATTTAGCTCACATACACAATTACTGTAGGCAGAAAATCACTTTAACAACCTTCCAAGAGCTATAAACAAAATTATACTAACTGAAGTGAGAAGGTATCTAATCCTAAAAGGATGTTACAGTCCAGAACCAAATCATTAAAATGAACTAAATACACATCCAAAAAAGCCAAACTGGGCACAGAAGCCAGACAAAGTCAGCAGACAATGACGGGATACATTACAGTATCATTAGCCACTCACCTGATCGAAGGACAGTTCTTTCACACTCACATTTGCTGACTATACGTGACCAGCCATCACTTTGGTACAGTTCAGGAGAACGTGCATTAGTGTACTGTGACTTTGTTCGATATGGCTGTCGGAGCCCCCACCCCTTTTAAAAAGAGTGAATAAAATTAAAGTAAGCATTGAGGAAGCCGGTGGGATCCTCCAGCTGAGGGTAGTGACTGATGTGTTCGTCCAGAACGGTGACGGTGGACCTCTGGACCAGCTGCCTGCGGGGATCACAGCAATTCACATAAACGAGGCCTAGTGTGTATTACACACAACCTGCACGAGCTTTACTCACTGGTAAACACTGATGAACTGGGGATGAGGGTTGACTGGGTCCAGGGGTCCGTAGATCATGTGCACTGCAACACAACAAAGATCTGAGAGGTTTCTTCTAGAAAACAACAACATGTGGCTGTGAAATAGCCTGCACATCTTAGTACCCTCCCCCCAGAGCTCAGGATCACAGATGGAGGACAAATCAGCTCCTTACAGGATAAGCAGCTCTGGTGGAGGCACCTTTTAGTCTTTCAACAATAATACCCTTTAATGTTGTCTGAAGCAAGGGGGACTCACATGGGACAAAGGTGGACATGAGAGCCCCCACCCAGCGCTCTCTGTGTTTGAACCTTTGGTTGATGTACTGCAGAATGCTGCAAGACAGAGGGGGAGTTGTGAATACAGAGGGACAGCAGTGAGGACGCACAAAAGGCGATGCACAGACACACACCTGTCCAGGACTAGGTTCCCATCGTTGTAGCGTAAACCGGTCCACATGTCCCAGAACTCCGTGTCCGTGGGCTGCGTGTACGGACCGAACACTTCTCCGATCCTGAGGCCACAGAAAAAACACATAAAAGTTTTTATGCTCACGTGCTCATCCTTTTGAACTGTTTTTGTAGCTGCTGTAACATTTGTGGGAACAATAAAGCTTATCTGCTCTTACCCCTTTTGGAAGAGCAGGTAGTTGACCAGACGGGTCAGAACCGGGGCCAGAAAACTAGAGTCTTTCAGCAGCTACGGAAACAAAGCCACAACAGAATCATTCCACATGAGCCACAAAGCGGGACGAAACCAAGCGGAGGTGACTCACTGTCTGCAGCAGCCGTGGGTAGTGTGTTTCTGGAAAGATCCCTGCGGGAAATAAAATGGTCAGGACCGTGTGTGCTTCCATGACGTGATACCGCTTCACTGCTACGTTAATGCACAGTAAATGTTTGGGCCACACTAAAAACAGCAACCCTACCAAGACAACGACCTTTACTGTACCTCCGTTAGAAAGACACAGGCTGTTGAAAGTCAGGTGACCCGTACGGTTCCGATCGCTTCTGGTTTTGGAGCGGAGACACGGACAGAGTGATGGTTAGTGGTTTATGGTTTCTAAAACAGAGCATGCGGTCCAGCAAACATTCTTAGCCTTTGTGTCTAATCTACGTGAAGCTATGAACCCAGAGCACAGGCCAAGTGTCAGTTTAAATAGTGGCTGAGGCAATCACCCACAGGCGCATGCCGAGGGGGGGGTGACATCACCTGTGGTTTCAAATTGGCCCCAATAAGAACTTACTATGTATTTCATTTTTTAATGTCATTTAGGAAATTATTTATATTTTCCTGAGTTGAGGGTTGAAGGAGGGCTTCAAATGGGTGGGGCTCCGTCTTTATAAGCCTCTGCTCATCACTTGGAGGGGTTTAGCTGGTGGTTCTGTGAGCAGGCAAGTAACTTAATGGTTTTGTGTCTACTAGTTACAGTTTGTTGATTTTTTTTGTAAGCTGTTGTCAATTCTTCCCATTTCTGTAAATAAAGCATCATTACGTTCTCCATCTCCGGCCATCTTGCTTTTACATTTGACCCATCGATTGTTTGTGACACCCACACACCTGTAGAGCAGCTCCAGCGCCACAGTGTCTCCGTAATCATGAGAAATCACATTGACCCGTTGGTTGACGAGGCCCAAGTGGGCCGCCAGGGCTTCCACCAGGTTCGCCTGCTCGAAGATGGAGTACCTGTGGGGTCGCTGAGGTGTTGGGGAGGGAGCGTGATGAGTCGCCTTAAGGCCGGTGTGACACATTTAAACCACGTGAGGGTTTTACTCACTGGCTTGTCACTGAAACCGAACCCCAGGAAGTCCAGCGCAATGACCCGATGGAAGTGCTGCGTGAGAGGCTCCCATATCTGCGAGGAAGCACACAAACACTAGTTTCCCTACAGCTCCATGACAACGTCCTAGAACGAATCCTACCTTGTTCCAGTCGTAGCTGGAGGTCGGAAAACCGTGGAGCAGGATGACGACGTCGGAGCTGCCCAAGGCCCCGAGAGAGTCTGGATGGAAGGAGGACGTGTCGTGAGAATCAGCAGGACAAATGATGATGTGAAGAAGAGCTGCAGCTCGAAGTTAGGAAACCTCTGCAATAGGGTCGATAACTCCAACAGAGGACATTTACTATGGGATGAATACAGTATCTCCAACCTCTGTAGAAGACCCTGCTGCCTCTGAAGTGAAACACCTGTCCGGCGTCGTACCACTTCTGCAGGGCCCCGGAGAGCTGCGGGGGCGGGATGTGCAGGTAGACGGCCACCAGCGGCACGCAGATCAGACCCACGTGGACCCACCACTCTCTCATCTTGAGCTCAGCGACGGGCGACGCGCGCTCATGCCTCTGGGAGATGGAGTCTTAAGCAGAAAGACAGCGGGCGGAGGGGGCAGAGGCGCAGGTGAGTGGTCGCGGGTGCGGAAGATCGCCGCGAGGCGCGTACGAAGCCGCCGCCGCCGCCTCCACGTTCACAATAACACCTCAACATTGGACAGTTCGACAGTATTGTGCTTTAGAGGCATTTTTGCGTTGTTATCGCTGGACATGAACCACAGCAGAACAAGAACTAAGCTAAACGTGAATCCAGCGACAAGTCCAGGACGCACGACTCAGACGCTAAAATCTACAGGTTCTGCTTCATTTGCGACACTTATGTTAACTTCATAGTCAAACCGCCAGACTAGTACTTACACAAACGTGTCCTCCAGTCATTAGCACAGCGTCGCTCGCTGCTGTCGTCGTCGTAGGGCTGAGGACAAACGTCCCACTCCGCTCGCCTTTCTGTCTCTGTACGTCATCTACGGGCGTTTGTATTCACGAGTCTGGAGACGCAAGCGTAAAACACGCCAACCTCCCCAACAGATCTAGGAGGGGTCGACGTCTTCCGCTCACCAGGAGACTACAAACGAGTGAATCATCACGCTAATAAACGATCTTTTCTAATCTTCAGATTAAATCTGTGACAGAGACTGGGGGGTTTACTGCCCCCTGCTAGTCTGGGTGAGCAGTGACGACTTGTCTAAAGATGATGGAAGTACAAAGTGGTAGTAAAAATTTCTTAAAATGCAAGTATAAATATGCACAACTGCATTATAATACATAATATTACTATCCTTCCCTCTGTACTAACAGAAAACTCTTGTGTAGAGGCAGATCATTGTTGAACAAAACCACATCAAATCATCGCCTTACCTACAACATCCACATGCTCTTTAAATGCTGAAAGACCAATGAGGAACGTGGCCCTGCTGTTAGGCTAAATACATTTTTTATTTTTAAAAACCATACACATTACTCGACAAGTTTTAAATGTAAATCCAATCACGATATCCATTTAAAATGCTCAAGATAAACAGACATGAAGTATTTATTTCCAAATGTTAAAAGATAAAAAAATAATAATCCATAAAACAGATGGAAAAACATTCATTCCCATAACATGAAGAAGCTACAGAACAAACTCCTCACATAGATTCTGCTTCATTTCAATGTTTCACTTCTAGCTGCTGTTTTGTCATCTATAAAACAAGGACAAAAAAAAACAACAAAAAAAAGCTATTTCCTTTGTGAGCATTGTGATAATATTAATATTCCCGCCTCCTTCTCCCCTCCGCGGCCAGAAGGCTGCAGGAAAAATCTGCAGCCTGCTGCCCGAGTCGTCTCGCTCTACGGACGTTTACTCAAGTGTAGTGATGGACAAACTAAAAGAGGCCTGTTCTCTCACACCATTTGCACCCTGAGATGAATATTCCAGAACAACACACGTTTTAGTGGCCAAAACCCTCCCCGTAGAATGAAACTGGTGTCAAATCATCCAAAATTGGTTTAGTTCGATGAAAGGTATCATCGGTATCGTCAGAAAAATACAAAGGTAAATATTTTCATTAGTAGGATTTGTATCAAAATGCTTTTCCTCAAGGAACGCTATGAAATAAAGTACCCTGTGCAGATAGATACCAGTGTATTCCTAGGCTTTATTCTTGAAAAATGCACATGTCAAATACTTTAGTGTTTCCAGTACATCAGGTGTCAAAAATATTTTACAAACAACTCAAATGCAGCAACATTTATTCATGAAGAAAAGACTTTTATGAACAGGGTTCAATAAAAAAAAAAAGCAAATTAAATAAAACCTTCCCTCCACAGTTGCTGATTTCTAAAATGTCAAACCACAACTGGGAGAAATTAATTTTGATTTAGAGATTAAATGAGATATGAAAATAATTCACTTGATCTTCGACTAAGACGATGTTTTACTACCTAAATACACAAAGTCTGAAGTGTCGCTCTTTATAGATTTATTTTAAATAAATACTTTTTCGTTGCCTGAGTAAACAAATGTCAACATTGTACATTGGCAAGGGGCTAACATTTTGCTGAAAACAAAGAAATATAATGCACTAATTAGTAACAAACAAAAAAAAAAAGAGACAAGGTCCATATTTATCAAGCATCCAGTGGGAGGAAACCAGTCCTGACTGGCCAACAAGCATGAGGATGACCTGCGTTAACTTTGAGCCAAGGGAGTAGCAGGAGAGTCCTGAAGGTGGTCAACGATGGGATAAAGCATCGTCTAAATCATTAGTGTAGCCAAGGCACGTTCACATTTAGACTTAAACGTCTTACTGAAAAATAAATAGGTGCACTGGTCGAGCAGGTCGCAATACAGTGCTGGTCAAAAGGAAATAAGTTGATCTGCGAGTGAATATAGTGCTTTTAGTGAGTTTTGGCAAAAAGAGCCAAATTGTGCATAAACTAGCTTATAAGAGATCAACAAGTGAATCAGTTTGATAATTCCTGCATTAAATAATCTACATCGTTTAAGTAACAAATAACAGCTGCTAGAAGACACTTTGACTGAAAGAATCCAAGTGTTTTCTAACCACGGAAATGTAGGAGACATCCTGAAAGTGACGGTCACGTCCCACTCTGAGGTAAGACTTTGTTTCCGAGTCCAGCTTTTCAGCGTGATTTCTAGATGCTGTTCTGAGATGCTTGCTAAATACGGGCCCAGGTGTTTTCTAAAAAAAATCCCTTTATTAAGCGAACCTTTCAACATGTGGAAATCCTTGGATACAACATAATGAATACAAAGAAAGTCCAGAAACTCCAGAAGGTTTGTGCACATGAAACTATCGAAGAAATGGAAGAAGTAAATATTTATAGCGATGTTAGTGGACAGAGGCCCTGTTTGTCTTTCCTGTCTTGTCGCCTGTGAAAGGCCTGATGGACCTCTTTCTATACAAGCCTTAATGTTTAACCATTTGGCTAGAAGGTTCTATATTTATCTACAAATATATAACAAATAAAACTTGCAGGCAAAAATAGTTAAGTTTCAATAGAAACACCCCTTTTCCTGAAAATACAGCAGTATCTGAAATAATCCTCATTCATTTTTATTCTGTCCCAGTTCTCTGCATCATAGATCAGGAAGCTCTTCGCCTACAAACAGAAAAAAAGTATCTACAAACTTTGTAAACAGACCTGCTTTTTCCAAAAAACATAAATAACTCAAAATATTAACAGCCAATGGAGCAGAAATAAGTTTTGAATGAGCAAGGGCCAAAGAGATAAATATACAACACCATTCAGATAAAAAGAGAAGCTAAAGGTTCTTTGTAATTCATACGGTCGATCTTCAAGCCAGGAGGAGACCCCCCTTCCCCTTCTTACTTCAAATAATAGAATAAAAACAGGTCACTTTCAATCAGTTTTTAATCACCCCTTGTTTATCGAGAAAAACGCAAAGTTGTCAAGAAGGGAGGGGTGGAGACGGAGTCCTGTTGCAGCGGGGTATTAATAAGAACCAAAAAAATGAAAGAAGACCAAAGCGTCCACACCAAGCCGTACATTCATCTGAATGTTTGCTGTTCTGTTAATCCAGCCCAAGCCAAGCTCACAAGACTCCGCTTTCCTCGCCTTTCGTCTCCTTTCCAAGGGTTCCTTCATGTCGTCTGAGCTGAGCTCGTAGAAGTGGTGGTGATGATGCGTGGAGCCGCGGGTCGGATCAAAGGGAGGTCTCCAGGCTGTGCAGGGGGCTCTCCGGGGCCGAGGGGGGTCCTGATTTGGGGCCCTCTGGGAGGAGGTGGTTGCCGCTCTCCACGGCATTATTGTTCTGGTTAGGGGAGGGGGAAACCGGCGTGCTGGGGGCGACGGTAGTGGTGAGCGAGGGAGAGGGTGGCGTGGGAGTGACATTGCGAGGGCTGGCGGAGTTGCGCTTGGTAGGAGCGTCGTCCTCTGCGTCAGTGTCGTCTATGAGGGGGATATGGGGCTCAGAGTCCTCTATCCGGAACTCGGGGTGGGTCATGAAGTTGTGGATCGATGTTCGTGACTCTGGCTTCTCCAGCCCCTCATAGAGGGAGATGGAGCTGCGGAATGCATTCACCACTCGGATCTAAAGGGGATGGAGAACGGGAAGGCGCACGTTTAGTCGCATTCACGAAATGACGCACGTGGTTCGTATTCACACCTGCATAATCTGATGGTGGAGGTTTCATTGGGTCAATAATAGATGAGTTTGGTGGGCAACACAATGATCGTTGACGGAAACTCTTAGACACACGAAGTTATTTAGTAAAGTTACAACTTGGAAAAATCAGTTAATTGTAAGTTGGTCTTTTTCATATTCTCATGTCAGCCTCAAAACCACCTTAACGTGAGCCGGCATAGTTAAAGTCACTTCAGTGTGTGTCCAGGTCACTGGAAAAATTCTATTTTCACTGACTTAAAGCCTCTCGTCTTCATTAAACTAATGTCAACTTACTTACTGTAGGTAGAAGGCATGGCATAGATTTACAATAGGGGTGTCCAGCTGATCCACAAGGGTCCAGCCCTGCTTATTTTCTTTGCCTTTACCTACATCAGGTGCATTCAGTCAGTAAAAGGTTGGAAAACAAGCAGGCCAGTGGCCTTTGAGGACCAGAACTGGACACCCTGGCTTAAAGTGTTAAAAAATAAAATAAAAAATACTAATACTAGTTGGTGAGAAAGTACAAACCAGTGTCAAACCCAATGGATTGTGTGATTTTGGTTTTGTAAGTACAGTAGTAGCATTTCACACAACACTTGGTAGAGGCCTGTGTCCAATTAATCAAAATGCTAAACGGAACCAGGGGACAAGAAAAATATTGTGCTTTAGACAAGATTAGACCCAAAAAAGGAGACACAATCTGGACAGGAATTTACTGTTGGACATGCTTTGAAAGACAGAGAGAGGGAGGAAGAGAAACAGAGAAAGAAAAGGGGTGGTCAGTTATAAGCTTATGTTTGTGGAGTAAAAACAAAGAAGCTGCAGCAGCCAAGCATGTCTACAAGCTGGTATACATGTCAAAGAACGGCACAAAGAGAAAAAACTCACAAACGAGACCAGAGACTTTGAACCCATGCAGAGCGTGGCGCTACCTTGTGTTCAATGGTAGTAAACCTTTGAGTATAGCCCATGACACATTTCACAGAATCTAAAGGAGAATATGTGGGGAGTCAGTGGTTTTCATTGTTTCGGGTTATTTTGGCAACACGTTGCCGGGTGGACACGTTCTGTCGACAAACAACAAGGATTCACACAGAGAAAGACTTGGTCCCGGTCTCGGCTGGAGCACCTAAAAGAAAAAGCTTAGAGTTTAATATGGAAGCACCCACTACCTCAAAGTAGGAGGACGCGTGCTGTGCTTTACCATGGCAACACGTCTTTTTTTTTTTAAGCGCATGGGAAGTTAGTCTCCCTGGGAAAATCCCTCATGTTTACATTCAGAAGCACAGTCATTTATTCCATTAAGCTCTTTCTGTTTCATCTGTTAGACATTCAAAATGGCCTCAAAGCAGCTGAGGGGAAAAAAGGTCATTGTCAGCAACCACACAGTCGTTGTGAGGGCAAGTTCATGAGGGCACACACTGGAAACGCTACTGCAAAGTGATCTGCGTCGGCTCTGGACACACTGGGGTGGTGTTAAGGTTGTCAAATCCTCCAAACTCATGCAAAGTTTGTATCCAAACGCTCCAAAAGCTTTAGTGCAAACAGACACACTCTGGGAGCATCTCCACAGAACGCACAGCCCCATAAAGAGCCACAGCTGTGGAAAGAAAACGTCATTGTATCACCACTGACTGACAAGACGTCCACCGACTCACACAGGGCTGCGTCGTGGTTTCTCCCTTACTTTGTTTGTTTTAGACTGTGCTCATGGGCATATACTCAAAACATTTACCCGGCTAGAGAGCTGCAACACAGACCCATGGGTGCTACAGGAGGCACAGAGCACACGGAGGCAGCTGCAGACAAACGTGGTGACTGTCAATCCAGAACACAGCTCGTCAAAATATTAAATATACATTATCGCCCCCCCCCCAACCGAGGACACAAGTGAAATATTTTCCATCTCTGAGACCCAAGCAGAAGCAGAACAGAAAACATGATGACACAGGGAAAAACACCTTGACGCTAGAAGCCACTTGGTTACAAGGTACATGTACAGTAGATACAGCAGTGTTATCGCAGCAGTGTGAAATGCAGTATTTTAGTGTGTTTTTCTTATAAAACACAGGGAACATTAGGAGGAGCATGAGAGTAAACGTGTCAACGTTAGGTGAGAGGAAGAGTGGAAGAGGAAGATGTTAGAAGAACAGAAGAAATAATAAAAAAAAAAGTCTCATGCACTAGAGGAGAACACGCACTCACACCCCACAGTGGCAGAAGCGGTGTTGGCGGCAGTGGCAGTAGTGGTAGTAGTAGAAAAGGCTACATGTGTAGGGCTAGAAACATTGGTTACATCGTGCTGTTGTTGGCTGGAGTTGGAGGCCTGCCGCCTTAGAGCCCCCTGAAAGGAAGTTCCACTCTGGAACGCACTCACTACATCCATCTGCAAAGAATCAGACAGCGTGACAGGAGAAAAGCCCAGAGGAAATAAAACAACACAGCCAGAGGAGAGAGAAAAGAGAGAAAAAATAAAGAAAAGGCACCAGTAACCAGAGAAAAAAATGTCACTTGGAAATTGGATTAAGGCATTATAGTTGAAGAAAGAGGAAAAGGGGGGTGGTCAGGTTTAAAGGCACTGATTGGAAGGAGCACTGACTCCAAAATCGGACCCCACTTTCACTCTTCTCTGCAAAATCTTTCCGTCCTTCCAGCTATAGCCATGCCAATACTCTTCCGACATTCAGCTGTTCTATTGTGCTTTTCCATCCAGTCCAAATTGCTTATCAGTACCTTCAAACTAGTGTTTTTAGCACACAGAGTCAGACTGGCTCAGAGATAGGCATAGGAAACCGCTTTAGCTCAGAAGCAGAACAGAAAAATTAGAGGGAGGGCGTTTGTTTTCAGGGCACAAGCCATTCTTTAAGAATGCCAAGAGAGAAAGACAACAAAACAGATTCTTAAGCTGCAATAGAGAGTTAAAGGGTTTATGGCTTTGGATTCCCTTGGTGTTGGTGTGCGGTGTTGGTGTGCGGTGTTGGGCGGGACACGACCGGGCCGTTGACGGTTACCTGAGTCTGGATGCGGTTAAGGCCCCGGAACCAGAGGATCTGGCCTCGACGAAGCTCCCGTTCGGCGTGGTCAATCTCATCCATGTCCTCTAGCTCCTCCAGCTCCTCGTCTGGGATCTCCTCCTTCTGGGTGCCATGACCCGCCGTCTTTAGGAACTTTAATCGGCTGGTGGGTATCGAGGAGATAACCTGGATGACATCGAGGAAGTGTGTTAACATTAAGTGATGTTAAAGATGATAGTGTATGTAGCCGCTCAGTGCAGTGCTGTTTATCTGCATCTTGACAACTAGAACTGTAGATGCCATTCTTTCTAAATTGACAAGTGTGGATAATGACATAGTAGGTGTGCTGCTGTGTACAATGAGAGTGGGCAGTGGGAACAAACAACACTGTACAGTCATTGTGAATCTCTGGTATGGTCAGAGAGTTGATAAGTATCTCTTCCACCAAGCTGTTAGTTTCGATTACAAAACAGGAGAATAAGAGTCTGTTCTAATAAAGTAAATAAATCAGTATTAAAAAGCACAGACGATACAAATGGTTCCCAGAAAAAGGCTAAATGGTTCGCTCTTTACAGTGGCAGAACGATTCTCCCCACTAACCCTGTTCCAACACAAGGAGGCAGTGTCCACCCACTGCACATATAGCTCAGCTTCACTGTCTCATCATACCTGTCCCCACAGTAGAGAGCTAAAGCCTAAGAAAGTGCACCACAGCCACTGGTCAATGCTCAGAGCCACGCAACTGAAAGGTTTGCCTCCAAACTGCACAATGACGATCTACAAAACAGAGAGAGAGAGATGCAATCAATGACAGGTCTAGATTTAATATTTACAGGATAAATACTGGGACAAGCAGTGAAGTAGTATACTGTACCTGGATGACGAAGGTTCCAAAGACAATACTACAGAAGATAGGGTTGTTGAAGATGCCATCGAAGACGTTCCTTTCGCCGTGGATCTTTCGGGCGTTGATCTCGTTGAAAAGCTGCATCATGACAAAGGTGTTGAACACAATGGTGTAGTGTTCTGAGGGTGGAGCGTGGAGGGGCGCGTTCCTGCCGCTGTCAATGTCAAACATTTTCTCCCCTAGACAGACAGTCAGATTGTTAACAAACGTTCTCTTCATGGAAGTCAATACGTGAGCGGCCGTGCCTGTCGCAGCGACTTACCAGCAAAGAGCAGAGTGAAGATAATGACTAGCTGGTACACGCCGTGACCCAGGATGTTCTTCATCATTGTGCGTGAGATGAGGGGCTTGTTGCGGCCGTAAGGCTTCCTTAGCAGCAGGGATTCTGTGGGGGGCTCCGTGGCCAGGGCTAATGAGGCGAACGTGTCCATGATCAGGTTGACCCATAACATCTGCACGGCTTTCAGTGGGGAGTCCTGATGGTGTGAAATTAGATTGCATTTAAAAATACATCAAACGTGATGGAATTCATTAGCTGTGACCGTACGAGCGCTGAACCTTGATTTGAGACTTAAGACTGTTACTGCTCCTCAGAGTCAAGTTCTCAAATGTGTCAAAACATGAAGGACAAAATTTCCCTCCAGAGATTCTACTGCTGCTCATCCACAAAGATACGCATTGTTTTTGTTAACCAGTGTAAAAGACTGTTGTTACCAACCTGTGTGATACAGGCTCCAGTGAATGCTACAATGACAGCCACCACATTGACAGTAAGCTGGAACTGGAGGAACTTGGAGATGCTGTCGTAGACATTGCGTCCCCACATGACAGCTTTGACGATGCTGGAGAAGTTGTCGTCAGTCAGAATGATGTCAGATGCCTCTTTGGCCACATCGGTGCCGGCAATACCCTGTGCATCAAAAATCACAATCAAGAATCTGTTTTGTAGGGATGTAAGTCTAAACAAACCCTTTCTTAATTAGGAAACTCACCATTGCGAAGCCAACATCCGCTTTCTTCAAAGCAGGACCGTCATTTGTACCATCTCCTGTCACTGCTACTACCTGCCTCTGTTCTGCCACTGTGCTGTCGATAATGCCTAAGGAAAGTAAAGCGTAAATATTTAACAATACACCTTTAGCAACTACAACAGCAAACAATCTGCCTGTAACAGAACAATTACCTTTCACTAAGGTGTGCTTGTCTGTGGGGGAAGAGCGAGCCAGAACTCGTAGTTTGGGCCAGATCTTGTCAATGCGCTCTTGTTCAATCTAGACACATGAGACAAAATCTAATAGAATCCCACCAACACACCCGCAACAGTGACTTCCGAGACTTTTTCTGTGGCCCACCTCTCCTTTCTCATTGCGTATCCGTCGGTTGAACTCTTTGCCTTCCACGCAGAGGAAGTCGTCCCCGGGCTGAAGGATGCCACACTTGGTGGCGATGGCTCGAGCTGTGTTAATGTTGTCCCCAGTCACCATACGCACGGTGATGCCCGCACGTTGGCATTTCCTGATAGCATCTGGGACCTGAATGAAAGCGGAAACACCAAAGGGAGAAGGAAATGAGCGTTGTTTTTAATTAAAGCCCAAATATGCAAAAGATCAAAATATTCCCTGTGTTGAAGCAGTGAATTGCAACCAGCCACACAACTACACAAACACATTTTTGTTCATCAATTCAATTTCTCACCACTTGTTTCAATAAAATATCTATTATTAGGCCTTGTCCTGTTGACACACTACATTTGTCATGTGTCAAACCACTAACCTCGGGTCTGACGGGGTCTTCGATGCCCACCACACAGATGCATGTCAGTCCAGTGAGGATATCATTTTCGTTGTCCCAGTCGGGCTCTCCGTCGGTGGCAGGAAAATCTCTATAGCCGAGGCAGATGGTCCGTAGACCCTCTGAGGCCATGGGCTCGATCACTTTCTTTACCATGTCATCTCTGTCACGTGGGCGGAACACCTTGGGCTCACCATTGGCTGTCAGGATTTTATAGCACCTGAGGACGAAGGCGACATATACATAGGTTAGCATTAATATGACACCAAAAAGAAAGTGTAGGAGGGCGAAATCTCCAGAGGGGTAACGACATTATAGGAGATGAAACAGGGAAAATGTAGATGGACAAGCTGTAGAGATGACAAGGGCTGATGGACAAGAACAGAGAAGAACAGAAGACAAAGCATGTGAATGGAGATCCTAGTAGTGAGAAGTCACGCTAAGCCATCTGTGGGTTAAAAAGAAGCCTGCTTGGCTAAGAGGCTTATAGAGTTGTTACCAGCTCATTTTCTCAGTGCCTGTTTTTAAGTCGCAAAGTAAGGGGCTTGGGTGGGATGCACTTGAACTTCTTAGCTGCTTAAGCCATTACACATATCGTTAACTCCAAAGTTTGGCCAGCTGGAACAAGTAAACACCTACGACATAATCCAAGAGTGAGGAGAACCATTACGTTTGTGTCTTCAGCAGGTAAATCCAAAATACATCTTCACAAAAAAGATCTATCGGAAGAAAAGTCAAAGACGAAAACAGTTCTCTTACTTTTTTAAAAGAATTTCAGAGGCCCCTTTGCTGAACATGCGGTAGCTGCCATCAGCCATCTTCAAAACGGTGCTCATGGATTTTCGGACCGAGTTGAAGGTGTAGACTTTGTATAGTTTCTCTTCTGGGATCTCGTTGCGGATAGCCTGGTAGTCACGCTTTAGGTCATGAGCGAAGCCAAGCAAGGCACATTCGGTCTTGTTACCAATTTGCCGTGGCAGGCCACCTTCCTTCTCCGGAGGCTGAGGAATAATTCAGAAAACGGTTCAAGTGTCTAAAGCCAAAACTGTGATATTTACCGTGATACCACACACACTGGACTGCACTGCATTTCCCACACTTACCATGATCTTAGTGGTGTAGGCGCAGTTGACTGCAATGCCCAGAATCAGAATGTCTAACGTGGAGGCGGGGATGTTTTCTAGTTCGGGGACTTTCTTGTGATGCTTTTCTGCAACGTAGGCTTGGACCACGGTCATGCGGTTCATTGTGAGGGTACCGGTCTTGTCTGAGCAGATGGCAGTGGCGTTGCCCATGGTCTCACAGGCGTCCAAGTGACGCACCAGGTTGTTATCTTTCATCATTTTCTATAGAAACGTTTTAAAATTTATTCATCGATTCAAAAGAATGAATTATATAAAAATGTACTTTAGCATTAACCTTGTTATCAATACAATACATGCACTCTTAAAAACTGGGCTCAAGCTTATTACTAATGTTCAAGAAGTAGTTTTAAGGCCATGCAGTAAACTTCTTGAACGTAAGCTGCTTTTTTACACCAATTTGAAATTAACAAATTCTTGAAAGGATAAAAAAGCTGATTGGCTGACAACATAAGTGAAGGGAATTGTTGATACTCTCTTTGCCTTAGCAGCTAGCTGGAGCGTAAGCTGGCCACTTCTGGGGTCAGCTCACTTGGCTAGGACAGTTTACCTTAACAGAGTACGCCAGGGAGATTGTAACAGCAAGAGGCAGGCCTTCGGGGACAGCCACCACCAGGACAGTGACGCCGATGATGAAAAACTTCACAAAGAACTGAATGTAAACTGGTGTGCATTCTCTCGTCCAGGGCACGTTCTGTATCCAGAAAGTGTCTACTACAAACAGCACCACCAGGATAATAACAGTGATGGCTGACATAACCAGACCTGGAGAAACAACAGACAAGAGAGAGTCAGCCAGTCCATCATGCATCATGTACAAAGGCGTTAGTCGTAATTCCAGTTATTCTAAACAGCAAGCCTTCCCAAGTGGAACCTCCTGCAATGTTCAGGTGCTTCTGTTCAACTCACCTGCTTTGCCGATTTGTACAGCTAGTTTGGTCAGTTTGCCCTGGAGAACAGACTTCTCTTTCTTTGGCAGGTTGGCTTTCTTCTTCTCCTCGGCATCAGCTCCCTCATCGCTGTTCAGAGGCTGCATTTCCATCGCAGCACCATCCTGAGCTTTAGCTGCAACAAAGACAATGCAAAAGAAGCTGTGAAATACAATTTCCGTACAGTGTAGACAGGCTGTTACTTTTACTGATGTCAAGTGATAAACACAAACTTAATATTTGGACAAAATAAAAACATTAGGGAAGAAGTTTTAATATTGAAACGGATTCCAGGATTTATGGAAAGAGCAGTAATCTCAAATGAAAAGGATTTCTGAACAAACCGGTCCAGCAGTTTTAATAAATCTGCATAGCACATACAGAAGTGTTATTCTTCAGTCAGGCTCATGATGAAGCCCACTGACATTTGCTTATGTTTGCAAGACCTGAAAAGCTCACTATTATCAGCAAAGGGAATGAATGAACTGTGAAGCACATACAATGTTTAGTCAGGGGTGATTTAGGGGTGACATAGTACGCAATATCTCATACATATATACTACATATCGCCTCTTTTTGCATCCTGTGTCTGATAATCAGCAACACCTTAAACGGTTTGGTTACTGGTGTTGCTGATAATTATGGCTGCATCTAAAGCGTAAAACAATCTCGTGTTGGACTCCATGACAACTGACTAAATGAAAAATGACCTTGATGGAACACATGACATCACTCAAACTTTTAATATGCTTTTTGCTTCCCTTTCATCCTTGGAACTATAATTATGTTTGCAGTGATCTGACTGCACGGTAATTAGCTGGAAGATTTGGAGGAGTAATTATCATCCTCCCACCTAGAGATTTAAGGAACAGGTTAACTCGCTAGTAGCTCTGGGATCTGTCTGAGGAATTGCCTCCTCCGTTCGACAGCAAATGTTGCCCAGTTAAATTCTCACAATTCCATTTCACCACTTCCTCAATATTTATATCTATAGGACCTACAACTGACCAGGTGTAACCTTGGAGACTAACCCTAACCCCCCCAATGGTAAAGGGGCAAGAAGAGGCAGCTGGCAGGTCAGCGGGGGCTAGACTTTATCGTGTCACTCGCTGCGATAAAATCATTACCTCTGCTGGGCACTGGCACCACGGTTACTACTACAGGACAACTGACATGTCTTTCCCAGCTTCGAGCGACCATATTCTTATATTACTACCAAGCATTATGAAGGTGAGCTTCTCATGTCTACTTTGTCAACGCTAACACGTACTGACTGTAATGTGAACTGCAGCATGGCATCGTGTTTAAATGTATGTAGCAGTAATAGAAGGGGCATTATCACCGGGCTACTGCAGCTGCTGTGGACTGTGGCCTGCTCTGCACTTACATGGCCTGTGTAATCTCAGTCTAAAGGATTACTGTTGATTCCTGGCAGGCAGAGGGAATCTGTGCACCAGGGACTAGCACCAGGGCTGTGGTCACAGAAGCAAGCACTACTGATCAGCGTCCCGGACGGACTGCAAGTGTGGCTAGCAGGTGAACTTGCCGCTAAACAACCTGATTATCATTGCTGTCTGTTTGAAATTGCACCAGTGCAGATCTTATAGTTTGACTCTGAATAGTTCAGATGTGGATGTCAATAGAAATCAAATTGTGGGGGCCTAAGGAAGAGTTGGAGAGAAACATGGGTGGGAAAGCAGATGTTCTGGCCCCAGAGTTGTTGCATGGCTTTAATCCCCTCATCACTAATCGCTATAACTGGATTCAGTAGCACCTGCTGCTCAAAGCACAATGTGCCAGGGAAGGCCGAGAAAAGAGGGGAGAGAGAGACAGGAGGGCGGGTCAGACAGTATGGATGGGCAAGAACAACACATAAAATATGCAACTCCTCATTACTTGAATAAAACAACTGCAGCCAATTATTAACAGATTGAAGACTTAACCTACATCTAGTGCTGTTAAGTGGGAGGGAGACAACGCTGAAGCCAGGAGTTGAAAGGTAGGTCCTAAGCAGTTTGTGTGAACAAACTTACCTTTCTTACGATTTTCCACAGATCCATCCTGCTTCTTATCTGGAAAAAAATAGCTTGGCGTTAGAAGATACTATACTATAGAAGGTATTTATACCTAGTTTTCCGGATGCACAGTTCTACTGTAGCTGCTGGTTAGAACCTTTCAAACCAGTGATCACATTTTGCATGTTCAGCCTAAAAGCTTTGTGAGATGAAAGAACAGAGAGAAAATCTAAACCTCTGTGCAAAGTGTCCACCTGGGTTATGGATTCATTAATGAGACGCCTACTCACTTTTTTTCTGCTTCTTCTTCTCTTCTTTTTCCTTTTTCTTCTCTTCTTCTTCATCGTCCTCATCCTCTCCTCCTCCAAGTAGAGTGAAGATAATTCCAGTTTGAGAGTTGACACCCACAGCAGTGACCACCATTTTCCCTGAGCCTTCCATTACATGGGTGCCTTTGGACATGAGAAGGAAAATAAAAATATCAGGGCAGAGGAAATGACTGTGTACAGTATCTGAGTGTTTCATTTTCAGACTTTCAGTGTTTTCACTTTGTATCACTGAAAGCTGTTTGAAATATAAAATCCACAAATCAGCTTTTGAGTTTCATTTTCCTTTAGACAAATATTTAGATCTACATGCCTTTGCTTACAGACAATTTGGTTTGGCCAGACTTTCAAGTCACACTGCCAGCTGAGCACAACGAGGAAATAGGAAACAATATAAATAAAAAGTAAAACAGAATGAAGCACAGTCCAATGAAACTACCACTCAAACTTCTAATCAAAACTGTCAGTATAAGAAATTTGAAAACAAAAAGAAAACCCTGAGAGCTCTTAAAAGTTTCTTCATACCTGTGCTAATTAAAGAATGCTTTGCTTTCATTTCGGAAAAGGATGGCTTTACAAACCTGCCTGCGCCAAAGGCCTTCAAAATGCAGAGCAGTACACGGTAGAAACACTCTAGTCTCTCTATTCATTCATTACCCTGTTTAAAGTTACCTCTTCCCTGCAGATGACACCATTTTCCTTTCAGTTCTATTTCAGTTTGTCCCTTAAGTCCACAAACTCACATACAATACTGAATAGAAGGAATACTGATGAACTGTCATTTCGTCATCTTCACTCCCAGTGAATCATTCAGTATAATCAAAAGGTGGTTTTATCTGATCTCAACTGTGATGCAGATCAAATCTCAATCTAGATTGTATTTTAATTACAACTATATTTCTATCAGTTTTGTATTTGAATATGATGTAACCGTATTAAATAGGATAAACACTTTGAAGATCATGTGTATAGTATAATTCAAATGAAGTCTGAATGACTTGTGTACAGGTTTAAGCTTCACAAACCAAGCTATGTCTTTAATCAATCCATCTTTAATTACTACAGCCTTAACTGGCTTCTGATAACATTCGGGAGAAACGATAAAATAAAAACACAAACCGAACTGCAAGTTTATGCTACCTGATAACAGCATTGGATCCTTTTCTAGTGTTTTCTTGACATGGTCCGACTCCCCTGTAAGCGAGCTCTCATCAATCTTCAGGTCGTTGCCTTGGATGAGGACTCCGTCGGCAGGCAAAAGGTCGCCTGAAAAACCAGACGAAAGGCGTGTTTTTGTATCTATATTAGCATTTAAAGACACCAAGCCCGTAGACGGCATTTTATCTTACCATATTTTACTTGTGCAACATCGCCCACGACAATATCAGCCACAGGAATTTGGATAACTTGTCCTCCACGAACAACAGTAAATTTCTGTTCCTGCTCGATGCGGCTCTGGAGGCCCCTAAACTGCTTCTCTTTACTCCAGTCATTAAATGCTGTCACCAGCACCACACAGATAACTGACAGAAGAATGGCAGCACCCTCGATCCAGCCTGCCTCCGCCTCATTTTCATCCTCCACACCGCCAGCAGCCTTGCCACAATCTGCAGACAGGGACAGGGGCAAACATTAAAACAAATACACCCTTATACTGTTGCAGCTTATCACATGTTCCTATAGGGCAAAATGAAAATGAAACAGTCCCCATCAGCACATTTGGTGGATACATATAGATAATAGATTACTATAAACAGCTAAATAAAATACCGTTATATCAATATTTCATTAAGGTCAGAGCAGATCAACAAGATCTATTACGAATATTATAACAAAGTTCTTGCTTACGGTCTCTTTCGGCATTTGGAGGTCTATAAAAAGAAAGGGCTAGTGAAACTACGGCTGCCACTTCCAGGATAATCAGTGTGACATCCTGTAGTGCCTCCCACACTAACTGTAAGAAGGTTTTGGGCTTTTTGGGTGGTATAAAATTTTGCCCAAACACCGTTTTCCTCTTCTCGATGTCTGCAGGCTGGCCACTTAGTCCTGGGTAAGAAAACAGAACAGAGGAGAATGAAGCACTTTATGACATATTTAAGAATATACAAAGAAATTAAGGTGAGCTTCTCACACAGACACACAATCTCCACTAGAAATCTGCATTTAAACAGGATATTGTAGAAGCAACAATTGTGGCCAACAATGAGACATTCTGTGGGCATGTCAGAGAGAACATGGATCTAATCTAATCCCATTTAAACTGCTTTTAAATCAAATACAATGACCAACTCAGAAGAGAGGTTGAATCAGCTTTAAACTCATGGGTGCCTGGTGCATACTAGTGTCCTGCTAATTCTTTGGTAAATGACATGACCCAGTCATGCTGCAGCCATCCATACAGATGTCTCTACATTCAAGGCACAGTCACATATTCAGAAGGGCCCTCACACATTTGAGGATGCATGACAGTTTTTCTAACTCTGTTTATGTTGACTGTGTGTGGGTGGCTGTGCAGAATGGATGGATGTGTGTGTGGTAGAGAGGAGGTGGAGCAAATCCTGAGGCCAGGGAAGTGTGTAAAACTGCAACTGACAGCAGATGGGGTAGGTGGGGGTCAGGGGTAAAGGTAAAAGGGACTGGAACCACTGAGTGAACAGCAAGCCACACTGGGAAGAACATCTTAATATGAAATAGGAACAGTAAGGTCAATGTATGGACAACAGAAAGACACACATGGAGTAAAGCACAGTGTCGTTGTAGCATAATTAACCAGAGTTGAATACATATAAAATGAAAAGGATTGTGCTACAAACCCATCAGCTGGTTGAGATTGAGTCCATTCAACAAACATTCTTCACTTAAAACAAAAAAGTCTAGTCTAAGAGCTCTGACTAGGATTTTATGCCTTCACTTTATAGCGTGAATATGTAAAGCAATGCAAAGAAATTTTTTAAATACCATGAACAGCAACTGCAAAATAAATATTAAAAAGTCAGTGTACAAGTAGTGGGACTGCATAGTTATGCAATCCAGCTTAAAGCTGTGAAATTATTCTCCAAAATCAACAATTCAGTACATCAGTTTTTGTTTTGCGTTTAAGAGGCAGTAGAGTACAGTACGACTATGCCTTATTCCTGAATACTGTAAAGGGCTTGCAACATATAGAGATCAGGTAAACAGACTTGTATGTGTCATATGTTGTTTAATTACTGTAAGTCATAGGAATCATTCTCAGTTTTTCCTTTGGTAGGTGGCAAATCTTGGTCTATTCATTTTAAAACATATAACGCATTCTTTACAAAAAGGAGAGAGAGGCGAGATGACTCACCAGCAGCATCACGTTAAAAGGCCATGGGGTTTACTTTGCATAGTTGCCTGTTGCTGCTCGCTGGCTGTCTCCCACCATCTGCTTTGATTCCTCAGTGCCGCTAATGAAAACGTGCTGACAGCTAATACTCCATTCAATTTTACACCACATTTTCCCTTAGCATTAGAGCAATAAATACAAGTGACAGGGACCGATCAACATGTCACCCCTCCATTATGTGCAAACAGAAAATAGGTTGGCCTTGGCCCCTCTGATCATTTTGTCACACAGAATGTGTCTCAAGTCAAGCAGCTAATCATTAACAATTTAATTTGGCTGCCTGTCCCCAGCTGACCCCTCTGAGTACTGTCATTTTAGCCACTACAGAGGGGTCGAGATAAGCCAACACTCTGAGCCAGTCACAATTAAATAAAATAAGGCTGTCCACGCATAGCTAAGTGGCAGCATACTGTCCAGTACAAGACACTTACCAGACAAAGAGAGCAATTATGCACATTGTAATGCACAGAATACACTTGTTCTCATTCAGAGAACCTTAATTTGAGTCATTACGCCTCAGACTGCAGGTGCATCGAGGTATAAAAAATTGAGTGGCGTCAAATGTAATCCAGATAGAGCTTTTACACTGGGTTTCAGTTCTCATGGAAAACCTTTTAACCACACTGCAGTAGTTGCTATACAGATGAAAAAAAGAAGCTTGGGATCAATTTCAAATTTCTTCACATTTTATCTGTATTTTTCAGTACGTGTCCTCTTTGACCTTAACCAAAATTTAAAATAAAGCTACATAAAGTGCATAAAGTGTTTACATTGCTGAGAGGTTAATCTCAAATCAGAGTACGTTAATATGATATTACGCTCAGCTCAGTCGAACAAAAATAATTGGATGAAAGGATTTCAATCACCTCTGCTCATGTTGAAGTACTGTGATGTAAATACCAGAAGGTCCCCACTGAGAACCTATAGTGAATAGTTGTTTCATCAAGTAGAAACAAATATAAATACTAAAAGCAAATAAATGAAAATGCTTAAAAAGCGTCTTTCCTACCAAACAGATAACCTTTCTCCTTTTTTGGCAATTACTTAATTACTCATAATTATTGCAGTTATTTTTTAAACATCCATTAGCAATAGTTTAGCAATTACTCATTAAAGGTTGTCTCCCATTTCTAAGTAACTGGGGCATTTTGGATGTTGCTGCACATAAGCAGATTCTGTGGTAATGAGCAGGGCTTTACTTAACGAGTGCAACAACAGTGTGGCCCCCTCGTTACAGCATGACCATTCTGCCACCAAAGCAGTAAATGGGTATTTTCATGCAATCTTTTCAGATGTGACCCTAACCAGCACTAACAACACTTGTGCATCCTTAAGAGTTAAATACAACACAACACAAGCAACTAACTGTGCTGACCAATCAGGTTCACAAGCCAGAGATTACATGTAGATTAGCATACCACCCCAGTTCCTGCTGGATATCACATCCAGCAGAAGAAGGCTCTGATCATATGCTACATCTACTCACTGCCCAAAGCCAATCTAACCACAACAGGAGGACAAGCTTCACCAGCTCCCTGAATTACAAGAAACCTATCATTTCACTGTCCAGACCTTCCTGCTGAAAGGAGGGAAGTGGTGTCTGGAATGACAGATACTGAGAGCCTGCTGTCAGCTTTTGTGAATTTTAACCCAGTTGCAGAAGCCTCACAGCCCACAGTCAATAGGATCAATAAGGCTGAATCCCAAATATTTGACTAGGCAACAATAGCCAAAGGGGAATACCTACGGAAGGAAAAACAGGGGAATAGTTTGTAGAAAAGGTGCTGAACAAAAATGTAGAAGAACATAACAGCTGTGGAACAGCACTCCACACAATGCACTGGCTATGATAAATGACAAGCATACCACCAATACCCATGTAAACAATGAAGACACGTTAGACACCAAGCCCAAAATGGAGACAAGACTTGTGTTATCTCCTGTGCAAACTCTAAGTGGTGGTTTTAAGGCGTAAAAAAACGTAATGGAGTTCCCCTAATCAATGCTATGTATGGAACTGACAAACACAGAAACACAGCGCATGCATAGATAGAGAGAGGGGCCGAGCTGAAACTTAGCTGGTGCAGTTATCGCCGCGGTTTTCTACTAAAGCAGGGAAAGCAAATACAAAAAAGTCCTGTACACACAGGAAACCAACTTCTACAAACAAGAGTGAGACGACTGTCACTGCTTCTGGTATTGGTGAGCTCTGTCTCCACAACACAAGAGGATCTTTACCCCTGTGGTTTACATACAGTAGTTAGTTTGAGCATTGAGCTTTCTTTTCTCTCTCTGATTAATGCCCTTCAGCTTTCACCTTTTATTGCATTACTGTGCACTGTGACTGGGTTAATGGTTTACATTTGTCAAATAGACCAAGGCAATACTTCAATGACATGGAAGCGTTCATTTACACAGTTTAAAGAGCACATTATACATTGTGATTCAAATTTATTTGGTAATTAACACTCCCGTATTCTTCTAAGAGAGCTAATTATGCTCACAATCCAGAGAATAGGTGAAATTTTACCCAGGCACACCCTAAAGAATGAGCAGTGGCAGGGCAATATTTTTTACACTAGGCAACAATATGAGACAGTCTAACATTCTAAAACCTAGTTAAAATGGAGTGGTACAGTAATGCACGCCTGGAACAGAAACTTCTTTGAATGAAAAAATAAAAGAGCTTGGAAATGTGGAGGATTAGCAAAGGATTGGCTTAAGGGGTTTGAGAAATGACCAACCCGCTAATTAAAAATCCCTTTTCAATTGTCAAGCTCCTATAATCTTAAATGATGGCTTAATTTCCCAAGCCAATGACGAATGAGCTGATTGAAACTAAGCATCAAAACTCAGTGTCTGTGGACTAAGTGAAACAGAACTGGCTGCTGGAGACCCAAACTGTGGACTTTGTCAAGCTTATCAGCACCACACAGCTGCAAATAGCAGCAGAAGCAAAAGTAACACATTCTGTAAACTGGACAAAAGCTACCACTGCTTGTGTAGCACGAAGCTTTGTTCCGATCACAAGTCTACAAAACCACAAAACAAATTTCTCATTCTGGCATCACCAACAGTTGTTTTAGAAATTACAAATGACTTCCTGTAAAGTGGGCTGATATTCTAAGCGTGGACCAGTAGGAGAGGAGGGGAGGACAAGTACACAACCAATGACATTCAAGATACACATAAGTGTGGTTCTCAGAGGAGCTCTATGCAAATGAAATTGCTGTTGATATCTGTATTGTTCCATTGGTTAGGATGTGCTTTCCTTGCTTTGAGACACTACATACAGAGAGGACTGTTGCTGCTACAGTGAGTATGTGGTGCCGTTTTAATCTGGGATCAAACTGAAAATCCCCTCCCATAAGAGTTCAGTCAAGGTCATCCTGGCGATTAGGCAGACTGTCTATAGAGAGTCGAAATGAGACAGAGAGTGAAAGTAGAAAAAAAGATAAGTACTGTCAACCAACTCTAGCGTGGCTTCACATTTTTCCCGAAGCATTATGTTCACGTTAGAGTCGGGTGGAGAAAAAGCGAGACGAGGAGCTACTTAAGACAAGTTCACTCCGTCTCCAGCATGCTCAAGTCATTACTACCGAGTCTTACAGCCTCCCGTTTTGTCCGCCACATGTGGGATATTGACCTGCCTGAAGCCTGGTGTGGTGCCCAGGCAGACAGCTGGTCTGTCTGAAGCCTACGCACTGTGACTGACACACACACACACACACACACACACACACACACACACACACACACACACACACACACACACACACACACACACACACACACACACACACACACACACACACACACACACACACACACACACACACACACACACACACACACACACACACACACACACACAGAGAGAGAGAGAGAGAGAGAGAGACAGAGAGGTGAAAAGGGAGAAAGGGAGGGTGTCAGGGACATTTCCACAGGCCTTGAAATAGAGCAGGACTGGCCCAGGTCAGAGCCAGCTTGCCCAGCCACCTGTCTAGCGTACAAGTTTTCCTAGGAAGTGATGTCAAGGTATCCTCAAAGTAGATGACACGGCCAATGACAAGCGTCTTAAACTATGCGCACACCACATTATCATTCCAACAGCCCTTGCAAGCAGCAATTCACTACTAAAGCAGTACTGAAAATATACGGTTTTAAATGCAGGTAAACTATTCAGCATTGTGTTGAATGTATGGGAAAATTTACCGTACCATCTATAGATGATGTTTTTAATCGGTTGCAGAGTCCTTGAATATCCCCATAAGATTCCCCAATTTTGCCTATTGCTTCAGCGCCCCTCAGTTCCATAAGAGAGCGCAGTTCTTTGAGCGAGCAGCCAAACTCTCCATCGTGGTTGGCCTCTACTATCGAGTTCTTTACCCCAGTGTACGAGTTGTTTGCCATTGTGTACCCGCTGTACTGCAAAGTGCTGCTGCTTCGGTGTCAAAAGGAGGGGTTGATTAAAAAAAAGAGTGTCGTCCCGGAAAAGCTTAAATCCTTAAGTGTGCAGCAAAAAAAAAAAAAAAAAAAAAAAAAAGGTTCCCATTAACAGCCGACGGATCCGTCACAGGCAGCTGGAGTCGACTGCCAGGTAGCAGGGAAGGGATAATACAAAAGAAGCCATTTCCCTTGGAGAGCTGAGTTCCTAGTCTTTCATGGTGACTGAGGATCACCCGCAGAGCTGGAGATCACCATGCATGCAGCTCTGTAAGGGAAAAGCAAACATACAGAAGTGTTACTGAGACTGAGTGTTATTTCATCTACAGCAGGGTTTATTTACATAAGATTTATTGTTATCACACTTATCACGCTTACAATGACGACCCCCCCCCCCCTTCAGATTCCTGGACAGGCAGAGATTCTGACGATGTTACGACACCTACACTGTCAATAACTAAAATTATAGCTTGGAGACATTCTTTTACTCAGTGAGAAAACAGGTAAGGTTAAACAAGGTTTCACTTCTCAAACAAGCACAGAAATTGATTTATATCCATCACTAAAATATGATTATTACTCTAAAAACATATTGACATTACAATGACATATACAGTACACATTCCTTTTACTCTGTGTAGTTTCCCTGCTTGTGTGATCGGTTGTTGTAGTACTGACTATAGCAGCTGGAGCCTGTGTTCCACTCTTGTTTCTTACTGCTGGATCCAGGGACTTACTCAACCTGTAAGTTCATCTGGTCACAATTAACTTGCTTTGCCTGTTTTCCGCTGCGCTTTTGTGTTTTCATCTAGACAGGCGTAATTTCATTTTCTCTCTGAGAACAACACTTCCAATTCTGCCTGTTAAGTACATGCCCATTAGCTAGTATACGATGAATGAATTGCGTCTTGGAAAAGACTGAAGTGAATTGGTCCTGCACTGTCCTTTAAATGTATATTGAACAGAAGTTCTTTAAACTTAACCTAACATCATAAACCATATATGATGTCACAGTTGCTTTTTTTTTTTTTTTTTTACAGCTACAAAGACAGAGACCTTTGAACATTAACTTTGAACTGATGTGCTTGTAAAGTCCCAATAAAATAGTTTGTCCTCTCCTTTTTGATCAGCATATGTACGCAAAGTGGAGTATTAGCATTCAATAATCACTGCTCCAAACAACTCCCCGGGATTTTCCTGCACAGAATTCATTTAGTAGTAGTAGCAGCAGCAGCTTTGCACAGACACAACGGGCAAGCGAGTTTCTTTTCTCACTATGCTTAGTTACTTCGACTGTTATCGTCCCATTAAAAGGCCATTATCAGTTTGTTATTGGGAGCATAAATATAGGTTAGTAGGGCTCAGTCAAACTTCTCATCAGCTCACCCGACTGTTGACGTGCTGCTCCATCAACACCATCGTGGTTACAGTAATAAATGCAGGGCAGACCAGGTTTAAGCTCCAAGTATCTGGTTAGCTTTAGTAAAATCCCTCATTGTGTCAGCGTTAATCATCCCAACCTCATTCCTACATAGATTACAGGTCCTGTCGTAATTGCAACAGTTGGAGGGATGCTATGCACCTTCTGCCTAGGTCTGCTCCACACTAAAGCATAAATATACAGCTGCAAACAACTAATATAAATCCTTTATTCTCAGCCTGACTATGTCGCTTAATGACCAATCCCAAGGTTTCCAGTCTCTCATTTCAAGATAACAGTAATTTTACATTCTACCTCTGCAAACATCTTAATTAATCCGAATCCATGCTACATTAGCAAACGAGGGGATGCGAACTTGACGTCAGCTTTAATGTGTTGATTTAAATGGTTTAACCATTTTCAAAGTGCCTGGTGGGTAACAGTCTGCGGGAAACAACTGACTGATTCAGGAAAAGCCGTCTGTTAAATTTAATTAAGACTATCTGCAGCATCAGGCAGCTCTGTGTTGCTCTACATGAGAGTCCCTTCTAATAAGAGGCTGTATCCTCTGTGCTTAATACATGATGCTGATTTATTCATGTAAACCAGGTTGACAGGAATCCATGTTCATGTGTCTTAGATTTACACAAATCTCAAATTACATATTCAGAATCACAGCAGGTGTTTTAAGAAGGACTTGATTTGTTGAATTTCTCATAACCGAGTGCTAGGTTTGGATATAAGATGGGCATCACATCTAATCCATCTATAGCTATACCTTCAGGTGGAAAGCCATGGCAGACTATGATCTGCGTGGCAGTGATCCTGGATCTAGCCATTAAATCCATGAAGAAAGGCACCAGTGCAGACGGGTATGATTTTCCTTTGTGAGAAAAAACATTGCAGTTATCTCTCAGCTGAAGAGGTTTTACTCATCCCATTCATCTTGTCTTTTTACCAAACATGACTTCAAATGCAACCCCAAACCAACATCCAAAACTCAAAAATATGTCACAACTTAAACTGGGACGCAGACGGAGAGAAAATATAGCTTTTATTATTGCGCAGTGCACAAATGAATGCTTGCTGCTTATTCCATTGAGATTCTTGGAAACTATTCTGTCACATGTGAGATTCTATTTGGAGCCATCTGCCATGGAAAACGGGACAGAATTTATTATTTATTGCACAGCATAATTGCAAGACCGGGTGTATTACTGAGGTGGGAAAGATTAGAGAATGCCCTGCTTTGACGAAGACGTCCAGCTGTTGAACCGGTGACAGATTTAGTAAAATGTCTTTAAAGGACTGCAATCATTTTTTTTCCTTTTGATTCAAACTAATCGGACTCAAACTGTGATGAATAATGTCATATTAATGAAATTAAAACAACCTGGCAACTTTGTGACACAATTTCACAATATGCTGCTAAACTAAATCATAACTGAATAAAAACGTTGATACTGCTCAATGTTATTTTCATTTCACATAATGACTTTGATGACTTAATTCATCAAAAACACTCATTCAACTAGGGCAGTGCAAGTGTTAATGTTGTTTATAGATTCTGTCAGAACAGTTTGAGTGTCTTGCTCCAAACAATAAACCATTTGACCAAATGCCAACACAGATTATTATTTTGGCCGAACAACGAAAACACATTTGGCTTTGCAAATGTCTCGATCTTAACCTAGGACAGAGCCTACAGTAATGATTGTAATTCCCTGCCTTCATGTCCACCTCTGTGAGCCTTCTCCCACATTTACACCCCTTAACCCCACAAGCAGCTCCAACGCCAAGATAAAGGAAGTGCCAACATTTGCTGTGCTACGACAGTTTCGGGTTGCAGAGCAGGTCACATGTCACAACAGTGGAAAATCATTGTGATTGGATCTCTAAGCCAACAGCTGGCATGGTATGGCTGAATGGCAGAGGCTAAGGTTAACCCTTTTCCAACAACAGTGGCAGAACCGTTACTCAGCATCAACGTGTACTGGTTTCACTCAGGACCCTTGGCTTCAGTCACAAGTCTCCTCCACCCAAGTAACTAATACTGCTATCGCACATTAGTTGCACACTGCATCTTATACCCATAAGGCTGTAGCGAGTGCAAACAGTACACAGGGCAACAGTGGCACAACTCAGAAATATACTCATATGGTTGATTCTTCACTAAGGAAACCCTCTGGCAATTTGTACACCTCTACGTGCCAACAGCTCGATGCAAGTCAAGGATGGCAATTCTAGGGATCCCTCAGCAATAGAGCTGCCTAATGCGAGGGGTGGTATTTTTAGCTTCCCCCAGACTGCGCCCTCCCCCCACTGCTAGCCGTTGCTGAACTGGGTCAGGCCATGTAAATGTGGAGGGTACAAAGCAGAAACACCCAGCCCTCCTTGCGCTGCATGGCTCGCAGCTGAGAGAGCTACTTCACCCAACAGCCGGGAACCTCTACACAGCTCTGGAAGCCTGTCAGGCTGCCAATTCATAAGAATGCACAGTCAGAGGTGTCACCGTCAACACACTTTTCCCCTCCAGCTCATCTTACTTCATGTATGGAGGATGGCCTTTTAAAATGGAAATAAGCCATCATCTCTCTGACAGGGATGTGAAACTAGGAAGTACATGTTTTTGTTGACACTGCAAACAATTTAACCAAACCATACCAATCCAACAGTTCATGTTGACCTGAGTCTAGGTGATTGAGCACTTCCTATTCTGTCTGTTCTTTAACAGGATAGTACTGTTACAATAAACAAGTGTGAAAGCTGGACCTGTAATGTAAACCCAAATCAGGAGCTCAAATTTATTTGCCTCTAAAAACGTCTTGAGTGCACCATGTCACACAAAGTTCAAAGTTTTCCTAAGTTTCTTCACATCATAACTTTATCATTGTGAAGATATTTGTGTAAACAGTGAAAGGTCAAATGGCGCAATGATTAACTTCCCATTTGCTCAATATTTTCCAAGCTCAACCAAGTGCTGAAAGACAATCCTCTTCTTGAGGTGTAATTGATTTAAAAGTACTGTTTTTCACACTGTTAAAGCTTTGAAGGAGCATCTGCAATAAAAATATTCTAACCATCAAATATTTATGAAACTAGTCATGTTGCCAGTACTACTAAGTAATGTTCAAAGAGATTATTTTTCTCTTAATCAAAAAATATCACTATAACTCTGTTGTGCTATAACCAATTTTAATCATGTATCACTGATGTAACTGCATGTCTACATACAGTACAGGCAAAACATTTTCCATTCGGAGTTAGAAAAGCCTGGGGTGATGATTTTCATCTAACCATTACAATGTCCTTCATGTCCAAAGGATGGAAAATATGTCAAAATGAAGCTTCTTTCAATGAACCACTTTGAAGATGAGACACTCTCTGTGTTCTTTGTTATACGTGATTCCAAATAGCAGCTCAGTGGCCTGAGGTCCTCCCGCCCTGCCATTTGCTGCCAGTGTGTGACCTTGCTGTCCTTACTATTTGAATTTCAGAATGCACTAGTGTTGAATATTGGGCTTACTTCACTAAAGCCAGTGATGAGAAATGCACAAAGCAATTTTATAGAGGGAATACTGTGAAATAAATGACGTCTGAAAATTAATAATAGGTTTAGAAATCTTACTGCAGTTTATATCTTCTTCTGAGGGCAATAAAATATAGACCTACATCTCAAAATTATGCAAAAAAAGTTATATTGCAATCTAACGAAGCAAATGTAGTCGTGTCCACCTGTCAAAAGAAAAAAGATTGTAATGCATTTGATTGTCTTATTCTTTTACTCAGACATAAAACAGCTGGTACCTCTTGGCCCAGGGTGCTCATCATTTTGGAAATCCCTCTGCCAACAGTGTTCATGCGCACCACATGTCTTGCCAAGTAACACGTTATGGAGTCGATGACTTCTTTATAACTCTACAGCTGTCTCTACTAGTCAAGCTTTTCACGGTCACACATTCCGCACACTTTTCTCTGCGTTCAAGGTGCTGATATAAATGAGTTGTGATAAATGTAGAGAATTTGATTTTTGTGTGTATACATGCACTGTGTCTTTAGGCTTAAATCACATCCACTGTCACATAATATTCAAACTAACAGACAAATCATTCATGACACGCATTCTATTGGTTATCTTCTATTGCAGGCGTACATTATCAGAATACGCTGCAACCTTAATAAAACACAGACGTTTGCATTAATGTACATTAACATGCTGGCTGTCGTGATTACATCAGGATTAGACATGCAAGTTTGTTGTTCATACATCTTAAAATATCTTCAAGAATAATAAACATTCCCTTAATGACTGCATCATTATGATAAGATACAACCAGCTTAGGACACGAGTAACACCGACACCAGGACGTTCTACTGAAACAACTTTTGCTACTGATGATGATTGAATGATATCATTTTACTGACTGGTGATTTGGTTTGTATAAAATCGTTATTTTCCTGTCGACATAGATACATAATACTATAACACCAAAAAGTAAATACTCCTAACCCAGCTTATATAAAAAAATATTTGTTTGATTAGTGGCATGTCAAGCATCAAAGCCCACCAGCTTTTGAGAAAGGAGAAAAATAATAAATGCCCGCTACAATGATTTGCAACATAGTTGGAGCTTCCAGCTGTTTTGATGACTAACTGGTGATATTTTGCAGTTTGTGCTTCACTGTTTTTATAGGAGTCCAGATCCTTAGCCAATTAGTTTTGCAATTTTTAAGAAACAAGACGCCCCCTTGCTTTCCCTAAAAATGCAAGACACTAATACTAAGATACAGCTAATAAGTTTCTTTTAACTGCTTTGCTAGGCGAGACTTGAATGAATAAGCAGTAATGACCGTGTCAAACGGCAGTAACCTAAAACCTCTGTAGAGAATAATTGCTACTTGGAATAACCGTGCTTTTTACAATTCACACAGACAAGATAAGCAGAGCATCATCACATGTAAATAGTACTCTGAATATGGTTTACACCCGATTATATTTAGTTTCCTATGCCAGTTTACATTAAGCCCAATGTCACCTTAGTAGAATGAGCTACAGTGCTTTGATATATAATCAAAATAAAAATAATCACTTCTATGAACAGATAACAAATGTTAGCAATTGTCTATGCTTCTAATTAACTCAAGTGAAGACAACAAAATGAGTGCAGCTGTAGGGGAGACTGATGATATGATGAGATAGGAATAGATTAGACAAACGATAACTGCAGAAAAGAAATTAGATTCCATTACGACACCTCAACTATGACTCGGTGACAACAAACACCACTTTTCGCCCCAACGGCGAGCGATGATGTTACAGTAGCAGAGCTCCCAGACATTCCAGCATGCCTAATTTACTGCAAAGGAGGAAAACCTAGAATAGTCTTGAAAGGTTGTTAGTCCACAAATGTAACTAAATACAATCCAGCTGGTCCACACAGCCGAGGGGGGCAATCAGTCCCCCCTTTGAGATAAACCGTTTCCCCCTGACTTGTATGAAACAAGTAACTTTTGACTTGAATCATTTAAACAGGACAAGCTACACTGTCAGTGTTAGGATTTTATCAACAAGCGTGCTATAGCAAAGGATACGAAAAGGATATTTTAGGCATTCTTGAGTGACAGCAACAGTCAAGAGTTCAAAGGGCTTAGACACAGGCACGGATTGTGTTACTAAATGTTTAAGTCAATCATTAAACAAGCTCTGAATGTCTATATGCTGAGCTCCGCAGCTGTGAAGAAATACCACTAAACATTTTTAATGGACACAATTTAATCTAGATTGATTACACACACACACACACACACACAACTGGAACTTAAACAAGCCAGCACTCTGCAAAAAGGTGTTTTTACCCATTATAATGCTAGACGCTGAAATGCTTAGCAGCCATTATGCAGTATTACATAATCCGTCTACTGATAACTGCATGAGCTGACTGGCACGGCCTTGCATCTCAGTAAATCGCAGCCCAACTCTAAACCGAAGCCAGCGTTCATATACGTTTTACTACTAGTCTAATGCTGCTTGCAAGACAGTGTGGGATCACACTTCCCCAAACGCAGGAAGACACCGCTGGCGCTGCAGCAAGCCCGGGGCTGTTTAATTGGATAAGGGGTGATCCCTTCAACTGGACACCAAAAGGTGCTCAGCGGCTGCGCTCCACCAGCAGCCGGTAAAACTCGCAGGTAACGTTAGCGAGTTCGAAACGACATCCCATTGTACACTGAGGTCCCGAGTGTCACGTTAATGTGCCGTAATCAACCTGCTGTAGTTGGAAAAGCTTAGGAAATACGAGACGCCTCGCCGCTATAAGGTAACCTGCAGGGTAATTTAAAGCGACGCGCTACGTTCAGGGGAATATTCAGTAGCAGTGTTAGTCATAAAGCTGTGAATAAAGCATTACTGGCTACACTAATAAAACTGTCAGGCGTCTGTTACGATGGCGTTAAACTAAACAAAATGACGCTTCGACGCCTAGACGGGGAAAAAAATACGATGAACGACACAATAAATAAGTGGCAGCACGCCGGCGAATGACATCCCCAGACTGGATGTTTGATCCACGGGGAGCACGCGGAGCACGAAGCGGCGGTGCCGGACCAGGCTGACGCCCGCGTTGAACTTCACATGCACTGAGCGTCAGCGGACAAAAATGACTCCAACGTGCGCCCAGGCTGCGCGCGAGGTAGCGGCAGCTGGAGCCCGGCGCACGGAGGATCCCGCCTCAGGCCGGTCGTTACCTCACCAACGTTAGCTGGTTGACATGATCGTTTGGCGTGTGCATAACGCGGAGCGCCGCGAATGACATGTCACGAAACGCGCCGCGATGCGAGCGTGGCATCTGTACCTCGAGAATGAAACGCTGGGAACTTTCTCACAACCGGCGCCGAGCGCCGCGTTCCCCGTGCTCCTCTGGCCCGCGTGCCCGTGCGCTGCCAACGGGCGACTGTCGCGTGAGGACCACGTTAAAAAAAACAAACACGCACGAAAACAACGGTGCAGGCTAGCGTGCAACGTTAGCCCCCTAGCTCCCAGGTTAGCCCGTGATGAGTGTAAAGAAGCCAAACGCACAAAAGCACCTTCAGCACATTGTCAAGTCGAAAAACTTAGCACGAGGATGTGTTCAGGGCGAAAAAAACCCAAGCACAGCCAAAAAAATGCGGCAGCATCCCGACTGACCTGGGCTGGAAAGCAGGAGGCACCATGTCAGTGTCTATTCCAGCAATAATGCAAGCTAACGCTGTTAGCTTGGTATAAAAGCTAACTACCCGGGGCAGCTACCCACCACTGGCTGGCCCTCGTTTATCACTGCACAAAAAACAAAGACTTAACTGTTCAGACTTCTCCACACAGCGCCTGTACAGCATGGACGCGGCTCTCATCTACACTCACTCAGAGGCAACGGCACAGAAAACAAAAGCACAATACTTACTCCTTCCTGTGAAGAGTACCCCAGGTCCCTTTCTCTCTTTAACTCCCCCTCAGTCTCACCAAAGACTAGACTCTCTCCCCTGATCTGGGCTCAAATCCCGCCCACCGCGCTGTCACAACCACAACCGAGCTGTCCAGCCGCCACTGTCAAGATAGTTCATTTCCAGCTGCTGCCAGTGAACGGCTACGCCCGCTAGACCGGAAACCACGAGACACACGCAGCTGTGTCATCTAAATTATGCTCGGAAGTCGCTCAAACGAACAGTAACGATGAACACGGGAGTTATTCATAAAATGTGGCGGTATCGATGGCGAGCATTGAGCCTTACAATTTTTGATGATGTAAATTAACGCGTCTCATAATAATACAATGTATTTTTAAATTTCAAAAGGGCGTGAAGAGAAACAAGACAGCGTGCGACACAATTATCCAACATATGAACTGAATGAGTGAGTGAAACGGTTTAGTTTTTAAAAGTTGAAAGTGACGAAGACGGAAGTACGATGACATGAACTATCTCGCCTCGCTCGCTTCCTTTCTTCCACAAAATCACCGGGGACGTGTAACGCGCGTCAAAAGGAGGATGGGTATGGACCGCTGGTGTGGATTCCCATTGGCTTAGCCAGCATATCAGTCGCCTATGGAAACGGTTACGTCATGATCCCCTCGCACTCCCTGTTTGCTCCCGTGTCGCTTTGTAATAACAGGATTATTCAACTGTTCACCCATCACATAATGTTGCCTGCAAAAAGAGCGCGCCGACAACTGGCTGCGTCGTTTTTGCTGGTTTTTGAAATGCACCCGAGTCACACAAAGCTCGTCCCTCGGCGCCCAATCAAACCTGACGTCATTCTTTCCATGACGTAGCGTTTTTTTCTTCTCCTGATTCAATGACCGTATTCTTTGCGAATCTGAAGTTCTGTTAAGGAGGGGTCATACACACTCTGCACACCCCTGCCTGTACCTGCAGCCAACTGCCAGTGAATTGCAACGGCCTGCATTTCATTACAATCTAAGCAGAAGTCTATCTTTGCCTTTATCACTGAACTACACTTCTGCTTGCTACAGACACTACACACTGATAAGACACTACAAAGTGCAACATACACAATACTCCTTATGTGCATAGGGGTAGTTAACAGCATTTTCCAGTTAAAGTGCATTCCTTGTCTTTTGACAAATTTGATTACGTAATGGGCCTGAGGTTAACAGGACAAGTGGTAGATGATAAACAGACAAGGCAGGGGTTAAACCTCAGTGTGACCAACTTGCTGCCTTGACACAATAGGATTTTTTTATTAACAAGATACTCCTGAGTCCACAGAAAGTTTGACACTTTCATATCTGTGAATGGAAAAAGTTCAGCAAAAGTCAACAATAAAAGTTAGTGCCTTTGTGCAATTTAAAAGTTGAAATAAATATTTCCAAACGTCTAAGTTGGATAAATGTGAAGGAAACACCGAGACACTGGAAAGAGGAAGTGAAAGAGTGTTGATTTATGTAATGACTTGTGTAATGACATGAACTTCTGTCTGTGTGATGTGACTGAAAAACAGAAAACATATGCACAAATAAATACAATTTCTTTTCTACAAGTTTCTTCTGAATACTAAGATGATCCTAAAATGATCCTTCTATAATCTGAAGGTGAAGATGATCACTGACCACTTTATTATTTACACCTGTATAGTCGAATTTAGTCCAATTCAGCAACTTTGCCATTAATTCTACTTTTAAATTTAGTTGATTTTAACATGAAGCTGTCAGAAAGGTGATAATTCCAAGTAACCTTTCTTCAGATGATATTTTGCTATAACAAAAATAATGGAGAGAGGGACATGATGCAGTCAGTTTTGTCTGATCTTTGCTCTCAAACATTAAACTAAAGCACTGGCACATTTTGCTGCACAGTCCTTCAAAACCTATAGTTGACACAAGGCTTATTTTTACATCTGCTATTTTCCAGTCCACTGTCAGTGGTTTTGGTGGCTTCCTGATTGGCAGCCTGCAGCATTTTGTCTTTGGCAAACCCTTTGCAGATGTCCTTCCAACAGGACAGTGCTGCTGCCCATTTTGCTCAGCGTATCTTGGTCTGTCCATCAGCCTGTGTGTCCTCCCTCCTTCTTTATCTTAAACTTATTTAGAAGCTGTTGAAACCAGGACACACACAAGAATGTAATGTTGAGAATGCAAGTGTGCACTCAGAACATGCTCTGCGAAAACAGTTCACAAGGTCACAAAGTTAAAGGAATGAGTGCGGCAGGAAAAAATGTAGATTAACTAGTGAATTGGACGTCGACATTCAGGAAATTATGTGCTTCTCTTTCTGTTAAACACATGACGCGATGAGAAGATAGACTGATGTCTTGATGCTTAAATATTGGAAACCGGAAAAAAAAAGCTGCCTTGGCCCAATCTGGCGTTAAGCAACTCTGCCAAGATCATTAATTAAGTGTTATGTCTTGTTTGATTTATGCAAAAACCAAAGTGTACCAATAATAATTAGCTGTTTTGCAGGGTGTTTTGTGCAAAAATATCCCCCAGCTTGAATCAGTAGCTTATGTATTCACACTGATTGCACGATTGTTTTTTAATTAGAGGAACAAAACTAACTGAAACTTACTTTCTGTATGGGTTTTGCACACACCTATAATTTAAGGTGTTCTTTTTTAGCATGCTTGCCACAGCCAGAGTGGCTAGACCCCCCCCCGTCCAAGCTTTGTGCTGCTATCTGGAGGTGGCAAGCGACTCTGACTATGACTGAGCTCAGACCTGGAACTGGACTCCCAAAACTCAATTAATATTATTTATCATCAGCAAAGAGCAGTAAATAAATATTCAACTAGCAGCATTCTCATTCTTAGCCAGCGCTGACTGTCGCATTTACTGATTAAAATGATAAACACTGCTGAGGGCAGGTCGTTCCAGGTGTCTCTGGTGAACAAATGTATCCTGTGTATTCAGGGATTAACGTGCTCTTTGTATCTCATGTTTGTGCACCAGAAAAGATATTTTTTGTTGGAAGATACTCTAATCAGTTTGTGTGCTTTCCTAAAACGAGTGACAGGTTTATGTACTTTGGTGATCATACACATATTTGCATACACTTAAACATAGATAGAATTGTTTCTCTAGTTTTTAAGTTAGGACCAATAATTTCCCCCCACAGCTGTTGTCTAAGTCTTGCAGTTGACTCAGTTTCTTGGTGGAAATTTGCCACATGCTCTCAAGCATTTTGTGAACTACAGTAAATGTCAAGTGTCATTAGCCTTTGTGCCTGCTAATGTGTTGTTCATGCTGTCTGAGTAAGCATTAATGATGAGGCACGCCAAAACCCTTCCAAAAAGGGAGATGCTGCCTTCAAGGTGTCTTCTGCATTTATCAAAAACACACTCAAAACGCAAACGGGAACATGTGTCCTCACAGGAGAGAACACGAGACAAAAAAAGTTCCACAAAAGTCTCGTCACATTTGAGATTACACCCGAAAGCTGTGGTTTTGTGTATGTTCTCATCCCAACATAGAACTTTAATTACCGAGGCAGAGCTTTACACACCATGAGAAAAGATAGCCTGACAAATAATTACAGGTTTAGAGGAACAGTGTCTGGCAACTGGCATTGTGTAGATGTGTCTGCTGCTCTAACTGAGTGGAACTTAGCTGCAGACTCTGCATCTTATCACATGTTGGACAGCCGCGTTGAACTGATGAGGTAACAATGTGCTAGGGAAAAGCCAATAGAAATGGAAAAAATGATCACAAGAGGAAGAAAAATCAGTTTATCTATTGGGTATTTCCTAAACAGTTCTCAAATAAACATATGACCCTGGTGGAAATCGAAAGATCAGGTGTCCCCTGAGTCAAAGCAAGTGGAAAATGCAAACATGAAGATGTCTCATTACACAACCAGGTCCCCATCAGTGAGGACGGACTGTATGAATATCACTTCCTTTGGTCAACTGATCTTTCTACACCACTTTGTTTCTTGAACAGACGTTGGATTTTCCACTGGCTCAGCACTTCACCAAAGAGCTCTATGTGAAGAGCTTTGTGTGTGTGGTTGTGTGTGTGTGTGTGGGGGGGGGGGGCTTCCTTCTTTTGAAAAGGAAGAGGAAAAATTGTTGCATACTTGAGAGAAAGACTGCTGATGGAGGTTCATGATGTGTGAGAACTTTCCCATTGCAAATAAACTAAAACTCCATGTTAGCCAATTCATTGACCAATATATCACTTACTGGGCTTAGTGTTGCACCAACATTAGACTTTTAGACCTATTATTCCAGCAGGGCAGTAGTTATATCAATCAGACAGTTCATATTAAAGACGTCTCACACATTCTAATAACTAACTTTCATTATCTAACACATCATTATCTAGGCACAATTACTATAATCACATTTTTTCCCAAATTCCACTAGAATTTAAACATTGGTTTATGTCTAGTAGAGGAGTCTCAGGTTAAATGATTAACATTCACACTGTGCTGACCAGCAAAACAACTGGAAAAACAGAGCCGTGGTTTATACCTATAATCCAGGTGAACAGCGACTGTAAAATCCCAAACGAAAGAAGCTTTGTGGAGTAGGCGCGCACACAATGATCCCTTGTTTTGAAGGAAAGCTGAGAGAGCAGTGGAGGTAGGTGCAGTGGTGGCAAGGATGGGATCTATCATGACTGAGCTGCTTGCCCTTGGCTTGTGCATGTTTGTGTTTCCAACTACCCCTGGAATTTACTGCAGGCACAGCAGGCGAGGGCAGACACAGAGAGGTGAATGTCCTGTAGAATAAAGGCCAGATTTGTTGGGGAAAGGAGTAAAGTGAAGAGAACCAGAGAAAAGACGGAAAGAAAAAGAAAGGGGACACCAAAAGCTCAGACAGACAAGAAGTCAGCAAATACTCTATGAATTAACAAAATCTGTGTGTACTGTACAAAGAAAGAGGGATTGGTCTCAGTCGACCCTACGCCAACAACGCAAAGATTATTTCATGTTTCCATTAGCAAACAATATTTCACCTCAAATGCCCATGGAGGCAAGATTTTGTCAGGGCAATGACTCACCGGGCCCAGAATGCATGTGTCTGTGTGGCAGAGACGCACAGCAAGCAAGTTCTAATATGGCTTGGAGGTACTGTCACTGCCCTCCAGGGCGTCTTTTCACGGGTCTGTTTTCCGTTGATATCTTCTGTATTTACATTTGGCTCGGCAAGTGGTAGAGCTGGAAAGTGTATTTCATTCAGGCCAGTGAACATTTACATGTCATAAAATGTAGGGCATATAAACAGTCTTGATTCAATTACCGCCAAGGCAGAGAAAACCACCTGAGATTCCACATTTAGACACAGTGCAACACTCATGGAAAACACTGCCAGTACAATCCAACAGGAATACAAGTGGAAAACAAAACATACAGTACAGGGCAAAAATATTCTGCAGAATAATCACACTTGCTCTGTGTCTTGAAATGATGTATTCAACGAATGGCAGCAGACATCAGGGAAAGACAAAGGCGACAAATTGTAAAAGAGGGGAAGCTTCTGTGTAAATAGAGAGAGAGAGGGCGAGTTAGCTTTCTGGCAGAGGTGACTCTGGGTGAATTAGCAGCAATAGGCAGTAATTAAGAATCGTTCTCACTGTGTTGAGTTGTTCAGTTAGGCGTGGAGCCCATCAGCCCAATAAATCGGCTGTTCTCTTCCCCCAAAGTCACTGAGTGCCACCAGGGACCCGGCGAAACAATTAATGACAACTTAATTACAGAGCCGCATCAGATTTTTGCCACGGAAAATGTAGAGAGGAGGAGAAGAGGCAGTGTAAAAGGACTCGCTCCCTCAAGCCCATGCAGAGCTTTCCCAGTGGCCGAAGCAGAGTGGCACAGAGTGGGCACAGATGGGGCTTGGAGGAGGAGATCCAATGGGAACTCCGTGCCCTTTACACCCCATTTCTTTCCTTTCGCATGGGGGCTTTTCCCTTGGGAGGGACAGAAGGCGCAGCAAGTGAGACGGGCAAGGTTCAAGACTCGGACCTATGCGTCTGGGTGCAAAAGAACCCGGGAGCATGTGTGCACCAATAGGACGCACACAGACACACAAAGCTTAGCAAAGGCTGCACAGAGGCCTAGTAAGAGACTGTATGTGCTGTGGAGGGAGCACGGCACACAAGGCATACACAAGAAATAGTACCCTGCACATTTAAATCATGTGTAATCTGTAGGCCACAACAACAAACCCATGAAGATTCTTCCTCACAGGGTCACAGGCTTTTAAGAATTTTAACTATCTTATTCATTTTACCACAAAAAAAAACGGAGTAATATGACATGTTGCTCCAGAAGAGATGTAAATGGGAGTCAAATCATAGCCCTGCGTAGTTACCACGCTGTGACCAACCCCGTGATTACATGTCATGTCCCCATCATCACTGCCACTGAGAAACCCCTTACCCCCATTTAGAGCGAGAGGGAGAGACGGCTCCAGCGTGATGAGGGCACGGGAGATGGATACGTCAGATATGCCTGCTTGGGCTTATGGAGATGCTTAGTGGTAAACGTAATGACCTGTGTGGGTTTGTGCGTGTGCGCTTACCCCTCAATCCACTGCAGAAATTGCCCCGGGTCTGTCTAGGGAAAAGTCGGCCACACTGCAGTAAAGTCAGGGCAGAGCTGGAGTCACTTAGACGTTGTATCCTGAATAATTGGATGACAAACCAGAAAAAGGGAAGTTCAGTCAATGTGTTTATTTAGTTATTTTAACTGACAAATTAGCAACTGCTGAACTGGAAGGATGGAGAATAGCGCCAAACCTTCCTAGTTAAATCAGCTACATGACTAATGTGAAATTTGACGGTCGCAGTTTTGTGGCTTAGTTCAGGACAATTCCTTTTCAAGAAGCCAACACAAAAGAAGGTGAAGAATAAATCTGCCCATTCAAACTCATCGCTTGTTGACCTGGTTTGGTCAGTTGGGTCTGCTTCAGTCTAATTAAAGAACACAACGCCCAGTTCAATTACAGGACACACTGAGTAGGGTCAACAAGGCTGTGGTTCAATTATTATGAGTCATGGCATGTGATGCAGACGAGTCTTTGTTCGTTTACTGTTTTCCATTTGCTGGTATTACAAACTTCCTGGGACTTATTTAAGCCCTTTCTAGAACACTTTTCATTTTGGCTCTGGTTGTTATCAAGGTTTATTTTCATCCATCCTCTATAAAAATGTTGCTGTGAATCCCCTCTCTCTTGTCCTTCACACTTCCCTCTCCTCTAAAGTCACAAGCTTCAGCTGCTGTACAGCAGTTAGTGGAAACTTTCCTCTCTGTTAGCATGTCATGTGAAGGGCAAGGCAGGAGTTTTCCAGCACCGTGCCTGTAGAAAAACACCCATCTCCGCTGTGATGTACCAGAAGCCTAGAGAAAGGGGAGCTCGTGTGGTGGGCTTTCTGTTCTGACCTTCAGTTCTGTTCTGACCTTTGTGTGTGTGTGTGTGTGTGTGTGTGTGTGTGTGTGTGTGTGTGTGTGTGTGTGTGTGTGTGTACCTTGTTTTGCCACCTGTGATGTTGAGACTCCACCTCGTTCCACTAATGAGGCTATGACACAGGTAATAATGAAAATGCTCACATTCAGACACGGAGCATTAAAGTTACACTTGTATCGCTGTGCCTCTGCACGGTGTCTGTTAAGTGGTGGCCGGTGCAGTCTATCATTAACCTTGACTATGTAAAATTCCACTCAGATCTCTAGTATGTGAGAAACCATAGAAACAGACTGGCCTTTGTTTCTTGTGCTCGGGAAACTGTCCTGTGAGCTGAACTGAGTAATACTGCTGTGGCAGATGACTGGCCCACTCACACACATTCAGAGTCACAGGGAAGAATTGGGTGAAAAATGACATTAATAAAAGGTGCGACATTTTGAAGGGCTGAAGATGATTTTTCCATCAACTCCTCTTTCTGATAAACTCCTTCTTAACACAGAGACTCGTTGTACCAGAAGCATGAATTGTGATGTTTTGGAATGTGAAAAGCGTTACAGTTCTGTCATGCACTACTTCATCTGTCATTAAGATGAGTGGCGACTTCAGAGAGCGCTTCAAGCGATCAGGTCATTATTTGGGGACAACTGCTTATGTACCACGTTCTTTAGAGTTAAATTAAATATCTCTCAGCCCATAAACGTATATGAACTAGTGTATGTTGAAAGTTTTAAAAGTTAAAAGCCTTATTAGAGTAACCAAGCAACACAAAGCCTAGTTGGAGCGGTCTGCATATAGCCTAGTTAAGGGCTAGCCTACTTTCAGTTCCATAGCCCAGTTACACAAACACCCAGAAGAGTCAGACTCTCCATGAGAACAGAGACCAAATAAGTAATGGCAACGCTGAGCTAATGCCACAGCCACCCTCGCCCTCAAATAAGGAGGTGAGATTGGCCAGAGTTGTCACATGGAGCCAGAACTGGGATGGGATATATTTCATGAATATTTCAGGCATCTGACAACTTTATCCGTAGTGACTTACAGGGTGTTGCTCAAGGACACCTTGGCAGAACACATGTCTGTTAATGAGCACTCGCTGCACTTGTGGCGTATAATAAGAATTTAGTGTCAACCTGGCCTGACATATTCCTCCACAAGCTCAGAACCACAAGCCAAAATAATCATCAGAGTTTCCTCCTTCCGTCCTGTGAGAGTCACCCACCGGTGGCTTCATTTACTTAATTTCACTGAGTGCTTCATCTGTTACTATTATGTTCCACTAAACGTATTATAGCAGTTTAAAGCCTCCTTTAATAACAGCGTATCTGGCTGTTTTCAAGGTCTAGTTGGCAAACATTAGCCAAGACCACTGATGTGCTCCAGGCTGGAACGAAACATGGGTTCTTTCCAGTTTACTTCCCAATGTCAAACAAGTGCCTCTCGACTGTCAAACGCAGGGGAGCAGTGACGAAACACATTCCCCGGAGCAGTCGCATCAAGGAACTCTTTGCTATAAAAGGGAAAAGGACGGAGAGGAGACTAGTGAGAGGCTGCAAGTCATCATTAGTGTTATTATCTGGATCTGTTGTTGGATGCGCTGTGAGCAGGGGCAGCGCCGGTTTTAGTAGATGCTAATTGCTATCATTATGGACAGACTGTTTGCTTAAGGTATAAACTGTGTTGCTCTGACGTGAAATGGAAAAGATCAACTGATAGGAACACCGAGCGAGATGCAATGCATGTAAGGTCTTTGTTTGGGAGTTTTAAATCATCGTCTTATCACCCTCCTAATCATGGCTTTGCGTCATCCCAGGAATCCACTTCCTTCCTCTTGTTTTACGTCCAACCATCCTGTCTTCCCTCTGTCTCCCCCGTTCCCTCTTGATGCAGCTCACAGGCCGCAAAGTTGATAAAGAAACTTCAGGGTGGTGCAGGGCTCTGGCAGGGTGGCAGCAGTGGGAGTGTGGGTTCCGGAGCCATGTGGCATTGTACCTGCTCATTCATTATGGATGCGGGTCAGCAATAATGGATGAGGCCGGTGAGTAACCTGAGGATGCAGTGGGACATGGAGACCTGCTTCGGCCTTAGCCTCCTTTTCCTACTCCTCCGTCTTCTGCTTTGTCTTTCTCAGAAAACACAGAACATGATGCTCACCCAGACACAGACACGTTAAAAACAAACACAGGGGAACTCGAATAATCCATATTAGCCCTGCAGCAAACAAGCCTGCCAGGATTACACTCACGAAGAAGGACTAATGAGGAGAATTGTCTCATTGACTAATTGATCTATCTGAACAAAACTTTTTAATCTAAATATAAATCTTTCTATAAATATATGCACAAGTCTTGTGTACTAATGTATTACTACATTAAAGTTAAAATTAAATGTCCCCAACAATTTGGAATAATCTTAGGGGCGAAATTGCTTTTATATTTATAAATTGTTAATAAAAAAAACACAAATTTTACACAAGATTCAGCCAGCTTCCCATGAGGAAGAGCAACCCACTAGTGTAACTGCTGATTTTCACACCCACAAGGCCATGGCCCAGTTGAGCGGTCCAATATTCTGGTGCTTGGCCCATACTGTACGTGCTGCATATCCATCCTCTCCTTAACATGTCTCTATACTGAAGTCACAGGGCTACCCCTTAAAAGGCAGAATTTTAGCTGCTTCACTGTGTGGGATGAATCAGCCAGTGATCCAACAGCTAAGTATTAACTATCCATGAGAAGATCTTTGAGTCAGCTGGCCCCTACTGTACCCGAATAGCTGCCACTTCCCACACTAAACCCAAAGCGGAGTCACTTGAAATCCAATCCCGCAGGGCCCATCCCACCTTACAGTAGCAATCAATGACCAGCACTTTGACAGGCAACACTGCTGTCTGCTTAGCAGAGGGTGACAGGTGGGAAACGGGGATAGCGCTGTGCGTAGGCTGGATGGTGGGTGGGGGAGGCTCATCCTCAGTCACACTGACAACGGCATGCTTAGTCAGACACCTGATGGGCTGTGAGGAATAGATTGTGTGTATCTGCGTGATGGGAACGGCAGGAGTTGGTGTTGTTTCAATGGGCCAGTGACTCATGGGCTCAGAGTGGGATCCTTAAACAGCAGAACTACACCCTGGAGTTTTCCCCTTTCTCCCTTCTAACTTTACAACATGTGCTCCATTTATTTAATTATGATTATAATGATTTAATTATAATGATTTCTGCAGTTAACGCAAAAAAGCCAATGTCACTGATGAGTGGGCCAGGAGCTCGTGAAGCTTTAGGTGTGAAGGTAAAAAAAGGTGTAAAAAAAAAAAACATACTTTGTGTGATTACATGAAGAAGGTTTTGGTTGCGGCACAAAATAGTAACAGGTGTTGATACAGGGTGTATCAGGAAAAATGGAAGATGGGAGGAAATGGAAACATTTACAGCTTGGTAGATATAAAGTATAACCATAAGACAGTCATTCAGAAAAAGCAGTGATGCTCAGCAGAAGCAGCTGTGGAGGAGGACTGTGACATCTCCGGCATGTAGCTGACACACTGCTCAAGGAATTACGACTTCAGTGTTTTGTTCATAAACACTCAGAAGCAACAGTGGGATTTTCCAAATAAACCTGAGTATATAAAAATGAGAATCCAGCAGTTGTGCTGTATGTACAAATGTTTTTGTCTGTATGTGTCAACGTGGAAAGCGCACATGCTAATTTATGGCTTGAAGACTTGATAAAAATACAGGGTGGTGTTGGCACACAGTATTAATATACAGCACAACCAGAGAAATGATTGGTCTTGATTTCCAACTGCTACCAGCTCTTTTTCTATCTAATTGCAATCAAAACAGAAATCATCTTGAGTAACCACAGTTTACATCACACCTCGGGTTGTAGTTCTTACTTGACCTGCTACTGCATTCCGCTATTCAACAATGCATGAGAACTCATTGGCCATGTGTGATGCTTATACAGTATATATATGGGGTGGTCTGAAAGTCAAGGGAAGGTCAACAAACACTATAAATCAGAACTGACTTTGGAAGCAATGCTACTTATGTAGAGGCTTCTCCACATTCATACTGTATCAACTATTTCATCTTCTCGGGCAATAAAAAAGTCATGTTCCATTTCTGCAGCGCTGATAATGCAAGGCCATGTAATCTCACTTCCATTTGACACCCTATGATTGTACATTCAGCGCCATGTCAGGGAAATTATTTCTGTAAATCCATTTCCCAAGTCTAGATTGACACATTGTGTGGCAGTGGATACTTCATTAGCTGTTTTCAAGTGAATAAAAAAAATTCTGCGGATAAGACACCGCACCAAATACACCATCTATTGAAGTGATCTGCTTCATTTGAATATTTGCTGGACCATTGATGTCTTAGTCATTCCTTGCATTGCCTCAGAGGCTGCCAGCCGTCCAGTTAGCTTCAGTAGCTTAGTCACTTTTAATTTCATTGTCATTCTGTAAAGTAGGTATTATATCTCAGACTCATACACACATGTCATGGTCAGGGCCTATAGTTTTTTACAGACAAAAACACATTGGCCTTATTTTATGTGGGAGGACATCACTGATATAAAGCACAACTAACCCACCATAACTCAATCCAACACACACAGCATTTAGAGCCCAAACATCCTCATGATGATATTACAAAGTCAAGTTAAATTTAGTGTAAGCAGCCACTGTTCACACACACAGCATACCTTATTGTTTTGCAAAAGTAAGTTTAGCATAAGTGCTACAGTCAGTGCGCCACACCTCATGATAAACATCGCTGCCCAGACAAAAGCAGAAATAAAATACTAGTTCTACGATGATGCTTGGGCATCAATAATGTGGAAAATGGACCTGTAGATTTATAACATAAAATCAAAGAAAATCCAAAATCAGATATAACAGATAATATTTTCACATTTTACGTAATTCAGTCATACAGCTAAGCCATTAAACAGGAAGATGAAGAAGTCTCCCATCAACTGGACTGGATGTGACACTGGCAAGGTCCCTCAGAATGGATGTTTAACTACTGACAGTGATTGATGAGTCATCACAGGCAGCATCACCCACCCACAGTGGCTCCCTTGGGCTGAGTCCTCGTCAGATCAAAGCGCCTGCAGGATTGTGGGTAGACATGGACGGGGCATCAGGAGAGGGACTCATTTCTGAAATGATGAATCTGTATTAAAGTGCACTGGTGAAAAGTGACAGCTGCTCTCATTGTTGTAAATGAGCATACTCATGCAGCTCCTGTATATACTCACTGAGCTGCACACAGACGCACAGATACAGGCCGCTGCTGCTTACCCCTACGGGTCATTTCATTCCTGTAGTAAGAGACAGCTTAACATCCCTGAGCTTAACTGCTCCCTGCACAGCCACCTCAGTACAGCCAGTCTCAGCAAGTCACCATCCCCCATACACAGATTTTACAAGGCAGCCGCGAAGCACAATGTAAGTACTTAAACGAGAACGAAAACAATGTTATAGTTCATATTTTCTCTGGTAAAGAATACATTTAAATGCAACTGCACTGATTCAACATTTTAAAGCTACACACCATTCAGTAGTTGTCTGTGAGCTGCTGGGATGAGTATGAAATAGTTCATCATTCTTCGTGAAATATTCGATCTTTGCAATCTTTCACGTTCACCACAAGACTGAAAGGTTCTACAAACGAGTGAAACAGATTGTGTGTGAATTCTAGCTCCCAAAATCACAAGTTTTGTGTCCTCAGCAGGACCAGAACTGCAGAAGGGTTTGGGTGTTGAACGCAATTAATATGCTGAGGCATGAAACACTGAGGTTTTAGATCAAAGTGCCTTAGATGCCTCATGATAAATGTTTTTATTGTTCCAAATCCCCCAGTTAATTTTCAGTATCTAATGTCCTGATGGGCTTTGGCCACATCTGGTAATCCACAGTGATGTGATTGGTGAGTATCTGAATATAGTGACCTATTTTCTAGTAACCCAACACTGTGTGACAGCATGGCTTAACTGATCATACAAACCTGTAACTGGATGGTCACTTGTGTTGCAATAATGTAATTTGTGCTGTTGTTTTGGTACACGGGTAGCTAAACAGTAGTGGAGCCAGTGTGTGCAGATGCATCTTTGTTTCCATGTGGTGACAGGTAAGACAAACACAGCTAAGGGCTTCCAGGGGTAAAGTACCTCGCCTTTTTAGTGTATGCACGGTTGTCACGGTAACACAACAGGAAGCTGTGTGCCTGTAGAGAGGATGTGACCCCTTGTGATAAAATCAAAAGCAGCATCACTTATCCACAACTCGCCCAGTGTAGTTTTCACGCACACACACGCACGCAGGTCTAAATTAATATTATAAAAACACTCTGCCAACTACAGAGACAAACAACCTCCGCATTACAGGCTGCCTGGCTATATATAACTAAATGCTCATATACTGCATCCACACAAATGTAACACGATATCAGAGTTGCACATACCCTTGAGCACAAAACACTTTATAAATAACTAAGAGACACATGAACACGAATCATTAACATTATCATTCCACACACAGAGGACATTCAGGATATAAATACTGTGTGTATTTCTCACACACAGAGTAGCCTTAGATACAAACAACCACCTTTTAAGAGTCATTAAAAAGTCTGCATAAAATTTCACAATGATCCATGAAGTAGCACATGGTATAGATGGTGTTTGCACCCATGCTACACTTGCTATGACAACAAGACCAAGGCCATTACTATAGGAGGAGGCCAAGTAAGAGACAAGAGACACTGAGAGAAATGACTGAATAAAGCCAAGCACTGTTAGTGTAAGTGCACCACTGTGAACAATCACGCTTTGGAGAAAGATAGATGTAGGAACGAACGAGTGGACGGCTGAAGGCTGGGATGGCCATCGGTTTGTTACCACATAAATAAATGAATGCCCTGACTAGTAGATCTCACCAGGTCTGCCTTACATTCTGCATCGAGTGAACCAAATGTGACCACAGCCACAACAATCGCTAGTGTGTGTCTCTGTGCTGAAATGGTAGATGTGAACTGGCAAGGACAGACGCACAGCTGGAGGATTAGAGGAGGGTAGATGGGTGAGGGAGACACCAGCAGCAGCCAGTTTGTAGGTGGAGGTGCGCTATGGGCCACAATGTCCTTTATCAGATAGAACCCTTTGTTCAACTTTGACAGAGAGAGTTATTATTATTATTATTATTATTATTATTATTATTATTATTAATACAAAATACTACTAATAATGAATGTGTATTTGTTAGAGGACACTAAATGAAAAGCTGTTAGTTAAGTATGTGTGTCTGTGTACAGCAGCTCTGTTCTGAACTGGCCGTGGTCTAGAGAGAACATCATTACTCTGCAGAGCTGTTACTTCCACACTCCAGCCTGCTGTTTCCAAGGCAATGAAGAGAGCCAGTCACATTCCACCTCAAATGCATTAGATGCACGTGCTGTCTTGGCCATTGTGCTTCTACACAGAGTGCACATGAATTATGGTACAGTATATATTTGTGCTTGTGCTTGATATGAGAGTATGCATGGAACACTGCTACTGAATTACATACTGTAGCACAGATAGATACAGTAGGAGGCATATACGTTAGTGTGACTACCCCCCCTCCTCCCTCTGTACATGCCTGTCACCTGCTGATACAGTAAAACAGAAGCCAATTTACAAGCCACTTTGCTGACACTGAGGATTTTCCACCCAAAAACATTTTTAAACAGACCTCAAATTAGTGAGAACCCTGCCACAAGTACATTTCTCTGTATGTGAGTAGTCCTTGCTGCTCCTGCAAGTCCTCTGGGTAATGAGAACCAGGCTGGCATGGCCTGGCTGCAGATATTTTCTTCCCATTATACACTTGTCTTGGGATCTTTATGATGGATTTAATTGGACAAAACTAGGAGGGGAAATGTGTATATGTGAGCGGTTGTGTTTGCTCACGGGTGTCTTTTATTGCTGTCTGGGCGGTTATTGATCAGTAATTAAATGAGGCTAAATTGCTAGAAATGGCCCGTGGAGCCCTGTGTGGCACGCTTGTGTTCATTGTAGAAAAAAATCTAATATGAAACAAATTAAATGGTTGCAAAGAGAGTTAAATACAAGTTCCTAGGATTTCTGACTGCTGGATCACACTGCAAATATGGAAATACGGTCCATTAGCTTGTAAAAATAATTTTGAATATTTTAAATACATATTTTATAATTATAATAATAAGTTCATTGTTAGTATGGAGTATAATATCAACCATTTGCTCAGTTCATTTTCTGGAATGAGTAGATTTGGGCAGATTTTCTACATAAGACGTACAAATACTTAATAACAAACGGTTTAAAAGAGGAGTCAAAAGACACTGGATAAGGCCGTTGTGTTTGTTAGTTTGTGTCTTGGTGACAACGGCTGCACATCATGCAGGATGGATTTCAGTGAGTAATGGAAACATGATGTAAGGGACAAAGTCTGGAGGAGGGAGGGACAGTCTAAGAAAATATGAGAAAAATAAACATCTAAGAACGAGGAATCATATAGAAAAAAGGTAAAAGGGTTTGAACCAAAAGGAACTAGGTAATTTCTGAGGCCACAGTCACGAGCAGTGCTGAAATCGAACACCAGCAGTGCTCCAGCTCCAGCTCTGTTGGTTCAGTGACGTCAGCTCCCCATGCAGACGTCTTAGAGTGACAGTGGGAGCAGACAAACCTCCCAAAGTGTGCAATACAAGATGTAAACATGCAGCTCATGCTGATGAAGAAGACGGCGACAGAATGGATCATCACAGATATTATTCTGTCTAACAGGTGCAGGACTGCTGCATGCTAGTTATGCAGGCTCAGGAGGACACACTGTTCAGAGACTTCTATTCAAATTTGAGAGCTATTTTTTAAACTAAAAGCAAGGTGAGTACAAACAATATGCAGTTTGTGCTGTTAAATGTGGGCTGTTGTCATCACACTGGAAGTACATGTTCATCTGTGAATGAACTCTGTGTACATCTGTCTGTGTACATCCTCTCCATAAATGCTGTAAATGAGAAAGTGATGACTGCTCTGTAAACAACAAGACAGCAGGTAGGAAAAAAAAACACATCCCCAAGGTTGGGCAATAGCCAGGCATGCTGGGATTGATGAGTCTCTGCACAAACAGATATGTTTCCAAAGCAACTGTGGCAATGAGTACAATGAAGACAAATGTGCAAAAGAAAGCGAGAAACAACAACAACAACAACAACAACGCGTGAACATCAAATTTACAACTAAAATGACACTACAGAAATCATTCAGCATCTGTTTAAGGCAAAACATGAACATAATAAAAGTTAGACAGGCACCACTTCCCTGATAACAGCACAATAGCAGGGTTACAGTTTCATGCTGACAACATGGAAACACCAAGATTTGTAGCATATCCTCCAGTGCTATCCAACAAAGCTGAATCCTGGTAAATTAGTGACTTCTTAAAAGTGTTACCCCGTGTAAAAAATAGCACAATTCCTCCTAAACTAGTCTTAAAATGGACTAAATTTACCACCTGGCCACAAGTTATCATGTAAGCAATTAAACGTGGACGAGGACAAACTACAGAGGATTTGAGACTCTATTTGGGTGGCAGATCTGTGAAGATGCAGCCGGTGGCTATGTCCTGTGGGCCTCCCACACAGCCAGTTGGCTTCTGGCTGTGTGGGAGTGAGACAGACTGATTGAAATTCACCTCAAAGTGCCGCTTTGCCTTCACTGACACACAGAGGGTAGACTTCATCCAATTGCTTTTTGAGGTGAAGGGAACAGGCTGCGCTCATTTTCATGTGACTGTTATTTTACTGTGTGAATGCCTTCATTTGGAGGATGCAGCACCTTCTTTATTCCTGTGGTAGAACAGACATACAGTGTTCCTAATTTTTTAGCGATGTTCATAAGAAAAAGGAAACTCATCAACTGGGACAGTTACAGTAGAAGTAAAGTTCTGCGTTTGGCTTCCTGACTGACAAACCAGTGATTCAGTCTCTCTGGCAAACACTTTGTGGCAACACCATACTGCAGGTCGTGCGCCGCTAAGAACACGGTCCTTTAATAAACACAGTCCTTTAATAAACACAAATCCTTAAACGTTTGGAAAGTGTGAACCAGAAGTACATGCAGCCCGGGCAGCCTCATTAAGTATGTTTATGATTGTCTAGAGGCAGTTTACCCGGTCTCGCAGTGACTGGATGAAAAACACATTTTCTGTGTGCCTCAGAATAATCTAATTTCATTCTTCCAGTTTATTTATTTTCTCTCAAACACAAGAGGATAAACACCTTTTATTGGGTCTCGGGAGTTCATAGAAGGCTCCTAATAAAAGTATGGTTTAGATTAGTGTAACGTGTGTGAGCGTGTGAGAGGGAGACGGTGGAGACATGGGGTGGCACAGCTGATTCTATCACAGGATCTACTTCCTCTCCACAGGGTTTGTGCTTCCTGTTGTGTTGCCATGGTGCCGCATACAAAAGGAGGACAAGCTACTCTTCTCCAGGAAGCCATAAATAATTGATTGGCAAGTGGCTTAATCAGCCCTGAGGCTGCTTGGCAATCCCACAGCTAATTCCGCAGCTGGCTATAAATAACTCATTACGCTAATTATGGTATGTGAGCACACAGCTAGCCTGCGAGCTTAAACACAGTCAAGCGTGACTACTGCGGGTTCAAACGCGGTGTCCATATGGCCGCGTCGAGGCGTCGGCAGCCGCTGCTGTGAGGCTGAGACGCTGCCGGTGGTACCTGGCAGCCTTCGGAACACACAGGTCTGCCTCCCTCCTGCTGTTGCACGAAGGAATCCCGGCAAATCGTGTTTACTGAAGATAAACAGCTGAGATCCCCGAATGTTTGACAGGTTGATTCATCGTGAATGTGATTCCCCATGACATCGGCCCATCAGAACACTCTAATCATGACAGGCATCGCATGCTGTGACTTTGACACATCTCAATACCACTCTGGTTTTGATGGGGTCTGTCTTTCAGATAGCCGGGGGCGACAGGGGCATTCAGAAGACGCTAAAGCAGAGGGAGATGCACTTAAGAGACCTGGGAGAAGAAGCAGCAATAATGACCTGACCGTCTTTGACTATGTCAATAGCACTATAGTGTGTATCAACCTCAATCACGTCCAGGCCTTCTGCTAATGACAGGAAGCGCTGATACTACAGCACGGCTACATCCTGTGCTTCAGCACGGCCCAGAACAGGCTGCATTTTGGAAAAAGCTATTAACTGTCTTAGATGTTTATTTCCTACCGAAGACTTGAGGGCAGCACACAGGACAACAGGAACACAAAAACAGACGCTAAATGCCACGTTTGACGGATGGTTAAGGTTGGTCAGCAGCTGAATCAAAAGGCGGAACACACAAGCACGCACAGCCTTTAAGCACAGTTGTATCCCGAGGCCAAAACAGTCATTTTGGGAGAGAGACTGAGGTACAACCTACTTTTATAATCTGCTACCACTAATGCAATCTTCTTTCACGGAACCACAAATTACTCTGCACTATTCATCTTTAATGGTCTCATGAAAAACATTATGGTGCTGTAATTATATCTAAACACCCATTCCCCTTCCTCAGAGGGTGAGTTTGAGCTGCTTTTCCCTGCATGCAGCCATATATCAGCTAAAAAAGTCTCAAATGTACCGTCCAAAAAACAAAAAAATGTCCTCTTGTGAGACGAGTTGCTGTACCACAGCATAAAGGTGTTGCAGTGTGTCAGTCAGGTGTGAAGTGAGCAGAGCATAGTGCCCCTTCATCACCAGTAACAACCTACTCGTGCGCTCTCCCAGCACCGTGCCCACTCACAGCGATGAGGTGGCAGGATGTAACGCCAGAGAGGCTGTGACACAAGGTCGGCACCATGCCAAGCACTCAGTGCCCACTCTGTCCTCTGAAGTGGATTGAACCTATTTAGTTAGGTGGCCACTGTTAGTGCACACATTACAGGAATAACAAAAGCCTGATTCGCTTCTGATACATTCCTTAACTCTGTATTAAAAGGTGACAGGACTGTGTTACTACATGGATGATTTAGTTTAACGCAGCTTTTCTTAATCCACTTTTGGGACATTGCTTTCAACAACAACGAGCACCTCATCATTTTATCCACAGACATGTGACGCTGCCGGGTCCTAGGTCCCCATATGTCTGTCCATACTCAGATTCTAAGCAGCTCATCCATGAAGGTATGTGGATGTTGGTGCCAGACGGAATTCTCTCCGGGCCGTTCCAAAACACTGAGCCGATGAGAATAGGACAAAAGTTATGTGACAGGGACCCGCAGATCTGATGTCTTGGTGTCCTGGACCCTTGAATGGTGTTTACGAGAAAGAAAGGAGTTGATAAGTCGATGTGTTCACTGCTTTTTGTACAGGACACCATCTTAAAACGCTGGGTTGCCTCTTCAGACCATAAAAGTCGCTTTGTTACACGTTAAAATACTGCAGGCCATTCGATGTTTATCAGACGGAGTACAGACAAGTCTGGGGTTAAGGGAGCTGCAGCGGGAAGGTCAAAAATAAATGGCAAAGGAGGGAGGGTGACACGGCCAGAGGTATTTCCTTTTCCTGAGGTCAATGCCAAAAATGGTCATGAAGCTGGGAATAAGCATTTTCCAGCTCCTTGCAGATATTGTGCGATCAGTCCGTTGGGTAGAGGTGTGTGTGTATATATATATATAGTTATTTTCACCCTAGGCAAATTGCTGGCAGAGAGTGAAGTCCCAATAGCCCCTCCTGCACTGACCACGTCTCCATCTGGCATTACTGCCTCCTTCCCAGGGCCTGCCACAGGAGAAGAGCTGTGAAAGGCTGAAAGCAGAGTGTGTGTGTAGGAGACGGTGGATGGAGACAGACTCAATATTTAATGGTATATGGTGGTGAAGGATGGATGAACATCAAAGCAGGGGCTAGAAACTGCACACGCAGCATCCACACACATGTGGCAACCCCCCCCCGACCTTTCTCCCGAGTGACAGTTGTGTTCCTTCAGGACTCACGACAGGCTGTGTGAGCATTAGTGTGCCTTTGTGCATGTGTGCGTGCGCTTGCGTGACGTAACATAAGCCCTCGCTATGCCCAGATTCTGCACAGCTGGGTTTCTCAGTATTCCAGATTACAATACGTCACCACTTTGCTCTCAGCCCTCCCCTCCACCCAGCACACGCTCCAGTGCGCTCACGTCTACTTTCACCACATGCACACTGACACAAACCAACTCAAGTGATGTCATTGAATTTGCTTCTCTCTTTGCCCCTCTCTCCATCTGCCTCCTTATCTCGCTCTCTCTATCATGCATACAAATTTGTTTACCCTTGCTCCCGTCAGTTAGGCTCTGCATATTTACCCAATCTCCTCTCATCTCTTTTTATTTTATCACAGATTTTTTATTTATGACCCATCCCCCCCGTTTCTCTCTACTCTGCATAACTGAAATGACAGCAAAACCACTGTCCATAGGTCAAACTGTATTACACATAATGGTATTTTCACACGGGGTGGAAAAATGATAAAATAGAATATTATTCTAATTTTAGGAGACATAGCTTTGATCTTCAAATGAACAAATGCTTTATTTTATATACTCCAAGTAGCATCAATTATCATTTTCTTTTTTCAAACTTTCCTTTCCTCTCACTGATGACTATGTATCTAAAGAACATCCTGCTGGATACATCTATTTCCTAAGAGATTAGGCCAATTTTCCAGAAGATTGTATCAATTTAACCCAGCTATCACGCTGTCGCTCCTGCTCTCAGCTTCATACGCTTCAGGTCACTGTCTGCACCGTGTACCCTGTTGTTAAAGAACAAGGAGCAGGCAAAAGGGAGGAACATCAAGGAGGTGAGAAAAGTACAAATGTACTCTGATGAAGAGATGAATGAGAGAGGGTGCTGTAGGAAGGTATATGTGAGCTGATACTCGCACACACACCACACGAGTCTGCGTTTTGACTACGCTGTGCATCATGCCAGGGAATAGGATGAGCAGAGGGTTTGAAATAGGCATTTGGCTGGTCTGATCCCTCATTGTGCCTCTGTGTGTGTGTGTGTGTCCTGTTGTAAGTATACACATTATGTCTGTTAAACCAGGATATAAGAGTCTGAGTCCAACAATAAAAGCGTGAAGCAAAACTGCTGGTTGGTCTACATTTGTTTTGGTTAAAAAGAAACAGGATGTTGTAGACTGGACATTTTGTTGCAGAAATCATCTTTAAAAAAAGTAATACTTAAAGTTATCAGTGTGTATGAAATACTACAATGCACACACAAAACCCACAGAAAACACAGATAATTCCTATTGCAACAGACACATCAGGATTAGACTCCTATCTATTCTCCCCTCGCTCACACACACAGAAACACAGACACACACAGACACACACAGACACGCACACGCACACACAGAAACACACACACGCGCACGCGCACGGGCACACTGCACACGCACACACCAGAGATTACAGCGCCACAGCACCTCTAATGGTTTCCAAGGCATCATGAGAATAAGAATTAAGTACAAATACAAAATATCTTGTCTAAACTACACCTATGTATATCATCGCAACCCTAGTTACCACTGAAGTACACTTACCTACAGAATGAGGTGTGCCGTAAATAACTAAACCTCCAGTTTCCTACCAGACTCCACCTATATATGCAACACTCTGCACATTTGTATACTTAACTGTTCAGAGGCGTTGTGTCTGAAATACATGTTAAATCCAGATTAAGCGCCATGAGTCAAGTGAACCAGCCTCTAAAAACAAACAGTGGGAGTGATTGTGCCTCTGCCCAGCACCATGTTTTCACAGTTTACACCTGGACCCTGCCAACTACAACCACAGGCCACTACTGTGTCCCGAGCTGCTCATACAGAACAACTAGGGGCGTCTGCACAATCTGGATCTTTAATATATTACAATTTCAAATGATCCGAAATTGCAGGTAGTTGTGCCTTTAAAGCTCAGCGGCTCTAAGTTGCAAACTTTGAGTCCCTCACCCGACTCGAACCGTCCACAGGGCCTTGCTGCTCACACTATCGCAAATATAGCTTCCCATAAATACAACGAGGGAAAATGATATCACAACAACGAGCTGTAGCCGTAGTGACTGCAGGAGAGGTTACATCATTACCTGGCTCAGCATACTGCACTTGTGGGGTTCGCACAAGTGTTAACATGTTGCCACAAAGCTGTTGGGACATACGGGTGGCAGACCTGTCATGCCCTGACAGAAGTGAGTGGCTAAACTTTAAGTGCTGAGTGAGGAGAATGCCAAGGTCCAGTGAGCCCCCGGGGCAATTAAGGAGTACAGATCATACCAGGGACCCAGTGTGTGTGTGTGTGTGTGTGTGTGTGTGTAACAGAGTTGGGAAACTTAAGGAGTTTTGTTGAATTGAATTTTTCAACCATAGGAGTTAAGTCAACAGGTACAAAAAGGCAAGTTCAATCTCCCTTTACTTCTATATAAGTGCAAGAAACCTTGACCCCTGGGAAAGTCCACCATAGCCGTTATTCATAGCCACGTGAAGTGGCGTAAGTCAACAGGCTTTGAGAACACTTTTACACAAACAGCTGGTCAGGCCCCAGTGCTCAACTCTGCATCCTGCGCCGCTCACACGGCACCTGTCCTTCTGCGGCACAGCTCAAATCAATCAAGCCCTATAATCTAGGAAGAAGACTTCATCATTGACTAAAATGTCATAAACCATACTGACAGTAAAAGAATAAAACCATTCCTGAAGCTCGGAGTATGATATTGGGGAACAAAGTTTAAACACAACAGGACTCTTTTTAAAAGTAGCTACCGAGGAAAACTGAGCAACTGGGCAAGCAGGGCCCAGTTATATCTATATATACACACATTGATCAAGTTAAACATGCCTTTAACATCCAATTCAGTGGTGTCATGTGTAGAGTAAACGATATTCTCAAATCAAAGAAGGCGCTCTGATCAAATGTCCACTGCCCTAAAATGGAAAGGTGACAGAGTTTATGGCTGTCAGTAACTTATTAAGACTCACTTTTCCTTGGTTCACATGCAGAAGCATCTACAACCCGAACTGCAGTGGAGGGACAGTCTGCACGCTGCTAACTACATGTAGGTCAGCTGAGGACATACTGGAGCTCCTTGGTCCATTCAACATGGAATTATTCCCATACTGATTGGGGTTAACCTTTACCAGACCCAAACAGACCCACTCACAGATTAAAACTTATCAAACACTAACCTGCCGCAGCAGAGAAATCTTTTGCTTATTGTAGATTTTTAATGCTTCTTAAGTTATAAAGATTATAGCTTGAGCTTTTAAAGGCTTATCGACATACTGTATTAGCACAACAAGGTTATTTAGCTCTTAGGCTTAGGCTGGACTCACCATACCATACCATCCCCCACGATGCTCATCAAAGTTTAACGGGCTCATATAGCAAGTCTCTTCAATAACCCAAGTCCGAAAAAATGTCTCACCCATAACCTGGAGTCGGAGATGGAGTGGACAGGGTTAAATATCTGCAGTGTTCGGTGAGCGTGCAGCTTTAGACCCCTCACTCCATGGGAAACTATTTTCCTTCTATACACTGCACTTTGAACTTGAGACGTGAGCAAACATTGAAATGTTTAACAGGGTTTCCAACAGTTACTAAAACATCTTACATTCCATGTAATTGTACCACAGCAACCAGGGGGAAAAAAGCGAATCACGTGCTCTTTCAGCAAGAGAACATACTCTGCCCTAAGCCACTGTCACAGTGCTGCCACCTTTGGTCTTTCAGGTCTTGTAAGCGCTAGATGAGCCAAACAGCTTGGCACAGTGTCATGCTTAGTTGACAATTTCTCTGGCCTCCAGTGGAGGGTTCGGGGCACAATATTAGCATTAGTTATTGCAAGGGAAGGAAACGATTTAATAAATGGGCCATATTATCAGTGGAAGGGATCAGAGATAGTGAGGTCCGCTATTTCTCTTGGCCAGAAACCAATTCCTCATTGTTTTGCTATTGTAAATCCCAACAATGCAGCATTAATTAGGCAATTGTTAAACACTTGTACAGAAAGTCAAACAAGTCGTCCTAATATTACTGTTGATGAAAAGATTATTTTTATATTATTTATTATGTTCCTGATGAGACACAGCAGCCAAGTGTGACATAGCCGGTGATCCATTACACCCAGTAAGGTATCATTCTGTCAAACTGAGGGGTGAGGATAAAGAAATGCCTGAAGAACAGATCTGTTTGCCAACTACAATGGACAGGTTTGCAGCCAGACCTTGAAATCAATCATCATGGCTGAGGAGGGAGGGAAGTTAATTCCAGCCATTGCGCATGTGGTCAGGTCTGCTGAAGGATTCCTACTGAGACAGACACTGTCCACTGAGGCTTGTGGTCTTGGAGCTCCACTCTAGCAATAAGATTTTGCTTAGCACCAAATGGTCAGCAGCAATTTCCTCAAGTCAAGCCTGGATTTAAGATATTTAGATATTTATCGCTGTTGGTCAAAGGAAATATAAAAGAGCTGCAAATATCGCTTTATTACCAAAATCCAGAGCTATATCTGCTACTCTGCTCCCTGTTTTCCCTATTGTGCCTGCATCGCCTCCCTCCCGTATTCTTTTATTCTGCCTGCCTGCCTATATCAGAGCGGCTGCTTCTGTTGTGCCCTCAAGCACAGGCACAAATTGACATGTTGAATTCTCAACTGGGACATTTAACCCAAGGGATCATGCTCACAGAGAAAGCTTTTATATCCTCTCCCTTTGGAAATTGTTTATGTTCATCACAAGGTGCACTAGGTGGACTTCCTCACAAAGGACCTCAGCGTCCCTTGTCTCAAATCTGCTTCAAGGCTGCAAGCACAAAACCTTTTTCTCTAGAGAGGCAGATGAGAGATTACCAATTTAAGATGGCATATCCCCGCCTTTATTTATATCCCTTTAATCGGGTTTATTACTATTATCACACTCCTCCTCACTGCTGCTCACCTGCCCACCACTTTGCTGCTTCCACTACCATAGTAAGAGACTAGTAGCATTTAATTTACACGACCGCACAAGAGGATCTACAAGAAAACAGACGGGACACTAGAGAAGTACAACTAGGACACTTTAAAGCTATATGTACATGCAGTCAAACCTATGCCTACACACGTACACTTGTCTTTTCAGGTCAGCTCAGTAGAGAGCACTCTGCGATAATGAGCTGCTCCACTTTCATGACAGATGGAAAATGTGCAGCATGCTGATCTCTGCTCCTCCCTTCCCTTCTCCACTCCACTTTGTCCAGCCTGCCCGACCGGCTACCTGTCGGCCCAGCCGCTGCCCCGGCACCGCGTCGTATCAGATGATTGGGACGACTCAACGCGAAGCAGAGCTTCTGGGAGCTGAGGCAGTGGAAAAAGCGCTTCATGCTCCTCTTCATCAATATTGCAGCCTTACCTGGTGAAAGCTAATACTGGCCAACATTTTCCATCTTGTCACTGGAAGAGGATCAGATAGCTTGGCCTGACATGCCAACATTGTTACCTGTGCTAATAATGACGCAAAGCTTGCTTCATTATTCATGGCTACTTTAAAAGAGGAAGAGAAATGTGAAGGGATCGGAAAGCGGTCGATGTTCAAAAGTCCAATTATCAAGTAGGTCAGCAGAAAAGTTGAGAAGCGGCAGAGATGTGAACGCGAGCTCCTCCTTGTGCAACAGTCAAGGCTGGTCTTGAAGTAGTGGGCAAGATAATATAGGGACGGGTATAAATAATTCATATTCAAGCCTCTGCAGCTGGTCTTTCCACCGGCCTAAGATGCAAGTTGCTATGGCCTCTTGCTGGGGTAAAATATGTATACATGTTATATATGTATATAAATATGCTGGGCTAAATAATGTTTCCACAAAACAATTGCAAAATATAGGACTGGGTTATGGCACAATCTTTACATGAAAACAGAGATTGTTCAGTGAAGTTCAGTACATGCCAGGATGCTACCTGCAACTCATATTGGTCAGTAGGAGTGTTGCCATCACTGCTGTGCCTGGGAGAGTGTGTCCGTGTGTAACACTGTCTGGCTGAGGTCAGGCCTGGTGCACATTTAATCTGCTCTGTTTCCAGGCCACTCCAAGGACTCGGACATGTCATGCGTATGTTTTATTCACAAGTGGTCTCAGACTAGTAGGTTGTGAGCATGTCTGCGTAGCTGTTCTGCACCTGCGTGTGTCCTTCAGCATCACAACACAGCTTAAAATCCTCCCAAAATTCTTCCTGAGTTTTATTTGCAGCTATAATATCAACCCTGTTGCATAATCGGACCTTTTCTACCGCATACAAACTTACTCTCACACACGGGCACACTGTGCTCCCACTCCAGTTGCACAACCCTTGAATTTTAGGGATAGAATGGCCTGGTTTCATAAGCAGTCTGCTGCCTACTGGCAGCTGTGCTGTCAGATGAGGTCATCACTTGGGGCGGGCCACAAGCGCAGACAGGACATAATGTTGGACACATTGGTAAAAACCCACCGAGTGTGAATGAGAAAGACTGCCAGAGGTGGCTACAGAGCCGCGATGATCCTGTCCAGGGAGGAAACGAGACCGCCGCGTTGTTTCGGTTTCAAGTCACGTCGCTGCGCTTATGGTGCAGCGATGCACTGAAGTAAACAGGGAACAGAGGACGTGATGATGCTGCTTGTGTGTCGGCGTGTGCGTGCAGGCTGGTATTACTATCAGCTCACTGCCAGGGTGGGGTGAATGGCCTCAGTGCTATCTCTGGAGCACAGCTTGTTTACCCTAATGAACACAACTCCAACTCCACTCCAGCCAATTGCAAAGAGGACATTTGCCTATTGACGCTGCTCCAAAACTGGAAATCTCTGAGGATGTGAATATACATGAGAACAATGCCGGTGCTACTCATACTGGTACGGTGGAGAACTTCTGCGGGCGCTCTCATGCCTGCTTAAACAAATAGCAATGATAAACTGACGCTGATGGCTCTTTCAATATTAGATCCACATTGTTGAACAAGTACAGAAATAATTCTTTGCTTTATTGAAACAGTCTGTTATGGAGCTGAAGAGCACTGCCCCATCAGCTGAACCACTTATTTTGACATCTGTACCAGAAAATAGTTTCAGCTTTCCATGAATGTAAATCAACACCAATAGTCGACATATCCCTGAAGAAGACGTCTGTTAATACTGCACCAGAGTAGAGCATTCAAATCGTTTTATCATAAGGCTAAATCTTCTTTAAATCCCCCCCAAACATGAATTTTTTGGACCAATGGGAAAATGTTAATATGACAGGAGTAAAACACCACCCCGCCCAATGGCGGAGCACCTCGCTTGTTTACCTAAATCTCTGAAATCTCTCCATGAACGTTTGTTCAGCCAATGCGAGAGCCGCAGCGGCGCACAAGGACGAACGTTCGCCTGCGGGTCCACGCTGATGTGGCGCCGCATAAGGATGTGCCGTGGCGTGCGTGTGACCATTACATCATGGCAATCCCTGCGCCACACACAATCACGTGACCTTCTGTCGACATCTCAGGAGCAACGGCGTGCCGTGCAACGAGACGATTTCCTGCTGGCATCCAGCTGTGTGTGTGCGTGTGTGTGTGTGTGTGTGTGTGTGTGTGTGTGTGTGTGTGTGTGTGTGTGTGTGTGTGTGTGTGTGTGTCTTAATCCCTCTGTGCGGTCGGACGTTTTGGCCGGGAAGCAACTACGAAGTGCGACAGACATATATCGGAGTGCGCATCCGCTTTTCGTGTTAATATGTGTGTTCTTAAGTACGAGTGTGTTGATCCTCCTTATTATCCACTGTTTTCTATGTCACCTCTTTAACCTCAAGCTTCCCCAACCCCCTCCTCTCTGCACCCCGCCAAAGCCGCTTTGAGCTTTTTGCTCTGACATCACCGCAGTCATCATCAGTAGGCATGGAACGGACCATTGGGTGAGTAACGTAGGGAGGCTTTACATGCAAATCAGAGCACTTTAGCCCAGCGTTGTCACAAGTGAGTCTCTGAAAGCCCACCCTAGGGCAGAAAACTGAAAAAACACAGCCTGTGTCTCATTTTTAAACTTTCTGCATAAACAGCTGACACTACAACAAACAAAAATGGATGCCGACATCCCTCGGTCGCAGGAGGAACGCTCCAAAAATGTCTGCATCAGCAGACTAAAGCAGCCCTTCTGACTCTGGCTCTCCATCTTTGTGTTCAGTTGTTGTAAGTGAGAGGTCGTGACCTGTGGATGTGTGTTAGAGTCACACGTCTTGACTAAAAAGAGACTAAGTTTGTAAGGGAAACTTTGCAACTGACATGGGAGAGTGTGTCGATGTGTCGGCCTGTCTGACTACATGACACCGCGACATTTTAGCACGCAAGCCGATAGACAGTTTCCACCAGCTCTGAAAACCCATTCATTGCTTATTAAACCTTTTAAACACAGGTACAACAGTGGCAGCTTCACACTTGGTTTACTCACTTTTAAAGGGTACTAAGATCATTTAGGATCAAGCTGTAGATCAAGCATTTATCAAAAAAAAATAGCTAAATAACTGTGACAAATGCCAACCACAATAAATGATTGACACACAAAGCATAACCATAAAAAAATAATCTATGACTAAAAAAGCTTCAAAAAAGAAAGGAGGTGCACATCACAAACACAGACTTGTATGAAGTCTGACCTCTTTCTGTTACGGCAATTTTTTTGAACACAAGCAAAAAAAAAACATGTTATAATGATAATGATTAACAGTATTATCTAAGCCTAACCCTGGATCCTGGAGCATTGTACTGCTGCTGTGGGTCACAACCACTTAAGAGGGTTGGAAAATTCCTGTGTAGTTGATTTAACAGACTTGATAAATTATTTATCCATCTGTACAAACGGAAGAAGCAGTCTGGATGTGAGTGTAAATATTGCCCTGATTATCTAAACATCAGATTGGGAAGCTTTTACTCACAAATTCTACGTTCAGCAGTAAAGTCCTCTGGAGCCCTCCGGCGCTGCTTCTTTCATCTAACCCAAACGTTCTACCTCAAAGTCAGAATATGTTTATGGGTGTTTTGTTTTTCTCCTTCAAATCATGATGAAAAATACAATTAACTGCAATTTGTTTTTATAAGTTAATGTCGGAAACAATCTGTCCTATTACTATAATATCTGTCCCATAATTAAATAAAGATACAGAGCTGCTGCTGCTGCTGCTGCTGCTGCTGCTGGACAATGACAGACGAAGCTTAGGTAAAGTCAGGAAATGCAACGGCATGAAGGTACCAATGAGAAAAATAATTAAACACACACACTCATAGTTAGACAGAGAAACAAGCCATCATTTTAGTTCATGAGTCCATATATTTATCTGTCTCATCAGTGTCAAAAACAGTGCACAGTATATGTAAAAAGTCTGCATCAACAGGACACTTTGTACAGAATGTTCTATTATGAATAGGAGGGAGGGGTTTAATTACGTTAGACAGTTAATTCGCTATAAACGTTTTTACTGTCCGTTAGTGAGTTTACATTCCTTCCATTGTATTCCAACTATTTTCAGATTATTAAATCTGTGAAAACCCCACTTCTTGAACACCTACTGTAAATTCAAACAATGTTTGTCAACACCACAGCCCCATTTGCCTAATTATGTACATGAGTAGCATGAATGCAGGTGCACACAACACAAACACGCCAATGGAAAGAGCTGTATCAACTTCAGGAAACAACAAGAAAAGGTCTGGTCTGATTTGACTTATGTGCTCCATTAACAACATCATTCAGAAACATTGGGATAAAGAAAAGACAGTTTTACTTGTAATGTATATGAAAAAAACAGTCCGTTTTGAGCTGTATTTATTATGCAGCTTAGTTGCTAAGTTAACACAATTAATATTATTATTATTCCCACCAAAGATCCTGTAAATTTGTTTATGCAATCACACAGGAAAGACCACTTACTAAATTTGACCCCAGTAGTCCTACCAACCACGACTATTTTCCAAGCCGCAGTGTGTGTCTCACACTAGCTGACATAATGTTACAGATCATGTGGATGGATGATTCACATTCCTGCTAGGACACCCTTGGCATGATATCACTACAGCTGGGATGCCCCATTATGGAAACCCCTAAAAGTCCCCAGACGTTCCCCTGATAGCTTGACATTAGCCCCCATTCCAGGACGCTAGGCACTGGCTGTGGCCGGGGAGATAAAAATAAACTGCCAAGACGCCACACCGGTCCCGATGACATGCGTCTCCATGGAAACCTGATACGACAGGTTGTCGGAGGTCAGAGGTTGGATCGTAAGAGAATCATGTGAACTTGGGGACGTGGAAGGGTGCAGGGACTGGAGGGGCAGAGAGGAGAGAGGGCCACTCAGCTGCAGAAAGGAAAATCCCCTCAGTGAGACACACGAGAGAGGCACAGAGGACGTCTTCTCACTTTCTGCCTCTGCCCTCCGCTATCACTCACTTGGAAATATAAACATGAGCTTTGCAAGTCATTAAGTCATTAAGCCAGCAGGGGTTTTCGGCTGGACATTTTCAGTTACTGTGCGTATAACCAAAAATAGAAGCCATCCCCTCCGTCTTGCTGCTGTGCTGCAGCTGTTTCTATTTGTATTTCTTTGAAATAACAGCATGTGCTGCTTACATCAACATCTGCTTTGGCTAGGCATACAAAAAATAATAAGTAAACAACAACAATTGCTTTTCAAATGTGCCATACCCATCTGGACATGCCACACAGCTGGCCATGCCATGATTACCAATGTCAGTGTGCTTTGGGCTCTCCTCCCTCTGGAATACAACCTAGAGGCTCTGGTTTTACTTTGGCTCATGATTAGTTTAGGAAAAACCTGATGCAGCGGGGATAAATCCCTCCTACTCCCCATGTGATGGAAAAAGAGGACACAGCAGGAAGTGACAGACACTGTAAAGGAGATGGGGGGGAACTACAGTCACGAAAGAGGAGCTGAAGGTGTGACCTATGGGGAAACCCCAGGCCACAAAGCGCTGCCTTTTGGTCGTACATGCATGCTGTCATCACCCAGCTGATGAATATCTTGAACCTGTGACCCCTTTGCAAACACAATCAGACTACGCTTTCAATTTTTGAATGCAGGCAAAAACCCAGACTGTTTATTTACAGGAGTTTAAGCAGACGGGACTACAACAATAATTAATACATTGGGCAATATCATGTCAAACTTTCATTTTTAGTATTTAGTTCCCTTCAATATTGACTGATTTCACGATTACTCTCTGTACTGGCAAACATGAGAATAACAGCACAGAAAGAGAAGAAGGCTTTCATTCAGTGTTCAGGTAAAGTCATAAGCGTTTGTCAGCGTGGGCACAAAATCTAAACGTACAAAAGCCGATAATGAAACAGTGTTTGAAGCTCAGAAGTTCACTGACAGTCCATTTGTCTGTGTTGCTGCAGTAAAGAGTTTGTGTTGACGTCTGAGTAAAGGAGAACAAATCTATTCTTCAACTTATTAAAATGAAGTCATTGTCAAGCAAATCCTGTGAATCAATTCTGCAAAGCTTCAATATGCCTTAATTCTTACTTCATCAAGTTGCAATCCTGAGTTGACTGTGCAGTGTTATTAGTTCATGCCTCAGGGATTTATGAAATACGTCAACCAACAAACCCATAAGTCAGAGGTTTAAAGCTTTTTTTTGTAAAATTACAGCTTACACACATCAAACCATCTTTTCTCACATCAGTGCATTCAAATGCATGTTATATTACTTCCATACAGGCGAACCAATTCAAGTGCAATAACTGCCAGACTACAAGTATATGAAAATTATTGATACTGTACATACAGTAACACCATTCTTTTTCATTTCCATAAATTAACACAAGGTCGAACTCTTATTCCTTCTCCTAACTCCTCACTCAATTTATGAATGCTTCTGCGTTGGGAGTGCTTGTCTAAAAACTTCAAAGAAGATGGCTGCGCATGGAGGGGAGGGGTCTTCATCAAGCGAGTGCCTGGAGGTGTGAATGACTGTAATAGTAGAGGCCATAATTCCTTTGACACTGCAGGTCTCTGGTGTCTACACACAGAAACACTTAAATTGCTTGTATTGTGGGAACAAAAATAAATGTCTGTGCTGAGCTGCTAAATATAATCGTCATACATATGCAAATATGAGACACTATAAATATTTACACTCTGAAATACAGAAAGAGCGAATTATTATGCAGAGCGCACATGCCCAGGAGCCCAATCTTTATTTATTTACATGATCACAAGGAAACGCTATTCACGCATTATCTAAACAGGATGATTCAGGGTTTAGTCTGATTTGATGGTATTGCAGATTCTCCAAAACGCATTTATACCATTTAATGAACAGCCTACAATAGTTCAAGCACTTGGGGTTCTGCTAGTGTTACCGTTGAAGGCACGTTTGTGCAAACCTGCAGAATAGGAGATGCAATGATTCTGTAGGTAGAGGTGAACAGGGAGTGATGGTCAAGCATCTACAGTGAGAGGTGAACACCTTTGCGTCTGTTTTAGCCCAATCCGTCACTCTCCCGCAGGCCCAGTCCTCACTCATTATAAGACCAAGGTTACTAAATGCAGCACTGCACAACTTCTCCTCCTTGCACATACAGTATGAAGGTGTCCATTCAGCAGCATGACTCATGTTTCTGTGCTGAGTAAAACTACAAAGGTCAGAAGCAAACAAAGGCCAAAACAACAGCCCTACTTATTCCTGGTGTATAGGCTTTAGTTAGGCATTCTACTGTATTCTGTGCTGCTCTTAGTCATCTATTGACCAGAATGCACAGTCACTGCCTGCCCACACAGGCTCAGTAAATGACTCTGCTTTGTGGCCTTTTTGGGATAGTGGGATGCAAAGTCCACATTGTCTACATGAAAAGGTTCATTTTAGTACGAGAGGTACGACTTGCTGATGAATGATAACGGAGTGTCAGTAATAAATCTTTGGCTTACCATTTGCAAGCATTTCAATCTTGCTGTAGTTTTGTTTGCAACTAGAAGGATTTGTTGGCCAGCTGACCAACCACTTGACTGAAATGAACCATCTCAACAATTACTGGATAAGTGCCATGAATGGCTGTATAGATATTCACGGTTCTCGGCTAATTTAAGCTTGTAGCTGCATAGACATCCACATGTACCAAGCAAGATCCAACCCAAGCCCTTCACAAACTATTACTAACTGAAAAACTACATTTCCACATGCAACATGCACACAACCCTGAGGAAAATGACTGAACACTTTAAATTGACCAATTTCAATTACACTCATCATGTTCTTGAGCATGAGGTCAAAATGTGCAGTACAGTGATACAGATGAGGCAAAGTAGAACTCCTTCTGCGTTGATATTTAAAATGATTCGAGAGGCCTATTTTCTATCATTTTATGTAACAGTCAGCGGAAAATCATTAAAACAACGTTTGAAGTATTTTTGGTTCCAGGCATGAAAAAAAAAACAACACAACACATTACCTCAGAGACGCCAGCATGATGTAAAAACAAGTATGCATGAATAAATAATGAAAATTGATTAACATGCAGCAAATGGAAACTCTATATGGCAGATGTGATTTTCAGAGTTGTTAAATGGCTCTGCCTTTTCTCCTGCTCAGTGTGTAACCTTTAACAAGGTTACTCTCATGATAGAGCAGTGAATTTCGCAAAAGGAGCACAACTTTTCAACTCGTGCAATTAGGAGAAAAAATCTAAAATATAAAAGCATGACTCAGAGTCACTGTACAAGTTGAGAAAGTACCTCTGCTAGAGCGAGAGAGTGGGAGGACGTAAGAAATCATGCGAGTCTGAGGCACATTAAGCTGCATTAAAAGACAAGGGAACAGAAAGTGGCACAGAAAACATTCACACATATACACAAACAGTCTCTGAAGCAGAGTAGCTCCTGTCTCTGTCACATTCACTGACTGATTTGATCACACACACGCACGCGCGCGCGCGCACACACACACACACACACACACACACACACACACACACACACACACACACACACACACACACACACACACACACACACACACACACACACACACACACACACACACACACACACACACACACACACACACACACACACACACACACACACACCTCTTTGCTAGACTAAAGCCTTTTCTCGGCTTGTGACAGCCCAGCGCAGGCCTTTTGGTCCTTGTGGCATGTTCCCCTTATTGGTCGGCCCTGCAACAGCCTCTGGGGACCCGCAGGGTTGTGAGGATGAAGTGGCTGCTAAGAGACTGAGTCACAACATGCACCGCTCTGAGCTCACAACATCTCCCATGCACACCTGTGACAGCTACATAAAGACAAGCAGACAGACTCAAGACAAAGCCAGTGCTCTCAGTTTTTAACTAGATTCAGGACTGTAAGAATCATGTTACCTAACTCAGCAGTTATTTAACTGACTAATAATTAACGGCTTTTAGTACAATATTGGTGGTTGCCTAAATGACAAATGAGCAAATTAATTCTTTATCAATAGCCAGAAAATCATAATTTCTTTGTAAAAGGGACACTTTCGTGGCTGCAACCAATAGTTGAGGAGTTGAAGTTGCTGTTTTCTTTTCTTAAACAGAAGGGAGTGTTTTAGAGTGCGTTTGCCTTAAATGAGATTATCTCAAGGTGTTTTTGCATTGTCAACTGTCCTTTATTCATTGAGCTGTAAAGAAAAAGTGAAATGATGGCAGGATGGCACTCACAGGAACAGTGTACACAGAGTGGTGAGGCACAGATACAGTAGACCCAATCCTTTTCTCTCTCTGCCATTTCCTATTCCCCCTTCCATCCAAACAAGCATGTTGGAGCTGCAATTATGGGAAGGAAACCATGTATTTATAGACGGGCGAGGATCAACGGCGGAACAACTAGTTGTGTGGCACGGGAGGCGGATATATTTAACATGCTGTGATGTCAACACGTGGCTGGTACGTTTCCATGGTTTCTCCTTCGAGACAGGGCGGGCACTTTCTTATCAGTGCGCTACAGACACAGATGAGGCAATAAGAGAGCCGGACAGACGGATAGACAGGCAGACGGACTGACAGACTGAAGGGCACCAGTAAGAGAAAATAAAGACAGGGGTGTGAGAGTTTAAAAAGGGAAACACAAATAACATTTCAACATAATGGACAGGCTGTGTAGGACATTGTTTGCCTCCCACTATACACCATTCATTGACCATGAACTGACTACCAGTAAAAGCTTTCCATCACCTTAGGAAGACTGTTAAATGTTACTATTTACTACTTTCTTTCTTTACTTTCTTTCTTTCTTCCAGCTCTGCCCCTTCCTCTGCCTTTTAAGGTTATCTCAGATGCTACGTGCCGTCTGATAAAGGTTAAGGAGCCTTTTAGCTGGCAGCACCTTCAGTATCCAGCTTGTTTGGCATCTCACAGCCTCCAAGGTGACAATCCCCTGTCACCCCAGCTGAGAAAATATAAAGAAAACATGATCCACTCACGACATACGCCGACTTATTATCAACACTTTTAGTTTTCATTCAGGGAATAGACTGTTAAAATGTACCATTAAAGCATTTTAAAGTCTTGATAGATCGTGCCAACAGCTTACAACTGATACAAAACAGCTGAATAGGTGGTGCTCAAACAACACTGTTCGCAGCACATTCCTTATTTTGAATCTGTTGATTTTGCAGAGTACACAGTGATGATGGCAGCTGATGGTGAAGATACACTCCACAAAGCTGACTGCAGCAATGACCCCAACCCATTAGCTATTTTAGCGAAACTATTCAAGACTTGCCCTGCATGAAATAGCTGTGTGTAACTATGTTTAATAGGCCTACAGTATGTGTCAAGGCGGTTGTCATGCCTGCACATTATGTATTCCATAATACCAGTGACAGATCCCTGAGAGTCTGAGCCAAGGCTGTGATATCTACAATAGCGCACTGGCTGTGTGGATTAAGCTCAGATGGGCAATAAACCAAGCAAGGGGAGTGGAAAGAGACCGAGGGAGAGGCAGCGTCAGAAAGAAGCAGAGAGCAATAAAACCTCCAAAAAGCAGCGATTAGCTAAAGCGCCTTAACCTAACTGGTTTCATTAGGAAGACACAACAGAAAATGAGAGGTGTCATACTACAGCTGAGGATGCTAGCATTGCTACAGGAGAAACAGCAGGCAGACTCACACATATGGAACAAGATCATTTCCTTTTGTGTGTCCTGCCTTTTCATGCAAACGTTCCCATGAAGTCCCCCGTATTGACAACATGCTGGACCGTCCTGTCTCCTGGTATGTTTAAAAGCCCTGGACTTTCTGTAGATGCTATCTTTTCAATCTATTACCACACACAGTGTGAGAAATTAAACCATGCCAAGACATTAACAGCTTCTAAAGTTTGTTATTATATGAAAACACAGCTTTGGCAGAGATTGATGTTCTTGAAGGGGGGCATCTAAATTAAGGGTAATTCAAGTTCTCTTTCTTGCCAATCACTTTCCTGTCAGCACTGCGCTCCATTTCTATCTATAACCTCCTGCTCAGCCTCGGTGACATGACTCTTATACACAATTATGTCACACTGGCTACTCAGGGTGCCCTCAAACAGGAGAGGACGGAGAAGACAAGGGTGAGTAAGGGAGAGTAGACGCAAACCTAGAACCGAATACTACAGGAAATGAGATTGTAGGGTTAAGTTTGTGTTTTCATACTTGTAATGAGAGCATCATCAAAAATAAATAAGGTTATAAGTAGATAAAAGAAGCGTGGCAGAGTAAATCAGGACAGAAGAGTGAAGAGTAGAGTAAGTGAATGAATGTTGGAAAGCAGCCATGGTGAGTGATTCACATCTATTTTCCACCAGCAGGCAAATGAATCGCACACTCAATAGAAAAAAAGTCATCTCAAAATAGTTTTCACCCCATTATGTATGCATGTGCGCCTTTTTCTCCCTCTGTGAGACAAAGGGCACACATCAAGGGCGTTTTATTACCAGCCACGTGAGTCCCATGCGCTGTTGATACAAAAATAGATCATAAGTCTCCAGTCAAGCTTTGAGTCTGTTCTCCATAAATGCTGAACCATAAATAAAACGTTAACTTTGCTGCAGAACTGAAAAGAAGAAAGTGAAGAAAACGTGAATGCAAACGTGTTGAGTGGCAGGACCTTAAAGGTTCTATTTAGAGAACTTCATGAATAAGACAGTTGTGTGTTCACAGGAATGTTCTGCGTATTCCACGACGTTTGAATTGACGACATGCACACGCATGAGGGCAGAGATGCTTAGCTGAAAAGTAAAAATTAACAGACTCTAAAAGTAGATCATTCAAAGAATATTACAACACATGTTCACAGTATATATTCATGCATGTGTGCATTTAACTACATGAACACACTACAATAATAACAATTTGGGCGTTTCAGTGGCATGAGTGGACATTTTTTCTGTCTAAGGTCTCAGACAGCAGCGAGCTAAATGTCTTATGTAAGGATGTTGTTAAAGTCAGAGGATAATTGGGCTGATGAAGCTGACATTTGGAGCCTAGAGACGAGGGTGTGGTGAGTGTGCGGGAGGGGTGTGTAGTGGAAAAAGATGTAATTACTTTGCATGTTACATATAGTAGAAGTGAGAGTTATATCCGTGTTAATACTGGTGCCATTCGACACCAACCGTCACTGGAGCAAAAATAGAAAACAGTAAAATGGACATAAATAGACACAATTTTACAGCAGCTAAAAACAGACTGAACACACCTTGAATGTTTTGGGATATGTGAATATGAACCGTGCGTCATTGATAGGCTGCAGGAGATTTGATTTCATTATCTTCTGCAGGTAAAGTGTCAATGTTAAATAAGCATCCATAAACTGTGCAGACATTCTTGCATAATAACCACCATAAGACTCTGCGCGCACCTTTGTGTCACTAAATGATAAACCTCTGCAGTATCTGCAGTTTATTGCAAACGTTAGCTGATTCAACAGCGGGGTTCGCCAGCAATTGTGCAGTACAGCTCGCTGAAAAGTGTGACCTGTGATGAATAATTCAGATATACAGCTGTGAATGATTTGTGGCTACATAGCGAGACAGGCATCCTTATGTTTGTAGGATGACCCATCATGGGAGCGTAGTGGAAGCTGCACTTCAGCCAAACAAATGTATGCAAGATGCAAATGAATCTGCATGTGGCACGCTTGCAAAGCATTGATAAAGTATGCGTGCGCTGTGATACAGCATGTGCACACCAGCGTGCGCATTATTACACATCACTGTATCTGGGGCATGCGAATGCGCTTGCACAGCTCTGTTTGCCACACAAATGCGAGCATGCACTCCAAAACACACTTTTTCATTTAACACAAGCCTCGGATTCAATTTACGCATTTGATGCTCAAACGAAAGAGCATGAATTACATCAGTCATCCGGAGGAGTTGTTAGTTGGCTTCTGCTCAAACTGGGCTCATTAGTGAAAAGACTTTAGCTAAGGCTCAAATTTACTGTAGCAACAGAGAAAGAAAGTGACAAATCCAGACAATAGCCACTAAATTGCGAAGGCAGCAGCAGCACACAAAAAGAAACAATGGCTCTGTTGGTCACAAACATCTGTTGGACATAATTCAACGCCAGCACTCGCTTACCATAGAACACATTTGTTAATTGAAAAGTTTCTGCTTTTAAGCAAACCACTTAGTACATTCAACTAATGCCTCTACGTATGAGCGTGGGCCCCACTCAAATGTAAAACTGTCCACACATCCTTATTAAGTATGTAACAATAGCATTTAGCCCCCAAATAAAGACTGACAGTTACATTAGCTGGCTGTACAATATGAGCCCAGGCTCAGGGAGGGAGACAAGAATTGAATTATTGAATGTTATCAGCATTATGCCAATTGCTGTTATGCCTTATATTAAATGTTGATTAAATTAACATCATTCAAATAATGATTTTTTGAAACTCAGAGTACAAAGTAATTTCTTTTCCTTCCTACTGCAAATGTTTACTCCGCTTATGCAGATCCCCTTAATTAGTAGGACAAGATTTAAAAGAAAAATAATGTAATATATTGTTTGTTTCCTAACTGTTTTACAGTATACAATTTACTTAATGGACTGTGTGTGTTGTGAAGTAAATGTGGGTGTCTGTTTGAAAGGCAGAAATGTACAGTATTATCCCTGAAGGGACAGTGTGATGTGATTATAATGAGACGTGAAAACCCCATTAAGTCACAAACCGCCTACGATCTTGGCAAACTCGCATTAGCGTCACAAGAGAAGAACAAACACACACGCGTGCATTGGCGGGCAGAGCTACAAACGCATTAGACATGCAGCCCACTCCGACGCCCCCTTGCTACGTTCAAAAGCGGCCGCCCTTCTATGATCCATGTATGTTCACTGACATGAATGGCACAACAGCTCCACAACATGCAGTCACTGATGCCGGGAAGTTCCACATCTCTCCTTCCTCCTGATTCGTTTCCATCACTGCTCAGTCACAAGCAAGCGTATAATGGAAGGCAGTGTGGCCTGATTTTTTTTCCCCGTGTCTCACATTTGTCTGCTCCAGTTCTTGGTAGCGCTGCGGCACGGAGTCCTGCTGCTTTAGCGCTGATGTTACAACTAGCAGTCTGAGCTCGCACTAGGCCTCGTTAGCTAGGACTCTTGCTTTTGTACTTGTTAGCGGTCATGGCTTTGGTCGGGTGTTCCAAGTCAGTGTGTAATCTGAAATTAGCAAACATTCTAGTACACACGCAGAACCCCCCTAATGATAGTGGTTTAGCATCGTAATAAATAAATCTTCTATTGAACATTTACAAAATACGACAAATGTGTATATCAAAATGAAAGAACATTGAATCGTTGGGGAAGAAACGCTGCATCTGCTGCATCTGTGCTCTTCTTCTCCCACTGCGCTGCTTTTTGCTGTTTTCACACCCTCTTTGCCTCTTTATCTCTCACTCAGTTCTGCTCTCGCTGCGCCCTACCTGTACCCTCATAATGGTCAAGTAGCCGCAGACGCTGGGTGGGAGGCGGATGTGAGAACTGAGCACAGTCAGAACCAATTTTTATCATCTCCTCCCGCAGCCCCACTGACACTGGCCCTCGCTCCAAACTGCTTCCAATCTCCACCACACGTCCACACATGCACGGTACAGGCTCCTTTTAAAATGTAATCTGTTACGGATTACTGAGCACCCGCTCGAGATTTGACCCAGCAATATAATCCTTTGTGTTGATCTAACATAATCTGATTTCTCTCAATTACTTTGTCTCCAAAACACATGGAATATGATGCTAAATGAACAATGTACGCTGGTTACAGACTCATTGAAAGACCAAAGTTTGTGTATACTGATGCTCAAACCCATGACCAAAGATTATTAAACACGCCCAGTCATCGGTGTCTCTAATTTTCCATTTGTGCGTAAGCATTAAAGTGACCAACTCAGATTACTCGATTCATGGTACCTTCACACACACCAGACACACTCGTACCCGACACCACCCACTGTCTCTCTCCTGCAGTGATGTTTTTATCATCTCCCCTGCACACCAGGAGCTGTCTTGAATTTGTTCTCCACTATGACTTCTATCTGACAGCTTGACGACGTGAATCGCTGCTCTTTATCTCCCTGGGCCTGAGGCGAATCAGAGGAAGACGGAGCGCTTCTAATCTTAGCATGACCACTTTGTAAACTTGTATGAAACTTAAGAGCAATTAAGATGTTCGACACATTTAGAGCAACGAGTTTATATCTCATCACTTCATATGCTATCATTTTTTGATTATCATGGCCCTGCGGGTAAACATGGACATTAATTATGACCGAAGCCACCCCTGGATATGAACTGGTATTATCTGACAGGCCGCGACCCTTTTGGTTCGACTTAAGCATAAATAAGAAAGCAAATCTCTCAAAGTGTGAAAATACAACATTTTTTGCGGCAGATAATGTGAAATGGTTAAGATGTCACTGGTAACACTTAATTTCATCATGTAATTTCAGCGGCATGTGCTTTTGTCTGGAGGGTTTTTACACGATGTGATCAAATATTTTTCATTATGGTAATAGATACCGTACACAAATGTCACAGCCCATTTCGATGTCTCGCAGAACTTCTCTAAAGTTCAAAGCTGACATCAAGAGCTAAACTGTCAGAATACAAAGCATTTGGCTGGAGCTGCGTTCATTCCCCAGCCTGGGGGGAAACATGAATATTAACTGAGTATTTATAGCCCACCCAACATTAGAAAAAATATTTAACACACACATAATAGACAATATGATTGCAACCTGTATCTTCTTGCCCGAGGCTGCCCTCTTAGCAGAGGCTGTGAATAAGCAGCTCGAAACATGACATCAAAGCATTTTTAAAGCAATTTATAATTTTCCCCTATAATCGGTATGTGTGCCTTTCTTGTGTAATAAGCTGAGTTACAGGGCATATAAGAAAAACAGAAATTGCGTCAGCAGAAATGAGATGGATTAAGCCTCTTGGACACTGAAGCTGAGCAGAGCTTTACAGCATCATCAGTGTTTGGCTGTAATGATACAGATGACCTTCCTAGGTCTACAATCTATTGATCTGAACTTCCAACCAATTCCAGACCAGATAGGAGTCTATAACAGTGCTCTGGTAATGCAATATGCCATGCATGTCCCTCATTTGTCATGATAACCAGACTTAGATGAGTTAAATATAGAGGCTTCCGGTTTAGCAGAGGAGGGTTTTAAGGTCTATTCTTAGAATTTAGAGCTGGTTTATGCACAGCAGCATGCAAGCTGCCCTCTGTACCAACGCACATCGTCACACTTCAGGAAATCACTATGTATTTCACTTTGTTTAATTTGGATATGATATCAAAACTAAGACACAATATCTTTTTGCCAGAATAATATACTGTAGCTGACTGATACTCACGCAGGAGAATACTAATACTGTACATCATCAATCCATCATTTAGAATAGGTAGCTAAGACACAACAACATATGTCTGCTAATGAAGATATATATTTCGACGTGTATATAATAAAAGGTTACAGTATTGTAGCTAATGCATCACTAGTATACAGTAAATGCATCACTAGTATACAGTATTTATGTGCTGACTCCAGTTCAGCCACATGTCTGCACAGCCTTCTGACTCTTTGTATCTGGTGGTGTGAGATCTAAATTTATTGTCCGCAATAATATTTTGAAACAAGGCCAAACTAATAGTTGTTAGATGCTAAAACACATTGGAAATCTGCTTTGGCTAAATTAGAAACAATAACGGCAAACAGTCAAGGAGCAAAGCAGCAAGCAGGAAATGCTAGCAAGCTGTAAAATAAACAGTCAATCGATCACTAACCATGTTATAGAGTAATCATTTGCAATGAACAAACAGCAAGATAGTAAAAACACTCGCAGATAAAAGGCTCTTAAATGCGGCCAACACTACACAAGGTTGGGCAGTAATTTAAACCAGAAGCTGAGACAGCAATTGGGAATTCACCCAAGATAGCCAAAAGCGCTAAGTGGGTAGCACGGCAGGGAAATAAATCTGGCTACTCACCTAGAAAAATAACCGGACACTAACGACCAATTAGACTGAGCATGGTAAGAATAGCAGATTGACAAACAACGTCCAGTGACAGGTGTTGTAGTGAGGCGCTCACACTTCAACATAGGAACCCACCAACACAACACGCTCAAACACTGGGGCTCAGGTGTTTCTGGGACTTGCTTACACACTTGCCATGTGTCTCACTGTCTCCCTTGCCAACAACACACAACACGCACACAAGCCGAGGACAAAAGCGCACACACTCATGCAGCCTGGAGGCAGGTCTGGAACGCACACAGGCCCGCAAACATGCATGTAAGCGTTACACACACTGACACCACTATCCTCTGGCCTTGAATGCTGAAATGTGTACAGGGAAGTGGTGTGTGTATCGTCTGCATGTGTGTTGACAGACTATATGCTTAAAACTGACACCACCCACACTCTACCAGTGACAGCAGGTTTCATCACAAGGCCCAGACCTTGTGAACTTATAAGGTAAACAGTGTGTGGGGAACAAAACAATTTGTCATGGACGCCTTTTCACACAACAATCCACAGGATAGCATCTGCATCTTACCCATAGTTTACTCACACAGGCAGGACGTGTAGCAGGTCTGATTATCAACAATTAATCCTACCGGCAATTCAATTTGAAATCACTGCGAGTATGTGGACACAATGGCCTTCGCAGTGGATTCAATATTTCAGTGATAAAACTACAGATTTCTTTACTTGACCTGCATTTAAGACACTTCAGACATTCTCTTTCTCTGAAAGTCAGGATTTGTGGTGAACAGATGCAGGAGGAAACGTCTCTTGCATTGCTCTGCAGCGAAGTCAGGGTGTAACATTAGCTAAGGCAGTGGCTGCTGCTAGCTAGAGACCTGATGTGTTGGTAATTAATTTTCCCTGACATAGTGAAAGCAGGTGGGGAGGGGTGTTTTTCTAAATTGACAATACCAGCTGTCAGAATGCCAGGCACCTCAACTCTAGCTCGGTCCCTATCCTTCTGTTTTCAGGACAAAATGTTCCTGGTTATGAATGAAGTCAGAAGACGTATGGTGAACATTCATTCAGTTTTTGTGTGCCATACAATTCACAAGCACTAGAAACTACTACACAACTAAAGCTCAGGATGAAGTAATCTCACAATGTTCTACAGATACTGTGCAGCATGTGTGTCTTCGTTGTATGGGGCATATAGGAGGTTGAAAGGTTGGATCAGATCACTGTAAATTTGGATGGGATTTATAGTGATGCTGTTTTCTTTTTTTTTTTCCAGTGATGTCCCTACAGATTTATAATGCTGCATTTAATTCTTAGAAGACCTAAGACCACTATGACCTTTGATACAAATCCATATTTCTACACAATGTCACTGTGAACTGTTGTAATTCATCCTATTTGACAACAAAGCCGACAATGCAGAGTGATAGACACAGTGTATAAACGGGAATGAAGGAGTGATGGGGGAGAGAAAGACAAAAAGGTTGATCTATTTCAGGACTGGTAATCTGTCTAGAACGCCCAATGCCAGTGACGCTGCATGTGTCTTTACATGTCACCGTGATGCTGTGAAGGAAATAGCGGCGCACTCAGTGGTGGGGATGAGGTAGAAAGGGAAACAGATCGAAGAAGTCAATGGATGCAGCTGTTTCTCTTAGCATGGTCTCACTTCACAGGCCTGCAGGGCAGCAGACGTTTGCGTCCGAATGAGGGCAGAGCATGATCCAGTCTACAGCTGCATGCAGCCATAAACAGCACAAATACTGTATAAGTGTGTATAACATGTACAGCTACTGTACCATGAATTTCTGTGCACCGAGGTATTTGAAGTCAGCTGACATTAAAACAAAAGGTAGGGGGACAAACAGCGGGTGGTCGGAGGTCGACGTGTGCGACAGGTGAACTGTGAACCTTTGGTATTCTCACATCAAGAACATCACTGGCAAGGCCTGCAGAGAATAACTGCTAAGAATAAAATGTGGAGCGTCTCCCCTGGTGGACAGTCTGTGTAGGAAACAGAAAACGTGGACACAGAAAGTGACATTCAACAGCGTGTGACTTGGATCAGGACTGCTATTTTTATAATTAGCACCACACACAGCATGTCATTAGTTTAGCTTCATTTAACAGTTAATCTTTGGATTAAAGGTTGTGCTTATTTGTAAACTAGCTAATTAATCTTTTAAGTAACTGCCCAATAAATACTAATTAAATTCTTCTGTCAGACATGCTAGTGCAAGTTGTAAAAACACTTAAAAAATAGAAACATTATTCTCAATGAAATAAATATTTATGCCACTGTCCTTTTATTGTGAGGTTAGATGGCCCAGGAATTCTTATTTGAAATGCTTAAGTACAGCAGTTGTGTTTGTGATTTTACTTTTTGCCCTTTTTGGGATAAAGACCCTTTTCCAGCATGCCAAATGTGCCATAATTAGGGATGAATATAAACACTGTGATGAAGCAATGTACTCCACACAAACCAGTGATTACGTCAATTAGGTAAACGCAACATTTCAGCAGACAGACAGTATTTCAGGATAATAATGAGGGTCATAGAGCAAGGTTTACATCACAACCCAAGGATGGCATCAAAGTGCCACTGCTTCAATTAGCAACGGCTAAAACTGTGAAGAAGTCGTTTCTTTATCTTTCACAATCCATCTCCCAGTACTGATTCTGATCTAATCTAGAGAAGCTTTCACTGGGAATCAGTGCACTACACCCTGCACATCTCTAGAGTGGATCTACAGTGTACGAAAATGATCATGCTCATCCAAGCATTTAAACCAGATTTCCTGACCATGGTCCTTACGGACTTGACTGGACGAGTCCCAGTGAACCGCAAGCAGATGAAACACACCCAGTCCAAACCAATCATCAGTCGTTAGGCAGATGTTAACACATCCTGCTCATTTGCATATGGTAATGAAGAAGATGATCAAAATAGGACATAGGGGGTGTCAGCTTGTTGCTGCCGCTCAGTGATGTCACCTCACTCAGGGCTGGGACTATTCTCTTTTGTGTTGCTCAATAATTGTGTGTTCCCATTGGGAGGTGTGCCTCCAGACTGCACATGCAAATCTCCAAAGATTAATGCAATTGTGTAAGGGTGTGCATTCAGGATGGATGTTTCCCCAGAGAGGAACTTCGTTTCCCACAGCATGGTATATTCTGCCAAGTCAACACAGAATCACATGGTAGAAAGCATTAAATGGATTTGAGCTAGCTGATGAACTGCTATCTGAAGTTTTGGCCATCAAGCACAGTGTCTATTGATTTTGGCCTTCTATGTCATTTCAGCACAAATTCATCAAGAAGTTCAGTGGCGAGGGCCAGAATCAGGGTTGAACAAGTTTAAAATTACATTCCTAAAAAAGGCCAAAAATTCCTGCAGGAAAAATAAGACCAAAGTGGCATTTTAGTACCATATGTCTGAGCACAGGAGAAGAAATCAAGCTTGTTACACTCATTCAAGCTGTTCTTTATCATGACCCTGGCATTCACAGAGTAAATGAAAGCCGTCTTCCTAATAAAGGCAGACCAGCACATTATTCCTAACTCTCTGGAGGGCTTGCTTCTTCTCTGCCTTGATGAAAAGATGGCACTTTGGCAAATAACAAAGTAAGCTTCTTTATAAAACTCTGCTGCCGTCATTCAGTTACGTACCACATTTTCAATAGAGCTCTTTTGTGAAGCTTCAGCCCAATGAAACATATTCATCCCCCTTTGCTCTGAAGAGAATGTAGTAATTTTTGGTTGTTTTGATCAGGGTGTATCCAGATGATGTCAAACACGTGAAGACAAAGCAGTGCTGACCTCTTTCTCTTTCAAGGGCATTTAATCAGCTATCAATCCTGGGATTCAGCAAATGTCTTCTAATGTTTTTTTTAAATGCCTGTATTCGACATTGAAATTTCATAAGTGGATTTGCTGAAGGACATGGCATGTTATACAAACAGGACAGTTCAGAAAAAAGCCCAAAGCTCTGAGTCAACATTTGATGACAAAGTCAGCTGTTGGTTGCGTGATCCATTTCAGGTTTATAAAGTGACGTGGGCACTTGCAGATGAAGACTAAATAAATTGCCCTCTAGGACTGTCTCTGGTTTATTTGTACAGATAGACATGCTGTACAATGTCTGACCTCTCTAGCTCAGGTGGAACAATTTGATTTGTTTGATTTCCTGCTACTGCAAAACAAAACTTGACCGGGAGTCAGCGTAACAGAAACAAAACCCCAACGGGAAATTGCAGATGCAGTACCAAACAACAAAATAAAAACTAATTATAGCGCTAGAAAAGAGTGAAAGCGCAATTCAAACGGTTTATCGTTTCCATGGCAACAGCATCCCTCTCAGTTGCATGGTATTGACAGCTGCATACACCCCATACAGGTATGTGATGAAGTGTAATTTCTAGTAAGCACAAATGGATCAGTGATTATATGCCGGCACCGCTTTCTGTGATCAAATCAGCAACAAATCAGACAGGTACAACACACCAGCGGCTCAGTGGGCATTTAGGTGTGTTTGAGGGTCTATCAATAGCAAGTGGGCCATGCTTCAACCACTAAACACTTACTTAGGACTCTCAGTCGGCATCTACGGGGACAGTGCCTCATACAGAGTGCTCAGGCGGTCCATCAGCCCCCTACTGATGACCACATGAAGGAGGACTGCAACCAACATCAGTCTCTCTGTTGTGCCAATAAATAATTCCTCTATGTGGAATTTTTAGTTTTGTATTGATTGATTCATTATTTATTCCTAATGGTAATTTTAATAGAAGGTCACTTTCTTTTGTTTAGAATGATCTTAGTGCATGTACGTTTTTGTGTTTATTGCACAGAAGCATTTTCTGTGGAAAATGCAAGAAATCACCAATGACTGACACATGAAAAGCATCACCATCAGTGCATTAAAACAAATTAATTCCCTAACTGCACATAGGAAGCTGCTTCCGTGTGCCACAGCGCCCCTTTGTTGTATCAGAGCGCTCATGTTTATTCATTTTGGCACCACAGCCAAAAGATCAACAAAGGTGTGTTTACAGAAATTCCCATATTCTCATAATGATTTGCAGATATGATCCTAATTCCAGAAGGCAGCCAAGTAAAAGCCCTTTGAAGTCTTATAGTGTAATAGCTAATTCACAAGCGTTAGCATCAAGTCATCATATTTTGTCCAGTTTCACAGCATATGATAAACACTGTTTGCATAGCTGAAATGCTTTGGTTTAATTAATTGTATAAACGCTCATGCAACTTTTTGCTGACCCTAAACATTCAACTGTTGATGTGACCCTGGAGCTTTTTAGTTGGCAAGGGCAGATGTAAAGCAGCCTCACCTGGACAAACCCCCCATGGCCCAATAGTCATTGGTTATTTTGGACAAATGTCACGCACCACGCATCCAGCCGTGTCAGAGCTCTCACCCTCTACTCAGGAAGTGCGAGGCCACCAATGCAATACCATCATCCCTCTGATTCTCTCTCTAAACCCTGCAGCATGAAACATGTCACACCTTGCTGGGTGCTTTACTTTCACACATACTAAGTACAGTTAACGTTAAGCAAAAACAGGTTTTTCATGTAAATACAAAATCTGAGTGTAGGCATTCACAAACAAAACAACATCCACCACATCGTCCACTCCCTTGTAACACCACCTTTCTTCAAATGTCATATGTGAAGTGCTCTCCTGTCCCTGGGACAATGAGAGGTATAGGGTTTCCTGGCAAAGACTTAGCAGCACCCAAACTTAGAACTGACTCTCTAAGGATGCCGGCATGTGTGTGTTCATCTGTCGATAGGAGAGAGATCTACACCAAAAAGTAAAATTAGCTTCTTGCCAACAGCCTTGACAGGATGTTCTAGTAATATCCTTCATGTGTTGTGGAGGTTAGACGCCACGCACATACACACACACACACTGGTGTCATTAGAACAGCATGCTGCTGAGAGTTAAATACGCCTATTTCGGCAGGAGAATTCCTTTTGATGTGAATTCTTGCTTGCTGGCGTCCAGTCAAAGCTACCAAGCAGACTTTAACGTGAGAATTTATACCCTGGAAAAATACTAGGAGAAAATATTAACTACCATGGCAGCAGTCTATGTTCGTCGGTCCAAATGGAAACGGTCCTACAACCACAGATGTACAAGCGTTAAACAAAGCAGCACTATGCTTAATAATTTCACATCACTGTCATTCGCCACCAAATGACTCCGGGGTCCTCTTGCAAAGGGGAGCAATCGATCAGAGTGGTCTCTCCCACCCAGGAACAGTGTCACACAGGGGTCTGTCTAGTGTCATGTGGATAGATAACACAATCTAGCTGGATAGACACTCAACGGGATACGACAGATTCAAAAGAAAGGCTGTTCTATGTGCTACAGAAGGCAAGGTTTAACTATTTAATAATGTATTCATGATTTGCTGCAGCTCTAGAAAGTAATACTGATTACAATTGACAGCAAACTGTGAATTTTGCAGGACAGACTTCTCTTTCAAACTGGCCTAAACAGAGACTTACTGTATATTTCATTAGCCACATTCAATCATCTTAAAAAAAGTTTGAAAGGAATTTCAAACATACTTAACCAAACTAATGCGAGCAGGTGCTGGTAAGAAGGAAAAAAACTGGCAGACTCGGTGTGTGTCTGTTCTCACCAGAGACAAACATTTCAAACCTTATTATTATCTTAGATCGTAACACTGATTTGTGTAGAGATAATAAAACCAGTGCAAGTTTGACATCATTTTTAAGCAATAGAAGAAGCTATTTGATTTTTGGCAATAAGTGCTCACTGGATATTAGATATTTGCAGGCCACATCATGGCTTCTCAAATGCACTAATGTATTTAATCTTTAAATAAAATAAATGTAATATTGTCACTCCCAAAACATAACAACTTTATCTGAATAAAAACAAAGCATAAATACATTTGCATGTTAATAGAAACAAACTGCCCAGACTCACTGAAGCCCCTGGTGTCAGTAGCGGTGATAAGGACTTCTGGACCAAGGAGACATCTTCATGCTTCTTCACACCATCAGTCAGTCTCTCCCTTGAGATGATTGTAAAACTCTTGAGAATGCAGAGTGTCAGAATGCAAATGTTTAAGTGCGGTAGGTTCTTAACAATTATCAATACTGTTCTAGCAAACAGAACATATTTAGGTGTTTATATAGGCAACTGCAACTGCAAACCTATTCAATTCAGTTTTTAGTCAGGCACACTAAACTGAGCACGTCCTATTCTGGTTTTAAAATCAAAGAGTCAAATGTTTTATTCAGAAAAAAAGGATGAATAAATAATCATGACCTCAATACTGACAGAAAGAAATCCTTATTTAAATCCTAAACATGTGCCTCGAGTCAAACATCACATTTTCTTGTATATGATAATGTCCTCCTGAAGATTTCTGACATGCGCTACAAATAATGACTTCAAACGTGGAGGAGTGTGCGCGTGGGGCACAGGCACCTTTGAGTGCCTTTCTACTCGAGTGAGGATGCTCGAAGCGTGCATTACAATAACACGAGAACAGGTGAAGAGGTTAATGTGAGGTAAAGAGGGTGATGGAGTCATGCGTTTTCCTGCGCAGGGGAAAAACGTGAGCTCAACCTAAAGGCAGAGGAGTGGAGAGGATCTTTGAGGAGAGGATGTGTTTGCTGCTGAAGTCTATGAGGAAACACAAACTAAGACACGTGTTCAGATGAGTACCAACAGTCCTGATTCTGGGCACTCACTCTAATTGATGACCTTATGAATGTGAGTCTCATCGTGTTTTAATTAATAAGCACTTGTTATATCCAATCATACCTATAACATACCTCAACCCCTAATTTACAAATATGTCATTTTTATTTTCTGTATTGTTGTATTTTTTTCCCTAGTGAATGTGACGTCGACTTTCTGTGTTGACAGACATTTAGCCAACGGCCTTCACATTCAAATCACGAAGCACTTTGCTACTCTGAAATATGTTTGATTAAAAAAAGCTCAGTTTATGAAGAAACCTATCACATTCAGGCCTCGGCGACCGTTTGTACATTGTCTCCCTGATTAGATATTTTTGACTTACTTCCGTTTGGTTGATCGTAACTCGCCATGCTGACGCTAGCTAGCTAGCTAGCTAGCACGTAGCCGAAGACGTCCTCTAAGGTGATATTACAAGCAAACGTACAGTTTCACGTCAGCTTAGGACAACCTCATTTAACGTCATAAAGACGAATGCGTCGAGACTAAACATTGTGGCTAGAATCGTATTTATACCTATATTCCAGGTACAGATGAGCAGCTGATGGGAGACCGTCTCGTCAATCGATCAAGGCCTGAAAAGAGTTCGACAAGTAGTTTGCCTCCACGTGGAGCTGACTAAAACATATGTAAGCAAATAAAGATATTTATTTAGAGCTCGAATGGGATGTCCACCTAAAGAAAGCAGCATGCGGACACAGACGGACTCACTTCCTGAGTGACCAACGACAGAGGTCAGATGTCACGTCATTAAACCTGCCTGGATTCTAATAACTTTATTGTGAGTTACATAAACGTAATACTATACATATAACAATACACATTTTGCTTGAATTTGAATTCAGCAATCAACTAAAGCAAAACTTTATCATGTGTATACAAGTACAAGTTTATTCATCGAATTTAATAAATGTTGTCAAAGCTACTATGTTGAGTAAGCATTAATTCAATCAGAGTGTGATATTTAAAATATACACATACATGCATACATACAAACATACATCCTATATACAAAATTATATGTATATATTATAACCATTCATGTTCCATACTGTAATGCTTTAACTGCTCTCTGACATTACTGTCCATTTAGAGTTTTTTTTCCAACATCCTTTTTTGTGTTGTTTTTGTGCATTACTCTTAATTTAATATTCTACTATGCTCATTTCTTTTTCAAATAGGGTGTGAGGAGGACAGCAGTTCCATTGTGCCCTAGGGAAGGATTCATTGGCACCACATACACTAAATGTTTATTTGCATATGTCTGATGACAAAGCGGCCCAACCGGTTACTTTTAGCCATTTCCAAGCACAAATCTCTTGCAGCAGAATAACATTGATCGGCGTGACATGTCTAGATACAATTTCACATTCACAATCAATTTTATGTAACACGAGGAAAGCAAAGAGTATGACCAAAATAGGAATTGCCTCATTTACTGGGCAGACAAGATCACTCTCTAGGGGGTTTTAAGCAGTCATGGGCTTTTCAGGTGATGGATGCAAGGTGAAAATATGGTGTGAGTGAGCAAACACACTACATCTGGGCTGCAAAGTATATTTTTCTAGCAGGCTTAGACGTCACATCTTGTGGGCCGTCTCTGGTCTATGATTGATTATATTGGGAACGTTATGTCCACTGTTCAATAACCTTGTTCACAAAATGATGGGCTGCTGAAAAACACATACCCATATCAATATCTTTCTGTCTGCGTCAGCATAGCAGGGAGCAAATGAGACCAAGGTGGCGAAGAAAAGACTGGGGGAACGATTTAGTTTTGAATTCCCCTTCTCGATCTCATTCTATTTACTGATCCCTATAAGTGTGCGTCTCTGTTCTCCATGTTCTCCTAACACATGGCTCCTGTGCGGGGACGTAAACCCGGCAGAAAGAAGATCTCTCGTCCTGGAAATCCTGAAATCATGAGAACAGAGTCTGATGAATCGCTGTCCTTCTCCTTGGCCATAAAGGGGAGGGGAGCGTGTCTGTGTGAGAGAGACAGCGCACAGGGGCTGGGTGAAGAGTGCGACAGAGGCTAAAAATAAGCCTGAGTGTAGGCTATGCATGTGTGTATACTGTGGTTTTGTGATGCGGAGTCCAATCAGAGCCGGTCTACACTCGTTCTCTTCCAACTGCGCGCACGCACACACATTCAAATCACATACAACAAACACATTGGGATACGCTTATTAAAATCCCCCCCGCCCGGGCACAGGCATGTGAACGCTGATCGCACTGACTTTCCTTCGGTCGCTTCCCTATGTGTCTCCTCCACGGGGCATTTCACTGAGCTCCCTGGAAGTAGAAGAGACAAGCCCCCGTGTTCAGACCAAGGGCTGAGGCTTCTAGCTCGGACAGAATTAAACAACTCTTCCTTGCGTCTCTCTCTCTCTCGCTCTCTCTCTACCCTCCCATCCGCAGCCCTGAACCAAAATGCAATTCTTTATGCTCATGGTCCAGATAAGAAAGATCCCCCCAGTATCAGAAAAGCATCAGTGCATTTGTGTCTGCAGAGGGCCGATGCAGCAAATACCAAGCTCTGATAAAACTTCCCCCCAACATATCAACGCTCCACGCCGGCGTGACATTCAGCCTCTGTCAACAGAAGAGGGGAAACACAGAGAACGACACGAGGACATGGGAGATAGGAATAGAGGAGGTAATCAGGTGAGAAGAGGAGCAAATGTCAGGGACACTGCGAGGGATGGGGGTTGCGTCAGAGCGCCACCATGTGGACCGTCTCTGGGCGCTGCAGGGCCTCTGGAGGAAGAGACCAATCATTGATTTTCCACACAGTCAAACAGAATGTCTTTGCCATGCAGGCTAAATATAACAGCTCCTCGTGGTGCTGGTCCAAAACACACACATTTATGTATGCATAACCAAATCCCCGCAGAGCGCCACCTGGCAACGGCACACAAACTGGATATTTACTGAGTCAAAAGCCTCCGTGACTGCGCGTCTGACTGTACAGATTCATCAGCGTAAATGAACCACATTCTGGATTTAAAAATGACACATTTACATGCATGACGCCTCTACCCTGTTCAATAGAGGCAGACAGTCTCTTCCCACTCCTTCATTCTCTTTTCCTGCAGTGTACATTTGCTTCAATTTTCTTAAACCCAAATTAAATGCCCATGTCACTCATTTGGCCTCATATAATGACTCCGTTTATTAATGCTGCCCAGAGTCTGTTCATCCTGCAGCGCCTGACCCACCAATGGCAGACAGAGTTGCGCGTGTGTGTGCTTTTTGTAATTGCAGAGCACGGGCCTCATTAGCATTTTAGCAGCAAGCCTGGCGGGGAGGCAGGCTCACAAGATTGGCTAATGACAGAGATGAGATCATTTACAGAGAGGGTGAGGGTGACGGCTTCGTCTCCTCACCAACACGGGGTTATGCAACATGTGTGATCTCCGTGTTCCTGCCCACCCCGCACCAAAACACGCATATCACATCATAAGCGTAAATTCAAAAGAGACGGCAGTAAATGCAAACCCAAGGCAAATCGCTGTAGCGGTTGTAACAGAATCCGACTGGAGCCACGTCGTTATCCATCCAGTTTTTTTTTATGTCGCTTTGTATTAAAAAGGTTTTGCACTTTGAAAATGCTGTATTGGCTCCAAGCTGTAGTGGGTCGGTATTAAAGCTGAATCATAACAAGCGGAATAATAAAAATCCTAAAAAGGAAAGAAGCAGAAGCTTTTAAAAAAACAGGCAAAACTATATAATAAAATAATGACTCCTTAACAACAGAACACGGACAATACAAGGAGACAGATTGTATATTGCGCCTTTAAATACACTGTACATACTGAGGTGTGAACAAACGAGACTCAAGAGTGCTTCAGTGGACTCCTGAAGGGCACTTTAACAACGGGCTCCTTGACAGACCGTGGCTCCTTTCTATTCCTGTTGTTGTAATTACACTGACAGACAAATGAGGGAAAAATGGAAGGAAAGAACAACCTGTTTGTTCTGCCCACAAATGGAAGTTGAAAAAAAAGCTTGTTTGACTGATTGGTTGATAGAAATTAGCGCCTAATGGAGCAGACCGTCGGACTGCGACAGGAGCGGAGCCGTCCAAAGCAGAGGAGCGGGTCGGTCCGAGTCCGAATGAGTGGAAGGCTCCAAAACAGGAGACACACGTCCACGTGTCCTTGTGTAGCCATGTAAATACTGACCTTTCGCAAACATGAAAAATGAAATGAGTTGTGACATTCAAGTCACGCCTCCACCTCCACTGGTAATCATGGCCGCTATGGGCAGACAAACACAGGATGGTTGTTTATTAACATCTATTTGGCTCAAATATTCATCATTTGAATAGTTATGAATAGTAGATATGGTTGTCAGGGGAACCAGACTGATGGATGTGACAGAGATTAAAAGAGCTGCAATCTAAGCGATATCAGCTTCAGATTCTAGCAGTTGGGGGAAACGCTCCCTAATCTCTTCTAAATGATGCAAATTAATGACATTTCTTAATAATTAAAGCTCAATAGCGTTGAGTGCCAATGTTTCAATTTGTGGAAATGAACTAGCAGTGTCACCACATTCAATATAAACGGGTCCAGACGCATAACTTCTCCACCACCTCCTTATCATAACATGTTTGCTGATGATGTTTCATGCATGCTTCCTATATCACAGCCAGGTCGGCTTTATGTTTGCAGTAATGTGCATGTTTCACACACCGCATGCCTTGTCCCAGAGCTGCTTCTGTGTCATGTGCTGTTTATGCCACACTTGACGATCCCCCAATATGATTCCTCCGCCTGAGTGGACTAACAATTCGCCAGATACATTCTGTAATGCTGCATTTGTCGGCGACAAATTATGCAGGCCGCCGAGGCACTTATGACTGACTTTGACACGGATCCAGAACGACAAGTTGACACATTTTTTCTGGGAGAGCTCACGGAATGACAGAAGTCTCAGGATCGAGCAATTTTAGATCCAGTCACGGTGCGAGAGAGAGAGAGAGAGAGAGAGAGAGAGAGAGAGAGAGAGAGAGAGCTTCTGACAGGAAGGGCAGCCAGGGCGAAAGCATAACTGAGGGGTAAGATGTGAGATTCAGGAACAGCTGCAGACCTTCAGTCACACAGTGTGAATGAATGCATCTTTTTATTTTTTTTAAAGGCAAAGACTCTGACAAGTGATAAACATGTAACTCCATTCACAAAATGCAACACCAATGTTTGCTGCTGTTCCATTCTTTCTTCTAACTCAAGGTGGCGAGACAGCGTGAGTCATCCTTCACTACAGGGAGTTGAGCAAAAATCTATTTCCTTTTGTTCCCGGCACCGGCGAATCAGAGTAAGCATGATCGATTCTGCAGCGTTTGTCCTCGAGGCTCGTGTCGTTTTCTACTCGCTCTGTTTGGGAGTTTGGATTTTTTCTTTTTTTTTTTCTATTATTGTGGCACTCGTGAACCTGTGGACATGCTCTGATCACATGTGGCGTGAGTGACATTTACTGTCCACGCGCCAGCAGCGTAATTTCACAGCAGCAGCAGCCAAGCGGTGGCGCACGTGCACATCCCAACGTGCACAGAGTGTCAGCTCGTGTCTGACTGATGCTGTGTCCTGATGATTGCACCTGTGTGTGTCTGCACAGGCTGACAAACAGCTATCGGGCCCGTGTCCAGCAGCGGGTGATGGGTTGGGGGGGGCGGGCTGGCTTTGTCCTCGGCTCCCTCATCATATTGATCGGCCTCCATCTTATTTAGCTTCTGCCAAAACCACCAGCTTTGTATTGACTCAAGCTTATTACACCTCATTCTGTGAGCGGCATAACAAAATCAGAGCAAAGCAGGCGCCGGCGGGCCGGATGGGCCCGAGAGCCGGCTGTATCGGCTTTGCTGAGCTCGGAGGTCGGGGCTGGTGACAAACCGCCCAGGTACCAGCTCCACCATCTGCTGTCTACACTCCGCTGCCCTCGACAGTATGTGACAGCGACACAGCTGCCCTGCCGCCGCGGTGACAGACCCTGGGAGTGTGTCAGTGAGCGCCTCTGCACCAATGATCCCGATGCACTGAATGATGACTGCCTCCGCGGGGGGGGGGGAGTAACAGTACAAATGTGATAACGAAGCGTCATGAGACGTGGACACATTGGGCACGTGAACGACAGACGCGTCCAGACCCCTCCTCACCCGCCGCCACGCGCTTCCACCGTGACCTGGCGGCGTGTCAGGAAATGAGGTCTGACACGAGGACGCAGCATCCAGAGCGGCCGGACGAATGCGGCTCAACAAGAGTGGAACAAGATTGACAGTCCGGAGCGTGGGCGGGTGTGAAAACGAATGAGTCACGCGTGGCACCTATGCTGTACTCACAAATGAACAGATCGCACCGAGCAGCGACTTGGGCTGGCTGCGCATGGATGCGGAGAGGCTCGCGCTTCAGTCTGGAGTGTTTTCACCTAGTCCTCCTCTCGCTGGCTTCTGTTTACGCCCTTGACACACTTAGAGGCCTGCAACCACCAAATCCCACCTCTGGACGTCATATCAGTGTCTCCACCTGCCCATTTCCCCGAAACTGCTGGGTCAATGGCCATTAACGTCCTCCTGCTAGTCTCTCCAGAGAAGCAGAGCGACACCGGGAGAGGGGGACAGAAATAGACGTGGCACAAACATCCCTCAGTCCTTCCTTCGCCTCGGACTGTTTTGACTAATGAGCCGGTAGAGAGGCCCGTTCCCGGAGGGCGCCGGGCTGCGTCACCGCCCCGTTCTCCTTGCCCTGCTTTTCGCTTCGCATGAGTGTGTGCTTGGGTTGAACGTGCGGCCGACGTGACGCGCTCGCCCTGGGCTGGCCGAGGCTCGTTCGTGGGTCACGGGGGGAAAAAGGCAGCGACGGTCCAGCGAAGCGGGTCTCAGCAAACCAAACGCAGTCAGCGAATCAGTCAGCGGTCCGCATCTTAACCGTGACTTCTGTCAGTTGATGCACGGCCCTCTCTCCGTCCTCGTTGCACCACCGAGCTTCATTTGGCCTCCAACCGCTCCACCAGACCTGTGGAGTGTGGACCGGACCGGTCCGTGCCGGGCCGAGGAGCCGCCGGGCCTTCCTGAAAAAGAGCGTTCAAACCCAACAGAGCTGTGAGTGAAGCCCAGGGCGACAACAGAGCCGCTGCCAGCAGGAGGTCAAGGACGACGTGCACAAAAACCTGCCTACGTGCAGATGAGGAAGTCTGGGTCAGTGCAGTCTGAGGCGAGGACCACCTTCCATGACACTTTACAGCAAAGGCCACAGAAACCGACACGGCGGTTCCCTCCTCAGCTTTGGACTACGGTGGCGGTGGAACCAGGCACGATCAATATCTACACTTAATTGGAGATTAAATGTGTTTATTCATTTGAATTCAGTCAGTTTTTTGTAGCTCATTATCAAGATGTTTTATAATCTTTGTTTGCAGCCTTTTCACAATATATCTATTTTAAGTCCAGCTCTACATTTAGATATAGAGAAAAATAAAAACGAAGGACAAATGAGTCACATACAGACGCACGACCTCTCTATAATCTGTTGAAATTCTACTGTCTGCCTACAAAATGGCTGCTTTGTCCAGCCTTCTGCTGCCATCTGCTGTACAGGAGAACTATTTCATTCATTCTGTCAAAATCTTAAAAACAGTAAAACCTTCATGGTCATTATTTTATTAAAATGACTGTTTATTTGCTTAAATGTGCCTGAATCTTCCTCATGAGATCTTAAATTACCAATTACTTCATTCGAATTTGTCAGAGGAATCTCTTATCTGATTTCTCCAGGAGTTCACGCTGTTCTAGACTTAGGAGCACAGATAATTATCAGCTGGCAGCTCGGTGCTTCAGACTTACTTCCCACCACACTTAACACAGCCTGACGTTTATGCCTGGTGTGTTTAAGCAGGTCTCAAAGTCACACCGATTCACCCAGAGTTTATATGCAGTTTCAATTAAATTGGAGACTGGACCCAAAGTCCCTTCAGAGTAAAATCCCAACTCTGGGCCAGAAGCCCCTATTGTTATCTAGAGCCACGTGCCATATTGCCCCCCTGGATGAGTGCATCCCTGCTGAGGGAGGGAAACAGCTGCTTATGATGCCTCCTTCCCCAGTGGGGTCACTTGAAGTGTTATAAACACGCGAGGATACTCGATCTGAGGGGACGCCTGCAGCCATGATAGTTTGGGCTCTTTATAATAGGAGTGGGTCTTACTTGTAACCATCACAATACAGCAAGGCCTATTTATACTCCTCACCACCTTCTCAGTGTGAATGATAACACTCATACTTAAAAATATAAAGCAGCTGCCAGTGACTGAGTATGTTTTACAGTAGGTTAAACTAAAGTCCTGTCCATCTAGCTCATTACTTATTATACTTACTATACTATTCAAGTACTAAATTCAGACAAAAACTTAATTGTAGCTTAATTAGTGTGAGATCATATTTAGACTTCTAAGTGGAACTTTTGTTTTTGAATTTTATTTGCACAAGGTTTTCACTGAACAGTTGAACATCTATATCATTTAATGCATATAGTATTTCAACTTTTCACGAAGCACACTGGCTTTAACATTCTAGTATCTTGCCATTAAATAACCTGAGTTCAAGTAAACTGAATAGAATAGAATTCACAGTAATTTTAAGGAGAAAAGAACATTCATCTGGAACGTCTCTTTTGGGATTAATAAAGAACCTGACACAAATTCAAGTTTACAACTGTGTTCATTGATCATCCACTATGACCAGTTTATTTGCTTTAGACTGGCCAATTCTAGATGAACCTCAGCGATACATGACAACCATCAAGTTGCAAACTTCTGGTTCAGCAACAGAAATTCAAAGTATTATTACAGTGACCATCGAGTTTTCGGACTTTCCTTTCGACGTACAAGTCATGTAAGCGGCCCAGTCAAGGAATTCTGACCTGCATGACGTCTCCAGGTAAACACTGCCATCAAGTGGTAGCTTTACATACTGCAGCAAGAGCTTCCGTGAAGGAAAAAAAGGGGGTGAAAGTTAAGCTACATTTGTTTAGTCATCACTGCTGTGGTGTGTAAACCAACGTTCATGGTTGCAAAACCCATCTGCAACTACATTTACACGAAGCTGCTATGCTTATTCCGTTTGTTGAGTCTTTAGGGAAATGTGCAAAAACCACACAGCTAAACTATAGTTTATAATAAACACAAAAGCAAACAAAGTTTATTTAGTATCATTTAATATCCGATCTTATAAATATCACACTCAATCTCATTTAAATCATACATAATCCACAAAGCATTAACTCATCTTTACACCAGTACACCTTTACGTTTCTGTTCTGTACGTTCAAACTCAGTGGAGTTTCAAGCGTCACCTCGTGTCAGTCCCGCTGAGACCGAGCCCCTGTTGTCCCGCTCCTCTCCCAGCAGAGACATGCAGCCTGGCACCTGGAAAACGCTCACACAACAGTGACTGCGAAAAGCACGTTCTATTCATCGCATCACAGTCTTACCACTTTCGCCATCGTGACAGTGCAGTGCGAGAGAAGACCTGCCAGGGGGGGAGGGGGGGTTACCTGGTTACCTCGCAAGGGGTTGAGCAAGACTGAGATGCGTTTGGTTCGCTCCCCGGGGCGGCGCGACGCATGGCTCAGGAACGCACCCTACTGGGCGGGCAGCGTCCAAGTGCGTCGCTGTGAGACAAATAAAGCCCAACGATGAATCACGTGACAACTCACATTGCATCGACTAGAAAAGGCGTATTAGGTGACGTGTTCACATGATACATGCACCACATGTCAAGTAATTACATGGCAACTCTTCACACCTTCAACAAGTGTTCTTTGGGGAAAGTCACTGCAGCGCAGGCCGCAGTGAGCAGTTTCACGACGCCACGTAGGCCCGTTCGCTCGTTAGCACTGCAGGCCGTACGCCTGCTCGAAGTCCCGCTGCTGATACGCCAGGCAGTCGTCGAAATCACAGTCCAGGGCCGCGTACACGCTCCTGGGCGACAGGCCGTCGTCATACACGCGCGGAGATGTTGAATGTGGATCAGCAGCCGTCTGGTCGCTCGTCTCCATGTCGTCGTACACGTTGCTCATCAGGTACTGCGTGGTGTTCGCCGGCGCCATCGCCCGCGCGCGGGCCAAAGCGCGGCCTTCGTCCCCCACGGACTCCTCCCCTCGCTCCGCCAGGGCTCTGGCGACTTTGGCCCGCTGCGTCCGCTTCGGTTGCCGCCCGAGGTATTTCTGGATGGTGGCCCTCACCGCGCTGCTTCGGCCCAGCGTGACGGCGCCGTCCTCCGCGGCCACGCGCAGCAGCCGCCACCGCAGCTGAGGAGCGGGTCTCACGGATTTAAACAAGCAGCAGCTTTTTGTGTGTTTCGGTTTAGTCTCCATCGTCGTCAAACACATTTCAACCGAAGCAAAAAGCGGTAGAAAAAATGTAAAACAAGCAGACCCTTGTTCCAAAAGTAGAGAAAAAATTGACAGCGACGCTTATCCGAATAAATGTCTCGGGAAAGGTTCAAAAAGATTGCTACTCAGGTCGCACAACCACCACTAACTACGCTCTACGTGGAAAGACTCAAAACGTCGGGCTCACGTAGACTTTTCAGGGAAAAAAAACTCCCACAATCCTCTGCGCAACCAATTTCCTTGTAGGTCTTCAGGGAGTGCTGCCACCTTGTGGTGCGGAAGGGGAAATGTAAGCCCGGATAACCGCGCTTATCTAAATGATTGTATGTACAAACTTGTGTTATTACCAGTCAAATCCATCCTAAAATATAATTAAAATTTATGAGTAAATATCTACATTTGCAATGTAAATTGCGCATAAAACATTTCAAATGCTAAGAAATACAAAGACATTGTAGGGTAGTAGCTGTACATTTGTTTAAATACTTAATTGTTTTAATCCAGTATTTAGTTACTTACCCAACCTGGATGTATGACTATTTACATCAAGCCACTACTGCTTTATGCATCTTATAAACAAATTAAGTACCTCCTTGTCTTTATTTCCCACGGTGTTAAGATCAAAGAGAGCCTCCAGTCAAATAACATTTACTTCACTTGCTAATTGAATCACTGCAAATAAGGGACAATTTTAATAAAGGTTTAACGGTTTTATAAAACACCTTATGTACCAGTACTACTGGTTGTTCCATTTTTTCTAAACACCAGGGGCAGCAGATGACAGAGTTCTTTTTGTTTAGTGAGCACAAATGGACTCTTGTGGGGACATGTGTTTCCCTCAGCTCCTAAGGTCAACACATTATGTTGAGTGTGTCAGTGTCTGAAATATAATGGGATTAATGTATTTGATTTTAAATTCACTGAACCACTTTCTAGCTGCCTGCTTTAATGTAACAGAGACGGTCTCTCAAGCTGAAGGCCTGAGGGCTTCAGTCTGCTAGAAGTGAGGGGATCGATTAAAGAATAGGGATGTTGGAGGCACCTGAGCAGTGGAATCATACTGGTGTCACAGGAGAGGAGCCTCATAGCGGAAGGCTGTGTGTGCCGTCTATATTTAGAAGCTTTAGAAACCACAAGTAGACCTGCAGTCTGACAGTGAAGAGTTCTGTTTGGTTATGTAGCCTTTTAAACAGGAGGTACTTGTTCAAACCATGCAGCACAACACCTGATATGTGGCCTGAGTGTTGCATTCAATTCAAAGGTACCACATATCTTTGAATTGGATGCAATGCTTAAAAAATACAATGAATGTCCTCTTTGTGGTGCTTTTTCCAGTTTATAAGCTGTATTTTGAAACTGGAGGCGATCTTGACTTGTTTCATTCAGAATTTGCAGGCTGCACCGAAGTCCTGCAGTGTGTGTTTGGGACTGGGTCAGAGCTGTGTGGCTGCTATTCATGGGAACTGGGCACAGTTCAAGTTTCCTCCGCACTGCAGTGGCGCTGTGGAGAGAGACTGAAAACGCGCATGGTGCCAAACACACGACCTAGCAGCGGTTTAGAGGGTTAGGGTTGGACATTAGTATCATTTTATTATCGTGCATGTCAGTGATGTTGATGCTCTCTGACCTTCAGGTCAAAGCTTCAAGCTTTACTATCAGTTTTATTTTGCACCACTCTGCCTCTTGGCATCATGACTAACACAACTCACTTTCTGTTCAGGCATTCATTTTTGTTACTGTGACATGTTAGTGCATGTACCCTCTTGAGCTATTTCTAATGAGCAAAAAGTATTAATCTCCTGTCTTCTCTCCTTTGAGCTTCGTCGGTGCAGATTTGATGTGGTGTCTTTTTTACAGCGTACTTTGGCAGAAACCAATGGACGCTTGTTCTTCAGGCTTTGGTACTTGTTGCCATGTCAACAGAATGAGCAGAGCAGCGCGGGCACATTTCTCCAGCATTCAGTCTCGTAGCCGAGGGACACGATCAGCACCCTGCATGTCATTTTCACAGAGGATTTACACCACGCACCGCGTTTTGTGTGGGTGTTCAGCACCATTCTCGCCACCGCGTCCTTTTGTCCATAGCAGCCTCCCACACTTCCTACGCCCACTGGCCACCTGCTGCACCAAATGCATGCTGGGATGGCGATATGGACAGATGATGATGTTTTTTTTTGGGTGCAGTATGTGAATATGAATCCTGGGAGAAAGAGTTCAGTTGTGTGATAAGACCCTAGCTGTGCCTCACTGTACACTGTGTACCTGTTTCTGCAGTGGTCACTCAGTCAAATCAGGTGCATCTCTGTATGTGTCGTGCACTAGAGTGTGCATGCCTTCCCGGCGTGAGGCGAGTGTAGACTAGTGTTCACCTCCATGCGCTGCGACCCTGGCTCTAGTGAGATGTGTCTAATGAGAGCTATAAATATCCTGGAACAGAGCTGGGTAGCTCACGGGAACACAACCTCTGCAGGCACACACACGCGCATGCACGCGCACACACACCCGCACACACACACGCACACGATAATGGCTGCACTTATTCCCATAGCTCCACCCATGGGTGAAAAGGAAGGGAGACAGAGAGATAAATAAATAAATAAATACTACAATACATAAATTATGAACCTCGGCACAGGCAAACATCGACCCCCTGCGATGTCCAACCTCTGCCTGCATCTATTGAAGCTCCATCATTGTGCATCATGCCTGGAACGTAAGTCATCTCAAAACTCAGTCAACCCAATTATGTGTGCATTATCAAAGCAGTCATGTAACAAAGATGAGTGAGGAGCTGAAAAGCAGAAAGCTCCTAAAGCATTCACGCTTACTGACCAGAGGCTGCCCACATGTGCAACCACATTCACAGTGAAGGACGGCGTTAACATTAACTGAATTAGCTGTAAAGCCTGAAAGCTGGTTTCTGCCATCAAGGCCTGTAAACCTGTCACAGACATCAGAGGTCTGCTCCCACAACGGCTGTGAGTAACTGTGAACAAGATGAAAGGGAAGCTGGAGCCAATTCATCCCTGCTCTCCCTCCGACGTAAAGTGCTTCCCATTGATTAGCCAGTAAAGATCTCAGAGAGATGCCTTGATCTGTATGTCTGTAACTGCGTTCTGTCATCATCCCTCCAATCAATGCTTTTAACTGTATTAATTTCTTTCTATTGGTGCTAAAGAAGGTCATACTGTACCTCAATTCAATTAGAAAGTAACATTTCTCAGACCCAGTTTCTGCCAAGAGAGAAACTGGCACCAAACCAGCCCGTTCGCTCAGATACAGCCAGTCCTGGTTCAGATGCAACGCAAGAGGCTTTAATTGAGAGCTGCTCTCAGCGCGGCCACTTCATAACTCAGCCTGTTTCCCATCACCTCCTACATGCTGAGGTTGTGATAAAAGCACGTCTAGACACTTTTACTTTATTTACACAAGCTGGACCAGCCATTAAAAGCAACCGTGGATATTTTGCACTACCACACTGGTAGATTTTTTTAGCCGACTCTTTGAACCAAAAGATTAAAGCTGATTCACAGCAGCTTTACTGATGTATATGTGTGCTTCCTATGGGAGTGTCCTCCCCGGCGCTGAATTATTTCTCAGGAATTGCTGAAAATGACTGAAAAGTCTCAAGTAGAGCACTTGGGCCGTCTCCAGATTTTCCCTGTCCTTTGGCAAACATCCTGGAAGCGTTCTGCCCCCACCCGTCGGCTATGTGATATATAATGGATTGGATGGAGGGAGGGAATGGCACGCAGTCAGAGGACGGATGACAGCTTCTCCATGTCTCTGTGTTAATATCCTTCTTAAAACAATTTTGCTTTTTGCCTCCGTTTGTGTTGCTTTTGAAGCTCCACACACTAATTGCTAAACTCCCATCCCTCCCCCTTATTACTGCTCTGTAATGTCAACACTGTGGAGTCTTAGCAGCAACATGAACATCCTGCAGCCTGCCCTGATTGACCTGGGGGGGTTGCATGCTCTTCCGTCTAATAAGAGATGACGCAGGGCGCTGGTGGGAAAGCATGTTTCTGTTGCGTTTCCCATTGGCCTCGTTGCGTCTGCGGTTCCCCCCCTGCCTACCTGAGAACTCAGTGGGCATGGATGTGGACCGTTTCCCCATATCAACAGTGCAGAAGCCAGTGTCTCCTCCTTCGTTGAGCAATGCTTAGTAGCCATGTTAGTTACTGAATATTTATTTGTGCTGGATGCCACCTGACTGAAAAGAGATCACGGGGCCTGTTTCATATGTTCAGCTGACTCAAAGAGAAACTGAAGCTGAAGCAGACACTTCCTGTACAGTACATGGCCTTTTGCTACGCACCGGTGTTTCATAAGACCGAAAACAGGTATGAGACCATAGACTGTTAAAAGATGATAAGACGAGTCACCTGCTCGAGCCAGACAGTCGCAAAGTATGTTTAAAGTGTTTATTACAGACTTACAGCAGGTCATTTGTCTGTCCAAAACAGTGCTTACTGCTGATTCAGTGTCCAGCTGCTAGAGGAGCTGAACCACCATCAACAACAAGAAGACCGAGAGTCCAGAAATGGCCGAAGGAGCTGTGAGCATCCACCATCCAGACGATTTTGATTCATTCGAGGGGTCAAAAACCCGGCAATGTTCCTCTGAGAACCATTTGAACTAAGAACAGGCATAAGACCCAATTGCTCACTCAGCTGTTTCCCCAAAGGCGAAAGATTGGAGTTGACACAAGCGACCCAAGCATGTTCTGATGGGAAAGCAGCTTCCCTAAACTCAAGAGGAAAGCTCTACATTCCCCATGAGTGTCTAAAGGCCATTCATCTGTGTGTGTGTGTGTGTTTGTGTGTGTGTGTGTGCGCGCACATGGAGAAATTATCGAATAATCTGAGATGGGGCAAAGGGGACAGCGGGTTCTAGCAGGACAGTGGGTGCATTCAGGGGTTTATTTGCAGTAGAGTTGCTTCAGGCAAGCGTAGCTGCTGAAGGCAAGGCAGTTACCAGCAAGGAGCGGGGGGGAAGTGATGTGGATCCAAAATGGCAGCAGTGGGGAGTACCCAGTAAACCCAGTACACCCAGTACCCACGCATGTTCTCACTCGTCTAGCAGAAAAGGTCAAGAGTACAGAGTGGCACAGAAGTGACCTGGATCAGTCGTCAGCAGAAATAAACACGTATCAGGCTGCAGGGTCTCTGTTCTGAATGAAAACATACAGCACTGGGCTAGAAACCCGTGCTGGGGGGAGGAACAAAGAGCACAGCCTCCACAAGGACAAGGCAGATATTTGCCAGACATGAATCATGACACACATGCGTAATCTCACCAGTCTAACCTCAATGCCAGGACCTGGATCCCACACACAGGATGTGCGAAGCTGGAAACGGGGGGAGCGTGGGAGCCAGACTGCTGCGCAGCTTTTGCTAAAATATCTTTCGTGGCCCAGAGAGCAGGCCAGGCAGAGGGACTCTGACCCCAAATATGTGTGACCTCCACACAAACGCCAAGGGCAGTAAAGCTCCTGGACGGGAAATGAAGCAGAGCCTTTTCTCTTCTTTTATTGAATACCAGTGTTTGCCTCATACATGGATATGGTTGTGTCACCAACATTTCCTTCACAGACACATCCAGCACACACGCACTTTATTTCAGCTGTCAGCAGTGTCCTGAAAATAGCACGTTCTCCATTTTTTGTAACAAATTCAGTCAGTCGTCAAGGCAAGAAATCACATTTACACCAGATGTTTTAAACAACCAAGCTCGGCATCACATCAAAAATACTTAAGTACGGAGGAAAGCTGAGTCTATGGCCACAACTAAAACAGTGCTTATTGTCCAGCAGTAATTATTCTAAACATTTGATTCATTAGATCAGAAGCCACTACGTGTAGAGCTGAAAGATGAGTGGGCACGACTTAGGATTTATTTAGGATTGTTCCTCCTCGTCAGTAGTGAGACAAGTCTACACGTGGTGGCTTTGCCTGAACATTCAGTACTTTTATCAGCGTAAAGCAAACAGCAGCATGTGCTGCGAAAAGGAAACCCTTCATCTGATCAGCATGAAAAATAGAAAAGCAGCCAGAGAGCGAGTGAAATCCCTCCATTTTGGTACATTTTCAGCAGTTTAGAATGATACACGTGTGATTGGAATGTAGAAAAGCAATGATACTCACTGATGGCCGGTGTCCCTGACTAACTTTAATACTGACTCGCAGGTTGTTTGTGATGGTTGGATGTTGCCGCGTAGTCATGCAGGAAGTGGCCAGAGGTTTCCTCCACACAAAACCCGCAGTTTCAGTCGAAAAATGAACAAAAGTACATTTAGATCTGAGTCTGACTGGTCACCATGGTAACGCAGCGACGCTAACGCCACACACAGCATTCACCCCCGACTCTGTGAGGGCTCCAAGCTCCGACCGTCGCTCAGACAGCACATAAGAACCATCGTAACAAATCACAGTTTTAGAAAATTGTCATGCTTACCTACAACTTACTACACATTGTGTCATGTCTCATTCATTCACAACACCGGGCAGCAGATGGGAACAAAGGTGCAAACATCACAAGAAGGAGAAGAAGCTCAGTCTCAAAGAGCCCGTTTGGAACAGGAGAATACTGGAACTCGTTTCAGGGTTCAGTTGGTCCAGCTGCCTATTTTACATATTCTCAGGGGCTAATGGATCAGCAAACAACAAAAAATCGCAGGACCAGCGATAGACATATCCCTCGCATGGATGGTTCTGTGTCTGTGACGTCTGGAAGGCACCGGACGCTAAACGGAAGCTAAACGAGAGCGAGGAACTCAACACGTTCCGTTCTTTGAGGCTGAGAAGTGTGTTGGATATGGAGAATTACGGTTCAGCCCATGCACCTTCCATGCAGACCAAGCCTTTGTTACAGTATTGACAAATTGCACAGTCACATGTATCACTCCTAAGAAATAAAAAATAAAGAACACTGTTCCCAAGTACAAAAACACTGTCTGTGTTGGTCATGTTTGTTCTGTGCACAAGAAATACGCCAAAACACGGAATCACAATTAAAGGGGTGCAGAGAACAGCACAGAACAGATTCGGTTCCTGCATGACCAAATGACCGCTGACCCTTCGAGGTGCCCTGCATCAAAATGAGGTCAGCTCCAGAACCCTCCGCCTCTCTGAACCTCCATCCAGCCAGACTGGGAATCAAAGGGCCACTGTTCCCTGGCTTGGCACTTGGTAAGGGTAGTGTCTAACCCGGAGACGGCCTTTCACTCGGGCCCCTCTCCAGAAGCAGCGCATCTTAAGCGCCTGCTTGTGACCGAGCTAAAGCAAAGAGCGGCTCAGAGGCTGCGTGCGAGGAAACCCAAGTGCTGCACGCACTTATCTTATCACACATCTGGACAGTGTTCGCTCCCTTCTTCTCATGGCCACTGGAAAAAAACAAATATTCACATTAATCAACACCACGATAATAAAAATGAACTACGTCGGGAGGTTTGTTTTCCCTTTCCAGCGAAGGGTTAAACATTCAGCTTCAGACGCGGGTTCTAAATGGCTCCTGCTTTGAACTAAAGCTGCGTTTGCTTGCTTGAAGAGAAGCTGAGGAAAATCCCTTTCACATGTATACCACCAGGGGGAGCATTGTTCTCTGCGTTCTGGCCCGTCCCAGTCCAGGGATACACACCTGGACTGGAAACTCCCTGCGTCCGTGCGGCTGCATGATGGAATTAAGACCAGGCTTAAAACCGTCCTTCCAGTTAGAGACGGGTCACGTCACTCTGCACCACCTCTGACTAGAACCAGCAAAGCCAGGGTTTGCCTTCCAGTGAAACAACAGCAGAGACGGAGAAGATTAGCTGGCCTTTAGTGCCTCAGCAGCAAAACGAGGCACGTTGAGCTTCCCTGATGACATCACTAGGTCCAGCACCACGGGCCTCTTGCTCAATGTTTGGAACAATGACATGAATTGTACTCGTGTACTCTCGTGTTCACCCGTCAAGTTTGTGCCCGTGCTGAGGTCTGAGGTCAAAGGTTAAACAGGCTCCCGCCTCCACTCTCCAGGCCAAATATTGACAGTCCAAGAGTCACATGGACAGAAGTGAAGGCTGGGACGTGTGACTTACGCTTCCTGTCAGTGGAACGTTTGACATGAATGTACTCACATTCAAACGGGGTTTTTCAGTCTATTTTTCTCAGCGTTTATGACTCACTATGCTGCCGAGTCGTTGCTGAAGCAGGCCTGCACCCCTCCGTCCCTCCACAGCCGCTTGATGACCCCGGCCAGCTCCGCCATCATGAGGCCTTCCTCCGCCGAGCCGGCCAGCAGGAAGAGAAGCTGAGAAAAAACCCTTTCATATGCATACCAGCTTTGGCGACCCCCACCCCCCTCCTCCCCCCTGCAATGTCTTTCTCTCTGCGACACAATTATCTCTTCGCTTCCACCGTGCTGCCGGGCTTTCAGTGCGTTTTTATAACCCCCCCCCCAAACAGTTTCAGAAATGAGGGATGGACATGGCAGGTGTGGGAATGTGCGTTTCTGTGTGTGTGTGTGTGTGTGTGTGTGTGTGTGTGCAAGCAGCGTGTATTCAGTCCCTGATGGTGCAGAACATTCTCATGGTTAGGGACGAGCAGAGGGAGGCTGCTGGGGTGCAGCGCTTCCTCGGAGGAAACACACCACGACCTCAGCGTCCTGCGCCGCTCCAAACCCGCCGTCGTCCTCTGCTTGCTGCGACCGAGTGAGCCTCGACGGCTCCCGCTCCGCTGGCTCCTAGCTCCCCCCGCTCCGCGGGGGGCAGTGGCCCAGCCTCATGCGCAGCGTGCCGCTTTTGTGCAGGTGCCACAGCTGGACGAACTCCTCGGGCATGGCGTGGAACCACTTGTAGGGCAGGATGTTGTCGTAGTAGTGGTGGCTCACGGGCCGCTCGTCCAGGCCCACGGAGAACGGCCAGAAGCCGTAGGCCGTCACCTCCTCGCACAGCCCCAGGGCCAGGCTGACCAGGAAGAGCCCCGTGGAGAGGCGCCGGGCGTGCACGCCGCGGGCCTTCCAGAACTTGCCCACCGTGGCCAGGAAGTCGGGGTTGGCGAAGAGCATGGTGAGGTTGGACGAGGCGTCGGCCAGCGCGTAGTACGCCCGCAGCGAGGGCTCGGTGCCGGGCTTCATGGAGAAGGCGGGCATGTAGATGTAGCTGGAGCCGTACGCCTTCATGCTGTCCACGAAGGCTTTCCTGGACCACAGGAGGTTCTGAAATCTGGGAGAGAGAGAGGAACCAATGACTGCGGGGCTGAGTGCTCCCCGTTCCGACTCTGCTGGTCTGTTTAGGGAAACGAGCTTCCTGTGTCTCATAAAGAGCAGACTGCTCATATCGTCAGTAGGTGAAAGATGAGACACATGCATATTCAGCCTTTCATTTATAAAAGGCTATGAATACATTGATATATTGAACCCACTGTGCTTCGTTACCTTTTCTCGATGATGCTGGGGTTGGCTGTGACCAGATGTGATCTCGTCCCCACGTCCTCTACGTATTCCTTTGAAAGCGGCGGAAGGTTACACCTAAAGGAGCAAAACGCACAGTCAGCAACTCATAGATCAGAGATTAAACCCCGACACAAGTGAAGCAGGCACATTTGAAATAATGACATCCTGCACGACTGCTCTGTCCGTGTATGATCATCAGACGGTGGGGGAGCTGAAAATGATTCACTGTTTTAGAAACAGACTGTGTCTTTTCTCCCTTAAGATGATGAATTCTTCATATAAACCAGTTCTCTCCTCCTGTGTCCCGTCCTGCGTTCCCATTTTGCTTACTCATGCTTAAACTCGCTTCTCCCCTGCCCTCGTCGTGGCCCATTTTCCCGCCTCCGCCTTTGTCCCTCGGCTACAGTCGAGACCAGCTCTCATTATCTAATGGTGCTTCAGCGGCTCCCTTGGGGGCTGCTGGTTCACATCGGAAGGTGCAGAAAGAGAGAGGGAGCGAGAGAGGGAGAGATTGCCGTGCCTCACCGCATGATAAAGTCAGCCTGGTCAATGTCATGTCCACACTGGCTGTGGCGAAGGATGCCGCTGTTGCCCACCACCGCGCACCGCTTCAGGGGCAGCTGCAGAGGGTTGTCCTGAGCAGACACACACACACACACACACACACACACACACACACACACACACACACACACACACACACACACACACACACACACACACACACACACACACGCACGCATAAAGAAACTGCACGAAAAAAACCCAGCAATTTACAGGAAGTGGGCACAAAAAGCGAAACACCTCCCGACTGCATAAGTCAGTGAAGGTCGGGTCCAGTAACCTCGTGCGGAGACAGACAAACCAGAACAGTAGAAAGAAACGAAAACTGGCTGAACACAGATACTTAGAGTGTTTTACTGTAATGAATGCATATTGTCTTCACGTTTGTCCATCTACAGCAGAAACAGGCTGCAGTACTGAGCTAAGAACCGGTGGCTGTGAACCTGTGCCCTATCATCATCTAAATGGAAGCCTTGTAGGGACAGTAGCCCATTAAAGCTGCACAGACTCTGAAACAACACACTTCACCGAGCTCGGGCCAAAAGAGTAAATGTAAGTCGCAGGCATGGATTTAGTGAGATAGCGGAAACAATCGTGCCCATTATTCCCCTGAGAGGAGACATGCACACATGCACACACACACATGCACGCACGCACACACGCACACACACACATGCACGCACGCACACACACACACGCACGCACGCACGCACGCACGCACAAACACACACACACTGTGACCTCTTTGCCTCGGGGTCTCTTTTGTCCGTGACAGGGAGCAGAGTGAGGGAACAGTCCTCCGCTAACAGCACATCGAGCCACCAGTGAGTCGGCTTTAAACCTGCGAGGGGGCAACTTTCTGGAAAGTCAAATCAAAGTGAATCAATATGTGGACTCTGTTTTTCGTGCATACAGGGAGAAAAGACCTGGCGCTGTACAGTCCAGTGAGCTCTGCAGACGCTCTAACCTGTCACTACCCAGCGAAGCCCTAATTGGCACATTTCCTGGCGGCGGCCCAGAAGCCGCGGTTCCGGTCAGCTCCGTGCAGCGCAGCCTCACGCTTCTGCAGAACACTTTAAGAGGAAGTGCACTATTCAAAGAAGGCAAGGGTGGTTACGGGGTGACAAACACAGTATTAAGTAAGGACAGTTGTGAGATTTTTCAGTTGCTCATAGCGACCGAGTCATGGGCGACAGCCACAGGACAGATTAATGGGGGCTGAATCCGGCAGAAGCAAATGGCCGCCCAGCCTGAGCCTGGTTCTGCCCATTCACTGGATTATAAAGCTCTAGAGTGGTGGATCTGTAATAGGGGTCCAGTCTTGATTGGTAGCGAGGCGTTGCTGCCCCTGGACACAGAAACCACGGCAACGCCACTTAGCGCTGGACTGGATGGTTTCGTCCTGTTTCCAGGCACGTCCAGACACATTTGAACAGCCTCATCCAGATGCACACACACGCGGAGCCAAGTGAAAATAGCCTGTGTGTCTGGTCACAGACACACGCGTACAGTGGCATGAGCACAGTTTTAGCCCAAAGCCCATGTTGTGTGAAAAAAAAAGAGGACCTGACCAACAAAGCAGAATTTGAGGAACCATGTAATCGCATCCTGTGTGACACCTCAAACCTCAAACATCTGGATGAATAAACAGACAGACAGAAGAGGACATCTGTCTGTTTATTCAAAACCCCTAAACAGCATCGTACGGCTCTGAGTCAGAGAACCTGGTCCCAGTCCCGTCCCAGACCCGGCTTGCGTCGGTACCTGCACAAAGAGCGGGTAGGTGTCGTTGGTGACGGTGCGAGAGTGGTAGAACTCGCCGTCGTACCACAGCACCTTGCCCATGGGCGAGTTCTCCTTGGTCACCGCAAACATCCTCCTCGGATCGCAGCAGTCGGTCAGCAGCTTCCTGCACAGCGGAAACAGAGACGCGGGTCTGCGTTTGAGACAGATGCACCACAAGGCCAGAGCATTTAAGATCTGTTAGCGCCAAAATAATGCTTGTGGTTGTATTCGATTGGACACATTTTAATTATTTACGTTACACAAATTACAAATCAACGCCACGTGTGCGACGGTGAATGTTAACGTGCCCACAATCAATAAGATACATATTAACTTTAACCCTTTGTGTCGCATCATAATGCCATTGAGCTCCACATAGACAAAGGAGGTCGCATGCTCCCGGTGATGGTGAGAAACCTCATCTACATCCTCTTCTGGGGAGGTCAGAGTAAACATAATACACATCACAGAAGCGCAACATTAACGGCGTCATCTCGCCTTTTAGACGGACCCCGAGACGAACCTGTACAGATCGATGCCCGTCTGGTTCTTCTGCCATGCGTCCCCCTGCCTCAGCACCTCCTCCACTATGTCTTTATCCCGGGGAAGCCTGTAGACGGGGAAGATGTAGAACCAGCACAGCACCAGGACGCACAGCGCGGCCCACACGGACAGCTTGCCCCGGTAGCATCGCGCCAACATCTTTTATCCCCCTCCTCACTCTCGTCTCTTCAGCGTCGAAGGAAGCGTCGGTTCAGAGCTGCCGCGCGAAGATCCCCCTCATCCCGCACGGGGGGGTGGACTGTAATTGTCTGCTAGGAATGGAGGTAGGCTCTTGCCCGCGTGCCTGCCCCGAGCATCGGTCAGGGAATCTGGGCTCGTCTTGGCGAGGGTGCGATGCTGGAGACGCGTCCGAGCCCGCAGCAGCGGCAGCGGCGGCGCGCGCTCGGTTGCGGGACTGCGGTGCAATGTGTCGAGCCGTGCGGGAAGCTGCCGCGCTCTCCTCGGTGCATCCCCACCGTCAACACAGCCCGCGGATTGTGAGGAGTCATGCGGGCCCCGTCCCCACCCGGTGCCCCCAACGCATCCCCGAATCCCCAAAACAGGTGCGCATGTGCGTCCGTCACTGCTCTCCCTCGGGCCCTCGGCGCACGTCCTCCCGGTGCTGCTACGGCGCAAGTGGACGGGACAGGTCCAATTCAGGTTCCCTCCACCACCCCGCTTTCTCCTGTCAACACCCCTTTCCTCGGAGACAAAGTGCTCCTTGTGCGCCTGGTCCCGAAGAGCGGAGGTTTGCTTTCAAAGTAAAGGCGATCACAAAAACATTGATGCGAACAGTTACAAACAAAAAATGATTCTTATCATACGCAGTTAAATTATAGAAAAATGTGTCTGACACTAGCAGGACACATTTTTAAAAAAGTAGCAGATAATATTAAAAAAATAAACAGTGCATCAATAATAAAAAATAAAATGGGAACAGTAAAGCGTTTGTCCTTCCTATTAACTGTTTTATTTACCAAAGACTCACTGTGCCGCAAACTCCGATCTCGACATAAGATGCTAATCTCCAATTTCTTTAAAACGGCTTGTGCGACCTTTATTTTGTTAAAACCAGGTCCGCGTCCGTGTTTCCGGTGGCTTGGCGGCTGCCAGGGCAGACCTGTGATGTAAGCCAAGCGAGGGGCGCCCCCTGCTGGACGCCGTCTCGGTGACGTGGTCAGTGGTAGATTGATCGATGGGTTCAACATAGAGCTCCTCACTGCACCAGCAGCTGGTCACATCTGCAAATGAGAACAATACCTGCACATGCACCACTACAATATTCATTTTCTATTTTGTTCTGATTCTTTCTGAAAAGTGGCCAATCGGCAAAACTGCTCTGCTGACCTCGTGTGGAAAGCGTTGTTTAACAGGGACACTGCACCACTACAATTAAGCATCTCGCTCCCTTATCGCCCTGATATGCTGTGTAGCTGAGTAATGCGGGGCGCTCGCAGAACCCTGCTGGGAACCTTGGAGGGCGGTGTCAAGGTCAGCCAGCCGGCGGAGGGGTGCCAGGGAGAGCCGCGGGCCTGAAGTCATGTGTCAGCTGCTCTTTGTGCCTCCGCATCCAAACAAGCGCGCCCCTCAGGAGGCTGGAGAAGCTCCAAGACGTGCAAGAAGGGCGCCGGGGAAGCGGCTCCATCCTGATGAAATATTCATGAAGCGGGGCCCGGGGTAAACGTGAACGGCCACGCTGGTCTGTATCTATACGTCAGCCATACCATAGACTATGGACCTACACCCCCCCGATGGGCTTGTCTCCAGCAGCCCTGCCTCCCCTATGAGGAAAGCACTTAGGATAATGGCTGGAGTCTCCCTGTGGCTGAGCTCGGTTGTGTGGAGGTGACAGAGCGGACGTGAGGTCGCTGAAGTTCGCGAGGAGACGCGGAGCTGTCTGACTGCCCCCCCTCTGACAGCGAACACACCGAGGCCTTCCTGTTTCTGTTTTCTTTTCATACGCGTGCGTCTGTGCGGGGGGGGGGGGGGGTCGGGTTGCATCCGAAATAGCGGTCCCACCTGCTGAGGATGAACAAAATCACAGAACATTTGTTGCCCCTCGCTTCTTCTCCGTCGCTCGTGGAGGTTTTGCCTCTTTAGCTGATGCTCCTGTTCCCTGCGTGTTGGTTTTGAGGCACAGCATTGAGATGGATGGCGTCTGACAACACAGCAGGGGGTCTGGGCGTTTATAGGTGATGGATGAACGGGCAAATCATTGGCGTCGACGGGAAGGAGTACTCATATTTATTATAGTGAACCTGATTCTAACCCCCCTCACAACAGGAGGGTTCAACTGAGGCTCCTCTGCTGTTGGAGATGCCCTTGGAGCTAATGCTCGGTTAATCAAACACATCTCAGCGCTTGCGTCGCCTTCTCCCTGTGTAAGTCAGTGGAAAGAGGAGAAACTCAATACTTAGGTGTCAGGTGATTTGCAAGCGGCGGAGGAACTCAGGCAGAGATTAGCACACAAGCTCTGACATCTTGATAAAGTCAGGCCACAGAACAGCATCAAAACCTAGTTCATGTTGTTACCATGGTTACCGAGGTTCCCCTCCTCCCCTTCCCTTGATCTCGTGGCCAAAACGGAGCAGCCTGGTTATTTTGGGACGCTACAGAAACACAACAACACATATTTTGATCAAAATGCCTGAAATGCATCAGGGGCTAATTCCTGCTGTTTGACCTCGACAGCGTCAGTCAACACTTGGACCCAGTGAGTGATGGATCGCGGTGGGATTGACATCCTCCAGCCAACGTTCACCGCATGTCTGACTCACGTGCTTTCAACCTTTCACATGACTTATAAATGCCCCAAAATAAACAGCTGCTGATTGTGAATTTGTGAATTGTTCAGCTACTTTTAAAACCCATTGTGATTAGAGCACAGTAATGCTCCTGATTTATTATTACACGTCGCCGGCGGTGTCACGGCGTGATGGGAGGTGATATCCCATTCTTGGCCCGGTGCCAACACATGCTCGGGAACAGAAGTCATCTCTGCCGCCCGCTCGTCAGCCCCCCACATAAAAAGCCCATTGTCTTCGGCTGGTCGCCGTCCGGCTCACTGCACCTCAGCGGACCCTCGTTAGAAGCTGAAGCGACTGGAGCTGTGGAACAGCTACACTTAGTTTAGGTCTGATTACATTTTACTGACGTTTTGACTTTGGCTCAAGGTAAGTAGATTCTGGATGAGGATATATGCTGGCATTTTATTAAATATTGTCTCATTGTCACTATAACAGACATTTATTAATGTATTTGTGTCAGTGAGATGCTTCATTTATTATATCATTATTATATTAGAGGTTTTTATAAGCATATTACCTATAAATTATACGAACACGCTTTTTTTTCTCGTGCTGCTGCTTTTTGTTGTGAGGCCAGTGAGGCTCAAACTGCAGTAATACTTAATGTAATGGATGTGTCCAACTAGCTTCTTTCTCATCTCAAATATACATGAAAGGGTGCTTCTTTTCATCCAAACCCTTTGTGATCGCCTTCAGTAAACATCCTCCTCATTTGTCCCCCGTCCGCTGTTTCAGGAGCCCGACAGAACCGCAGCGATGAATCCCAAAGGGGATAAGGTGAGCCGGCTATATTCCACCGTGCTAATCCTCCGAGCGTGGACAAGGGTCACGGTGTCCTGACGCACATAGCAAAGACCTGGCACCAGTCATCTATCACAGTAGCTATCAGCATCCCAGAGAGCCTTCCTCTTGACTTCATCCTAATAATAACTTATTATCTTTTCACATGTGGCTGCACTAAGTGGTCTTTCCAAATATATATTAATGTTCACGCAGGGACATCTCTGTTATTTATGGAAAGTTGCCCCGCATGGCCACCTGTTCCTGTGATGTTTAGAAATTAAATTTAGTGAAAAATGTCTTGGTATCAGATTACACGGTCCACTTGTCTCATGCAGTGAACTGAACAAATGCTATTTTCTGCAGCCGAAGTCCAAGATTTCGGCTTCTCGCAAGCTCTCGCTGAAGGTGGGTGTTTATATCAGTAAAATTAAACCTAATGAGGAATGCTGGTTGGGTCATTTCTCTGCCCTGGTTTGACCTGTTCTTTTCCTATCAGATGCTTCTCCTCACAAAAGCCTGTGAGGACCTGGAGCGGGAGCGGCAGGAGCGGGAGGAGGAGAAGGTCCGTTATTTGGGGGAGAAGCTGCCGCCGCTGCAGCTGTCGGGGCTGTCGCTGAACGAGCTGCAAGTGAGTCAGAAGCACAAAATGAAGCGCTGGATTTCTCTGCAGCGGGATGTGTACATGCACGTTCGTCCTCTCCCCCAGAACCTGTGCAAGCAGCTTCACGCGAAGATCGACGTCGTGGACGAGGAGCGATACGACTGTGAGGCCAAAGTCAGCAAGCACAACAAGGACGTGAGTCCCCGAAAGCGCGACGCTGCACGTTCGCCCCCTCTCCTCCAGCCCCACACGCTCTCGCTATCGTTTAGATCCACGAGCTGAAGCTGAAGGTGCAGGATCTTGGAGGCAAATTCAAAAAGCCGGCGCTGAGGAAGGTCAGGGTGTCGGCGGACGAGATGATGCGAGCTCTGCTGGGGTCCAAACACAAGGGCTCCATGGACCTCAGGGCCAACCTCAAGTCTGTGAAGAAGGAGGACGTCAAACAGGACAAGGTACGACTGGCAGGCGTCATGCTGGCGCTCGGACACGGGGGGGCCTCACTCGTGTTCTCAATTCCAGGTGCTCACTAGCGAAGTCGGCGACTGGCGGAAGAACGTGGAGGCCATGTCGGGAATGGAGGGCCGCAAGAAGATGTTCGACACGGGTGGAGCTCCTCAGTGAGACGCTGCGAAGGGGAGCCATCGACCAGAACAAAGCAGAGGAAAGCAAAGATCTAGCACTTAACATGTTCCAGCAGAACTCATAGGTTTTTGTAATTACGACAGGAGATCATTTGTTTTGTTATGATGTGTTGACATAGATACAAATAAACATAATGTTTATGCTGCTTGATGCCGTCATGGTTCAGTTACTGGTCTGTGGAGGAAGTATTTATAGCCGTGATTCGACCGGTGTTACTCGCAGCCTCAGACAGAGAAACCTGAGCTGGCTTTGTTATGCTACACTTCACACGCATCCATGCGATGTGTAGATGTGTGTCGACAGATGTGTGCTGTCGATTGATTTATCGCCTCAAGCGCAAATATAAAAGCTCTGGACCTGCAGCTCGCTGTGTCTCTCAGGCTGAGCTGAGAATGAGAAGCGGCCCAGGCCTCGCCGCTATTAACAAGCACTGACGGGCACACGTATCAAGTGTTCCCCATATTTATTATCTATCTATTATATCTAGATAGATACTTATGAGAAGGATGGAAAAGCGAAAGGTCACGGCTCGTGTCAGCGACACGCTGCGCTTCCCTGATGGAGCCACTGGGGGGCAGCGCACACTCGCGCTGACACTGCTGGTGCCAGGTGTGGTTCCAGAACAAACCCTGACTTGACTTGGGTCGTTCTCATTGTTCCACCTCATCATTACTGGAGAAAACAAACAGTATTTCCTACAGGACGGAACAAGAACTGGGGTCTGGCAGTAAATAATTACCAGCGTGGCTAAAAGCAGTGCCAGTTAATTTCAGGCATGAAATAACCCAAAGGAAAAGAAAATGTGTGTATGCAAGCGGCCTGATGACAAAGCGTGATTGACGATCATCATTCATTATTACAGAGACTGTGGTTATTAGAAAACTGGGAGCTTTAGGCTCCTGTGAGTAACAAACAAGAGCTCAGGTGTCTGGTGAGAAATAGTGACGCTGGCTGTGACAGAAACAGGAAGGCGGAGGTATTATAACAGGATGTAATGATACATGCGTTTACTGTTTTACTTCACAAGGCTGTTTGATGCTCCATCCTGACCTCTAGGCTCCTGCTGCACTAACTGTGTGTGTCTGCAGCGTCGTGCCGTGATTTGGCAAATAAGCAGCTTGCGGCAAATCCCGTTTCTTCTCTGAATGAGTCTATATTTGGAGGTAATGACACAACACAGGAGGTTTATAAGGCATTAGGCTGGTGGATTCAAGGGTTTCAACATAGCTGAAAACACACACACACGCACACACACACACACACACACACACACACACACACACACACACACACACACACACACACACACACACACACACACACACACACACACACACACACACACACACACACACACACACACACACGTTATTAATTGGATTCAGAAGGGTGAGTATCTTTTTAACCTGCACAATCAGCAGATAAATATTACTGCAAACACACATTAATCCGTCTGACCCACATTATAGGTTCAGCCTTAAAGTTACACTCGTCTAAAGATGAACTAACTCCTCGCATTTCCATTGCTGTCGCTGAACTTTCTGCAGCAGTAAATCTGGTTACAGAGCACGATCGCGAGCGACGTCTGGCAACTCTGAAGACGCTTCACGTTACTTTTGGTTTCAAGAATATTGGAAATAAGTGGAAGCATCATTTAACAAACTATTATCATTTATGATGAAAATCTTCTCCAAAGCTTTCTCTCAGATGAACACGCCTCTGCGTGTCAGACAGATTCTGTTCTTTCTCCTCTTTTATTTCAGGAGTGAAGGTCAACTTTAAACAGAACCTCTATATCCTTCTAAATGTGCATTTTAATTCCAGCTCTGCACCGTTCACAGTTTTTCGCCCACATTTAACATTTTATGTTAATCTACAGTGTACTGACCTCACTCCTCAGTGATCCTCGCTGAGCCGACAGGGACGAGTGTTGGTTAGTGAGTTTTCTCGTCCTTCAGCCAGGACGGAGGACCTTCTTCCTCCCACTGTATTCATTACGACAGGTAGGTCCTCATGGAAGTGAAGCCAGGTGCTGACATATGCCACTGCAATCACTACATGACGCACAACAAAATAAGTCCTCGCTCGGCTGATCCTAAATTGCCCCAAGTGTCCCTGGAGCCGCTGTGTGAACAGCCTGTTTCCATAAATTATTAACAGTAATGCTGGAGTTCGCCACCGTGGAGGTTGCTGGTGAAGTAGAAACCACGGCAGCAGAAGTTTGCACTAACAACTCATTTTTTTTGCAGAAGCATCAAATATTATGTCATTGAAAGAAAGGTCTTTTTTAAAGGAAGTTGCTCGCTGCTACAAAAATGTGACATTGTTGCCACTGAATAAAATATCGCATACATTTTTAGTTGTGTTTTCCCCACATTTCACGCTGCTCCTGTCTCAAAGCCTAAAGCTGCGTTACTCATCGGCTCCTCTTGTATTTCCATCATCCTCCCGTCTGTGTGGAGACACTTGGGGGGAATCAATAAAGACCCGACTCACCTCAGCAGAGTGCTTCATGGGATGAGTGCGGTACTCTCTGCTCTCAGGCCCCGACTTTCATGGGTTTTAACAAGGCTTCAAGTCTTTGATGGCGGATCTGTTTACATGCCGACGCGTGGACGTGGTGAACAGGTGCTCTGGGTGCGGCGGATGGGGAGGAGGCTGGGGTCAGCGCAGGCCAGGGTTGCTGCGGCAGGATGGGAAACGACAGCGCAGTTAGCGGAGATGGCAAAGGAATGAGAAATTGAATAAATGGCCTGTGACAGTCCCCCCAGGATGAACCCGGAGAAGTCTGGCAAGCAGCGCTGTCAAGTCAGAATGGGAAATAAGCTTGTTCCTTGCTTCAGTTTCTCTGCAACGTGAATACAATTATTATTAGAATCATTGCATAGAATCACTTAATGCACCTCAAAATCTACTAATGCTGGTCATGTTGGAACATTAACCTTCATCTTTAAAGGCTGCATGAGGAGCTGCAGATAAATCAAGCGCTGCATGCTCTCGGTGTCAGGGACTTGCTCGTCTCCAGTGGCTCCGCTGCACTGATGAAGTCTAATGCTGCAAGTAATTAATCTCTACCTGAAGCTAATTGCTTCATCATGTCATCGACTTTTATTCCACACATTGATGTCATGAATGCTCCAAGGTTTCTGGAAATAAAGGTTTAATCTCTTCACCGTCGTTGCATCACGTCTCAAAGAAATCATGCAGAAAAATCCATAATCATTGAGTCATCATAAGGCATAGAAGTTTATATAGTCTAAGTGAAGTCTGGCGGATGCAATGAACTCGTTATCAATATTAATAAGAACTGTTCCAGCTGCCTCTAAAAAGAGCTGCAGAGAGAGCTGAATCACTAAGTACAACCAACGGAAGCTTTATGTGCTGAGCGCGAAGGCCATTCAGCACGAGCACGAGTCCTTGTTTGCTCCAGACACTGTGTGAATGTTGCTGTGGGTTCACGAGTGCAGTCAGTCTGCGCCGGCTCCGAGCGAGCGACGCAGCCGGGCCACGTTTGACTTAGCGACGGTGCCGGGAAACAACAGCACTCTGGGGAGCGAGCCTATATTGATATCGCACGGTTCTGAAATTAAAAGTTCTCAAGGAGGAAGTTCGGGGGCAGCGTTTCAACCGCTGCCAAGCAACTTTCTAACTCGGAATTAAATGATCTCCGTGAGGTGGTGCAGTTTTTAAAAGTCATAGAAGTTTTTATTTAAGTTTGTGCTGTTCAAAAGGAGCCCTTAAAGTTTCGGGACGTGGCCTAACTGGATTATTCCCATCACCCTTGGAGTCCCATCACGGCCCCGTGACCCCCCCCCCAGTTGCACTCCTCTGTGAGGTAATTGGTGTTAAATATGGGTTGCACCTCTTCCAGCAGGGAGTCCATAATAAGTGAGGACGGACCTTGCAGGTGTCACCCAGGCACTAAAGTCACCGCTGGCACCATTTCCATTTTAACAATCCCGCTGTAAAACCCATTTCTGGCTCTGTCCACTCAATCGCCTGCACAATCCATTTTTCACTTCATGCAGTTTATAAAGCAGCCATTTGGACCGAGGGGCCGGCTGCACCCACAGCAGCCCTAAGGTTCCGCTGTCTCAAGGTCGCACCATGGTTATGTTCAGAGCCGTATTTCAAAGAATGCTTCAGAAAGCAGCAGAGGATTTGAACCAGTTGAATAAATCAAAATAATTACTAATTAGCCTAATTAGTATTTAAAGAGGAGTTCTGCAGGAGTTGTTAATTACACTGGATACAGCGTGAGTGCAGTATCTACTTATTGCGTATCTGGACGGATCATCTCTGCAAACCTAAAACCCATTTCCTTCCCCTGCTCAGGCTACATGCAATCTGTCTGGCTAATGTGTTTTTATTTCCCTTTTGGGTGAATTCATTGATACCAGGGCCTCCTCCCTCATCTCAGGCGGGAGGGAGGTTTTATTTCAGTCCTAAAACCAGAAAATGGCACAGAAAATGATTAATATGCCAGAAAAACGATATCTGACTGCGAAACAGTTCCACATTTCGTCAAGTCATTTTCAGACTGAGCTGCTAAGTGAGCGCCATTACGAGGGAGAAATTACATTCCCCGCCATGACAGCGTGTCCCACTCCTGGAGGGCAATAACCCAAAGCATGCAGCACAGAACGGCTGCTGGTTGACAGGAGGATCGGGAGTCTCATCACACGTTCACGTGGAGAACGGGGACTTCCTGAGGTTTGACTCGGCTTCAGAAATCACACGCTGAGGCAAAGGCTTCCTGGAAAACGCCCCCATCTCATCCCTTTGATTCAGGTAACGTGGATGACGAGCACATGAGAGGACTAGAGGATCAAACCAAACGGATGTGACAGACGTCCTGACCTCTGCTCAATCAATCTGGAGAATATGGGTTCAACTTGTGACATATCAATTGTGTAAAAAGTCTTATGTGACAAAATAATTGTGTAAAAAGTCAGAAAGGATTAATTCAGTGAAGTTGCGGGAAAAAAGGAGTTTTCTACCGCTGCAAGTGTAAAAACTACAACTCAAACGTCTCCCTTGCGTCTTGACGTCATCCGTCCGCCAGAGCCCCTCCCCCGCACTCCGCTGAAGCTGATCCTCCCCTTGCATCAGCACCATTTCTGTGTGCGTGTGTGTGTGTGTGTGTGCGTGTGTGTGTGACTGAGGGAGAGAGAAACTACCCAACCCCAACAGAGCGTAGACGCGTCAGACGGCAGCCAGAGTATCCCGGTTACGCACCGTGCAGAGGCCCCGTCGTCGGATCGTGGAGCTCGAAACCAGCTGAGGAGGAAGTGAACATCGCCTGGCACACGGCCACAGCTACCGTCAGTGATGGAGAGCCTGCTGGATAATCCAATGAAAGCCGTTCTTTACCTGAAGGAGCTCACCACGATCGTCCAGAACCAGCAAAGCCTGATCCAGACGCAGCGCCAACGCATCGACGAACTCGAGCGAAAGGTGGAGGATCTGATCGGCGAGAACCGGCAGCTGCGGGATCCTCATCACTACGTCCAGCAGCCGGCTCAGCACCACCACCACCACCACCACCACCCGACCCACCGCAGCGCCAGCCCCCAAGCGCCGACCAACCTCCATCAGCACGCGGGGAGCACCAAAGCCGCCGCTCACCTCGGCCAGCAGGCGCAGCAGCACCCGCCGCCGCCTCAGCAGCAGCAGCAGCAGCAGCAGCTTCAGCATCAGCATCAGCATCAGCATCAGCATCAGCATCAGCATCAGCAGCAGATTCCCGGCGTGTCGGCCCAGCCTCAGCAGCACCCGGCCCCGCCTGCGACGTCCTCCCACCACCCGCAGCAGCTGCAGCTCGTTCCCACCTCCCCCCAGTCGCCCAAGACGAGCCAAGCCAGCCCGGACTCCGCGGAGGAGGACAAGAGGAGCCCCTGCTGCAAGTCGCTGGTTCCGCAGACTCCCACTGCTCTGTGCCGCTCAGTCGGACTGGCCAGAAAAGCCGAGTAAGTAGCTTTTAAGCTCTCCATCTTAACGAGACACCTCCAATAATGGAGAAATCCAGCTCCAGTTTCTCATTTTGGCTTTTCCCAAATGACATGTTAATAAACGCCTAAACCAGTACTGACACGTGATATGCTTTCACTACACAGTCAAGCTTATCTCTGAAAACTGAAACACATCTAAAAGACTCAGTGCTCCACTCAGGGACCTGTATTTAAGCAGTAAATGCATTCGTACAGAAAAAACAGATTATATCAAATCCGTACAAAATGAAAGCAAGGAAGTAACAACTGACTGGGTACAATATATATTATAATATATAATATATATATTCTATCAAATTCGTATGAAATGAAAGTAAGGAAGTAACAACTGAGTGGGTACGAGGCCTGAGTCAGACCACACATCATTTGCCTTTGATTAACTCCACAGCCTCTGACAAGCGGAGGCTTAATTCTTTGACAGGTAATTTAGGCTCCTGTACTTTCACATTATTCATTCAGCTGGTGCCCTGTTTAATCAATCAGATGCTTTATGGGTATCGATCTCCAGGATCCACGCCGGCATTTTAGCAGGGTGGTTTGTTAATTCTGCGCCAAAGTGGCCTGTCACTGCGCGGAGGCACTGGACACAGGAGATAAAGTGACTTTTGGGGCTAGTGACTATAGGATGATGAATAATACAGTCTATGTTTTTGGTTGATGTGTCCTTTGTGTTTTCCACTGCATGAATGTGGAATGAGCTGAGTTTGTAGCCTTAGCTGAGGTCGTGCCTGTTGACACAGTGGAAACACAAACATTTAAAACAAGCAAAGCGGCAGCACCCACCCAGAAAATAACCCGCGCCTCATTAGAACCCAGGTCGGCGCCAAGAAGAGACGAGCAAACACGGAAGGATGCAGTGTTATTGTACCCTTCATGACCCCTTGGTTTTAATTACTGATGAGAACTGATGAAATGATGGGCACATTCTGAGACATGTAGTGTGTCAGTGTGGGTGTTTTAGTGCTGTTTGTCCTCTGGCCCAGTAATCCCTCCAACCAGCTGTCAGACATCAGCTAAGGCGGTTAGCATTCATTCTAAAAGGTTCCTCATTTCAGCTTTAAGCTGTGGACTAGTGCATTAATTTTTCTTTGGTAAGTTGATATTAATAGTCAGCTAGTGTGTGTGAGCGTTTTGTGAAAAGGGCTGCGTCCAGGTCCGATTGGCGAGGAGGTTGCATTGAGATCACGAGCGATTTCGGCCACGTTTCGCTCCTCCGTTTAGCTGGAAATCAGGTCTTTCGGCTTTCACGGAGACTGCATCAATGTGCTCCAGCATATTTCTGGTGCTGCGTTCATCCACACTAACAAGTGTCACAGGGCTGCTGTTTCAGGAGCAGTCGCACTAGTGGAAATAACGTTTCTAAAATCCCGCGTGCAGTGCTTAAAAATAAGCGTCTGAACTGTCCGTGGTGCTGAATGTTCACTGGTCGCCACTGTCAAGGTCACACGGACTGCTTCTGCTGGAGAAGGCACGCACGCACGCACGCACGCACGCACGCACGCACGCACGCACGCACGCACGCACGCACGCACGCACGCACCGAGCCCCATCTGTTCTGCTCAGCTGCGTTCGCATTGTTTCTGTTAATCCAGACTGATTTATCGTGCCATCAAGACATAATTCCTAAAGAACAGGCAGGTCAGGGATGCTATACGTCAGCATGGATTCTAAAAATAACACAAGCGATACGTTAAAGCGGTGCATTAGTGATTTACAGACCACGGTCGCCCTGATCGTCCGGCTGATGAGCAACGACAGAACATACTGTATAGTATCATCTGTGTAATTTCCACTGATCACAGTCAGATAAGATGATGTTCTGTATGATGGAGTAGTGATGGAGACAAACTTAGTAATAGGCGCAGGATGGGACTGTTAGCGCTGGTGAACGAACAGTTCCCGAACACTGCGCCTTTGAACAGACCTGCGCTTCCACCTGTGCAGAAAAGCGAAAGCAGCCCTCCTGCTCCCACTCCGTGCATTTCTCGCCTTCGTTGTCGTGAGCTCCAGCGTTTCCCACAGAGCCTGAAGTGCTGCCGCTCTGAGCCGCGTGGCCCTCAGTGACCCCGTCCACTGCTCTCTCCTCCTGCCTCTCGCTCTCCCGGCGCGGCCCTTCCTGCTCCTCTTCCTCTCCCCATCACCTTTCCTCTCGGCTCATGCCCCGGTGGCCACCTCTGCGGCGCGTATCAGCATTCAGAGCCATCCTCTTAACACAGACTCTCTCACCCCCCCCGTCTCCTGCCGGGGCCTTCGGTCCACCCTGGCCTTTAGCTGCACTTTATCCCGGGGGCTGCCGAGTGTGTGTGTTAAAATAGGAGTGTGTGATGCGTGCATGTGTGACAGGCAGCATTCCCGCCGCCCGAGGTGGAAATCCCAGGGTTCACGCACAGCTCCAGGTGCTTCTCTGCTGCCTCCCACGCACGCTTCCAGGCTTATCGTTAACAGCCTGCGTGTTTTTCCACGTCGCCAGTGTCTCCCTCCGCCCTTTTTTCCTCCTAACGTACCTGATGCACCAACTGGAGCGCAGCGTGTTCGCCGGCGGTGCAGATTTGTTCACACCTCTTGTCCTGAGCCGGCCTCGGAGACTTGATCCGCCGATGTCTTAGGTTGTACAAAGCCTTAAGATGAGTTTTGTTGTGATAAGCAGTAATGTAAGATTAAACCTTTCACCCACGCTAGCCTGTGTTAGCCTAGAGAGGGGCATTATGGGTAGGTGGAGGGAGTAGTGCATGCAGGAGTCTCAAACTTCCTTTACGCCCGAGCGCTGGAGTCTCCCCTGCTGCTCCGGCTCACAGTCTGCATGGGAGTCACGTCGGCTCAGTTATGACAGGGTGGCTCGACTCTGCCGCTGCAATCCAAATCATGAATATCGCATTTGGTGCATAGTGCTTTTAAATTGCTTCATTTCTCAGAGGATGTAGCTGCCGGGTGATTCCTGACTCCATGGCATCGAGTATTAGCCGTTTTTATGCACAAGTTGAGCAAAGCGAAAGACAGTCCCAGTTGTCTGTAATCCAGCCGTGTGCGTGTGCGGTTGACATGGATGAAGGCCCGGGTTGAGGTGTTTTAAGTTTCCTTAATGAATTGAATGGACACGTGGATTATATGTGCTTATATACACTTTTTTTAATTAAGGGTTCAGTATGTTCAGGCTGTTGCCCAGATGTTTTGTTCAAAGCTATATACAGTAGACGGGTAAATAATTAAAGCAGGGCATATGGGGAAAACCCACAGGGGGCGAAGCGTCCAAATGTCCCACTTTCCTCAAAGTTTCTTCTTAAAGTGTCCTCTGCACTTTTAAACTCTAATCCATCATAAAACTAAATTGGGACCATCGTTATTTTCCTCCACTGGCAGCTCTCAACCAACAACAAGAGTCTCTGAGTCCTTGACAGTTCCATAAGCCTCGTATGACATCACCTTTCAGATGCAAATACGCACAGGCACGTGAATCATGTACAGTAGCTGCACAGTGAATTATTCACTCGTCGGTCTGATGCATTTCATCTCGTCTCCGTGCAAATGAGCAGCGCACCCAATGAGCAATCAGCACTGTGCCTACATTAGTATGCGATCCGCATACATCAAAGCCATGCTGCGCGTGGAAGCGACATCAGCACTGTCATCTGGCATCACTCAGTCTGATCGTACAGTGTAGGCAGAGAAATTATTATTACTATTGTTACTAAAATGGAAATGCAAATGTTTTATTCCGTTTAAAGCTGCACTGATACTTAAATACGAGGCCATCTGGTGTGAACATGAATAAAAGAGAAGCACTGGTCTGAATGCAGTCACAATCTCTATTAGGAACCGGCCAACAGTGTAAATGTGGCAAGACTACTTTACTGGCAATGCTGATATTAGTTAGTGGATAAAGCTGTGCCATGAGACCAACCGACCAGTTGGCTCCTCAACCAAAAGTTGGTTAAAAGAAGCAACAGTGCAGAGTTATGGGATAACGTCCGTCCCATCTGTCCCAGAGCTTTCACCCTGTGAGGGCTTAGTGCCCAAAATCCCTCAACAGGCAATTGTAATTGTTTTGTAGCGTGTGTGTGTGTGTGTGTGTGTGTGTGTGTGTGTGTGTGTGTGTGTGTGTGTGTGTGTGTGTGTGTGTGTGTGTGTGTGTGTGGGTTAAGTGTGATGGGCTCATGTCAGGGCTCAGTAAACTATTACATTACTCCAAAATATATGAATATAATCTAAATAGTCTGATAATTAATAGGTTATTTTTTTGGCCCAGTGACTGATAGGATTCATGCAGGAAGGCTGGTGGAGGGAAGCAGAGGAGGATCATGGGTAATATTTATGGCTGTAATCCACAGGACGGTTTAGTTCTCATTCGTGGGACTGTTTCACATCCCTGAATGACCCGCGAGCTGCTCTCCACAAACAATGTGTGACTCGCTGTGACTCGCATCGAGCTGATCGGTCGCCGCTCTCCGTCCCACATCGCGTTCCCGTCCGCGAGCACGGGCCCGGCCGAGGCCTCGCCCGCCTCAGGGCGTGTCAGGTGCGGTTAGCTTTACGACCCACGGAAACGTTCAGAGGCCTCCACCTGAGGCCGCGAGGCTGATGGCAACAGGCACGAGGCGTCCAGTCGCCTTCCCCGGCCTTCGCGGCGCCTCACACCACGCCTCCACTGTGACTGACTGTGTGGAAGTGGACGCACACGCCGCTAATTTACAACCAAATGCACTATTATTGCATCATAACGCGCCGCCCACCACCCGTAGCCAGGGTTGCGTCAGTGGGAGGGGCCCGTGACTCCGCCGGTGATGTCACTGCCGGCCTCGACGCGAAGCAAATCCCACAAGGGGCAGACGAGAGGAGCGGAACATGAGTCACGCGTGTGGGAACTGGAGTAAAGACAGGCTTTTGTTTGGCTGTCATGTCTCCCCCATCGGCCGCCCACGCGCCTCCTCTCTCACTCCGTCGAGCACAAAGGCCGTTTTTTTCTAGCCGTCGCTCACCGACACCCAAGGCCTTGCGCGCGCGTCGGGATTCGACTCGTCGTCCCTGAACTGAATCGGCGTCGGTTCGATGGCTGTCGAGCGCCGGCGTGCGGCGCGGAGGACGCGCGTGAAATCACTCCAGCTCCATGGCTGCGACAGCGGAGGCACCAGCTGGAGATCAGACAACAGGGGGACGACCCGCTTCCTTCATGGGAAATTAAGCAGCTGTTGTGGGGCGTTTTGTTTTCACTCGCTGCGTAGGAACGCGCTCCCGGGTCGTTGAGGGCAGACGTGGACTAATTGTGCCTAACAATCTGCAGGAAACTTGGGATTCCACGCACTTCTCGGCGTTGCGTCATGCGACTGATGAAAACCACCGAATGACGTGGGCTCAGCCTCGCCCTCGACCCCCTCGGCCTCTCAGAGCTGCATCTGACAGGCGCAGCAGGCAGCGCCCCACCTCGGCTCTGTCCCGCGCTCCGCTCGCTGCTTGTTTGCCTTTTACCTCCTCCGTCAGAAAAAATTCTCTTTCAGGTTTGATGGGATAAGGACCAACAGTCGGGAGCCGAGTTAAAGGAGAGAGTGAAATGTTAAGAGTCCAGAAGAAGCCTCTTTGATTTTAAGGGGGTGACATCAGCACTTGACATTTAGCAATGATATTTTAGAGGAATACTTTCCTCAGAGAACCCGTGCTGATATTTATCAGGGTATAAAATCAAATAAAACCTTCCAACACGACCAACAGTCTTAAAAAGACACAAATTCCCATCAGTCTTTTTACTTTGAAGTCACCAGTTTCGACGGTGTCATTGTGATCTAAGGAGAAGTTGCTCGTCTTCTCTGTAATCACTGATGCAGCAGAAATTCAGCAAAGATTCACTTAGACCTTAAAGCTCAAGCCGTTGCAGCTCCAGCAGAGTCAGGCGATTTTTAATGGACTAAAGACAAGGATGAAGTGTTTTTCCTTCCTGGTTGTTGGTTTTCTCGTGGGAAACCTTGCTTTCTCGTTCGTCTCCAGCTCCATCCACGCTGAAGTAAAGCGCGACTTCCCTTTTTTGCACAAAGGTGTGTTTGTGTTTTTGTCTGTGTAAGACGCTCCTCACGCCGGGTGATGATTTCCTTCAGGCATATCTCGTCACCTCGCACGCACACCGCCAGCACCATGTGTTTGTGTGGCCTGTCAAACGCTCATAAACTCCCACTTTCAGCTGCAAAGCGTATTTTTTGGATGCAGCGCCATCAGGGAGCTTCTGTGACGGTGTCGTCACGAGGCCCGAGCGTCCTCCGTCCATTCTGACGCGTGGAGGTTCAGCGGGGCTGCAAGTTTCCAAGGTCATTTCCAACCCATATCACCATGAATACATATTCACCTTCACCTTCCAAACATTAATCTTAGTTTAGCTTTGACCTTGACTCTAAAATGCATTTATCCAAAAATGCATCAAAACAAAAATGGAAATAAAACCACAGCAACTATCACAAAACCCCCTCAGCCTCACGACTTAACGTGACTTAGTGCGTTTGCTTCCTTCAAGGTCAAATGTATTAGTCTGTGGCGTCAGGAGCAGACTAACAGGCAAACTATGTTATTTCAATAAGCGTTCACGCCATTTCTTTGCCCCTCACTGTCAAGAAAATGGTCTGTGAAAACTAATCCGTCAATTATTGCCAGCTTTGATCCCCCTTTTCTATTTCTTCCCCTCTCTCGCTCTGTCGCTCGCTTCAAAGTGCTTCTCTTTAGCGTGCGCTGATCTCTTTCTGCCTTGAGCTGGGTTCAGCCAGCCGGGGAGCTATTGACACAATAAAGCTGAGTTCGACACTGGGAGGGGCGCATCGACGAACGCATTAGACGGCGAGAAAGTTAAAACAAAAACGCGGCGCAGTCGCGGCGCGCAGATTACGCGAGTGCGGAGGAGCTCCTAAAAGCTTATCGATTGATTTTTCATAGGTGGTATTAGCGAGCTTAGCCCAGGAAAGGGAACGCAGTCGGTGGTGTGGGAGATCAGGTCATGCAAGTTTAGCTTAATCTTCAGCGCCCTGATCAAACGGCGCGGGCTGGAAAACGGAGGCATTTGTTTGAGAAATGTACCGATTCAGATGTGTGGAAATGAATTAAAGCTGATGCGTTGTAGAGGAAGTGTCTGTTTAATCCTGAAGAGCGGATCAATGGCGGCTCCCGCATCAGCACCCGTCTCTAGCAGCAACAGCTTCACGGCCTCAAATGTGATGGTGGACGTTTTGCAGTTTCGGACGCCGTCGAGCAGCCGCGCCTTTTAAAAGACACCTCATAAAGTAAAATCGGCATAAAAGGCTCGCGAGCCGCTTTGAGCGCGGCGATCCAGGCGATAAAAACGAGCCGAGAAATGGCTAAAATAATGGAGGGAAAATTGTGAGAGGATCAAAGCAGAGAGAGACAGATGAATCAAAAGAAGGTGCTTTAAAAGATGAAAAGAGCTCATACTCTTCCCATCCCACTCCAGTTGTCTGCGAGGTGTTTTCTCCAAATGCGGTGAAATCAAAGACTCAAACGTCCTGAAGGTATTGACACAGATTGGCCTCTGTGGATGCAGGTTAGCTGCGGTGTGTGTGTGTGTGTGTGTGTGTGTGTGTGTGTGTGTGTGTGTGTGTGTGTGTGTGTGTGTGTGTGTGTGTGTGTGTGTGTGTGTGTGTGTGTGTGTCTGTGTATCGCCTCTAGGCCATTCATCATCGAACCTAACTAACCCGGCTGCACACTGCGCATCCACACCATTTATACCTATTGATCTCATGCAAATTTAGTTCAATTCAGCATATTTCTAGAGCGCCGGTTCACAACAAGAGTCTCCTCAAAGGTCTTATAGAAACTCAACCCCCTTAAGCAGCAAAGGGCAAAGAGGAGAAATAAAGCCCAACACAAGCAGGCTCAGAGCACATGGACACCTGCCTCGACCGGTTGGGAATGATCTTCAGAAAAGCATCATGCGTTAATCAAATCCTGGTGTCAGAAAATGATTTAAGTCTTAAAAGGAAAGTCGGACATTGTTGGCGCTGACAATTTATTGTCTGAGAGCAACTTTCAGGCAGCCAGAAACCAAACTGTCCTCATCCACAGGCATAATCATCTGAGATAACGAGGAATCAAAACACACCTACCTGACCTGGACGCTGCGCAGGGTTATGAAAATGTTTGTTCCCCCGCTTCCATGCGAGCAGTTTATCACAAATGAGATCAGAAACCCAGACATGGCTCAGAACAGAGCGCCAGTAAACAAACCCAATAAAATCATCACGATGTAGAAGAAATTCTCCTTGTTTGCCCTTTTTCCACATGTTGAAACTTTAATTTTGCACATCTGATGTATTTTTGTCATGGAGGTTTAGAGGTCTGGTTAATTTGTGGTTGCATGTGTCGTCTAGTGACTGAATAACAGTGACATCTCCGAAGATGTATTTCGAATGATGAATACATTGCTTTCAAACACAGGAAAACCTTTGTCGCTGGGGAAGAATCACTAAGGATAAGACTTTGCTGGTTCTGTAATTTCAGATGTTTTCATGTTGCCCTGCAGAGGGTAAAGCCTTTATCTCTGTGAACAAGTGGCTGCTTGGTTCCAGCTCTCTCCCTAATCTGTTTCCCTTCAGACAACGCCAGTGTTCCCGACCTATTAAAAAATGGCCACAGCAGTGTCATGGTCATTATGGCAAACACAATTAGAGGAGCCCCTAACAAAGGGAATTAATACGCTGTCATACCCTCCTTGCTGCTATTGTTGCCTTCAAATACCCACCAGGCTCCCCTTTCGAGGGCTCCACTTATTTCTGTATCCTCAAGGAGTCGAAAAAACTCAATAAACGGTAATTATATGGTCTAAAGAGCCTTAATATCAGTTGCGTGTTGCGTGATAAAGTATCGCACTTCACAGCAGAGTTATTAGCAGGAACAGACTGCAGCGTTCTAGAGGATTCATGCTGCTGGAAGAGGTTTATAAGACGACACACAGGTCCCGTTGGTTTCTCTTCTTCCCCTTTTCCCAGAGGACAGACAGCAGGTGAAACACAAAGAGATGAGGACAGGGAGAGTGGCTGTAGGGAGGAAGATGCACCCTTTTCCCTTTCTGCCCTTCTCCCCGTCCTGAGTCCAGTCATGGGATGGCATATGGAAAACAGATGCTCCCTTTTTATGGCTACATCTTCTGGCAGCAAGAGTAATTGAGCAAATTCCTCTCTCGCACAACACGCCGCCCCCGTAGGACGTGGGAGAGGGGGATGGGAAGAGGGATGGTAAATCAGTGTAAAAGGGGCAGAAGGAGAGGAGATGAGTGTGGGGGGGGCATGAGATGGATGAAGCCTAGAAATCGGAATGAGAAATGTGAGGCAGTGTCTCGGTTGAAGGAGAGGACATGGAGACGGGTGAGGAAGAGCCAGGCCACTCACGGCTCTCAGCCACATTAAAGTTTGATAGTTTTGCTTTGCCTGGTTTTTCATCTTCACCAGCTTAGTTACTGTTTGAAGTTTTGTTGAGAAGGAGATAGTTTAGCAGGTTCTCTTAAATACAACTCGGCTTTCGAATACTGAAATATGAATTCTGTAGAAGAGTAAAGTGCTTTCTTGCACCCATCTCTTTGACTGTGTCTCTGTCCATGGTGCTGAAACAATGTGAAGGCTTCAGCCAGTGGTCGGTCATCACTCAAACCCAGACTGTAGACTGGAATCACAGCTGCTCCATCATGTTCATGCTATCAGCGTAATCCTGAAAGTCTGCTTTAGGTAAAGCCTGTCGGCACCACCGGCCTCGGTGAGGTGGTGCTGTGTGAGAGTGTGTGTAAAATGTAAAAAGCAGCACACGTTGTAGCCGTGAGCACAGACCGGTCTCTCCTTTCCTGGCTCATTATTTAGAGAAGCAGTTGTTTTGGAGAGCTCTCACAAGAAGCTCGACAAAGCCCAAGAGGCCGAGGGGGGAGAAGGAGTGAAAGGGAAACAGGAAGACTGGCAAGCAACAACGCAGACGCTGAACTACAGCTCAAGGGATTTTAGTTAGAAGACTAAGTGATTTTGATGAAGAAGGCAGAGCAACAGATTACAGTTCTGCATCACTTATTCATTCATTCTTCTCCACTCAGGAACCCAACAGTCCTCCACCAGTTCTGCTGCCCGGCCCCAGAGGCCCCCGAGGCGGAGACCAGTACCGCCTGTGTCCCCAGGTAAGACCACTGCATCCTTGTAACATCTGCACAAAAATATTTATTGATTTTTTAAAAATATGCTATTTGATTTACTTTCAACAATTATTTCTTCCTGTAAGTTTTAATTGCAGCCACTTATCATGCATCCTGTTAGTGGCCGTGGCGCAGGAGCCACTTTAGCTAACGACCCCGGCAGTGTTAAATTGAAAGTGGTTGTAAATGCTTCAGAATGTTAAAGCAGCCAACGCAGCCATCGGCTTGGGTTTCAGCTGTTGCGGGACATCATTTGCGATCTCCACAGCGCGTTGATCAGACTATGAAGCCAAATCCACTGAAACAGTACTAATATCCAAATTAATCACATCAAAATCCCATTTCCTGGAGGGTGGTTAAGTCTTTTCTGGAGCTCTTGATGCAGTTATCTTTTGTATCTGATTGGCGTAGAGCAGTGATGGAGCTGTGTACAAAAACGGGGCTATCAGCTGTGTATCATCTCCGATTATAATAATAGACAATAAACTATTCCAATAACGTTTTATAGTAGGGCGCTTTCAAAGCTCTGATGTTAGTTTGATGTAGTAATTAGCACCCACGGTTCTGGGGAATATGAAAAAGCAGAACTAATAATTAGCTGCGATAATGACTGTACTTTAGAACAACTATTACAGTAGCTGCTTTGAGAGAGCGCAATAATTAACATGCAGCAGTGCTAGGAATATAAAATTAGATAAGCATGAACAAAAAGAAGTGATGAGGAGCTCCGACAAAACAAGTCCAGCAGAACCTGACAACGGGAGATTTGTTTGCCTCCTGCGCTTATTTTCCCCAGCGGCGCCGCCGGCACCAGAGTTTGCTCGAAATGATGGCGTTTATCTGGCCGAGGCGCATCGATAGTAATTAGGCCATCCATCGCGAAGCGCCTTGTTTGTTGTGGACTGCACATTTCAGGGTTGTGTTGCAGCGTCGTCTGAGCCTGGCAGGACATAGCGCGTATTGACAAGCGCTGCAGCTCAGCGACAGGCACCCGTGAGCGGCCCCGCGGACGGGCCGAGCGATCGGCCCTGTTCGCCGCACGCAGACCCTCCGCAAATGTCAGCCCGCAGCGTCACCAGACGCGCGCGGAGCAGCAGCGACGCTCGCGAGCCCAAAGCTGCAGGTGAAATTGGAGCGGTAAACAGAAAAGAAGAGCAAAAAAAAAAAAAAAACAAGAGGAGAATCGATCGAGTTCAGCAGCTTGAACTTGGCTTGATAGGAGCCGCTGGGCGCTGCTGTGTTGTGTGATTGCTTTGTGCTGAGGGACCATTAACTAAGGGTACAAACCAAGTGCACAACAGAAGGTCCCTGCTAAACTTGCCGACCCCTCTGACTCTTCAAAGCGCCGCTCCCCTGTCTGAACGTCTGAAGCGAACCACTTCAAAGCAGGACTGCTCGGGGCTCGAGACAGAAAGCAGCTTGTGGTTGTGTCCTTTTCTTTCCTTTCTTGTTGCGTCCGATCTCCTTTGCGAAAACGCTGTATTTCGTTGTTGATTTCTGTATTTCTGCATTATTATTGTCAGTGATTCGTTGGTCGTGTGGCATCAACCACGTTCACGAGGCACCCCGCGCCCCATCGCATCCATTGTCACCCCCCCCCCCCACTCCATTCAGGCTTGTCACTGTGCTCACGTTAAGTTTGAAAGAGTCATGTCTGAGTACAACCATGCAACTACAGTGTAGTGATGCTGTGTACAGCTGCAGAACCATAACGCATTGATGTGTGTAGCGTAGGGGGTCGTGCCCATGCTGGATTCTAGGCAGCCTTCCTGTTGACACATGTAATGCATCTGTGTTCATGTGAAAAATACGTTCTTATCATGTTGCATGCTTTGGCTTGGCAGTAATCTGCACATAGCTCCCAGTGTGTGTGTGTGTGTGTGTGTGTGTGTGTGTGTGTGTGTGTGTGTGTGTGTGTGTGTGTGTGTGTGTGTGTGTGTGTGTGTGTGAGTGTGTGTGTGTGAGTGGATTGCTCACAGCCTACAGTAGATGATTACACAGAAAAACACACCACCAGCTCAGTGATTGACTGGCTGGAGAACTGTGAGAGTCGCCTTACTGAAGACCCATGAATGCATCCTATACTTCTATCTGGTGGATTGTTATGGTCTGAGTTTCTGAATAACTATATTGTTGCAATATATCAGATGCATGACTGAGGTGATCCACTCACCACCAAAAAAGGCCTGTTTAACACAACACAAGACCAATTCCCTGCCTCTCTGTGTCCACCTCAGCAGCTAATGAAGCCTTAAATCACACTGATATTTCCTTTGAAGCATCTCCACAAAGGCAGCAGCTGTGAGCTCCTCCAAGTTCCCAGCATCTTCAAATTCAGGCCCCACGTGTCTCTTTTTCTAACCATCCGCCCCTCATGAGCTGCACTGGATCAGGTGAGCATCAGGTAGCCACGCTGCGTGTGTGTGGGATCCTTTAAATGAGGAGGAAGCTGGAAGTCACCAGCCGAAGAGCGGAGCCAGAGTTTCCACTGTCACATATAATGAGGACCCGACGGAGGCTGGAAACTCGCCCTGACAGCCCGGCCACTCCTGCCAAGCCTTAAGGAGGCACGGGAGGCCTCGCGCACTGCAGGGGATTGGTATTCAGGGTCACCAAGTCACATCTATAATCGCTCACCGAACGGACCGATTGTGTGAGACGGCCGCGGCTCCTCAATTAGCGCCTTCTGCTGCAGTGCGCTAGAAAAGCGCCCAGGAGTTGTGCTGTTACTTCCACAGTTCCATAGGGGAGTTCAGCCTCAACTGAGAACTGCTGCGGTCAACACACCGGAGCCCAGAAAGGTAATAAATGGAGCGGGAATATTATCAGGAGGATGTTTCACCTCCACTCAGACAACGGGAGGATGCTGGCGGATGAGCTGGACCGCGTCCAGTTCATGTCAACTGGAGCCGATTGCGGTTTCCCCTTCGCAAACAATGGCTGCAGTCTGCAGCGGCGCTCCAGCAGCCGCGAGCTGTCAGCTGGCGAGCCGTGTTCTACCAGCAGATCAAGCGGCGCGCGGACGCCGCCTCAGCGTTGCTGTCGCGTGAAGTAGTCGCTGATTTGTTGACTAATTTCAGCTTTGAGCCGCTGCTTAGGAGGCGTCAGATGCTGCAGAAACACAGTCCACCACAGTGACTGTGTGAATAACATTAGATAGTTTAAGTTGCCAAGGTGAACCTGAGTAGCCGGAAAAAGAGGGGAGCTGAATCTGTTGCAAAAGCTGATCTTCTTCAGGCTGATTTTTCAATGTTAGGAGGACCAGAAAGTGTTGCTATCACTATTTATAGTTCAAACTCAGCTTGGTTTCCCCAGAGTTAATGAGCGTTGCCACTTAAAACAACACAGTAACAAACAAAGGAGTGAATATCCGTCATGGCTGAGTCATCCCGGACACATAATGATGTCGCTGATGGGATCGGAAGCAAGCGCTCGTCTGCTCACAGAGTTAAATATAAACTGACCAGTCAGCCTTTGGCAAGTGACAGCGCACATTCTGGGCTTGACGCGTGAGCCTGGTGGTGGTTCTGCTGCCAAGCCGACGCGCACAGACCCGGCTCCATCCACAAGACGTCCCCTTCAAGTAACACACACACACACACACACACCTTAATGAGGTATGCTACGCTAATTAGCTCTCAATCCGTCATAATGAGGCTCCTCGTCACAGAGGAAATTAGGGAGCGAGTTCACGTTTTGTCAGAGAAGTTTTATCCTAATGAACATGTGACAATCAAATAAGATTCATGGAGTTCATTTTGGGAATCACTCTTGGTTGCTGGGGAGCACGTCCGCTAATAAAGGTATGATAAAAATGATAAAAGTACATTAGTGGAGATTTTTACTTTCCCTTCCAGCGTAATTAAGCTTCACAGCCAGTTTTTAATGACGGGCCGTAAAGAATGCTCGCGCAGCCGACGCACTCCACCTGGTGAAGCGTGTGACTTTGGAGGAAGATAAAAGCAGAGGACAACATATCTGGTCCGTGGCCAGGTGCGATTTAGGAGCTTTGTCCGTCCTTGATTGTAAACAAGCATAAAAAGTCGATGAGCGGCTGGTGATGAAGGTGACAGCAGCTGGGAGAGTCACGGCGTTTCTACAGGAAATTAACTCGCCGCTGGTCGTGGCACGAGTCGGCGGCGGCGCCGTCTCGCCAAGACACCTTTTTATCCTAATTAATTGCCGCGATGAATAATAAACGGCTCTAATTAGCGAAGACATGCTGCCAAATGCAAAGGTGGCGCCGGATGAGTAAGGACACGGGTGCACATAGTTTGTCACTAAGTGAAGTAGGTTTTGTCTGTAGAGTAAGCGGACTACAGTGACCATGATGCATTGGGGCTGGAGGACGAATGGATGCAATGACGGGTCCTTCTTTGCTGGAGGACGTTCGGGGACGTGGGAGCTCGCTCCGAAGCTACACGCCCACTGCACGGGCGAACACGCACCTCCATCATCGTCTGCCAGGCCTCCTGCCCCTCCTCGCCCCGTAATCTAACATTCGTCCTCATCTCCTCCGGCGCTCGCCTCCGTCGTTGCTGTTGCACGCTGTGCTTGTGCTAGAACGCTTGCCTCAGCTGGAGGAAGTGACCTTGTCGGGCGAGATGCTGTGTTGTCAAGGGAACGGAGGGCACGGCAGGAAAGTCTGCGTCCGGAGGGAGGCCGCTCGGCGAGCGAGTGTCTGAACGTATGTGCACATATGAGGACTCACTTTAGCCCTGGTTACTGTAACGGAGAGTCATGGGCAGAGTTAGCCTGATTCCCGTTTCCTATTGGCTCAAAGCTGTCGCCTCTCAGCCAATCAGAGGAGCCCTCCGCGTTGTTGGCCTCAAAAGCAGCATTCTGCAGCATCGTCAATGAATGAAAGCACCTTGGAGTAATTTCTAATTAAAGTGATGCTCTGACTAAATAATTTCTACCCTAAGGCCTGTTTCAAGCGAGACATTTAGCGCAGCCCTGTGACACCTAATCAGCTGATTGTCATTCACTGTTTATAAACTATTGTACAGTAGGTCCTGATGGTGCACTCCAGCATCCCTGTACTGTCATATTACTCATACTGTAACTCATCTCTCGCATTAGTGGAAACAGGTTACTCTGCATTGTGAAGCAGGCGCATGGTTTTATTATGTTTGTAGGATCCTGCATCTCTCAACTTTCGAGCAACCAAGACATTGTGTGTCGGTTAGTTTAGTCATCCAGCTCAGGCATTTGTTCCTATTACACTTGTGGTTTGCTGCAGTCAAGGGCGGTGATTAAATATATACAAGACATTTCAGGCTGTTTTTCTGACTTTGTGTGCTTTCCCGGCATTTATTCCATCCAGCATGTTTCCACCGCACTGTGCTAGACAATGGTTTCGGTCATTTCTAGGGACTGACTCACTTGTCCCCGGAGGCACAGCTCCTGCTATAATATCCACAGAAATATGCTGCAGGGAGCCTTATTATGCATTAATAACCAATCTGCTCTGCAACTGTACATGTACATGTTCCCACTAGGGGCTGAAGCTCGTGGCAGCCTGAACTCACTTGTTTGGATTTGTGAGCGGGTGAAGGCTGCGTCCCAGCTACAACCAGCCCATGATGATACATCACTGGCAGAGTTTGAAGTCGTGGAGGCTCGCTGACCTGAGCATCCTTCACCCTCTATGCTGGTTAATTAATCCTCTTGTCGGCAATCTTTAATCGTCTGCCATCTTATTTGCATTCATTCAAGGAACTCAGAATATCTATAATCCCATTCTGCGGCTCAGTCCTCGGCCTCGTTGTCCGTCTGACCACATATGGACAAAATGGCTGCCCTCTGGACAGCAGGTGGCGCCACTGAGCGGCTCTGGCCAGAGACATCTGTCTGTCCACATGCTGGCTGCACATTTCGTCCTGACCTTTCTGCCTTGGCAGCCGGCCCACCTCGTCATTCCTGCTCTTCCTATTAAACCGCGGAGAAGTCAACGACTGCGGCTCTAAAAACTTGAGCCCGGTGACCTTACGTTTCACGCATGCAGCTCACATCATGTCAGTCGCTGCCAACTTGTGCACGCGTGCTTCATTGTGGCGGAAAGAAAGGCAAGTTGCCCCCGGCCGCTCCGCTCATCACACTAGATGTCAGATCTCACCCTGAGAATGTAGACAGTCACTGATGGAGAAACTAATTTGTGGAGTAGACATAAATGGTAATGGAGGTTTGTGCATGTGCAGGTTATAAATGAGGTCAGACAGGAGGGTTGCTATTCATTAGTCCATTCATGGCAACGCTGCAACCTGACGGATCTTAATCTATGAACAGAGTGGGAGCAGACATTAGGGCAGATTGAACCCGCTTTGATATTTTAACCCCAGCAAAGCGCGGATGATTCAGTCCACAGTCAACCACAAGGAAGCGAGCGGTCCAACGGCTGCAGGTTGTTCCCTGACTGTTCCCATGTGAAGGGACGCGAGGCGTCCCGGGGCGTGGGCGACGCCGTCAGGTCCAGCGTGCGTCACCCAGTGCTGGTCCTGACAGCTCACAGACAGCCACACGTCAGTAGATCAACCAGCGGAGAGGAGGAGGAAGAAAAAATCTGCTTACCAGGCAACCTGCTCAGCTGTCGCCTCGCTCACTAATGAGAAGCAGGGATGAAGAGGAGCAGAGGGAGGGGGAGGGAAGGAAGGAAGGGAGGAACAAGGCTGAGGTTGGGATTAGGGAATGAAGAAAGACGGGGAAAATTTAATGATGTAGATACTAGACATCATTATTCGCTAGCGTAATGTATATGTTCTTGGTTTGGTCCATAATACAGGAGCATATATTTATGACTCACACAGACGATTAAATCCTGATGAAAGCAAACGTTTCATCCCTCGGCCATTCTTTTGTGCGGGCGTACAGCTGTTACCATGACGCCAACTTTTTTTTTTTTTTGGTTCCTTCTGTTTTTGCGGTGACTCATCTTTGCAGAGTGCACGTCGCTGCCCATCAGTGGCGATGAGCGGCCGAAACCTCGTCCAGAACGCGCTCAGGAGGTGTCCAAGTCACAGAGGCATCGTTCCAGGCACTCTACCTTAAAGGTCAAGACTTTGAGGAGTTTTTAGCAGAGAAGAGCAGCACTCCTCAACCCTTGAGCAAGGCAGCAGTCAGGAGGAAAGGAGCCTGAGCTTAAATATCTACACCAAAGAAAAGATTTGATTCTCTGACTTTGCCAAGCGGTCCAGATGTTGTCAAAGCGGGACCGATGTCAGAGAAATGATTAAACATGAGTGAAGAAAAGCCTTTCACATTTCAGTGGGATGTAATTGAATTCTCCCCTGCTCTTATCGCGCCCAGCGATGGGACGCCACCTCCGCTTTCTGCTGGAGAGTCAATGGAAACGCCACGGCGCCCGACGCGTGGCTTAACTTTATTTTGTGCCACAGAAGTGAAGCGTTTTCGTTTTTTACCCCTCCCTTGAAAGCAATTTCACCGATGAGGGGAGACTGATTTGGAGTATGAGCGTGTGTGTGTGTGTGTGTGTGTGTGTGTGTGTGTGTGTGTGTGTGTGGTGACAGATAATCAAGGACGTGCCAGGGAATGAATAGTGAGGCCGACGCCGGACCAGGACTTGCCTGCCTCGGCTCACTTGTTACAATAAACAACCTCTTTCTGCCGTTGTGGCGCTGCTGACAAATACAGCCTGTAGGAGGTTAAATAAATAACTTCACACTGGAAGCTGCCACCAAGCACAGCTCACATTATTACTCCTTCAACATGTAAATAGTCGAGACGAAGATGTTGAGACGTTGGACTTTATGCTTGAATTTGCTGGTGTTCACGTGAAATTCTCATCAATATTTCTGCTTGGTGCGTCTCCTTTTTTTAATGGGGTTGAACTCGTCTGTTATCTGTTTCTTCTTCGCTTGTGGATCTGTCATCGTCCTCCTCCATCCACGTCCTAATCTGACTTATTACACTCCTAACCAAGTCCAGCCGCCGGCATAAATTCCAGGCGCGTTCCTCCTGGGTGTGATTAATCTGCCCACGTCGGCTGCAGCCTCCGATTCCCCCGGACGGACGCCACCTCCTGAATCAATCTAGCAGTGTTTCATTTCTGTCAAGCGGGCTCTGTTATTTGTCCACTGCATGTCCCTGTCCATCCGTCTTTCCATCCTGCAGTCCACCATTTACAGCTCAGGGCAAACAGCTGCTCCTCCTCCACCAGTGCTGTGGGACCGACTGGTTCCCATCCTACACTGAGACTCCGCTGTTCACTGCTCACTGTGTCTTCAAGAGGCCTCGCTCTTATGGCCCTCGTGTCATTTCACAGGCTCATTTGTTTCGCTCTGATGTCTGTGTGTTAAAACCTTCCTGAGCGTGAAGCCAACGTGTAGCCGGTGCCGTCAAAATGGAGCTGACAACCTGCACTTTGATCATAACGGCTGCGCTGTGAATTACAATGATTAGAACCCGCGTTGTGGCTGTAGCTGTTCGCGCTTCGCGTGCCGGAGCCACTGTGTTGGCTTTTAAATACGACGTGTTAAGCGTTGTGTGACGCTCAGAGGAGGCAGACTCCAACAGCAAATTCAAGCATCCGCAAAGCGCCTGAGGATATTTTTAAATATGTGAAACAGGAAGCAAGCCAAATAAGGAAATAAACAGTTATTTCCCCCCGATGCGCCCCGTAATAGGCAATTAGCTTGTGAAATCATCAGGGTGGGGGGGCGGTGGCTCATTTGTTTGTTCCTCGCTCAACGAGATGAAGGAGCAGCGGAAAACTTTCTCCGGGCATTGTTATTCGTGAACGCACCTTTTCCTCTCGGCTGGAAAATCTGCTCTTACGAGGTTCAAAAATAGCGAGACGGGAGCGAGACGCGCAGCAGGGAAGGCGCGGTTGGAGCCGGAGACGGGCCGAGGGGGAAGCGTGTGTGGCAGCGTAGCGAGGGACGGCCTCGCCTGAAGGAACCCAGCTGATTCCACCCGCATCCGAGGCCTTTCCAGTCAACTCCCAGCGCTCCCAATACACGGATCACAGCCCCTTTTACACCTCCTCCCTTTGTTGCCATGGTGCTCTACGGTACATGACCCACGGTACTGGATGCTGCCCCTCCCAGCTGACCGCCCTATTGATTGGCGCCTCCATAGCTCATCCATCACCTGAAGATTGACCGCGAGGGGCGAGCGAGAGAGAGCGAGCGCGGCAGGAGAATAGTCAAGACAATGTCATCCTCGTGACTCATTCAGCGTCTCTCCTGTGATTTATTCATGCCATGGCTATATTTGTTAAACCACTCCGCACTAAAAGTCCTGCGCTGCTGAGGATGTGCTGTCTGTTCTCTAGAGATTGTACAATAAGCACAAGGCATGAGAAATGGCTCCATGGCTCCTCTGGACTGCGTGCGACAGAGAACAATGGCTCCTCGGGACGATGACGGACTCGTTTATGCTTCATCCTGATAAACCTGCATGATACACAGTGCTTCCTTCCAAATATTACAGTATTCAAATCTGTACAAAGGCCTAACGCTGAAACACAGCCTCTCATTTGCTGATGCAGCTTGCTCCTCACATACAGTATTGCCCCCGTCAGCATCTCCTTGGCTGCAGGCCACCGGGGGCCGGACCCCCCGGACCCCGGTGGCCACACAGAACAATATCGGCTCTGCTGCAGCGCCTCCACAGTGATGAGGCAGCACAAGCCGCGCCATCAAGGTTAATGAAAGTCGAACAGCCCGCGGCGCTCGACTTCACGCCCAAAAACCTAATCAGGGGACGAAAACAGGTCCCCTGTTGGATGTCACCGCCCCGCGTGCAGTGCAACAGATGCTCAAAGGCAGAGAGACAGAGGCTTAGTGTGCTCCGACCGCATTAACACTCATCAGGTGACAGCGGCAGCGTGTTAGCATCCCACAGCAGCGCTGTAACGACATCCAGCGCCGAACCCACAGCAGCTGAGCTCATCAGAAATAAACCAGAAGCCTCGGCTCGTCTCCGCCTCGGCGGCGCCCGGAGCTGCTCCGTCTCTCACCCGACGGAGGACGGCGTGTGTGACAGGGTCGGACACAGAACCGCAGAGAGCTTGACAACATGGATGAAAGGACTGAGCGAGTGAGGTTGGAGGAAAGCGCCTATTATACATAGGCTGCACTTAAACACCTGCATACATTAGCAGTGATTCATTATGGATTATGATTTATTTACATATTCTTTGGAGGTAATCCCCCCTGAACACCTATTACACAGCGTGCAACTTTTTTCACGGGCGCCTTATAAAAATTTGACTTATATCCATTTGTCGGATTATCTGCCTGGCTCCGGCAGAATGTGCACGGCAACGGCTGCATTTAGATTCACAACAATGAGCGGCGGCACAGCGAGCCGCGATGGCGCTCCCCTTAAAAGAAGTCTTCTGTTTTCCAGGCAGGTCTATTTTTCGCACAAGCAGAAGCGAACCTGCAGCCCGAGCGTGGAGGCAGCCGACTTTATTTCTCTATTCATTATTCATTACGCGCGCAGGCTCTGCTTTAGATGAAGCAGAACCAAGAGTGCGCTCGCTAAAGATACTCCCTCCTGATGCATGTGTGTGCCAGGAATTGTGAGGCAGGCGACACACAACACAACAGCCAGCTCTGTTGGAGCCTTTAGTCAGATTAAGGGTGTGGACACAAACACACACTCTGGACCACGGCGGGTTCTACACACACGCTGCTGTTTGGACTTCAACTTAGTCCCCGCATAAAAAGAATCACCATCCTTTCCTTCTGCAACATTTCGCCTCACTGTCCTGATTTCACGCTGGCATCTCCAGCCTTATCAGCAGATCCAATGAGGGAAAACTAACTTTTATCTTAATCTGGGTAATAACATGCCGGCTGTTATCGCCAGCGCTGTCAACCCGTTCGCAGACCTGCTCAGACTCAAAGGATCCGTGAGGAAAATCTGATACTTAGTGTATCAGGCTCAAAATGAGGCGGAAACATAAGCAAGTTTTAGAAGAAATGTCCTTGTCAACATAGATAATTGTTGCTTGAAAAGTCCACGGTCTTCAGTAAGCTCTCACAAACACAGTCTTTAAAGCTGCAGACACTTGTTTTAGCTGCATGACTGTCCCTCGTGTGTGTGTGTGTGTGTGTGTGTGTGTGTGTGTGTGTGTGTGTGTGTGTGTGTGTGTGTCTGCATCACTGTTTGCTGTCAACTTTCTTGTTTTTTCACTTTTTATACTTTTCTGAGGACATTGATGAAATAATCACGTTAGCTTTTTTTTTTACGCTGGTTTTGTTAGCTGTTCGGTGCTGTACTTTTTCTCCCCCGTTCTCATTGTCTGTCAGTGTCTAGACAGACAGAGTAGAGCAGATAGGCAGCCGCACCGGCCCTGCACGCAGGTAGAGTCAGAGAGGAAACTCCTGCGGCCCGGAGAAGAGGTCAGAGGTCACCACGGATGCCGCAGCCACCTCACTCTGCATTTTCTCCTCCTTTCTGCAGCGATGACCTTTCTCCAGACCTGTCAATTGGGGAAGGGAAGGGAGGAGGAGAGGGGGAGCTGCAGAGTGAGGCCCAGTCACAGCCAGAACCAGAACCTCAGCAACAGCAGCAAGAGACTCAGCCACAGACTCAACCGCCACAGCCTCAATATGAGCCCCAACCACAGGTTGAGCCTCAACCGCAGCCCGAAGCCAAACCTCAGCCAGAACCGGAGCCCAAACCCTGGGCCGCACCAGAACCGGAGCCCGAGCCCGAGCCCGAGCCCCAGCCTCAGCCTCAGCCTCAGCCCAAAGCTGAGCCACCGAGCGAGGGAGCACCACAGGCGGCACCCGAAGCGCCTTCGCCTTGCAGGGAGGAGCACGCCGAAGAGTCAGAAGAGGTCGCGGAGTCCAAGACGGGGCAAGACGGAGAGCAGGCGGAGCGGCGCGAGGGCGAGGCGGTGCAGGGAGAAGAGGAGGAGGAAGGGGGAGGAGCAAAAGGAGGTGGGGTGGGGAGGAGAGCCAGCCTGCACCACACGGCCTCACCTTTGCGGGTGCAGCGCAACGGGGCCGGCTCGCACTCCGCCACCTCCGACTATGAGCTGTCGCTCGACCTCAAAAATAAGCAGGTAGGGTTGTGTTGGGGGCCGGGTGGGGGCTGTTGTGTTGTCGGGGGTGGGGGGTGGGGGTGATGTAGCTGCGGCGTGTGCGTGTATTGTGCGTCCTGTGGTCTGACATGTTTGTGATGTTCGGTTTGAGGGCGGAGCTGGCGCTGGTTGGATTTGTGTTGGTTTGTGGAACCGATCCCCGGTGGCTCATTGGACCCGACCATCAGCTCATCATCAGACCGCCATCGTCACCTCATCGCTCCATCAACCTGTCTCGCACCAAATTTGAATTGTTATAGTTTATATTATTCCCACCGACCCCAGGCATCACTGCTGCTTTGTATGAAGATGAAAACAGAGCAACTGAGGTCCAGTTCATGAGGTTTTGGCTGCTAGAAGGTTCTGGACTATTATTGTTCTAGACGATGTGCATTTGTACCTGCATGAATAAAAAACCCTTTAAATTGTGTTTTCTCTCTCCTGAATGAAACAACTGGCAAAGAGCTGCTAGAATAAAAGCATGTTTCGTGTTCTCACCTGATTAAAGTCGTCTAAACTGATTTGTGTCTGAACGGCGGCTGTGTTCGTACGTACGTCTCTGTGTTCTCATGTCGTACGTTCTCATCATCAGGTTCTCCACAGTCACATCCATTACATGTCCATGAATCATGTCCATTCCAAGACGCGCCAGACATTAGTCATTCGTCACTGTCACCATCATCCATCTCATCAGCGTTCCTCAATCCATGGGACTTCTACCAGGTAAGAATTTGGCCTCTTGAACTGCAACTTTCATGTTCTTTCACTGTGAATAACAAGTGTTGTCACACTATTGTTATGTCTCTGTCCTTTGTGGCTCTGAAGAGAGGGAGAAAAAAGTGAAGTAACCAGCAACAAAACAATATAACTAAAAGCTTAAAATAAAACTACAAATTGAAGGTCTTCGATTGAACCTATATTGCTGTTGCATTCTGGGAAAATGTGGGAATTAACATTTTGGACATTATTTGAGCTATAGTTTAATAGCTCAGATTCATCTCCATTCAAGTCATTTTTGCAGCCTCTGCAATAATTGCTCATCATGCAGGTTTTACTTTTCAGGACTCAGTGATTAATGGCTGGTGCCGCTGTCGCTGTACTGTAGGTGCTGTGTGCACACCTATTGACCACACTTATTCAATAACCCAGGGCGCTAGGTAAACACAGTATAAGTGTTCCTCAGCCTCAGGGCCCCGTCCACAGGCCTGTATATAAGCAGTAATCAACCGCTAGATGCGATGCCTCTGCATAATTAAAGTTGTTGTCCATTAGAATCCATTAGAAAATGACTTGTGTGGGAGTGCGGGGAGTGGGGGGGGCTTTCTTTCACTCTGTCGGATCCGTTTTCTCACCTCGTCCTCGTTTGACACTCGGGGTTCTTTTAACCTGAGCTCCCTCTGACCTCCGCGCTCACTCTTCTAGTCGCCCCCACCACCCACCCACCCACCCCCGCCCGGTCCACCTCACACTTTCTGCCCGGCATTGACGCTTGAAGATGCGCGATGAGCCGGATTGATCTTCTGTCTGTGCAGCTGGAGGTCCGGGCACTTGATGGATCCAAAGATCAATGTCGGGGTAATTGGATCTGCGGGGCGATATCTTGATTTCCTCGTTAGTTTTTATAAACGGTTCAAAGTTAGAGTCGGTGCTTCAGTTTTAAATAATGCCTGGAACGGTTGCTGGCGTTGTGGATGGCCAAGCATCATTCTAAAGGTGGACGGCTCCTAGAATAAGCCTTTCTATAAAAACAGACTCAGGCTCATTTGCAGTCTGCTCTGATGCACTCTGGGTTTATTTACTCTCTCGACTGCTGGATTTCTTCTGCTTGCATGATACCAAAAGGTCTCGGAGAAGGAAATAATTCATGCAAACTGCACCACCTTTAGTATCGTGGCGTAATGAAGTAATAGGTGATGAGACCTGACTTTAAACGGCTGCTCCTGCTCCGTAATTGCTGCTAATTTCTGCTTTAGTACTTTGGGTTCTCTGGAGGACAAAGTGACATTTATCTCCATAAAGTGCAGCGCTGAGCAGCGGAGACTTGGGTCCTTCGGCTCGTGTTCCCTCACTGCTTTACTGAAACAAAGCCTGATACACTTAGTCACCTGTTACAGAGCTGCTGATGCAAAAAATTCTCGATTTGCAAGCGATGACTTTGTTTAAAAGGCTAAAATGACTCCTGGTGAGACTGCAGCCTCATCTGCTCCCGTCTGTATTTACACGAACTTTAGGAAAACTCGTGACCTTTCCAGTGGCTGACTGTGCTCACGGATGTAACAGCTAAGCATATCTTCATCATCGTCATCCTCCTCACCCAGTCTTTTACTGTCATGCTCGTGCTGTAACACCGTCAGCATTAGTTGTGTCCCAGTTTTGCCGTTATGCAATCGCCTCATTAATCATGCAGATGTTTCCGTGCCGTGAGATGCCGCGCATGAGCATCAACGCTAATAATCACAGCTTTGCATTCACTTCGTCTTTCTTCGTCTCTGCTGCATGAGAAGCAGGGTCATTTGGGGGTTTCCATTTTCTTCGACACCAGTAAAACCCCAACAATCAGGTTACAACTACTGTACAACGTAACCTGTGGATTTACCTATATCCTATTATCATTTCAGTAAACTAGTATTCAAATCTGATATTTCAGACAAGCTCTTGCGTCGTGACATTCACCGTGCAGGTGACCTGCAACTTTACACACAGACATCACCCTTAAAATCATGCTCGTATTCTGGATTTATCTGCAGAGAAAAGCGAGCCGGCAGTGGAACTGAGCTTGTGATGTGGACTGTGATGCTAATATGTAAAGTTTTATTTTAAGCTCAGGCGAAACACTTTCCCCTTGCAAAGGCTGCGTGTCAATATTTTATATACGAACAGAGAAAGTCCATATTTGAGAGAGATCTGCTACGACTGATACTCAGTTGGAAATTATGTAAAGAAATCTGCATTGAAGCCTCGTTTTCCGGCATAAACTCAGATGCAGCGTCCTGCAGCTTCTAAGCGTCCTGCGTGGTCACTTTCTCTCCGAAACCGAGCAAAACCTTGTTTTGTTAAACTGTCGTCTTGCACGGCCGTGCTTTCCACCCCCCACGCACCCTCAACACACTGATCTGTCTGTCAAAATTAATTTCCGGGGGCCTCCTGGAGGAGAGCGGTGCCATCGCCGTGCTCTGAAACCATTTGGTCTCTGGAATAACGTCTCTCCATCAGCACTGTCGTAATCAGAGGTAGAACTGGCAGACAGCTCATGGAGGGTAGCTCGTCCATCTCGCCCCTTCTCTCTCTCTCACTTTCCCCTCAGTGAAGCTCCTTGAGCTCTGTTTGGGCTGTCTGTGCTGTAGTGCTTTGGTGGTGATGTACTACAGCTGCTTGTCTCTCAAACAACACAGACATAGTCACTGTTTGAAGTTCAAGGCAGTTGATTTTTTCCCTAAAACAAAACTCCAGCACTGTCCTTACTTTATATTTCATGTTTCATGTCTCGGCAGCATAAAGCTACGACAATCCTTCACGTCCCCCTCCCCACGCTTCTATTCCCCATCCATCATGTCCCAGCTCATTGCTTTGGCTTTAACTCCATCTGAATGGCAAAGTGTATCAGATGCACATTGTGATAAAGAAAGCAACGTGACCCAAATGCTTTATTCATCATCCCCGGCCCGGCTTACGCAGGAGGCAAAACAAACAAGCTCCACTGCCACATTTAATCAAATGTGGCCCCAGCGACGGCCTTTTCTCACAACCAAGGGCACCTCTGCATCGAATCTGCTCGGATGAGGGACACGTTTCTGAATAAAGAGATCAGCCCTCCTGCATCTGTTCCTATCTGTTTTAAGGGAAATACATCAGGTCTATTTGCATCAAAGTCGTGGTGAAAGGGGAAACCGTGGAATTTCACCAATGCAAACAGTGCAGTCAAGGGATAAATATTCAGTTCTAGTAGTTTGGAAGCGCTGACAGCCACTGAGAAGTCACAGCTAGGAGATACAGTAACGCCACACCAGCACGCTGCACTGAAGCCACCTTAATATTCTCAGTATGTCTCACTTTGCACGCAGAGGCTCTGCAGTGAAATGTAAATCGAGTAGATAAGATGGATTTTCAGTGTCATTCCACTTTTCTAAAGAGCTTTATACGTGATTCTGCTCCCGCAATGACAACGAGGGCCTGCATCTTGTTGAACTAGCCACTTATCACAAATTGCACGCCCTCCAGGCATTACAGCCTATCAGTGTCTATTTGCAGAAGTCTGCATAAGGTGGTCGGGTGACTTTGTCCAGGACTAAAGCAAAAGGAGATTAGTGGCTCAAAGTCACATGTGATCCTCCATGGCCGCAGCGCCACAATGCTCCGTTGCATTCGAATTTCCAGGAGGGATGTTTTATACGGACTAAATTAATCCCCGCGTGCACCCCCACACACGCCCGCACCCCCACGACCCCCGACACAAGAAGCCGACCTCACTGTTCAGGGAACACTGGCAAGGATTTACATTTCCTTATTAATGCCGCGCTATTTTTAATAGTGCAAAACTCGCCACGCAGAAATCCCGACTCCGCACGTGCCCTCGATGGGGTTAGAACAAAAGCAAATTCCATGCGTCGACGTGGTCTGAATGAAAAGGACTTGAGAGTGACAGGAGGAGATAAGCGGCCGCTCTGAGATACCCACGGCCCCATTGTTCTGGGGGGAACTCAAAGAGGCTCCGTCTAGTGTTTGAGCGGCTGCCAGATGAGGACGGCTATATTACATCTCTATCTATTTCCCACAGCATTTGAGCAATATTTCACAGGCAAGATTAATGCCTTGTTCAGTTTCAGACAATTTAAAGTTGCATCAAGGAGCTCTCTGTGGACTTCGCACAGATTATGAGTTCTATTTGCTGAGGAAATGAACAGTTTGTTCAAATGTCATGAGTCAGCCTTTACTGTGCTCCCTCTTCCAAACCATGGCTTTGACTAAACTGTATATAGATTAAGTACATACATCACAAGGATAGCTTGCTAAATAGAATTACAAGGCCGTCAGAGAATAATGTTATTTAAAGAGAACATATTTCAATATTCGAGTTTTGCCGACTTCTCCCAAAACTTGTGGCTTTACAACCTTTTACATCTTGGGGGAACTGCATTTAATTCTTTCTTCCATTTCCCACCATAATTAACTCATTCCTTTTCTCTGTTCAGTTCAATCAGTTCCCACTATCCGCACTCCGCTTCTCAGTTCTAGGATATTCATCTTTCATGCAGAGACAGACGAGAAAATGAAAAGCACTGAAACATGCAGCGGCATAGCAGATGCTAGTTCATGATACAGGGGCTGGTGGGCGTCTCATATGTGTGTGTCCTCCTCCTGTTGATCGATTCCTATCACTGTTTTGTTTGTAATGCGCTTATTGCCTTCATGTAATGTTTAATGCGCTTTCCCTCTCTTCCCACCTTTTCTCTCCGTCCGTAGATCGAAATGTTAGAGCACAAATACGGCGGCCACCTCATCTCCCGCCGCGCAGCCTGCAAGATCCAGACCGCCTTCCGCCAGTACCAGCTCAGCAAGAACTTCGAGAAGATCCGCAATTCCCTGCTGGAGAGTCGGCTGCCCCGGCGCATCTCCCTGCGCAAGGTCCGCGTCCAGAACACGGAGGGCTTCTCCGCTGAACGGGCCCTGGCTGAAGGCTGCAACCTGGCGGGCATCCCACTGGTGCGCTCGCCCTCGCTGCCCGCCACGGTCGGCGGCACCCTGACCGACCTGGAGGACTCCTTCACCGAGCAGGTCCAGTCCCTGGCCAAGTCTATAGACGATGCTCTCAGCAACTGGAGCCTGAAGACCATGTGCTCGTTACAAGAAGGCGGCACTTATCAGTTCAGCGCCGACTCCTTCAGCGCCGCCGCGGCAGCTGCAGGGGTGGGAGGCGGGGAGGAGGGCGCCGGCGGGGGGGAGGCAACAGTTCACAAAGGCCCCGTGGACCCCAGCGACTTGTCAAGGAGCGCAAGCAAACTGATGATGGCCTTTCGAGACGTGACGGTGCAGATAGACAGCCAGAACTTCCGCGTGTCATCGTCGGTCATGGAGTCGTCCACATCTGTCTCCCTCGGCGGCTGCGTTCAACAAGAGGCCTCCTCCGCTGTCCGAACAACCAACTCCACGCCAGCTTCTGTTACATTAACCATCTCACAAGCGCCCCCTCCTCCGCCTCCGGAGATCCCGGCGCAACCCATGGATCCGCCGCCTCCACCCCAGGAACCGCCGCCGCCCCTAGAGACAGACGGATGCGAGCAGGATATTGAATTCCCTGCTCCTCCTCCGAGCGAAGAAGAGCTTGGAGAGGAGGAGCAGCCCCCCCCTCTGACCCCTCTGGATAAGATGGCCGCCCCTCAATGCCCAGAGGAGATCGTAGCGGTGGTGCCTCCGCCCACAGAAGCCTCTCACGCTCCTCCACCGCCAGAGGTGGTGCCGCCCGGGACCCCTTCGGTGGTGGTGCCCCTGGAGGTGAAGCGATGTGGCTCGGAGACGGCAGACAACAGCTCCGAACAGATGAGCAGCAGCAGCACGTCGACCGAGGCGCGCTCCACGTCCGAAGCCTCGTCCAAGGAGGCGCTGCAGGCCATGATCCTCAGCCTGCCACGCTACCACTGTGAGAATCCTGCCAGCTGCAAATCGCCCACGCTGTCGACTGATGTCATGCGAAAGCGACTCTATCGCATTGGCCTCAACCTCTTCAATGTGTGAGTAACACTTCGTCAATGCCCCCAGCTGCACCGAACCACAAAAGTACTGCAAATGAAAGTAAACTGTAGTAGCCCAGAGTGAGAATTCATGTCTGGGAATAATTCCCACAAAGGGCAAAGTGCTACAACAAGAAATACACGATACAAGCCTAAAAACCACTCCCTCTGCTTTGCTGAGGCACCAAACATGCCACTAAACACAAGCAGCAGCTCTTATACGCTGCCTTATGCCCAGGTCCCAGTGCATCAGCATCAGCATCTGTCCTGCTTGTTTACTGGTTTCAGCTTTCAGTCTTTCTGAATTCAGTCCCTCTGCTGAACGGTGAAGAGTGACACAGTCGGAACCAGATAAGAACTTCCCCAGACACGCTCCAGACAGGTGCAAGGTGCTTACATGGCAGCCAAAGATGGGGAGGAAGGGTTGCCATAGCGACGGCAGACGGAATCACTGCTGATTTGTTAAGAACAGTTTTCAAGTAGAAACCTTGCTGAGTTAAACCAGAATAGAAATAATCAAATAATTAGTATTTTACTTGGTGATAAATACTATTATTAAAATGTTTCATCAACCTTTGTCAGACAAAACAAACAGAAACAGCAAATTGCAGCTGAAGTTTATATTTCGCCTGAACATATGCTCAGCATCAAACAACACAAAGATTAGATCAGATTAAATCCAGTTTTTTACCAAGAGTACATCCTAAAAACCTCAAAGATCATTTGTAAATCAAACAACCGCAGCCATGCACCTATATTTCAAATTATATGCTGGAGTTTGAATGCACGAAGGGCAATTGTAAAAAATAATGAAAATGATCCACAGCCTAAAATTCTCATTAGTCACTCAGCTCTGAGGTGTAACAGTTAAATTAGAAGCTGTGTGAAGTGGCACCTTGGGAGCTAGGATGAAAAAAAAGAACATCTGAAATCAAGCAGTTTCTTTTAAACTTTTTTGCGCTACGGACCGGTTTCATGTAAAATATGGGTTCGTTCATGAACACCCAGTCTACTCCACATTGTTTCACTCACATGGGTCCTGGTTTGTGGGAATCACTCGTAGTGACGGTGATTCTACATCTGACTCCTGGTGTAGAATCCTGTCTCCTCGATGGGCCTTGACCAAGTCACGTGACCAACACGAGCGCGTTGACGCGCAGACTTACAGACTTACGCATCGGGTGGTTCTGATCGTCAGTAGACTCTCTTCTCATCAATACATAGCAGTGCTGTTCAAATCCCACTGTGATAGCGTCAGACTGAACAAGTGTTCAGCCTGAGTGGCTGAGAAAAATGGAACGTGGCATTGATGTGTGTGTTCAGCAGGACGTGGACGCTGTTCACATTTGTAGTGACTAACGCACCAAAGCTCTCATTCTGATTCTGTTACTTTAAACGGACCTAGTTTTTGTGTCACGTTTCATAGTGTCTGTCTATTTGCAGCGCCCCTTTTTCATTCCCCTCATCAAACACCTTGAAAGATAAGCTGACTTTTAATAAATTGCCTACAAGGGTAGCGGGAGATAGGACGAGGAAGGGAGAGCAAAATAGTGGGAAAGTAGAGAGGGAGAGGCCAATCAGGTTGGAGGCTTATTAGTTCCACCAGTTCATATCCTGCCTCTAATACCTGCAGTGGTGTATCCTCTGCATCTTAACTAGGGCTGTTTGCTTTGGGCTAGAATGTGGGTGTTGCTTGATCATGCAGACGAACGGAGCTCACACACTCTGGTGATTGGGGAGCGCGTTTGACTGGCAGCAGGTGGTCCATGCGCCGTGTCATCCGGAGAAGTGAGGGTGGGAGAAAGTAAATTAAACACAGGAAAAGTCAGTGTGTGTGTGTGTGTGTGTGTGTGAGATGAAAACGATACCGTAGCGAGTGATGGAAATGAAGTGCAGACGCGAGAGAGGGGAACTGAAAGAGACACAGAGAGCTAGAGGTGGGAAAAGGTTGAGAGAGGGAGTACTTGATAAAGGTTCCACCATGAATGTGGCTTGAATCACAATGACTGCCGTGTGAGGAGAAAGTCAAGGACGACACCGCCGCACAATGGGAGCGACAGGGAACAGAGGCAGGACGTTGACGCCGAGTCCACCTCTGCTCTCGTACGCACGACTCTCCCATTTCTCCAGTTGCGTCACGCATGGGCTTTATGCAGTGGGAGATGCAGACGCGTGGGGGGCACAAGCAGAGTCAGCAGACAGTACGGCGTGACCTCAGGAGGAGCTCCGGCCTCACAGGGTGCACGTCAGCGTGTACGACGAGAGCTCATTTGTACATAAACCTCCACGGTGTTAACATTCTGCCCTCAGTGCATAATTACACACGGTGGAACCCAGATGGCGAGCAGAGGAGGCGTTTCCACATTCCCATGGAGCACAACAGCCTTTTCCCATTAAAGCCGCAGCGTCGTGAACCTCGGCGCAAAGTAAGGCTGGAGTCTCAACAGATGGAACCAAAGAGAGAAACAGGAAGCAGGCGCTAGACGGACGGGTGCGTTTATCCGGGGTCTCCGAGCGATTAGAGGAGCCGAGCACGCGTCAATCTATCACTCGTTAGCGGCGCAACGGAGTCGGTGCGTCTGGAGAGACAGGCAACGCGCGGCGCTGACAGTTAAGCACTTGTAGGCGCCGTAAAACACAGCGGCGAGGCGCGCGGCCGCTGCGCACATCTGTCCGTCAGCAGTAAACTAGGCCAATAAAAACGGACGTGGAAGCGGAGTGGGAGGGACGAATTTATGAGTCCAGTATGGTCCAATCAGAGGAATAGATGGGGGAGGAAGAGGAGCCGCTGCTGTGAGACGGTCTGACATCTGGGGCCTGTCACTGTGTGTGTGTGTGTGTGTGTGTGTGTGTGTGTGTGTGTGTGTGTGTGTGTGTGTGTGTGTGTGTGTGTGTGCGTGCGTGCGTGCGTGCGTGCGTGCGCGTGTGTGTGTGTGTGTGTCCTAATTGCGTATAATAACCGGCGTGTGCGGTCCGTGTGCGGCCGGGCCAACGTCAGCTGAGCGATAGCTGCCAAACGCGCTCGGCTTCACCTTTCAGCCGAGCGGATGAGTGTGGAGGCTGTGGCAGCAGATGCTTCCAGGCCTCATCGCCCCCCCCATCTGACCTCGCACACATCTGCCCTGTCTGGTCCTCCTCTAACCTCGTTCTCTGCCCTTTATCCTCGCCTCCCGCCCTCGCCGTGCTAAACCCATTAGCCGTGGTGCACAGCAAACACACACAGACCCCAGTCTGTTACGTAAAGGCCGTGTTTCACCAGCGTCTGTGCACTAACCTCCCCACAGCCTCTATTCTGTCTATAATATGCTTATAAATACTTTGGATTTAACTCCCTTCGCTGTGAGACTTCTGCCCTGCAGTCGGCTTAAACCTGTCCCTGAACTGTGACGAGCAAGGACGCAGCTCATGCAGCGTAAATGATAAACATAACAATATCATATGTTTAATAATTGCTAATGAGCTGTGTGTTTTATCATCTGTGTATTAGTATTAACTTAAATGTCCTTGTACCTGCCTGCAGACTCCTAATTAGAGCAAATTGATGTTTTACTGCTGCTCTGCTAAAGCCTCCATCATCTTAAATGGTGGGATCCTGTATACGAGCAGTGATATTGAAGACACTTCAAGGCGCTGCTGGGTCAGCGAGGCCACTTCCCCTTCATTTACTCCCCTTCTCTCTGTCCGGTCCGACCCAGGAACCCTGACAAGGGCCTCCAGTTCCTGATCTCGCGCGGCTTCATTCCCGACACGCCCATCGGCGTGGCCCACTTCCTGCTGCAGCGCAAGGGCCTGAGCCGGCAGATGATCGGAGAGTTCCTCGGCAACAGCAAGAAGCCCTTCAACCGAGACGTCCTGGAGTGAGTAGCGCACGTTGTGTTTTAATGTGCTGCATTACGTCTCATGGGGGGATTTTCACAGGACTGGGTTCATCTGGGGAGCAGGGTTGTCTTCTCCAGCTTGGAGTCAGTGTGCAGCATCCACTATACATAATGTACCGATAATGTAAATATTACATCTGAGCTCTCCTAACCCTTCCTCTTTCATCTCCTTCTGTAAATCTCTGGCTCGTGTCATGTTTAAATGACCGTAGATCTAAAGCACAGAAGCTGATTTGATTCACTGATCCTCAGTGTGTGTGTGTGTGTGTGTGTGTGTGTGTGTGTGTTAGACCGCTGCCTGTGACACACATCGTTCATATACTGCCTTCACATCGTTCATATACTGACTTCATGCTTTGATGTTTGTGCATCTCCTCCTTGGCTCTCCCTCTCCTCCTCATAAAGCTAATGAGGCTTCCTTCCATTCACATTGTTTCAAGCATAAACAACAATAGTTAAAATGTCACGAGTCAATTTAACCAAATTGTGGTTATAGATTTGTGTTGCCACAAATGTGGCTCCCTGCGGACTCATTCACTGATAATGGAGGATAGTAGCTTAGCAGGAGAATATGAGCTTTTCCTAAGCATGTCAGGCCCCTCAGGCTGCGACTGGGTCTTTTTATGTGCATGCGAGGGGACTGATGTACTTTGGCTAGAGAGCATCTCGCCCGGTGTTACATAAACAGCGAGCGACAGCCGGGCACAAAGTGCGAGAGAGGCGGTGGCGCGACGAAGTGTCTCACGGAGAGGGGAGAACCGATCGGGAGGAGGATCGGGTCGGACTCAGCGCGCCGCCGCTGCCTTTAGGGCATCCTGAGATAAGCAGCGGTCGGTGGGTTGGGAGCAAAGTTAGCAACAGCCCGAGAATCACCGCTCCAGTGTAACCAGACAGAACAGCTCCCATCAAAGTCCCAAAGTCACCTTCCAGCGGGAAACGTGGGAATTCACCCCCCCTGAACCCAGCCAACGGGATGTTCAGCTTCTTTAATTGAAGCCATTAGGCCGGTGCTGTCAGGTAATAGGAGGATTTTCTGCTGGTGTTTGTGTGCATGTGCGTGTACGTCTTGGCAGCTGTGGCTCAGGGACGATAATGGGCTTATTACTTATTATGATGGCTGGTTATTACCTGCAGTAAGCAGACAGAGCTGCGAGCAGAAAGCCAAGGACAGATCCTCAGTTTCCATCTACGTGTTCAAGCGCGGCTACTGCTTTCCCTACTGGTTTAATATATTGCTAAGAAATTGTCTATTAATTTTAATATATGCTCATTTCTCCCCCCTTTGATGCTGATTTCTCATCCCTCCGCCTCTGCTCCGCAGCTGTGTGGTGGATGAGATGGACTTCTCAGGTATGGAGCTGGACGAGGCTCTGAGGAAATTCCAGGCCCACATTCGAGTCCAGGGAGAGGCCCAGAAGGTGGAACGTCTCATCGAGGCCTTCAGGTATTTTTATTTTGCAGAGACACACATTTTTGCTTGGCCGTAACAAAACCTCAACGTTGCAGGCTCCACCTGAGTAGCCAGGCAGCATTTAATTTCTCGGCTCAATCCGCGGCCCAGCTGCGGCACCGCGCGTTAACGCTGGCTGTTTGTCGCAGGGCCTCTGGAGTAACAGGCACCTGCCACAGTTGTCGAGGTGCCCAACGAGGAGAAAAACGGCAGCATTGTCATAGTCAGTGGGCCGAAAGGTTGGCACCGGCAATGTTTGGGCATCGGGCTGCTGCCGCGTGTCATCAGGAGCAGGAGGGGGAGGGGGGAGAAGGGGGGAAGGAAGGGAGGACGGAAGGATGGAGGATGGGGGAGAGGAAGGAACGGAGGGAGGAGGGTTTATAAATAACCAGCATTGCGTAACCGCCACTGCCTCCCCTGCCGCTGGGCTTTGATATGCCTCCAAATACACACACACGTGCACACACACACGCACACACACACACACACGCACACACACACACACACACACACACACACACACACACACACACACACACACACACGCGCGCGTGCGCGGAGCATGAAATCTCCGAAGTAAGCGAAGGGGATTTGAAGCAGCAGCGAAAACGAGCGGGGGGGTTGGGGGGATTGGGGGGGGGCAGGTGAAAAGCAGCCAACAGCCTCAGTATCTGCTGTGTCAGTGTACTAATGAATGAGCGCGTATGAGCCAGCTCCCAGTGCTGCAGATATATTTAGTTTAGCTTCTCATGTCTGCATTACACGGCAGACGTCTCCTCCTCCAGAGCAGCCGCATCCACGGCCCCGTACACGCACCGCACCGAGCCGGTCTTTGAACGCATCGCCGAGGAGCCGGACGCTCATTACCATGGAATGCATAAGTGGCTGAGGAGACAGCAGCGCAGCGGGAGCAGCGGAACGCGCCCCTCCAGCCGCCCCCCGCTGCTGTCATCCCGCGCTGAGTAAGAGCACACTTAGGTGGGAAGCCGCTCGCTGCTGCATTAGCATTCACAGACGAGAGTGTAATTACTGGCTGCTGTCAAGGCACGGTTTTCACACGCCGAGATGTGAAGCATCTGCGCGCAGCCCTGTGATTACCATGCTAAACTGTGCGAGCGATGCAACAAACACGCACGAGGATGGAAGCAATATAAATATCGCCCGGCTCATCTCTTTACGCGGCCCACACACACAATCACACTCCAACGCTGAAGGAGAACTCACTGCACCAACACTCTGCCCAATAGATTGTGTTGTGTGTGTGAGACAGCAGCGAGTGAGTGCTACACACATCAGTGTGTGCCTTTAGCCCCACAGAGACATTAGAGAGCAATCATGTGGCTCGGTGATTGAGCAAAAGTGCTGCTATAGCCCCAACGTGGAAATGATGGCTGATTAAAAGTAACGATTATGGTATGTGCAATGATGAGACACACACACACACACACACTGCTCCTTGTTATTCATCTTCTTCTGTTGACTTTTTTTAGCGTCTGTGTCTAGAGAACCAACAGACGGGTGAAACTTTTGGGATGATTGTGGTCACTGGCAGATAAAGACAGTGAGGCTTTTCCGCGCGCCGCCCTCCTTCAGTATCTGTGTAATGCCTGATGCATGTAGACGTCCAATCCAGTGGGACAAATGTGTTTATACAGGCAGACAGCGATTCGGCAGAGCACCCGCTGTGAGGCTCATTGTTGCTGAGAGGCAACTAACGGCATTAGACGAAGCCGCGGGCAAAATGAGAGCCGTAACTCTCGTTTCTGCGCGACAGCACCGAGGCGTTCGGGGGCGCGCGGCCGTTTCAAACACCCCTCTGTTCCTCCGTCCTCGTCGTGGCCCGCCCGTGCTAGTCACTGGTGTTGATTCCACGCTGTGCTTCCCTCCTCCAGCCAGCGCTACTGCATGTGCAACCCGGATGTGGTGCAGCAGTTCCACAACCCGGACACCATCTTCATCCTGGCGTTCGCCATCATCCTGCTCAACACCGACATGTACAGCCCCAACATCAAGCCCGACCGCAAGATGCTGCTGGAGGACTTCATACGCAACCTGCGAGGTAAGGCTGGGCTCCAGCGGGACGAAGGAGCAGAACTTTACTACAGTGGACATGAATATACAGTACTGTGCACGAGGAAAGGGGATTTACATCAGTTCCTCAAAGGCTTTGAACAAGGCCCAGATAAATCAGAGGACGTGATTTTTTTGGGATCTGCATTCAGTCAGAGCCGCTGCATAAATTGAAGCAGTAAAGATAAGGTTACATTTCTCTGCCTGCCTGCCGCGCTTCACGCGTTCGCAACTCACCGCCGCCCAGACAGAAAGCACCTGTAATTCTCGTCTGCCGCATGCAGATGGATGCTCACTCAGCCAGCGGTGTGGTTTCTCTCCCCCTCCGTGCAATCAATCAGGGGAGGGCTGAGGTCGATGCGGAACAACTTTAATAGATTCATCCAGACTGTTCCCCGCAATTAAATTAAGTTGGAAAATCAATTTCTGCATTTTATGCAAATGAAAGTGTGCGTCTGTCTGTCGGCCTCTCCGCGAGTCTCCTCTCAGTTTGCTGTGTCGTCTCGCCGTCAGTTCTTGTCTTAATATTACACCATCTGTTTATTCCTCCTCCTCCTCCTGTTTAGATTCTCTGTGCTTCCCTCCTCCTCCTCTCCTCGCTCGTGACTCTGTCTCGCACAGACAGAAGAATGGTTCACTCAGCTAATTGGCCGAGGTGAAATGCAATTATACACCCGAAATCGATAGTAATGAAGAACCATAGAACATTCATTACCTCAATTAAAACGGAACGTCGGTGTCAAAGCTATTCAACAAGGGGCCAATGTGATATATAAACCCAGTATGGGCGCTCGCTACAGACGCTACAGTAATTGTGCTCTCTTTGTTCCCGGATCCTTTATTTGTTTGTACAGAGGGTCTCTGATTGCACAATAAGTTCATGTCTCCGTTCAAGCCCTCCGTGTGGCCTGGTGTGGGGCAGGAGAGATGATGGAAACAGGAGGAGACAGGAGGAGGAGAAGCATGAAGGGGAAGTGTGTGGGTAAAACAGGCCCAGGAGCCTGTAAGCACACAGAGAGTGGCAGGTAATCAGCAAGACGTGAAGGAGTCACTCGCATATTTCCGCCTGCAATACACTGCAGCTCGCTGTCGTGCGCAGAGCTGTGCTGGTGGTCCTGAGGAGAGTAAATAAAGTGAGGCTCTGTCAGAAAAGGAGCAGGAGACACAGTGACTAAAAAAGCAGCTTATTAATGTGACACTGTGTACACATCTCCCCCCTGGTCGTCTCCTTCTCTCCCCTTGACTACATAATGTGCAGCGATGTCTCAGCAGAGTCCCAGGGTGCCTCGCTGTCACCGCCATCACTTGTGGCGGCTTCATTTTCTCCCAACACGTTGCAACCCAGTGGAAGCTTGTCCCACACTGTGCTACAGCTGTGCCGGCGTCTCGGGGGCGACCTCTCAGCCTAACGGCTCTACCTGTGTGCAAATGCCAGAGAAAGTCCTCTACGAGCGAGGAGGGATGTTAACCTCAGCCAGTTAGACCCCCCCCCCCACACACACACACACACACACACACAGAGGCTGCCCTCACTCAGACAGAGTACAAGGCGCTGCCACGGGGTTTCTCTGCTCTCGTCGCAGGTGTGGACGACGGAGCCGACATCCCCAGGGACATGGTGGTCGGCATCTACGAGAGGATACAGCAGCGGGAGCTGCGCTCCAACGAGGACCACGTCACCTACGTCTCCAAGGTGGAGCAGTCCATCGTGGGCATGAAAACGGTGAGGACGCACAAAACAAGCTGGAAGACACAGGAACCACAGAGCTGTGAGGAAATTAAATAATTGGGTAATAATCCGGAAAGATTCCTGCTGGTTTTGTCACGATGAGCAGCCACCTTGAAATGACACTATGTAATTTTATCCACTGTTAATAAAATTTAATTAGCTTTAACCCAACTGACCCTAATATCCTCATAGAGTGAAGCTGGGAAGTTCATTTAACTTTCACTGACTTACCAGCAGTGATGCCGGGTTGCTGTTTTATCGCTCGGCCTTCACCGGGTGACTCATTCGTGGATCGGTGTCCTCGCGCACAGCTGCTGTTATGTCAAGTCACACACACGCGTTGTGTTTGCGCCACGCAAGTCCCTCACTCATCATTTCAGCCGTAGTGGAGGGAGCAGAGCACATTTATAAGTCATTACAGTAAATGTCTCATCAGCAGCGCCATCATTACCTCAGGTCATTACTCCTGCTACTGTAGATACGCCATTAACCACTGCTATGATCGACCGTTCAGGGTTCAGACGCACCCGGAGCAGCTGAACCTATAGATCTGACTTAAAGGATGACAATGTGGGCAGATGTCAACAAGTGAGCATGGAGTCTTAGCTTCAGTCATGAAACACAAGTCATTGTATTCCAACATAAGTGCAGTCAAAATGCTCCATATCAGAATCTCAACTATAAGCTGTGTAGTCACGGTAACCGTCTCCTTTCTGGTTCCTTGACCAATCACAGCACGGAGCTTGTGCTTCACTTTAAATCCACTTTTTAATTTGTTTTTGAACGCTATCTCTGATGACTTTCCGGGTGACATTGGAACTCTGGATATTGAAACGACTGTGGACGTTATTAATTTTTTGGCCCCTGCTTTAAGTGTCTCTCAGTGATGGATGAGTCGCCGTAGGATGACAGAAGGAGTGTTGTCATTGCCAAAGCAGTGATGGATTGCTGTGACGTGAAGTGGCCATTACTGCCCATAAGAGCTGTCCGATATGAAACAACTCTATTGTTAGAAACACAATCACAGCCCGTGTAAACGTTGTAACTGGTCTCAGAGGGAGGCGCCCACAGGAGGATGACTTCACTAGCAGGTCTAAATATTTGATGACTTGATGAAAGTCTGATGACGTATCTTTACAATCCTATGCTTGACTTTTTTAGCAGGTTAATGATGCTACATGTTGCTGACATTGGTGTAATGATGAGGCATACTGGGTGGGAGTTTTAGACCCCCCCACTGTAGTGTGTGCCTGCTGTATTGAAAATTACAGGGAGCACAGGGAAGGAAATGAGTGAGTGCACATGGAGAACGCTGAGCCGACGCTGCGTTCGCGTGCATTTTATCAGATCCATCTAGCGATAGTGTCACCCAGTCATTCAGCTGCTGTTTGGCTCTCTGCAGCGATCCGACACCAAAAGCTGAATGAGACAAGAGTGTGAGGGAGTGAGAACATGATTAGATCACTCTCCAAAGGCATGAGCCCATTTCTGCGGCGTAATCTACTTAAACTTGAAAAAGCACTTGAGTCCAGAAGGCGCAGCCGGCCTCCAGCAGCATCCTGCATCCTTTACATTAGAGCTCCGAGTGCAGTGTAATACGAGCGCCACCTTGGCTAATCCAGTTTGGCATAGTGTAAGAGCCAATAATGAAACAGCAAGATGTGTATTGGAAAAAAAATATAATCCTCTCTTTGGCAACAACTCATAAAAGTTTTGTATGAGCGATAAATCCTCTCCAGAGGGCTGCTAGGATTAATGGAGGCAAGTGAAGCAGCTGAACCCGGACACTTCAGACCAGTTCAACCACAAACATTAGGTCTGTCCTGCCTTAACGTGAGAGGCGAACAAACCAGGCAACTACAGGTGAATAATTAGTTCAAAGTCATTTTACAAATACAAACTAATCTTAATTAATTTGATTAAGTTCCATGAACTCAACATAGTGAATTATATCAATGACGAGATATCAAGAACGTTTTACAGATTTTTTTTCATAATTTTTAGTCCATAAGTCACGAGGATCAATTTAATTTAGTTTACATAATTGACAAATGTTTAAATTTGGACTTATTCATAGTAGCTTCACTGGTCACAAATCATCATCATGTAATTAAAACAGAGAACCCATCAACACAGAGCCCCAGGGAGTAGAAAACAATTACAGGTACTGAGCAGGTACATTAAATCCTAGCATAATATCTGAAATAAAGCCAGTGGCCATTTGTATTTCCTCACATACTGTACAGTTCAAGCTTCTCTCAGCACAGAACCACACGTTCCTCAGAGAGAGCCTCGCACTGTTCCTCCTGCCAGCACTTTGTCTCAGCACAGTGACTTTAACAGATGTTTCCCTCGCATCGAGCCTCCCTTTACTTGGACGTGCGTGTGTCTGCAGGTTCTGTCTGTTCCTCACAGAAGACTGGTTTGCTGTAGTCGCCTTTTCGAGGTGACGGATGTCAACAAGGCCCAGAAGCAGGCAGCTCACCAGAGAGAAGTCTTCCTCTTCAACGACCTCATCGTGGTAAATATACCCACAGTCGCAGGCTCTCATTATTTTACCGGCCCAAATCAGAAGATTGCGTCTTATTAAATCAATATATCTGCCTTTCCTCCGCGTGTTTACAGTTTCCTTTAAACCGCACTTCAAGCGCTTGTTTCTGCTGCACACAGTTGAGCTTTAAAGCCGCTTATTTTGTTGTGACAGCTGCAATGCACCATCACCTACTTCAACTGTGAGCCGTTCCTCAGAGCTCGCGCTCTCCTTTTATTGTGTTTCATAACTCAGGGATCTCTCAGGCCATTTCTTTTAATAATAGATGGCAGCAAACGCAGCGCTGCGGCGCGGAGCCGGCCCACAACCGCCGAGCGGCTTGAAGGAAACCACGGAGCGAAGATCAGCTGATCATTTGGTCCAAAGGTCTCGCAGACGGGGCAATTATCAAATGTTCACTTCTCCCTTAATGATGACATGTTGATCTCACTCCAACGCAGGCCGTGGCTATTTTGCTCATCGTCAAGTAATTGGTAGCTGCAGGAAAATGGGGTCAAAGGGTCCATTTTTGAGGTGAAAGGCGAAAAAGGATCAAAGCGAATGATCAGTCTGAAAGGGTTCACTCGTCTCCTCCGTCTGCAGATCTTAAAGCTTTGTCCAAAGAAGAAGAGCTCCGCCGCCTATACGTTCTGCAAGGCGATGGGTCTGCTCGGCATGCAGTTCCACCTGTTTGAGAATGAATGTAAGTCCCCACGCTGCCTCACATTACACTCCCTTCCTGCCTTCTTTAAGCACTTCTTTCCGCCCAGCAGACTACCCCCACGGCATCACCATCCTCTCACCGTTCGGCTCGGACAAGAAGCAGGTGCTGCACTTCTGCGCGCAAAGCGCCGAGGAGCTGCTCAAGTTCGTGGAAGACCTGAAGGAATCCATCGCAGAGGTGTCAGAGATGGAGCAGATACGCATCGAGTGTAAGCGGCGCTGTTGTGCCCTAAATGACCCAAAGTGATTAGTCGTCAGGTTTAGTTTAGAAGAAACAAGTATGACGATCAAAAGGTCAACATCCCCTTTTTGCATCAGACCAGTCGACTCTCAGAATTCATCCTCTGTTTGTGTGCGATGCGTTTTGTTTCCTCTGCTGCACTGCAGCGCAGACAGACGTAGGAGGGCATGAGCTGCAGGTGAAAGGAGGCCAGTGTTCCTGAACGCAGCCAGGCGTCCCGCTGAATCTCTGGCAAACGAAATGCTCCAGTCAATAAGACATGCACATACTCAGACACGCACGGAGACGCAGAGGAGCCGGAGCCGGAGCCAGGCTCCTGGCGTCACGGAGGACCCGCTGGGCTTGGCCGTCACAGGGAGGGGAGGGCCAGCAGGCAACAACACATGTATGGAGACAGGCAGGGTAGAGGGGAGGAACCAGACAGGACCTGTGTTGGCATGTGAGCGCAGGCAGGAACACACGACCTCTCGTCAAGAGGAGATCAAATATTTAAATCAGTTACCATTAAATGGTTTTGCGTAAACATTTTCTGCTCTAGTTTGTGTCTGATTTGTGTCACACTCGCCACTAAAACGGCCGCTGAACACCGTGTGCCGCGGCCCCGGAGGTCTCACCTGGCAGCGGTGTGGCTCAGCGTCAAAATTAGAATGCAGCACGGCGCCGGAGACAAAACAACATTTAGTCATCGTGATTAGAAATGACATGCAATTACCATCAAGTGTGAAGTTTAATTAGAGAGAGGCAGACAGAGAAGAGAGTGGGAGGCGAGAGTGTGTGTGTGTGTGTGTGTGTGTGTGTGTGTGTGTGTGTGTGTGTGTGTATCCACCCATCTACCGCTTTTGCTCTCCGTCATAGTGATTACGCCGATGATCATGTCTCTCATCCGTTCTCTGCAGGGGAGCTGGAGAAGCAGCAGGGGGCCAAGACGCACTCGGTAAAGAACAACGGCACGCAGTTAGAGCTGCGAGGCAAGCAGGGGTCCCCATCAGGTGCGTGTGTGGGCACGGCTGCTTTTTAATGCTAAACCCACTGCGGAGCCTCCGTCTCCGCGTGCAGTAATGCACCGGGTGCGGTTTTAATGGGTTCATAGACAGAAATGTGGGCCCCGCAGCCTCCGGTTTGACAGATGAGTCTTTCTCTTTGCCAGAGCTTAGCTGCCACCGTACATCGTACCGTGGCCAATACTGTTGTCAGCTGTAAAATAAATGAGGCTGGTGCTGTTTAACATTTGGCTGCCACTCTTGCCCCCCTTCTCTGACATTTTCCCCAGGTAACAAGGATGTAGACGACAGAAGCGGACACGGTGCTGTGGAGGTAAGTGCTTAGTGATAGGGCCGTGTCCCAAACCAGAGGTAGAACAGGGCGGCGTTGCAGCATCCCAGGATGAGACAGGAGGAGAGCCCAGAGCTAGTCAGGCTGCATCCTTAGGACCAGAGGCGTCAAGCAGGAGTGGCTGAGAGTGGATGAGAGTATGAGTGCTGCTGGGGAAAGCGCTGCGGGCATGAGAGGAAACCCCAACAACCGAAGAACATGTGTAAAGTGGTTTGGGGGAACTCGTTCAAACAATATTTGTTCGTCTGAAAAAGGAACTGGCTGTAAATTCCTGCAGCCGCAGACGAGGAGAGCACAGAGCGGACACTGCGATTAACACAGCGGCACGCAGGCAGATAGACTGACCCGGGCCGTGGCCCTCCGGCCCCCTGCTGGGACTCCAGAGCCGAACTACATTACCCACGAGGCTCGGAGACGACCGTCGGAGGCCTCCGACGACCTTTCAGATGATGAGCGAAACGGTCACCTCGACATTTAACTGGGCCCACTGTCCCCATCAGGCTGCGAATCTACGGCAGGACGGCGCAGAAAGCCTTTATAGCTGCAGAGCGACACGCTGCCGCAGAGCAAACCTCCCCTCGGTGACGCGAGAGGCATTTAAGGATAAAAATAAGTGGGCAGGCCGCTAGGTGCTGCTAATAGAGAGCTTTGATCAACATGAGCCTTTTATATACTTCAGTAAATTCTAATGCTCAGTACAAGTTCATGGAAAAGCCACTAACCACATCCTGGAAGAACTATAGTTCGTTAAAATCAATTCCAATTCACAGGATTTTAATATCTTTCCAACGGGAGGATGCTTCTCCCTCTCTCTCTCCCCTTGTTTGCGCCTCGGCGCAGCCTTCAGCTTCCCTCGTCCCTCGCAGCCTACAGTAAATGTCAGGAGCTGGTGGGGAGCTGTCGAAACACATTTATCTTGGAAACCGTGAGGGTCACTCAGAGAAATACCGCTGATGCCAGGGGCACGAATACAGACCTGCCTGAACCCACAGCAAGTCGTTAATCACAGAATACTTGATAAGAACTGTGCCGGGATGCTAAAGCCAGCGACGATAAAGTGGACTGAAATCAAGCTTCACACCTGTGGATGTTGCTTTATTGAAAAGATAACCTGAAGATAACCATAATCATCTTATTTTCTATTTTAATAAATTAGTTTATTATTCTTGTGCATGTCTTCACTTCTGCAATCAAACATTCCCCTTGATAACCTCCGCATGGGAGGAAGCGAGGTTTAGGTTTCAGACAGAACGCAGCTAAAAGACAAACGCCTGCTCTGCGTCGGAGAGGAGGCCCAGACAAACAGAAGCCGGCAGGTTTTCCCAGCTGCAGCCAATCCAGCTAATGATCCACCCAGTAGAGAAGGCAATTAAGGCACCTGGCCTCGTTAGAGCAGAGGCGGCTTCTCAGCCTAAATCACCGCTTAGCACCAAAATGGCAGGAAAACATTTCAATAAGAAGCTTTAGCATAATTTGAAGCTGCTGGTTATTTACAGTAGCAAATATTGTGCTTGTGAAACACAAGTAATCTGTTAAAAATAAAGTAAAACTGTAACATTTTTACAGCAGATACTTTGTAGCCAGATTCATGGTGTTTTGTGGATTTTCGATTCCACAGAATTCGAACTTTTTGAAAGTCAAAGCAACCCTTTGCTCTCTATCTGTGTTGCTAAATTCTCAGCAGCCCGTACGTTCTCGCCAAGTCATCAAGGAGAAACAGCGGCCGGCAAACTGAATGGGAGCAAATGTTAATGGAGTCCTTTCACGCAAGCGCTACAAGAGAATGGAAGAACCCCGCTGCACCCCCGATGCCTCACACTAGCTCTATTATACTGCAGGAGAATTACCACGGGTAATTCTATGCTAAACGGGCCCCAGATCAAGAGTTCACCAAAGATCTTACAGACCATCGCGTTCCAGAGAGAGCGAGAGAGACGATGTGAGACAGGGGAGGACAGGAGCCTTCATGAATGCAGGCTGGACGGAGTCAGCTGCTGGCTGTGAACAATAAAGCCCTGTTATTGTGCTACGCGCGTTAGGATTCGGACCAGAATTAGTTTTATGAAAACTTAAAGGAGCATGGTCTGAGCGCTGAACCTTTCGCGCTGGCTCGAAACGCAGTAGAGACACATACAATGAAGCAACGGCAGCAGCCGGTCCGGCTGAGTGAAGGGAGATACGGTAGACGACAGGCAGGAATGTGACATGTGGAGGTGTGCATCCTGATGAGTGTTGCCTGTGGATGCCTGTGGTTGTCGGCTTGCTCACCTCCTGTCCTCCTCTTCTTCCACCGCCCCCTCTTCTTCGTTGAACCCTCGTCCCTGTTCTGGTTCAGTCGCCCCCCGCTGGCCGCCACGCAGTGGTTTGGAAGGAGACACGGGGGCCCTCGGTGTCCCCTTTGGAACCACCGGGCCCCTTTTGTAGCACCGCACCGAAGCTCTAACCCCCCCCACTCCCCAACACCGCCCCCCCCCGAACCGGGCCACACACTGGTTCTCCCAGCACCCAGTCCACACTGTTGGGGGTGCAGCAGTCACAGTATCGTTACACCCCCCCCCCCCCCCCCCGACACGCATGCCCTGTATGTGTGTGTGCTGTGCGTTCTCCATCCCCCAAAAAAGAAAAAGAGGGCTTGACGGACTGTAGAGGAGGAACCAGTTTTATAACATTTGATGCTGTTCTCTTGGCTGTTTTCTAAACTAGGTGTCAATTCACAACAGGCTTCAGACGTACCAGCTCAGCAGCAGCAGCAGCAGCAGCGCGGCTCAGAGTCCCGAGAGCGCGGCCCTTCTTAACCAGCGGGGGGAGCCGCCGCTCCAGCAGGCGGCTCCGCCTCCGCGCCCGCAGCTGCACTCGGCGGCGAGCACCCCCGCCCACCACCTCCGCCTCCAGCCGCACCCCCAGCCCGCCGTCAGCATGGCCGAGCTGCGGCCCGACACGCTCATCCAGTGTCAGCAGATCGTCAAGGTCATCATGCTGGACAACAGCGGCCACGGGCGCGTGGAGGCCTTCCTCAGCCAGACGCCCACCCACCACCACCACCACCACCACCACCACCTTCACCACCAGCATCACCACCACAGCCTCCACCAGCTCAGTCAGTCGGCCATGTCCACCCCGGTGCGCTCGCCGGACGGCTCCCATGGCAACGACGGCCACCAGCCTCCGCTGCCTCCCCCGCCTCCGCCTTACAACCACCCGCACCAGTACATACCACCAGACCCCCGCCTCAGTCTGCACCGGACCCCAAGCGGCTCCCGGAGCATGGTGTAAATAGGAGAATTAGTACTGCTTCCCTTCCAACACACTCGCACACACACGGCCACTCAACCTCACCAGTCTCCACGTATTTACCAGTACATATTGTACATAGATGCATAAACTGAAAGAGCTATATTAAAAAAAGTAGAGTCACATTAATATGCACATATTTAAAGAAAAGCAGAAATCAAAAAGAGGTCTCAGAAGAGACAGGAACAAAGTGCATATATAAAGATTTACTTGATTCCACATGTATTTTGAAATATTGTAGTTTTAACAAATTTCTATACATTTTGTCAGTTTTAACTCCTGCTAGACAAAACTCATGGATTCCACGCGTGAATCCCTCAGACTTTACTTCCTGTTGGGTTGTTTTTTTTTCAGTTTTGCTACGGGATGGACGCGTCCTCTGCTTCGTCTTGCTTTCACGGTCCCAGACCTCATGCCTATCGTGCTGTACGTGCGCATGCGTGCATAGCTGAGAAAAGAGAAAAAAAAAAACCTGTGCCAAAATACATGCGCCTCCACTCAACAATGACTTCTTTGCACTTGACTAAACGCTAGGGCTAGATGAAAAGGAAAGAACCCTCCCGCTTTGAGATAATAGTCCTTCTCCCAGAAGGAGCGTAGAAAATAAGGACCAAAACTGCTCTTTAATAAAAAGCTCTTTCCCCATTTGCACCGTTGCTGATTTCTTTGTGTGATGGGAGCCTCCTCTCTCATCCTCCACTCCTCCGGATTAAAAGCAGCATCCTGAGATAGCGCTGTCATCTGCGCCTCGTCGTGTTGTGGCTCTCGACGCCCATCGCTCTTCAGAGAAACACCAAACAGACGCAGGACTTTCCCGCTTCGCAGGAACTGTCCACTTTTCTAAACCCGGTTCAGTTCACGTGTAACACGCTGTGTGTGCAACCGTTCAGGAAAGCTCCGTCGCTTTTCAGGGAGGTGTGAACTACCATGAAGACGCTTCTGCTGCAGCTGTTAAAGGTCACGATCTGTGTTTAGTTTCATTTCCAGTTCTGTTTCTTCCCGTCGGTGGAGAAATGCCGGGTGGAGACCACCCACAAGCGCCCAGACACCGTCCCGTCTCTTTTATGTTGGTGTTTTACGTTTGTTTTGTGTTTCGTCTCCTTGTGACGGGTTCCTCCTCCCTGTTAACCTTTCAGTGTGACATTTTCCACCAGACAAACAAACCCGCGCGCAGCCTCTTGCAAATGGTGGCGTTGATGGTATCGCCGCGCGCCGCTGGCGGCTCGGCTTTAAATAAGAGCAGGACGGACGGGAGGCATTATCTGATCTTTTCCTTTCACTCGAGCCAAGATTGTAAATATCACATTCAAGCAGTGTCGGAACGGACGAGCAAGCGACCTTTAACCCCTCCAAAATGCTAGCGCCCCCGTCACGCGTTTCTCATTATGAGACAGGTCAGCGGCCGCCACCGCCTCTCGAACGCGAGGACGCTCGTTTAGCCGCGCTCCCATCTGGCCTCCATGTCTGATACGATGACTTCTCATCACAGACCCGTCCTTTTGCACAGAGGGTGCAGGTTGTTGAGGTGACCTTCCTGACCTAAGGAGCCCAACCATTTTAATGTTTTTACTGGCTGCGAACCTTCGAAGGTTGTGCGATACATTTTAGCACAAGAGTTTTAATATTGACCCCTGGGACGATTTGTCCACTTTAACGCGGCTGGTTTTTATGCATGGCATCAGCTCGGAGGCCTCCTGAACCTGGACCCTTAAACCCGGTGAATTGTCTTTGCATGTTTGTGAGCAGATGAAGATTTGAATTTTTGTTATGCTGGAAATGATGCTTTGAAGAAAATAAAGATGTGTACTAGCGAATGCCCCTCCTCCGCTGAGGCGGACATGCTCGAGCCCAATTCTGCCAAAACGAGGCCAGTTTTGCCCCCCTCGTCTTTCTCCGCCCTCCGTTTATGGTTTCACAGCTTTTCCTGACGAAGCGTTTAAGCATCTTTTTAAAATGCCCCTGCCGTGCGTGCAGAAACACACGATCGGAGGCAGGTGTGCGACCAATGTAGCATTTCTGGAGTGTAGCGTGTGGACGCGCAGTGGCTGACCTTCACAAAGAAACTGACAAAAGGGCTCCGCTTCACCAGTGCACTGCTTCGCGAGCGGCGTGGATGTCGTCTGGCTTTTTAAACACTGTGTTTGCTCATACTAGTTTAAAAAAATGACAAAAAGTGAGCGGACTTAGCGTCAGACAGGTGGAAAGACACTGTTTGAACCATCACCTCCCTGAGTTGGCTTTGATTCCTTCTCTACCTGTCTTTGCAGTATATCTACATGCTATTAAAGATGATTTAAGTCTATTCACCACAAACGTTTCCTTTGCTTCTTCTTTTTTGGAGATATTTAATGATTAGATCATACAGTGCATGCTATTTTACAGTATAATGCCTAGAATATGACAAACTGAATGTATATATTTCATAAAAACACAGCGTGCCTAAAGTAGTGATTGTATTTACATGTTTCTTCTCACAATTTTTAAATCAAACAAGCTGCTGTGTGAGCTAAGACTTATTAAATACATTATACAGAATTAAACTACGTCTACTTCCACTGGGGAAAAGCAGCTTATAGTAAACAGCCTGTACAACTTTATCCATATTTACATAAACGTTCAGCATCTTGTTGACTTTTTAAAATGTCCGCCTGGATTTGCAGCGACAACAAATATCCATCAATATTTACAGCACAACCTGCTGGAGACTAAGCATCACATTGGTTTGTTCTTCACACACAGAGTCATCTTGTTTTTACCACATTGTTGTGCCTCCTCATGAATGAATCATTTAATTATTGCTGGACGTTTCAGCACAGCTTCAAGATGAAATGGCATCAGATCGCGTTAACCTGAAGCGCCCCGGCTACACGTGCGCGTCGCCTACGCTCACTGCGTGCGTGCACTCCTCCTGCCCCGAAGGCTTCCTGTCCTCCAGGGCAGTTGTCATCTTCCGCCAACGCTAGTCAAGTAAAGAGAGTCACGTCAGAGTCTGAACATGCTTAAACTGAGTGAGTGAAGGTGAGTCTGGAGGTGGAAAAATACACACAGGGTCAACAAATACGCTTAATTATAATTATAATTTGAGTGTCTTAATATAGAAAAGGCAAAGAAATGGCACAAATGCAGTTACTGCTAGGTTTTCTTTTTTTTCTGTTCATTCGCGAATGAGTGCAGGCGTCACAGGATGTAGAAGCCTGCATGTTTCTGCTCCACGAACCACGAACTGTCCACACAAGCAAACGCGCCACGTTACCTGCTTGACGCTGCCTTTAGTGGAGCTGAACATGTACGTGACGTAGCCCGGGATCAGCACCATGGAGGACAGAGCCATGAACCAGCCCACCGCCTGGCCCCACAGCGGGTACACGTACGTCTCCAAGGTCAGTGGGGTCATCTGGACGGCGCTGAAGGTGAACACGCCCTACACACACAGTGAAGTTAACCAAGACGACACATGGATTACAGGCATGCATGCTGTAGATCTAAAACTAATGCCTAAAAACCTTATACTAAAACTGTATCGGGGAAACATGCAACCAATGGTTATTCATCCCATCCACAGAGCAGGGATTGATTTGGACGGATGGACTGCCACAGCAGGAGGTCGTGATCGTTCCCGCCTACCACGCAGATCAGCGGCGTGAAGAACTTCCAGCAGAGCTTCCACCAGCCGCACGGCCGGTAGCCGATCATGTCTTCAATGTTCTCATAAAACCTCTCAGCTCCTGCAGCATAAAAAGAGAAACGGACTTATACTAATGACTAAATGAAAGATAAACAGAAAACCCTTTAGAGAGATGAGCCTAATAAACACAAACGACACGGGTTTATATGGAGCTTTTAGCTGCACGAGCAAAATCTAGAAAGCTTGGATGCATTATGATTGTATGATGTTTAGTTTAAAATGTGGTCCTCTAAAGCATGAACTATTAAAAACGTGAATTATTTAAAATACTACCATAAAACCAGGATATGGAAATGGTTTCGAAGAAGACGAGGAAGAGGAGACACATCCCACTGGCGGAGTAGTAATCAAAAAGACTGAACACGTACAGACCACCCTGAAACAACACAAACACAGAGGCTGAATATTAAAAGCTCTTTTTACTAAATAAAAAATGCATGATGAATGCACACCGCGGGTTGTTGCAAGACCATTTTGTCATAATGTATTATGCAGGAGGGTATTTCTTTTCCTAGTGTTGAGAAAATGCCTTCTCTCGTCGTAAGAAGCTCAATGTTCAGTACGAATCAGATGCACAGATTCAAACTAAGAACAACGAAGCAAATGCACAAAGGCGTCTTAGCACCTGTGTGATGTTGGAGAAGCCGATGATGTAGGAGATGAAGCACACGATCAGGATGAAGACCTTCTTCCTCTTCCTTAGGGCCATGGGATATTCATCCATCAGAGCTGTGATGAAGCCTTCAACTGTGCAAAACTATCACACGGGTTTTATTAAGACACGAGGTTCTGAATAATTAAAGTACGCGACGGCCGGTCGTACCTGACTGTCCAGGCCCAGCATCACAAGCATGGAGAAGAAGAGGATGGACCACAGAGAGGACATTGGCAGCTGGCTGACGGCTTGAGGATAAGCTAAAAATGCCAGACCTGGGCCTGAAACGTACACACGCACTGATTCCAGCGCTCAAATATTTGAGTTATGACAGCAGGAATGCACTGCAGAATCCAGACTCTAGTTCGGTGGAAGGTCAGTAAAGGCTCCCATTACTTGGGTTTGATCGACACCGTACCTGACGCTGCTAATTCCTGCACAGGCTTCTTAGTGATGTGCGACATGAAGCCGACGATGGAGAATATGACGAAGCCGGCGAACATGCTTGTGCAGGAGTTGATGCAGCACACGATGATGGAGTCCCTGCAGAGGGAGAAGCAACACGAGCCGCATCAGGGCATCTCCGAGCGGGACGCACGGAGCTGGCGCTGGGCCGGTTCTGACCTGTACACGTCGTTGTTGTAGGGATTGTAGCTGCCCAGGGCGATGAGCGAGCCCAGGCCCAGGCCGTAGGAAAAGAAGATCTGGGTCGCCGCATCCAGCCACACCTGTGGGACAACAGACACCCAGTACAGGACAGAACGTTCCCACCTCCACTGCCTGCACGACAGTGGCGTGAACGGCCTACGCTACGTGTACCTCCGACTTGATGAGCTTGTGGAAGTCTGGGGTAATGTAGAAGAGGATCCCGTCCACGGCTCCGGGGAGGGTGACCCCACGGAAGAAGAGGATGAGCAGCATGAAGTAGGGATAGGTGGCCGAGAAGTACACCACCTAGGAGAACACTGTGTTAGAGTTTAGACTGCGAAGCCCAAGCGATTCCTTTCTCTTCCTCTCTTGTCACACAGGTACTGCACAGCCTTCAGGATGTGTCCCAGTTCTGCAGCACAGTGATGCTGCTTAATTGGTGACCTCCATCAAGGCTGGGGCCTTGGGGGAGTTCGTTTTCCTAACTGCTCTCAGACACCACACATTAAAATCCAATTATTGTTGGCAGTGAATGTGTAAATGTGCTGCTGCCCACATACATCGCCTGGACTTGCTATAAATTAAAAATCCCAGGCAGTGGGCAGACAGACTGACTTATATTGACATTTTTAATACCTCGGAATTTGGGGATTAAGTGAAAGAGAGCAGGAGGAGTGAGAGAAGCTGGGGTCTGACCTTCCCCGTCCATTCCACTCCCTTCCAGATAGAGAAGTAGACGAGGACCCAGGCGAGGCCCAGGGTGCCCACCAGGGGCCAGCGCAGCTCCCCTGGCTCCTCCAGACCGCTGGAGATCTGGTGCATGTTGTGCCTAGATGAGGTTCAGACACAGCGCTTCAGATCCAGAGCACGGGGGTGTGACAGGAACACAGCTCGCAGACTCACTTCCAGAACTCCGTCACGGCAGTGGTCAGGTTGGTGGTGTCCGTCAGGCTGTAGTTGGAGAAGCATTTCTCCGTGTTCCAGGGGTTATTACAGCTTTGCCACGGCAGCTCCTGCACGCACAAGCATAGAGAATCTACAGCCAGGAATCAGATTGGCGACAACAAATATTAGGGTCCAGGTGGAGTTTTAATTTGTGAGGTTTTGCTTTCTTGGCACACTGGCGTTTCTAGTTTTGGCCTCATCCTCCACTTACCGATCCGAAGGAGTGGAATAAGTAGTAGAGGGCCCAGGAAATGATGACAATGTAGTAGATGTTGAGCCAGAAGGACAGAACCACTGCTGCCAGACCCACACCTGCAGGAGGAGCCACAGATGAGCATGAGCTCAGCTGATGCTCCAGACTGACGCTGATGTGGCCCGACACCGAGAGGCAAAGTGCATCACGCCACATATCCCCATGTTCTCCATCTCCACCGGCTTCGGCCCCTCTTCGTTGCGTTGCCATTTCTAATGTTTACCCGCCCGCGGCTTTGACTATCGGTTGGCACAGCAACGCACTCGCGATGCCGCCGTCGGCGCTGGCGGCAGACGAAACGCGCTCCGCTCGAACTCTTCGAGCTCGGAGGCGACGCTATAATTGCCACCACTGATCATTCCAACGGGAAAACATCCCTAATCGAGTAAACGCATTCGCCTCAACCGAAGTTCTGCTCCCTGATAGCTTTTATATTCATGGTGTTTGGCACGGAGCGAATATAATGAGCAAAAACAAAACACACACACAAAGCGACTCCTCTTTGGCCTCTCCTCCAACGTCACACCTCGTTGCTCGTCGTACCTTTCATCATGGGGATGAGTTTCCACACTCCCAGCCCTCCGACGGAGGTGAACTGTCCCAGAGCCGTCTCCAGGAAGAAGAGGGGGATGCCAGCAAACACCAGGGTCAGAAAGTATGGGATGAGAAAGGCCCCTAACAGACACACCGGCAGACGAGCATGTAAGATGTTAGACAGGATGGTGCGATATGTAACAGAGCTTCACTGCTGGTTTAAAACCTTTCATTACTTATTACTGCCTCGCTATAAACCTTAGTTTCTAAAAGGAGTAAATAAGTTTGACTGTGGTAGTTTTGGATGAAGTGTCTCTGCTTTACCGCCGTCCTCATAATTAGAAAGCCATTAAATTGCTTCCCTGTAAAACTGTTTATTGTCCACAATACAGTTATACTTAACACGCTGTCATTTCGGTGTTTTATTGACTGGACCTTTCGCTGCTGTGCCCACTCACACACTCACCTCCTCCGTTCTTGCCGCACAGATAAGGGAACCTCCAGACGTTCCCCAAACCGATGGCGTAGCCCACACACGACAGCAGAAAATCAAAGCGTCCCTTCCAGCTCCCCCTGTCAGGCGGCTCCTCCTTCTTCTTCTTCTTCTTCTTCGCCGGGGGCGTCACAGGATCCAGCTCCTCAAACGGCACAGCTTGCTTGACCTCTGTGGGGGAGTTCAGGTCCACTGTACTCTGCCCAGTCTTGCCCATGGTGGGAACACGGTCGGGTCAACGGGCCGTGTGGTCCTCGGGCTGCGACAGCCCACCTGCTGCTTTCAATCAAGGTTTAGAGCTCGATGGGCCACAATCAGGACAACGTGGTGGCACTCAGCGATCAAGAAGAAGAAGAGCTGCAAACAAGAGGACAACGCCACAGGTTTGATCGGTGTATTAGAAACCCTTCAGCTTCAGACCAATCCTGCATTTCTATTCATCTATCAAAATCAATGAAGACGTTCACCTTTGTTTAATTACCCCAGATCTTATGCCTGGTTGGCGTCACACACCCAGGAAGTGCAGGCACCAGGAGGAAGTCCTTCATGTCTGCAAATATTGATCAACCCACAAATGGTCCCAAATGCTTTATGAGCTTTACTCTGATTAGCCTCCACAAAACAACTAAAACACTTGACACTTTTCATGTCAATGGTGATTTCTTGTATATGTTTGCAAATTCATATTCACCTAAATTTTGTTGCTGTCATATTTTTTTTAGTTTTTTAAAATATTTGAGGGAATAATTGTGATAAATGAAACAACACTAAAATACATACACACATACATACATACATACATACAGTATATTAAAAACATAGTTCAAACTATTGTCCAGGTATCCTCAGTAGTAACACATTATTCCCCATCAGCCTTTTCACAGAATTCAGTTAATTCATTCCAATAAATCATAATTTTTAATGTACTGTGGCAGTTTATTAGATGAAATTATAAACTGAATCACTGAGCTGAACTGGCTCATAACTAGCTGAATGGATGTTTAAAGCAAATCAAGGAGCAGAGGGAACAACAGGAATCGTACCTGAGAGACTTCCAAAGTCCTTCGTCACTTTGCCAGCTTCACTTTATCACACCAGCAGTTCTCAAGTCCCGAATCTTAAGCCTTCTTGCGCCAGCTGTAAACAGCTTCAAGCCAAATCTCCAGGCTCGACACAAGCCATAAAATACCAGCTGCTGCAAAAGCCTTTTTTGAATTTGCAGTCCACCAACTGCGTTTTGCAGGATCTGTGGCTGTTCCCGCTGCTGCTATCGAGTGGTTGCTAATAAAGTTCGACCTGTCTCTGCTTTGATTGCTACTCAGCTCCGACTAGTGAGGCCCTGAGGCCGTTGGGGGGGGGGGCAGCATGTCAGTCGTCCCATTCTGGGGAGCTCTAGCACCAACGGGTGTGTGTATCGGAGCACTGTGTGCATGTGCTGTTGCGGCAGAGGTCAGCTCCTGCCAGCTCTGTTACCATGGCATTTCCCACCAGAGAAGGGCCCGATCTGTGAAAGAGCTCATGGAGCTTTTGGAGAATGAAACCAGAGATGGCCGCTGGCAAAGACCCTGTAGACGTATGAGCACAAATGTGGGTACGCCAGCATCACACAAAGGCCCACTGATTTTAGAATTTAATGCAACATCCAGTCCCACGGGCACCGTTGGTTTGGACGATTCTAAAATAAATGAATGTAATTTTGCCTGAATACGGATATGTTATCATCAAAACAAATAATTCATCACGCAGCTAGATTGGAATCACAACCTTAATTACAAGTTTATTACAAGTTTCGCAGTCTAACCAACTTCAACAACCAGGGAAAGTACTGTAGGAGGTAGTGGTCAGTACTATTAATAAATCGTAGGGCCGGACCGCGAATTTTCTCCATAGGGCCCATAACTGCCAGTGGCGACCTGCCCAGCCCACCCTGAAAGACAGGAAGCACATGTACTGCAGGACGATTTGCATTTCAAGCATTTAATGTTTGTCCATTACTGCTTATTTGTCTTTTCCCTTTGTGGCCTATCACTCATTATTGCTGAAGCCACAGAGGCTGGTGCCTTTTGTCTGCTCAGGAATCCATCCAAGGGTTAATCTTGACATCATTCAACAATGTTCTTAACATAAAAACAAGTGCACTTGTGGCCTCACACTCACACACAGCTTGTGTGATGTTATCCGTGTTGCCTTTTTAATTACTCTGGTGACAGTGGAACAACGTCTTCATTAATATTAATGAAATTAGATACGAGATGTCAACTGATTGCCTTTCTCCTGGCAGGCAGGTAACCTCCAGGTGTTAAAATCTGCTCAAGATATTCTATCGCCAGCCAATTAGAAAGACTAATGAACATTCCCACAATGGCCTGGCAACACCACACCGGTGGGCGAAAGCTGAGCTACTGCAGTGGTTTTCATCAAACGCAGAGTCCATGCACCTGCAGTGTAAAGGAACCTGTATCATCACGTGGTAAATGCACACTTAAGGTGCCACAGTGTGAGTGCAGCATCTGCCATATTCCTCAACCTTGCCCAGTATTTATCCGAGGGAGACAGAACATCAGCTGCCGTCTTTGAGGCCTCCCTGTGAACTGCCTACAAATCACAGCATGTGAATGTAGGGCTTATTACAGAGAAACACCCAGGGGCCATTGGCAGGCGTAGTTAGGATAACACCAGTAATGCATGGGCTGATGCATGCTGCATACATTACATCAGGATTGGGACAAACGATGCAAACGTCAGCAAGACCATGATTGTGTTAATGATAAAAAAAAAAGATTAAGCTCTCTCTTAATCTTTTTTAAGCAAGGGCAGAGAAACCACTGCCAGGAATAACAGGTGTATACAGTACACAGCATAAACTGTAAGGCTGCACTGTGCTTATGGGGGGCAGAATGGAATGATAGCGAGATGAAAATGGGAAAAGTTGATATGTCACAGTGGGGCCTGGGTAGATAAGATGGAATAAGATGAAGCGATACACAGAAATGGGGTTCAGCGGCAGCAGATGGAGAGGAAAAAGTGAAAGAAAGAGCATCAGATAAGAGCGGTGACAGAGGGCAGCGAATGCCTTCATTTACAGTTCGCCTGATACATGAATCCAGCTGCCGTCGCTGCACTGGGCTTTTCCTCCCCGGAGGATCCATTAGCGGCCCCGTTCTCCGCTCCCATCATCTCAGAGTCACGTGTTACCACTGCAAGGGTCTGCAATGCTAGCGACCTTGCTGTACGTAAAGCCATTGTCCTTCATGCGCAGCAAAACAAATTACAGCAGGGCGCAGCCCCCGTGAAAGCCCCAGAGGGAGAATCAAGCCCAAACACAACGCATGTGAGGAGCCTGCAGTCTGTTACCATGAGGCATTCACTGTCGCTGAGTGATGAGGCGCGGCCTTTTTCTGTTCCTTGACTCTTTACCTGTGGGACTTGCTGAGCTCAGAGACACATTAAATATTGATCAAGACACAAATACATTCCCTGGAATGCATTGATATTTGGACTGAGTATGTGAAATAATAAACTAACCCACATTACATAAAATGCCATGGGGGATTTTTAAGGCTCAAAGTGACTTTTGCCTGAAAAACTGCAAATAAAACAGCATAGTAAGTATACAGTGATTCTGGCATGTGTTGCCTCTTAGGAACTGTTAATCTGTGATAATTTCATAAAATGTATCCATGTCCTCTGCATTTTGATGCTTTTTGGAAAGTTGCCCAGGACCCTGTGAGGCCAGCATTTCTGTCCAACGAGACAGCGACATAAACAAGCGAGGACTCAGAGGTTGCAGGGATTTAACGGATTTACAGAAACAGGATGTTAAGGCCCTTTAGTTATAGAACAGCAACCACAACCTGTAGATCATTCAGCGCTTCTGAGGAACGTTTGAAGATAAACACACAATTTATAGACAGATAGAATGAATGACAACCTGACAAGCAGCAATGGGCAACAGGTGAAGTCCCCACGTTACAAACCCCATGAAGAAGCTAACGAGATGCGAGCCAACCCAACAAAGGCCGTTAAATATGAGCCGTGGGACCAGAGACGCTGAATCAACGCATCTCCCTGCTCTTCACTTCTGCAGACAGAATGTGGGGAAACATGGGCAGAAGGTGGCTTGGCAAACAAACAGCTCGTGCTTTAACTCTGTGAATCTGATCCTCGACGCACACCTCATTACTTCCTGGCCCATTTTTATTGTTGTGTCTGATTTATGGGCTGTGATATTGTTGTGATTTTTGGAAAGGAACTATAAAATGTCCTTAGTGCTTGTTTTTGAAGTACTGCTGCTTCAGAGTGCTTCCTAATGTTGTGTTGCCGCTCCATTAGATGACATTTCAATCCATTGATTTTAACATATAAACACAAGCAAAAGTATAATCTCGTATTGTTCTTTCCATGCTGAGTGTTAATGGCCCACTGGCCTTATTGTGTTTGCAGTGTCAGGGACTGGGATTTTCCATTACTGTACCTCTGCTCTGGTTATGTAAAGGCTGATGGGTAGAAACGCTCTGTGATACCTCTGGTATCTTGTAACTTTAATATAGTAAATTTCTTATGTCCACTATTTGACCAAATTCATCATGTAGGCGGTTTTGGCTTTTAAGCTCAAAGGGTTTTGTTTCCGGACTGACGGTCATTCCGTGTCATCAAGGACGGAAAGGAGGAAGCTGAGGGTGAAGTGAGGTAGTAACTAACTGGGCGGTCTGTTAATTGAATGCCTGGTTGCATTACACACATGGCTGAGTTTGGCATTACAGCACGCTGTGGCAAGTTCATGGTCATCAATCTCTTCACACATAAGCGGAGTTTCAAGTCATTTTTTTGCTATGTAAAAATGGATGACCAGAGCAAATTTCTTTTTTGGGGGCAAAAAACATCAAAACTCTCCTAATGTCACAAAAGATCAATTAATTAAATTTATAAACTGATTGTCCTCAACTTGTATGGAATGTTTATCTGCTCACTCACCAACAAACCAATCAATGGGCAAAGCACAGCATTATAGATCAGATGCAATACAGTATTTATCTCAATGAGGCAGTAGTGACAGATCAATGTAAAGTCCTAGATTCACCTCCTCACATTCAAATATCACACACTGAGATTAACATTGACATTTTGGCTGGATTCACTGAATGACAAACAAGAACTGCAAGAACACTGCAATCAAATGTTGTAAAAACATCAAGTGAAGACTGTATGTAGTAAAAACTACACAGAAATATCCCTGACTCAGGAAGTGGGTAAACTTTAAAGTAGAAATGTAAAAAAATATTGCATAGAATTGCAATAGTTTGTTTTTGGCCTAAATTCAGCCATGCCATCTATGCACCATAACCTCGTGCAGGTCAATTACTGTCAACAACCATCAAACCCCAGTAGGTTCCTCAGTCCTCATCTTCTCATTACATTCATCCACGTCCCTGCTCGGTGGCCCTTGTGCCCCGCGGATGACGCGTTTACACAGTGTCAGCACCGGCTTGTGTGGCTGAGCCTGACGCAGGTCACTGGAGGGTATGGTCATGTTTCCGTGATTCTGATTGGAATAAGGAAAATGCCGTGCACAGGTAAGTAGAACACGCATATCTGCAGAACAGTAAAATATTAGCTCACCCTGAAGGCTGCAACTAGCATGAATGCTGGGATGCACAGAAGAGGAGTGATGACCAGCAGGGTGCCCAGCGTGCTGCCCCAGGAGCCCAGTGGTTGCCCGTTTACCAAAGGAGCACGTGTTTGAGCCAGGTCATACAGCATAGTGATCTGTGGGGGAGGAAGTGGTCAGGTCTGAAGGCGTATCTGAGTGTAGACAGTTGTGTGCATACAGTAAAGAAATAATAAATCATAATTGTTAACATTGAAGAGAGGATGTGAAATAAAAGAACAACGTAGGAGTCAAGTACCAGAGACGGGACTCAGGTGGGAAGACTCACCGTGCAGATAAGTGGCGTGATGAACAACCAGCAGTACTTGATCACCGGGAATGGGGAGTACCCGATCATGTCCTTGATGTTGTCATAGAAACGGTCCGCCCCTTCAAAAGTACCCAGAGCCATTTGCCAGAAGAACAAAAAACAAACCAGGCTTGTTTTTTAAAAAGACGGACTTTCAAATTAATGAAATTGACTAAAACCACAAATTCCACCTATTACAACCTTAAAGTGTTGCCTATAGGTGAAGACATCATTATTGACTCAATTGCAGAATAACTATTTTGATACAAGGACGATGAAGCTCCAACCTCCTCATTGACTGGGCTACTGAGAAGTAGATCAGGAGATAAAGAGAAGGAAGAGCTGCAAGACAGAAAAGTACAGAAGAACAGAGAGACACACAAACACAAAACACAAGGAAACTAAAGGGAGATTGGAAAAGTACACAAGCTGGATGATGGAACAAATGCATTATACATAATAATCAAGCCTGTTTAGGAAAGCAGACAGAGCCACATTAATGCTACACTAATCAACCTTGAGAGAGTGGCCTCATTTGAATTTGGGAGGGGAAACATGTCCACACATTAGAGGCAGACTCACTTTAACAGCATTCTTCTAACAAGGAGTAAGATGAGAAATAAGACGTTCAACCAAGACATGAAACACAGGAGCACAGGTGTCACCCAGTAAAGGACAATGAAGGAGAAAGTCCCACATGTCTGACTCTAAAGCGACAGACGCTGGTGCTGGTTACAGACCAGTAGGTGGAGCACTTTCCCAGTTGTGCATAGGACTGTGTTCATACTAATGCGCTGATGGTAATAGGTCATTTGTCACGTGACACAACCCACCATAAACCCAAGCAACAGCAATAGTCTCAAAACAGGCGATGATGAGGAGACTGGTTCCACTGGGACCATAGCTGTCAACGAGCTGGAAGAGGACAATTCCTCCCTGAAACAGGAAGTGATGACAGGAAGTGAGACGTATGTGTCACCAGGTGCCTCCTCACCCGGCCCTGCTGACTATTTAATGATAATAGCTATTGACTGTTTACCTCAGAGATGAGTGGCAGCCCCAGCAGGAAGCACACGACCGCAATGACCAGCACCAGAATCTCTCTGGCCCCCGGTTTCCTCAGCTGACGTGGGAACATGTCTGTGAGGGTGGTGCTCAGGCTCTCCACGCACACAAACTGTGACACAAACCAAAGACTGTGAGAACAGGCATGATGCCGATGCCGTGTGCTACGCGAGGCCTCGTGTACAGTACCTGACTGTCGAGGCCCAGGAAGAGGATCATGAGGAAGAAGAGCACGGCCCAGAAGGACGAGCCGGGCAGCAGGGACAGCGCTTTGGGGTAGGCTATGAAGGCCAGCCCAGGGCCTGTCACAAACAACACAGGGAGGAGCGCGAGCCAAAGATCAGACGCCATCTTGTGGACATCGCCGGACGTTGCCAGCAAAGTCATCGCGCATGAAAACGTCCAGCAGAGGTGGAACACAGGAGGCGAGGTGGAGGCCAAACTCACCACTCTCAGCAACTTCATCCATGGTTATCCCCAGGTCATTGGCCATAAATCCCAGCACTGAGAACACGGCGAAGCCGGCGAAGATGCTGGTGCCGCTGTTCAGACAGCACAGCGCTACGCAGTCCCTGCAGGAGAACGGGGGGAGCGCTCAGACCGGCACGCTCACACGCAGAACAGCCACACATTGAGCGGCTGAGGGCACCGACCTGTAGCAGTTGTTGTTGTACTGGTTGTAGCTGGCCAGCGCGGTCAGGACTCCCTGACACACCGCATAGGAGAAGAACACCTGGGTCCCTGCGTCTCGCCACACCTGGAGGAGGCCACAGCAGCCTTCAGGTCAGCCATCTTGTGTGTGTGACTCATAAGTGGCCAGCTTAGGATTTGTGTGTGCAGATTGGATGTTTGCCGCGTATGACGGACGGTCTACAGGCCTTGACCCATCTGGTTAGCATCAGACAAACCGCAGGGATCTTAGTCCCGCCCACTACGTTGGCCAGGCTCCAGAGCAGTATACAGACCCCTAGTTGACGAGTGAGCGCCTCCGCGGCAAAACATCTTCACTTCTGACACCAGACAAAAAGGGAGTGATTGTGTCCGCGGAGGCTTGAGTTTTATTTTGAAATGCTCGCGTGCACGCACGCTGAGCGACGGGACAAAAGGCGCTGTGACACACTGAGCAGAGCACTTATGAGGACCAGAGAGCTGTGCAATGTCTCCTGCAGTCCACACAAAGAACAGCAATAGATGCTTATAGGCGCCTGTTTGACAAGAGGAAGTGACCCCCGGGGGAACAAGTCTGCCCTGAAGGATTGCACGATCAGATGCTAGTTATGAGGCGTGTGTACTTTATGTCTTTAAACAGCACGATGTGAAAACCGTGTATGTTCTTACATCTGGCTCTGTGATCTTGCTGAAGTCAGGAGTGAGGTAATATTTCAGGCCCTCCGCAGCGCCGGGCAGCGTGACTCCACGGATGAAGAGGATGAAGAGCATCAGGTAGGGGAACGTAGCAGTGAAGTAGACCACCTAGACGCACACACACACACACACACACACACACACACACACACACACACACACACACACACACACACACACACACACACACACACACACACACACACACACACACACACACACACACACACACACACACACACACACACACACACACACACACACACACACACACACACACATCTGTTCACATCTGTAGCTCCTGGCACTGACTGCAGGCAGGTCGACTGCCAAACATCATACAAAGGAAAGAGGGGACGACCCGTGGACTCACCTTCCCGGTGGATTTGATTCCCTTCCAGATGCAGAAGTAACATATAACCCAAGCAGCCATGAGGCACAGGGCCAAGTCCCAGTGGACCTTACCCAGAGACAAGTCGTCCGACAGCCTCAGCACACGGTTACTGCGATCGGATCGGACATGTAAACACACACGCAGAAAGAGGACGCTCAAACACGTGCCAAGTCGTAGTCCTTCATCAAAACAGCTGTTAGGATCAGATGAGTTTAGCTCACGCAGCTTCGGTTTACATTAAAAGCTGCCAGAGAGGCCGCACATTGTTCTCATCACGCTGCACGGTTGTTTCCCAATGTCTGCTCTCACAGTAAATCAGGCGACGATCATGTGAAGGGAAATGTGAAATGTGCAGCAATGTGAAAGGAAAACAACTGAATAAAAGATAGAGCGACTGCTCGTTTGTGGTTGTGGGGCCTCTGCGTACTGTATATGTATCTGGGAACCAGCGGCTGCTGCTCAGGAGTGGACCAGCCGACGGCGGCTCCCTGACTGGGAGGATGCCATGACTGTCGGCTTGTAGGTGTTAGTGTGTTTTTGCTCACATCCAAAACTCCTCCTCCGGCGACTTTATGAGTAACGGTTGCGTTTCATTGCTGGAAATATACAAAAAGACACACAGGTGGGAGATTAGTGTAAAACAAAGCTTGTACAGTACAACAAACAGTTACAGTGAAACGAATCCCTCAAAAAACCTATTGTTGTGTTTATTTTTTGATGAAGCTTGAGGACAATATCACTCCTGAGCTGGGAAAGTATAAGTGATGTGTCTGATCATGTGCAGTACAAAATGTATTTATTGAGTCTGCCTTTCAACTTTTAATGTTCTCAGAGCTGCAATTAATATTAATTATTCTGTCTGAACACATGAAGACACGGGTGTGCCCACATAAAAGCCAAGGCTACTCCCACAATTCTTATCCTCCTTTTAAAGTATTAATTCCAGTTTAATGATTTGCCTCCAGCATTCATCACGTCCTGGAAATTAACAAAACCCTGTGAGCGGGTCGCTCGATAACACTCACATGTACGTGAAGTTCTCAAAGTCGTCAGAGAGGCTGATGTTGTGGAGGAACGACCAGTTGGAGTTGGGCTGGAACATATCAGGGTTGGCAAAGACGCCGGCGCGACTGTAACACAGCTCTTGAAGAAGGAGGTCGATGACAGTTTAAATACATGGAGCACCTCTGATCCGATCACAGTGTTTGTGTGTGGTGAGGTTCCTTTACCAGTGTTCCACCAGTTGTCACATGTGGACCAGGGCAGGGGGCTCCTGAAGGAGTTAATCAGGTAGAAGATCGCCCAGGCCAACACCACGATGTAGTAGATGTTCAAATACATCACAATGACTTGACACGCATACCCCACCCCTGCAGGACGCAGCCGTTTCATCCAGTCAGTGGGCACTTTCTAGCATTTGTGAGCTTCAAGCATTTGATCCCTTCTTTGTTCATGCAAAACCAAGGTTGGACGCTTGGCAAACATCGCCTTTTCCCAACACCCATGTCATTTGTTGTGCAATTCTATAAAGGTTTTGTTGTTACCCTGGAACATGGGGCATATCTTCCTCCAGGCTGTCACCCCGCCCTGACTGGTGTACTGGCCCAGAGCAGTCTCCAGGAAGAACATGGGGATGCCGCAGAAGAAGAGGAACACAAAGTAAGGAATGAAGAAGACACCTGAAAGCAGGCAGGGATAGAGTTTTACTCTGATATTACATGAATATAGCTGCATTGTTACCCTGTAAACCATCAGGCTAGCCTGGCAATAGAAAAGCACTAAGCTGCATTGGCCATAAAAAAATCTGCTGAGTACTCTATGTGTTCAGACATGCAACTCAACCAACTGGAACCTAACGAGGCAGAGCCTTCTAAGCATCGGCCCCTCACCTCCTCCATTCTTGAAGCACAGATAAGGGAAGCGCCAGACGTTTCCCAGGCCGATGATTTCTCCAGTCATGGACAGTATGAATTCCATTTTGTTGGCCCACTTCTCCCTCTGCGGGAGCCCTTCCTGGGGAGCTTTATCTGCCCCCGACTCCCCCCTGTCTGTCTCCACAGTCATGATCTCCCTGTTGAAGGCACATGGTGACGCAGTGTTTATGCATCAGAAGCAAATGAATCGCAGGCTATGCACAGGATGCCATGTTGGTTGTGCGCAGCTCCCATAAATGCAGGTATGAGTCAAATGCATGCAGATCTATTACAGTTTCATCGTAGATTAAAATCAATGGCAAAAACTCCCAGATGTCAATAATGACATTACTGCACTAGTTTCTCTTTTGGGGGGTAAATAACTCACTAAAACGTCACAATACAATACAAACAGCAAATATAGAAATACAAGCTATGAGTGCACGTAACTCACCAGGCGAGCGTGCAGTGAAGGAATTCCTTGAGCGACTGAGCAAAGTTGGAAGAAAAGGCAGATTTTCCAGAGGGGTGTGTCCTGAAGCCAGCTCCGCACACTGCCCCCACATCCTGCGAGCTGCCGCTGGGGAAGTTAAGCCAATCTGTCTTTATAAAAAAAAGGAAAATGATGTTCACGTAAGCTGATTAATGACTTGAAACTGGCCACTAGGCATCATAGCCCACCGCGTTTGCCGTGGGTTGACGGGCAGACAGCCCCACCATGAAGCCGCATGCGGTGGGAAAGCGGCCGTGCACATGTGCACTGGATTCACCTCCCAGCGTTCGCTTTTGTTTTCCCAGTTTGAGTCCCATTATAACAGAAAAGCTGCGGGCGCTGCGTGCTGGGGCGTGTTTGCGCCGCGAATCCGTCGGGTGACGTATTCTCCGGCGTGTTTGTGCAGAGATCCGATATCGTATTTCATCGCAACGTCCAATTCCCTAGTCTGAGCGGCGCTTCAGATAAATTATTACCTGGCCGAACACGCTCCGGGCCCTGACGCCCCGCGGCGGTGTGACGTCACGGGTGACGCTGCGTGCGTGACAACCAGGAAACAAATGTAAACAAGGCACGGGGAGGCGAAAATGTTACGCAGCGCTGGTCGTCCGCTGCTTTCCACGAGACTCCGTGACAACACATGACGGATTCGCCCCCCGATAAAGGCAGGCAGCCGGTTAGAGGCGGGCTGAACGCGGGTGCGACGGCCGGGGAGGCGAGACGCGGCCGCGGCTGGGCAGCGGCGCTAGCTCGACGTGTGTGTGCGGAGGGGGGGAGTCCTGCAGTAGTTTGGATTCGCGAGGAGGATGAAACGCCCTCGCGATCGTGGTTCGGACAACAAACGTCCCCTTGACGCCGCGTTCGTGTGACGAGGGAAGCGTCGCCCCGGCGAAGCGCTCTGCCGCCCGTGTCCTACGCGCGTTCCGCCGCAGATTTAGCGATGTTAGCCATCAGGTCGTCAGAGGAGGAGTCCTCTGAGATTGAGGAGATGGACACGTCCGAGCCCAACTGGTGCTGGTTCTACTTGGCCGAGTGTGGCGTGTGGCACATGTTCGAGGTAGTTCACAGCAAACACACGTCGTTGTACCGTTCAGGCCCCTCCTACACCTCATCTGCGTAACCTCAGCGTTTAGTGCCCGTCAAACACTATTAGATTATCCTAAATCATCTATTTTGGCATTGTATATAAAAAAACCAGTCATTAAATGGCAATCACTTTTTGTCAGTTGTTAAAACCCTTCACATGTTAAACAATAATAACAGAACCGTTTTTTTGTGTGTGAATGAGCTCATTCATTTTCTCATCATTCTGATCAGATTGATCCCAGTGCAGCCTGTTCTGTGACCAGTGCCCAGATCGAGCAGTGCTACAACAGAAACCAGCGCGGCGTTATGGAGTTCTACACGGCCAAGTACACGTACAGACTGGACTTTTCAGGTTTGTCGATAAAACAACGTTGTTTTGGGTGAAGGCGGTGCTTTTGCAGCTCTAATCCTTTATCATTCCCCTGCTAGTTATGCGGCAGATTAACGTCACAACAGGGAAGCAACGGCCGATCAAGCGTTCGCTGCACTCTGCAACTGGCTTCAGGTAAGAATTGGTTGTTTGAGGGGGAAATACAGAGAACAGAAACCGTGTGAGGCAGTGAATGTCATGTTTTATGTGAAAGGTCAGGGTTTCTGTAACTCCTCTCCTCTCTTCGCTCTGTTGTGTCAGGTTTATTTGCGATAATCTTGCCCTGCCTGTTCCCTGTCACTGGGAGAGAATCAACACCGATGAGCCATATCAGGTGAGCGCTGTTGTTGTATCTGTCTGACGCCTGCAAATTCTACATAGTGTTTAATCCACAAGTGATTTATCCGCAGCTGATCCAACTGGGCAGAGACACCTATGAGTTTAAAGAAGTGGCCAGGCTGTATGAAAGGACGATGGATCATCCAATCAAATCCATTCAGAGGATTCAGAACCTGGACTTGTGGGAGTTTTTCTGCCGGTAAACCGCAGTTATCAGTCCATCCAGCTTCCACCACAGACAATAGAGCATTGTCACCTTTGCCAAAACATTGTCTTTGCCCAATAAAAGTCAGTTTTGAGCAGATCCCTTTAGCTCCGCATCACACTCATACAGGAACGAAGCTATGACCATTGTTCTGTGTTCTGCTGCTCTGGGCTAATTTCACTCATTCTCCCCTAAGGAAGAAAACACAGCTGCGAAAAGTCAAGCGCACACTGGACATTGAGGAGCGAATGCTGTTCCATGGCACAGGACACAGCAACATACAAGCTATATGTACGTTTAACTTCGACTGGCGGCTCACAGGAAGCCACGGCGACGTCTATGGCAAAGGTAGGTCCCCTCCGCGTTGTGATGAGACGACCGAAGCGATTCGCTGCGCGCCCTCCGTAAGGCTTCAGCATTTCTGTCGCACTCATCTCTTCCAGGGAGCTACTTTGCTCGGGACGCCAAATACTCCAGCAAATTCTGCCACACCACGGGCAAGCACAGCACGACGCTGCAGAGACACGGACTCGCCCCGCCGATATTTGCCAGCGAGCCTCCCTACAAGACCATGTTCCTGGCCAGGGTGCTTGTGGGAGAATACACAGTGGGCCACCCCATGTACTGCAGGCCACCCTCCAAGGACGCCAGCTTCACCAACTTCTATGACAGCTGCGTGGACGACATGGCCACTCCGAAGATTTATGTCATTTTCGACAGCAATCAGATTTACCCGGAGTATCTGATTGAGTTCTACTGATGCCAAGCAAGAGGGAGCGCAACCGCTTCGTGGAGGCCGAGATAAAGCTTGAACAAAAACAAGCTAATTAAGGAGATCCAGCACTTATTGGAGCAAGGATCATTTAAAGTGCCTTTGAGGATACATGGAAACTCACATGGATAAGACACTAAAGACCATATACAGATTTGTACGGTTGCTGTTCTGTACAGAATAGTCGGGTTGGGTTGTTAAAGGATGAACCACTGTGTTAGTAAATGCAGACTCCGCTTGCTTGTTCAGCTTTGGTGCAGTGGCACATGCAGGCTGTGTCCCACACCTGCCATCAGCCCGTTGATCATCAGAGCCGTGCACGAGCAAGCGATGCGGACCTAGGTCCACAAACCGCCACACGGCTCCACCCGCCTTCACCCACCAGTCGCTGACTGAGCATCCCTGAGCATCGTCCAACCTGGCACCTTGCGTATCATCTAAGTGCTGATGGTCCTTTCCATATTCTGTTCATGAAAACGCTTCTACCTCTGAATTTTTTGGATCATGCATCTGAGCACTTTCCTCTCCTTTCCACGAAAGGTTTGTGTAACTGTGTCACATTGACACGTAGCGTTTGCAATGTCGCGCCGTTTAATCTTCCTCGAGCAATACGTTTGTGTCATGAACTGGTGGGAGTGGACGTGACTCGATTCCAGACCCTCTGAAACAGGTTCTCTTTGCACCGTGTGTACATTTATCATAAAATGAATGTAGCCAGCACATGTACTACTGTATTAAAAACAAACTCGCACATTGTCGTTTGTCATTGCTGTGTGTTTGTGACGTCACAGCATCCAGACCAGTACTGTTAGTTGGCCACAAGGGGGTGCAACCCTACAGGTTTCCAGCAACTCTTCCTGTACTGTGCTGGTAGCGATGCGACAGGCTGTTTACCTCCTTCCACGGTGAGCAGGCCAACCTACCTCAGAGGGTGTGGCTTTAAGTTACATTTCTTCAGAAGTAATAGTGGCCTGAAGTCAGGCAGTCAGCCTCTTTTGTTTAGCTCTAGCTGTTGCCTTGCTGGGACAATGTCGACTGATACAGATGCTGCACCCATGGAGATAAGCCCATGGTGCTGGTATTACCTAGCGGACTGTGGAGGATGGCACCGATTTGAGGTAAACCTTTCTTGTAATTTTTTTTATAAAGTATAAAATACTAAAACTGTCATGTGTTACCTTCTGATCATTCTAAAGGATGAGCCATGTCATTGTTTAAAGAGTGACTTTATTGAAAGGAGATACTCAGAAGACCTAAAGGGGGTGTTAGATTTGGATGAGTCCTGGAGTCCTAGCAGGATTGACTTCTCAGGTATCAGTCCATCTTCGTCCTTATAATAAAGTTCATGCATGGGTGATCTCGCTGATGTGACATGTTTCCACACAGCCATGGTACAGACCGACCTCAGAACCAACAGACAGAGACGGATCTGTAGAGTAGACTTCAACATAGAGATGAGGTATAAATGTAAAAACCAAAAATAATCACACTTTGAATATTGAAAAAACAGTGTCTCAAACTATTTGTTGTGAAATGAAAGTGAAACTGTAAACTGTGCTCCTTCCTCCCACAGCTGTTCCTGCTTCAGTTCTGATCCAGTCCGTAGGAAAAGGGTGGCTCCTACTTGTGCATATCAGGTGACAGCGATAGAACAAACTACAAACTATCATCAGTCAGCATCCGTGCTGCCAAACAGCAGGTGGTTCAGTTGGTCTGATGTCAGGCGAACGTGAGGGTTGTAACATATGATTCATTGTTTCCATAATCATCAGCAGGGTTAGAGTTATGTAATCAAAATGTGTCTATACAGTATGTAAAGAACAGCCTAACACCGACTTTAATGCACTTTAGCTTAGATTATTTCATTCTGAAAATTAGTCAGAATGGGTCACTGGAAAGCTTCAGCAATATGTTTTATTTATTTTGTATGTAATTATAAAATTGTACTTACTGTGAATGTTTATGTCAAGAATAAATGGATTCTGGACAGAAATAATATACATATACAAAATGCAATCCAGAACCAGGACCTGTGTGGAATATCCTGCAGGTAAATCTTTCACCTTTAGTTTTATATATATATATCTCTATTTAATTAACCATCTTTCAGTTCAATTATCCATCTTCTTTGTCAGCTAAAGGACCTTTTCTTTTATGTTGTAGAGAAAAGGAACAAAAAGAACGGAGGATTCAAGGTGTCACAGAAGAGAGAGATGTTCAATCAGACACTTCCTGGTTCTGGTATTACCTAGCGGACTGTGGTAGACGGCACAGATTTGAGGTTAACCTTCAAGCATTTCTTTACTTAATTACTTTTCAGCATCAAGTAGAGTCAACTAAAGCTGTACCTGTCCCTGAATGTCTCCTAACCTTCTACAGGACGACCCTTGTAGCTCCTTAAAGAGTGAGGATATTGAAAAGCATTATTTAAAGGACCCAAAGGGATTTTTAAGTTTGAATTCATGGAGCTGTCACACCAGGATTGACTTCTCAGGTATTAGAGTCCTTTTTCCTCACATAAAGGCAGAGTTCTCTGAATAATGAATGAATAATCTGTCTGGCCTAACCTGTTTCCATACAGCCATGTTACAGACGGACCTCAAAACCAAACGACAGAGGCCGATTTTTAGGGACATTAAGGTTGCCAGGAGGTACAACTATAAAAGCTAAAAACGATTCATATTGATAACACGTGAAGTGACTGGTACATAACTTAACCTACTGAACATTTCTTGTAAAATGAAAGTGAAACTGTCTACTGTGCTCTTCCGTCCTACAGCTGTTCCTGCTTCAGTTCTGCCCCAGTCTTTTGGGAAATGGTGGATCCTACACGTCCATATCAGGTGACAGCCATGGAAAAACTGTCTGAATAAAGCCACACTTCTAAATATTCTATATTTTATAGATGCTTTGAGTTTCAGTATTTGTATTTTTGTGATTTTTTTTTTTACAGTTAATCCCTTTGAGTAAACTCACTCCTGAGTATCAAACCGTGACAGGTTATGTTAAGAAAGACGGCTTGTTGGACAACAATATTGTATCAGTTATCAGGATACAGAACCTGGACCTTTGGGAAATATTCTGCAGGTGTACAGTATTTTCAGTTTTATCTCTAATCACAAATCATCATCTTTGTAAGCCAAATCATCTTTTTCTTAACGTCATAGGAAAAAGCAACAATTAAAGAGGATTCAGGGCGTCAGAGAAATTCAGGAGAGAAGACTTTTTCATGGGACGAATGTCAAAAATGTTGACACAATCTGCAAGTATAATTTTGATGTACGGTTAGCTGGACGACATGCAGCCGCATATGGCAAAGGTAAATCTAGTTATTCAGCAACAGGAAGAGGACTTCATGTAAACTAGAGCCCAGGTGATTGTCTTTTTATTTTTTTAGGGGTATATTTTGCTAAATATGCAAGTATTGCAGACAGATACAGTCGGACCAGCTCCAGCTCTCTGCCTCTGCACCGCGGGGACACACAAAGCACACGGTTTGGAGAAACCAAGGTGCTGTTTTTGGCTCGGGTGGTGATTGGAAAACCAACTCTGGGAGCGCCAGATTTACAGAAACCTGATCATCAAAGCTCAGAAAACTTTCACGACAGCTGTGTTGACAAAATCGAAAACCCAAATATTTTTATTATATTTGACTCAAACCAGATTTATCCAGAGTACTTGATTCAGTACAAATCTAAGCCAGAGAGTGTCTAAAAGTGTGCTTAACCTCACGATGTTCAGGGAATTTCTTTCCAATTTGCACTAAAAACATTTTAGTTCAAGTTGGAAAAGAAGCATCATCAAAGCTGCTTAATTTTATGACCCTTGTGTCACTTGTTTTATTAAAATACCATTTTCAGTCATAACCACGCTCCAAATATTTGAAACAGAAAAACTTAATAAACAAAGTTTCCTGGCTGAACCCAACCTTCATGTGTTTATTCCTGATCCACCATTTCGTAATTTATTTCAGGGGGAAGTGATGAAGGGCAGTTGCTAATAATAATTACTTAGAATACGACAGACCCATTCATATCATCTAAGATTGATAGAACTGATAATTTAGGCGTTTTAGTCTTAAATGTCCTGACTATTATAACACAGGAAGTCAGGGAAGGGCCATCCTTCAAAATAATGTTTTAAGGAAGAACATAAAATTATTGGTTCAGTTTGATGTTTTCTTGTTCACTGTGTGCCAAAAATATTTATATAAAACTATATTCACGTCTGAAATCGCCTGTCAAAATTCAACCAGCAGATGTCGCTGTTGCCACAGTCAACAAACCTAAATACTGTTATTTAATGCTCCTTCATAGTTATATTACCTGTTTTCGTATTACATGCCGATTTTAAATAATTGCATTACAGAAGTTTGTTTCAGTCTTTACTCATTTCTCACATTATTTCATTTTACACCTGTGTGAAAAATGACAACACAACGTTAGGATGATTGTCATCGTTCCCGCTGTGTTAGGGGACGGTTTGCGTTTGGGAGGAGAGGATCCTACTCCCTGTTTTCCCATGGCAGCCGTCCCAGTGGTGTGGGTAAACCCACAGGCAGACGGAGGAGGAGGAGGAGGTTATCAGAGCGTTTCCTCATTGGGTGTCAACCAGTGTGACCTGGAAAATACAACGATGTGGGTCTAACGCAATCTGTTTCCTTTCTCCTCAGACGTCACCGGATATTACCGTTACCTAAACATCTGCCGACGCTGATCAAAACATCATTAAGTTCATGTAAATGTGTAGCAGTAAAAGTTTATAAAACCTTACACATGCATGAGACGATTGAAGAGTTTTCCAGAAGCAGGCCATTAATCTGCCAGTGAACTATGTGTGATGATTTAATTGGCCTCGCTGTCAAGTTGAACAGATTCAATCATGAGTCGAGCAGATGCTCAACAAACATTATTATTGTGATTACATCACAAAAATATGTTGATGTGTGATTAGGAACGCAACAAAACTGGGCCCGCGAGTTCTCGCCTGTGTAATGAGTGAATCGGGCTTCATATCTTCTTAAATATTTACAGGCTGGTGTGCGCAGAGTCTGGCGCGTGATTAGGAAGGCTTTGATGTCAGCTCCATCAGATGATGTCAACATGTGGAGTCTGTGGAGCGACCAGAGTCTAATTAGTGGCTCCGAGTGTGTCATTGGGAGAGAGAGTGAACACTAACTAGCATGTCTGCTTTAGCTTAATGCTGCAGAGCTGCTTCCTGTTTACCAGGTCTTCTATACGTCTATAGGTTGGTGTTTTCGTGTGTACATGCGTTTTTTTCTGCATTGTTGTCAACAGTCAATTACTTGAAAAAAAACTGCATTCACAGTGCAGTACTACAACAATAACTACATTTCACTACAACTCCACAGATTCCATATATCCAGACAAGAGGCCACTTCACTATACAAAAATTGTTAAATTTCTCTTACCTTTACTGTAATGCCAAAAAAGGCTTATTTTACTGTTACACTTGCTTCCTGTCCGTCCCTCAAATGAGTTCTAGAGGCTGATGGGCTTTACAGTAGGCCCTTGTTAGCGCCTTTGAAGCTTTGGCCTTGGCTCATTCTGACTGACTAGTAATGCTGTCAATCAGAGCCTCATTCGTGCTGCTTGTCAAGAGGTCATTTGTTTTAACAAGTAACACATTTACTAATGTAAGACATGGCAAAAAATCGCACTTCGTGACATCACTCTGCAGAGCAAAAACCTTTATTGTGGAAAAAAGTTTCACGTCTCTTTACAAAACACAACAGCTACACGTTTTCTATAATTTAACCAAAAATCATTTACATTTTGAAGACGCTCTCGGTGTCACGCAGTCGCTGTGTGACAGGAATCACCGTGATGTCCCTGAGCAGAGCGAGAACAAGCGTGGCGCGCGTGTGGAGGGGCGAGCGAGGGTGGGCTCTGACAGCGAAACACAGTGTTGGCGTCCTCACACGTTATAACGTTAATAAATTACCTTTGACATCTTCATTTGACGAGAGGAACACGACACGCACACGACGGCAGCCTTCGCTTGGCACAAGCGGTGTGGCGGCTCCGTAACAAGCTTTGGCACCAATGAGGAGGCTTTCGTTCGAAACAGCCTTCGGCTCCGACGGCAAAACCGACTGACTGCTTGTTGAACGATTCATCTGTACAAGTCTGTAAACATACATTTATGTGGCGATTCTGTTTCCCCCTTTAACACAACACCAGCTCAGTGTCAGTCGATTGGTTGATGCTGGCAAACTGAAGAAATGAATCTTTAAATAAAGTTGCTACATCCTTTTTTAAATGAAGTCCTTTGAAACACCCAGCTTTTCATTAGTGAACCATAAATCAGCTGATGCTGGTTGTCATGGTCCCAAATTGTCTCCAAAGTCCATCCCATCCGGTACCAAGAGCGTTTAGCTTCCAGCTCTGTCACCTCCTGTCCTGCCTCATTCCCTGGAGGAGTCTGTGTCACCGTGGCAACGCCCTCAGTTCAAAGGTCGCCCCTCTGCGTCCCGAGGCTGTGCTTAGTCCTGAGTCCCTGCCTCTCCATAATGTTCCACAGCTTGCGCAGGTTGGACTGGGTTATGACATCATCGGGCTTGAGCTGGAGCGCGCGCAGGTAGTTGGCCTCCGCCTCGGGAAGCTTCCCGTTCAGGTGGAGGATGGCACCGAGGTTCATCAGAGCAGCCGGGTACTGGGAGAGAGACAAAGACGGCAGCTAGATCAACAACGTATAAAAGTCTTTACACAAGACGCACAGATGCTTAAGTTTTTCCCCAGACGAATCTGACGGCAAGTGAACAATGAGGTAGTGACAGACTGTGAGCAGCGGAGCATTAAGTGTTTTTATCATACGAATGAACAAACCTGTTCAAGGGGTTTGCTTCTGGGCTCCTATTTCACATGATGCCATTATTTGGAGCTGCAAAGTGAAACCATCTGGGCCTTAATAGAGGACCAGTTGGGGAAATCTCCAAAATCCAGGTCACACTCTCAAACCTCATCTAAGAAGTCATCAGTCCTGTACCTGGCCTTGTTCCCAGGCCTGCCTCCTCGTTGCCCCACATATGTTTAGCAAGTGTTTAAAGACGTTTTTTTAATCCTAATGTACTGCAGCAAATTAGTCATATTGCAGTACAACGTCTAGTTTATATAGCTCCCAGTCATTGCAGCCTATTTATGACCTGTATTTCCAGTTCCCACACTCTGTAAACATCTATTCAGCTTGATCGAAACATCCCAGTGGTGTGTGTGTATGTGCAAGTATGTGTGTGTGCACGTGTGAGTAAAATGAAAAACCCTTGCACCTGTCTCTAGAGACACTTGCTCCCTCTCTCAGCGAGCAGAGCCGGCGCTTTCATGACCCGACAGCTCCTGGATTAAACTGATATTTGAGAAAGTGTCATTCAGCGGGAGGACGCGTGCAGGGAAGCGCCAGCGACAAGAGGCGCTTCACCCGCGGGAAGCGACGAGAGAACCCCTCAGCGTGTCTGCACGAGTCTAAAGCCTCCCGTCACTGTGAATTACCGTGACTGGGACTGTGAGACAGACGGTATAAAGCAGTGACTTGCTCCCGATGGGGAACTATAGCACTGAATTTAGTGCATGTAAAAACTGGAGGGTAGCAGGGATTATATGAACAGAAATGCTCCTTGGAGGTTTCATGAAAAGCGCTCCATCATGTATCCACTAGTGTCATAAATACCCGCTTGGTATTAATTAGCCAGACAGACAGCATTTAAAATGAGGTCAAAGGTCACAGGAAACAGATTTGGCCATTTAAAGCATTAGAAACAAGCCAAAACAGACACATGTAGCAATATAAAGCCAGTCAGTCCAGCAAGGGGGCTCAGAAGTGAAAGTCTACCCAGGTCCTGAATGAACATAAATCACAGAGCAGACAAACATGACAGACGACTGCAGGGAGCTCATGGAGAGTCACACAAGTGTGTGCGGCCGTAAGAGAGACGCGTTCCCTCATAAGAGCTGTGTCCGCGCTGCACGTCAGATGAGACTAACCGCTAAACTCCTGCAACACACACACACACACACACACACAAACACACACACACACTCCATTTTTCCCATTTTTACACGCAGCTGTTTGCCAGAAACAACAGCGCTGTAACGTGAAGTTGGAGCGATGTGTGTTGTAAAGTGAATTTACTGTGCCGGCGTGTGCGCGTTTCCACGCCACGCGCTAACAGGCCCACCGGTCCAGGTGCCGTACTCACATCTGGCCGGAGCCTGGCCGCCCGCTCGTACTGCCGCTCCGCCGCCTCGTTTAGACTGGCCTGTCTGAGGAGGGAGGAGAGAGAGTCATAACCCATTTCATACAACTAGGAATTCACCAGTAATTGCTTTATTTATTAGACATCTTCCTGTATTAATAACCCTGTAAAAATGTTCCTGTGGGTGGTGTTGACCTCTACCCATGAATCTGCTCTGCACAGAAACGACCAGACACAGATTTCACCCGACATTATAATTCATCTTTAGAGTTTGATAGTAAAATCAGGGTGCGTGAGAGTCCATCTGTTAGTGGGTCGTCTTCCCGTCTGTGATCAACCAGTGCAGAACCTGGACAGGAACCGAGCCAGGTTTCACATCTCACCTCTTATCAGCGGCGCGGCTTTAGCTTCGATTTCACTTTTAATGCCAGGTGTGTGCTGTTGTCACTTTCATTGAAGCCTAATCCCTAATCCGCTTAGAGTTACATCACAGCGAGCGGAGCAGAACACGGCGGAACGATCTGTCATTTCGATTTACTCCGAGGCTTCCAGAGCGAACCTCCACCGAAAACCCGGAGACTTTCAACTCTTTACCGAGCCTCTGCGGCGCTGTGTTTATGAGGGATGCTTAATGTCTTTCCCAGATATGTGGAGCAAGAATGGAATTAAGGCAGATCGCCTCAACGCTCCCTCAGCTGCTAGAAGCCGACGACGTCTGCAGTCCCCTTTGACACGTTCTCAGACTCATATGCTCGTCTGTGTACAGGCTCGCCATTGGGAAAATACTCCAAAGGCTTCTTTACAAGCTCTGGACCACAACATCAAGAGCACGGACGAAACTGCTGTTTATATGTTTAATTCAGAATAGCTTTTATAGCAGCTATTTCCATACAGGGGGCCTTTACTGTTCTATAACGCTGGTACAATTTATATGTGGAAGGCGGCTGTAAATGGAAGCAGGAAAGAGGCAGCATGTTTGTTCTGGACCGAGGTGGTGCTTGCCGTGCGTCGGGCCAACCTGAGCATGTGGGCGGCGCTGAAGACCACGTCGAACTCCGAGCCGTCCGCCTGCGCGGCCCTCTCCGCCATCGCCGCCGCCTCGCTGAGACGCTCCTGCTCCAGCAGGAACTGCCCTGCAACGAAGAGAAGGCGGGCGAATGTGTGGAAGCTCCGGGAAACAGGCCATCAGACGCCGAGGCGAAGCCGGTCTGCAGCGGAAGGTCACCCCCACTGCTGTGAGTGTGTGTGTGCAGCCGTCGAGTCACCCAGAGCAGCGAAGGCAGACAGATATGCGATAAAAAGCAGGTGACCGGCCCAAATAAACACCACCTATAGCGCTGAAATAAGAAAAGCTCCAGATAGGGATCGACAGAGGAGACGGAGGGACTGCAGGAGAAGGGGAAACGGCGTCGTCCAAAGACAGCAACGCGCCCTCCGCCAGGCACCAAGCGAAGCTGCAACGCTGCGATATCCAGCGGAGAGAGAGCACCAGGAGGGACGGAGACAGGATCAGGGGGAGGAGAGAGAACGGGACAACACACAATGGTGCTTGTTTTTGCGAGACGGGACTAATTTCCTATGAATGTCTGGGAGATAGTGGCCCGAAGCAGCACGGGGCTCCTTCCTCCATTTTATCTGTTAGGGAGGGTAAACAGCGGCGCCCTCACCCTCGAGAAGCACAGCACACATCTGCAAAACAGCTGCCATTTAAACAGTCAAACAGCAAAAAACGAAACCTTTCCTACCGTAGTGCATGTAGCAGTTCCCTTTAGTTGGGTCCAGTTGAATAGCTCTCAGATAGTACTGCTCTGCTTCTGTCTTCTGACCCTGAAAGACAAAACATTTAAACATTGTGGAAATGGATTTTAAATAGTTAGAAAACAGAAACCCAGAGTGATGACTGACAGGAAATGCACACTCAGCAGGACTCTAGTTACACCAGACTTCTTCTTAAGCACTCTGACCTTGAGGGGATTACGGTAAATCACTGGCACTTGTTACTTGCTGAGGGATGAGGATGGCTACAAGGATATCAGTTTCCAGACATACCATAATGCGGATTTATGTAGCCTCTTTAAAAGTTGTAGAGAAAACAGACAAGACTTCATTTTAACCTTACACGTTTGCGTTGTCGATTGACTCCAGCAGGATGGACAAACCTGTAACCGATGGACTGATTCAATAAGGAAGCGGAGTAATTGCATTATAAGCTCGCCCACTGACCCATTGTCCAGGGTCCATCCAATCTCCTGTCCCTTAAGCTATGTGGTGGTGTAGTGAGACTTGGGGCCCTGGAAGGATCTGGGGGCCCGAGCCTTAAGGAAGCACAGCAGATGTCCAGCCCCACTGGATGACTCCAATCTGAACCTGTGTATGTATATCTTTAAATCATGGAGGGGGAAGCGACCAGAACCAAGGCGGAGAGCCTGCGAGGGCTGCAGCTGCAACGTGAGCGAGAGCTGCAGGTTGGTCGTGTCCTCACTCAGCACCTGAGGCGGCAGGATGAGAGGTCAGACGTCTCCAAAGGGGTTCAAGCGCACAAAAGTGCTTCTGTTTTCCACCCGGTCCCTAAAGCGCACGCAGCACAAGACCCCCAACATACGCCGAGATAATGTGGAAACCGGAATTCTGCACCAGACAAACTCCCCACGTCTCTGACCTTCAGGCATCCGTTTCATCTGTTCGGCATCAGCCCCGGTTCAGGGTCGAGCCAAAGTCGCACAACCCCAAGCGTTTCTGGTGACAATTCCGCTTCAACTTCCTCCTTGACACTTTTTTCTTTTTTTCTCGCTCATCACAGGAACAAGAACAGCTTTCAGAGCCGCAAGCTCGTAGCTGCAGCGATCGATAGAAGGATCCCGGTTTGATCCAGCGTCTCATAAGTCAGCGAATAAGCACGACTGATCTCTGCCGTCAGGCCGCACTCACAGTGATGGACAGGAGCTTGCCGTAGGTGAGGTGAGCAGGGATGTGGTCAGGCTTGGCCCTGAGGGACTCTCTGTACCAGTGGCCTGCGTCCTCCAGCCTGTTCAGCCTCATGTAGGCCTCTCCTGGAACACATCGCACACTGGGAGTCAAGCGTTGCTGGATTTCACACAACGTCGCACATTTTTGAAACGAACACAGATTTAGATCATCACCTTGCTTTAATTAGAAGCACTGACAGACAGGCAGCAGCCATTCCTGCTATTCTGAGCACGCTAGAATAAAAACAATTTCCCACCAAAAGTTGGAACATTACTCAAATGACCTCAGTGTAGCTCCACGTGGAACACACACACTTTTGACTGATGTTGGATTTGATCTGGTGATGGGCTGTTTTCCTTCGGGTTTAGGACAGCACCTGATAAAACACTTCTCATTCTCATTCACTCCATCTACTTCATCTCTCAGCAATCTCAACTATGCCATTGGAGCGAGCTTCCAATAATGTGATTAGAGTTAGAATAACAAAGAGCATGGTTTATTATTCAGCTGCTAATTAACTAGAAGAGTAAATGTTTAATCTGTAACTTACCCATCATGTTGAAAAGGCTGTGTGGTGCGAACTGTCTGGGCATCTTCTGCACTGCTTCCTTATAAACAGACAGGGCCTCCTGTCAGGGAGGAACGAGTAAAACTTCACATCCAAAAATTAAGATCACTGCAAAATGTCGCATTAAATACTCCCAGATGAACCCCTCACCTCCTGCAGGCCTTGTTCATGCAGCAGCTTCCCCAGGTTGTACAGGCAGCTGGTGACGGAGCTCTTATGGGCGTGAGGGTCCTTCAAGTTCTCATCGGGAATGTCGGCGCAGGTGAGGAAGGTGCGCTTGGCCTCGTCCAGGTTGCCCTGGTTCATCAGGATGATGCCCGTGTTCAAGTAGGCGGCTGCGAGAGGACGGGGGAGGAGACGGGGGTTGAACCGCGTTCATCAGAGGGGGTCAGCGATTTAAAAGCAATCTGCAGTGCAAACCAACTTCACAGCACATCACATGTTCTCATTGCAAATACAAGGTTGTGTCCTTCTCTATAAATTGTCCTTGGCACCAGAAAGTCGGACCCGCCCTCATCCCGCATGCGTGCAGCCAAGTGTGAGATTGAAAGTCATCAGTTCCCATCAGGCTAAAGTGGCCCGAACGTGGCAGAGGAGCCTCCGCCATGAAACGCCGGCGCGGTGCCGGTCCAATAACGGATCGCCAGCTCGCAAACAAACACTCGCGTCTAATCATCGCGGCCACTGCCTCGTCACGCGTCGGCCCCCAAATGAGACACGTTTTTTACACACTTACATGCCAGAGTTGGACGACTCCCTATGGCCAGGCTGTAATAATGCAGCGCCTCAGAGAACCGCTCGCTCTCCTGCAGCAGCAAACCTCTGGGGGGACAAAAAGAAGAGGGAGACATGTTCAGACGCCTCGCAAAAAGACAAAAAGATGTGAGCGCGCGTCAACGCCGTCAGGAGACGGAGGGTGAAAACGCAGAAGTAAAAACAATGAAGCTCCGCGGCGCCAGCGCGTAACCTCAGCAGACCCAGGATGTTTGAACAGTGACTGTTTAGAGGCATGTTAAAAACCCCATCAGGCGTCTATTTCCACTGGTGACACTCACACCTGGAGAGGGGGAAACAGCGTCAGCGTGAGAGCAGGAGGCGCAGGTCTGCTTTGAGCTCCTGGCGCCTTTGACGCGTGGCTTTGTCTTCCTCCGCAGGCCCCGCAGTCGGCAGCAGAGCAAACAAAGCGCCACCAGAGACACGCTTTGTGTCTGTTTCCTCCTTGTCACACTCTTGCATCACGCCTCCCTCTGCCTCTCTCGCTCGCTCGCTCGCCTCCTGCTGCGTTAGATCTATTTTGGCTTTGCTCCTTTTTTCCCCCACTTCTCCGTGCACTTCACGCCTCCTTCCTCCTCCTCCTCCTCGCTGCCGCTGTGATCGCGCGTGATGGATGGGAGCAGTCACGACTCATTCATGTCAGGACGCAGGACGGGCACACTTAACACTCACAGGTTGTACAGCATGTCAGCCATGTTCCCCCGGTAGTGCAGAGCGTTCCTGTACGCCGTCTCCGCCTCTGCCATCTTGCCCTGGTTCTTCAGTACGTTCCCCAAGTTTCCCCAGGCTACAGAAGTTTGACAGTCAAAAGTTACACTTTCAGAGTGTTTCATTTACAAAACTGCCAAAATAAAGTGAGTTGAGCACATGGTTACATCACACATGCGATTACGTTGCATTAGCAGTTAGCCAAACAAATAAAATAGTGAAATTGTGCAGCTCTTTTACCTTTAGCAGGGTTCACATTAATCCCAGACTTGTAGAGGTTTTCCTCGTTACTCCAGTCCCCGTTCCTTTGAACAGTTCGAAGCCCGTTCAGCAGGACGAGCCCCGTGCACGCACACAGCAGCGAGGCCCTGCGGCCTCTAGTCCTCAGTCTGACGTACCAGGCTCTGGCGCCGGCTGCGATCAGCAAACAGAAACCCATGCTGGGAATGTAGAGAACCCGCTCGGCGATCACGAAGCCCACGTAAAAGAACAGGTTGGTGGCGGGGACGAACGGCAGCGACAGGAGGCCCAGTGAGAACAGGACCAGGTTTGGAGTAGGGGGCACGGACGGCGGTGGAGGGAAGGGGTGAAGGCCGGCCGATCCATTCACGCCGTTCTTCGGAGGCGCCTGCTCTGTGTTATGGTTTGCATCAGTGGCATGATAACCATTCTCGTTAGTGACCGATTTCCCATTGGCCACGTGGGCTTTCCCATTGCTCTCCTTCGCTCTGCAGGCCGGAGGGCGCACGCCAACGAGCAGGAGGAGGATGAATCCCCCATAGAAGGCAGCGGTGTGAAGGTTCCTGCCGTCAGCCAGGCCCCTCACCAGCGGCACGGCGTCCATGGACCAGTCGAAGCTGAGCCTGTCGGGGCAGAGCAGGATCCAGGCGTTGGCGGCCGGCAGGTGGAGGAAGGTCAGGGTCCGGGTGAGGAACTGCGGCGAGTCGGCTGCAGGGTTGTCCGAGTTGGAGAAGTTGGGAGGCTTGTTGCCCATCCAGTAGAGGCGCGCCGACAGCAGAAACATTCCCCAGGAGGCCAGGACGCCGAGACTCAGCAGAAGAGGCATGTTCTTCTTCTGACGAAAGAAAAACATGGCATGAAAAACACCTCATTTGAGTCAAACGCAGCATTCTGCCTAATGTCATCAACAACCTTTTGTTTGTGCATCTCAGCTTTACACGAGTCTGACTAGTAAAGAGCCCTAGGAGCTCCCTATTTCAACTCAGTACATAGAAGAGAGCTGCTTTAAGAAATCTGTGGAATGTTTTTGATAGCTGCCTGGGCCTTAAACCACACTCAAGTACAATCATACAGTTTAAAACGCGCCACAGCCAGAAACAACAGAGCTATATTTAACTGGAAATGACACGTTATGTGCTGCAATAGACGTTTCGTTCACACATGACACATTAAAAGAATAATGCATTCAGAATGAATAGAGAAAAAGCCATGAACTGTGTATATATATAGATAAATTGTGTATATATAAGGCACGTATACATTTTTGCTGCTCGGTGTGAGGCTTTGCCCTAAGTCGGGCCTTGTTGCCTCTTAGTGTGACTGCTAATCAGCTTAGACCTCATTGTGTCGTGTGCCGACGCTGGTTGCATCTCATAAGAGCATTAATGCCACGGTGCGATCACGCAACACCTTCCACTGAACTTAGACCTGATGCGAACCTCCAGGCTTAGCATCATGCTAAGCTAACGGTTCTGCTAACCCGCGCTTGGGGGCAAAGAGAAAGTTAAAATGCCAAAACTATAATTAACTTAATTAAACATTCAGCTGCTCCACGCTGGGTTGTGCGGATGTTTGCGAGCAGCCACTTTGACTTGTAAGACGACGTCGTCTGAAGTTTATTCTGTGTAGCAGTACAGGCGACGGATGTTCGCCTCCGATGCGTTAGCAGATGTGGGAAGTGCAGGCACTGCTGGTTACAGAAAAGGCACCTGTCAATAGCAAGATGGAAAAGGACCAGTTCAAGGAGTCCAGCGAGTCACTGAGTGGAAAAAAATTGGATATTGATTTGAGCACTGAAAGGTGGCGCACAAAGGATGAGGGCGAGCGCCTTTTACACGAAAACAGGGTGGTGCTTATTGATGGATGAGCCCATATTGGCTGTCAAGGGAGGAAATTGTCTGAGAAATCCAATTTTGCTTGGTATCAGGAGATCGGCCCATTTCAGCAGGGGACTCATTTGCGGTGTGTTGGTGAATGAGCTTTATTTTAGCCCCTAGTGCCTTGTCTATCCCTAAATTGGTCCCTAATTGACTTCCAGATCAATGGTGCACAAGTCAGACTGCTGAGTGGACGTCTTCCTTTTCAGGGAGAGAATACTGTGGGTTACAGGCCTCACAAGCTCTGACTTCTATGATGAAAAGTCACCTGTGGAGTTCCTTTGAGCACGTCCAGCTTTTAAACAATGGGTTGATTAGCTATCATTTGAAAAAATCGATCAGGACATTGTGTTGCTTTTTATTCATCTGAATATTCATGACGACGACTTTTGAAGCGCTGGGCAAAAATGGCGAAGCATTGATTTTTGTCTGCGGGAGGATTTATTGTTGGTTTCAGTGCTGTCTAATTGAAATTCCAGGGAAGTGGTTCAAGTGATGACTCACTGGCCTTCATGAGATCTGTGCATAATCCCTGTCCAACTGTCAAACGCTACATCCCCTCAGTCCAAGCCTTTGATCCCAACCACCTTCCACACATCTCCTCCACTTTGGATCCTCGTTTGGAAATTCTAGGTCCATTCTGTGGTCCATTCTCCCCTCAGATTATTCTTATCCATTTTCCTTCCTGAATGAATCCTTCTCTCGTTCTCTGTTCATGGGCAACATCTGAAAGACACAAGCAGGCCTGCACCTAGCTCAGGTTAGCATGCTCTGCTTTCTGCTAGCAACACGTGTGACTTTGATACTGTCCCCTGATCATCCCATAGTCCTGCTGCTGCCGGCGGCTGGGTCACAAGAGGAGGCTCTGCACAGCTGATTAAAGCGGGAGCAACACAGGTCGACACGGAAACGCTTCCTGTTTGAGTAACGCAGGGACGGCAGCGCTAGAGGAGGCCGGCACCACTGTGCTTCACACGTCTTTGTCCTAGTAGACATCCAGACGTGATTTAGAGCATTATTACACTCGAACGAATGTAATGTAGCTGTAATGGAAACAGAGTTCATGTTCGCTCTGGTGCCAGACAGGACTCAGACTGGAATTATCTGTTTAACATCTCCCGTCACGAAAGGAAATTTAAACTTCACTGAGAGCAAGAGTTGGTGTAAAGGTGCCAGAGAGCTGCTTCTGCCTTTTCAACTAGACTCCAACGGGACACCAAAGAACACGGAGCTGGACCTGCAGCAGCTGGACCCACTTCACAGCTGGACGCCTCAGCTCCAGGATAATCGTCGTCAGCGGCTCACGGTGAAGCTAATCAATGTGCCTGCAGCACTTATTGAGACAAACGAGGAGCACCGGTCCACAACTATTTCATTGCCAAGTGGTCGGAACCCCATTGTCCATTTCTCTATTATCTCTGTCGTCCTCCTGCTCAGCAGGCACAGACCAGGAAGGTGTAGCTTGATGAAAACGTCCTCTGGCCTGTTTCACGTCTCCACCTCATTCACCAAGCACAACAAACACATTATATTCATATGACCCTGGCTCCTTGTGCTTTCTCACTAGCCTGCGTCCCAACACCACCTTCCTTTGTCTCCATCTATCTTCCTAACTCCCCCCCGCATCCCACCTAGTCTCGTTTGAAATCTCATCTCAGCCTGATTAGGGAGTTAATAGGATGAGAAATGAGGCGCTGGTGGAGGCGCATCTGTCCCCTCGTCTGTGCTGGAGCTGATCTGCATTTCCTTATTGTGTGTGGCTGCAGCGAGGCGGTGGTCGCCAGGACTTTTTGAAACCCTCATTATAAAAAGGATAGAAACATTCACATCATACTGCAACAGCTCGTGTTTCCAATTACCAACCGACACAATAACAACGGACTGTGGCACAATGGAAGCGGAGGTGTTGCTTCTCATCTTCGATCGCGGCGGGTGTGAAGCCAGAGAAGAGACAAAGCAGAGGAAGTGAGGGCACAGCTTCCTTCGCTGTGTGACCAGCGACGTCTGGCTCACAACCGGGGGAAAGGATTGCCCTTTCTTTAACGGAACCGGCGCACAACAAGCCTGCTGCCAAGATAACCACGACTGGGCCACTGCCAGGGTGATAAACAAGACAGATGCTCTGGTGGCGGCGGGTGCTGCTGGGGGCCGGGAGCAGGGATCCAGTCCAGGGCGACTGTGTCTGGGCAGAGAGGAGGCGAAGGCTGATCCAAACGCAGTGAATGAGGGAAATATATTGTCTACATCTACATGTGCTCTAAATGCTCTGTGTTTACACTGATGTGTGTTGCGGCTTACTCGACAAGTGGACCACACCAGTAACCAGCCAGTTTCTGCTTTTCCTGCACACACCTTGAAAAACAACTCATCCTGAAAATGGGTTTTCCCAGCTCAGCATCAATTTCCATAAAGGTTTATACATTCGTCCATGCACACGTGCATTCACGTAAAACGAGGCAGCGATCCTGACCCAGCCCCCCCCGCATTAATCTGTATCTATTTATTGCAGCAAATTGAAGTTGGCAGCAGTGTTGAAGGAAGTGGAAAACTTCCCCCCACCACTTTAGAATTCCTTCCTGTTTGCACAAATGAGAATAGTTTACTCTGTGTGCACTGGGTGTGCGGTTTGCACGGGCAAACAGCTTTCCTAATTACACTTCTAATGAAAAGCAAACACGCTCACACATTTTCTTGCACAAACAAAACCACATTACGTACACACACGCGAAAAGAAATCCCCCGAACGGGAAATATTAACAGCTGGAGGAGGAAACTGGATATGCGGAGATGCCGAGACAAGACACACCGTGTGTCGTTTACCTTTCCCAGGAGGAGGTCAAGCGCCTGGCGAAGCCGGAGTCTCTGGATCACGAACAGGTCGTACGCAGCCGACACGGCCAGCACCGTCACCCCTTGCTCCTTCCACAGCATGCTGGCTGCAGCGCACCACAGGCTCCCCAGCATCCAGCCCCAACACCTGGCCGCTGAGCCGCCCCCGCGCTGTCCCGCGCACACGGCCCCGCCTGCATCCCCACGAAGCCCGCAGTGCCTCGCGTAGCAGTGGAGGGACAGCAGGAACGCCAGCGCGGCGCCCACGTCCGCCCGTCCCACCACGCCCGCCACCGCCTCCGTGTGCACCGGGTGGGAGGCGAACAGCAGGCCGGCCAGCAGGCTCCACGGCCCCCCTCCCAGCAGGGGGCGGCTGAAGGCCGTGAAGAGGGCGGTGACCAGGCCGTGCAGCGCCACGTTGAGCAGGTGGAAGCCCCACGGCCGCAGCCCGTGCAGCGTGTAGTTGAGGCGGAAGGAGAGGGTGCAGAGAGGACGGAAGGACTTGTGGCTGCCGCTGTGGGTGAGCAGGGTTCCCCAGAAGTCGTCGTACAGGATGTTGGTCCACGGGGTTTCTGGGAGAAGGTCCTGGTTGGTTTTGATGGCTCGACTGGAGGAAGAACGGAAGAAATGACATTTTATGATGCATGATACGATAGCAAGGAAAACGGTTTTAAATCATCATGAAACCTCCAAGGGTAATGTTTCCAAACCTCCTGACGATCGTCTCATTTAATAGACAAACGCAACGAGGACGTTAATTACAACAAACAAGCTGCAATGTGATTAAACACGCCGGCGCCGTGGCCTCTCGCACAGCGTGTACATGTGTCACAGGTACCGGCGCTCTCGCGGACAGGTGGCGTCGCACCCCCGAGGCCGCCGCCGAGCTCCATAATTAGAGAATCATTAGCCGCATTCCTGCACGCTCGCAAATGAGCCCCGCCGCGGGATTAGGAGTGATGAACGCCGAGGCAGCTAGCGCTCAGAGCAGTTTCCAAAATAAAAGGACAGGAATAAACTTGAATATGAAATTTAAATCTTCATGTCATTTGAATGAAATAGACCAGATTAACTCCCCTCCCTTACACTCGCTTTCCCAAAGCTACGCAGCAGGAAGACAAAGGCCCGCTACACAGCGCTGCAATGGAGACATACTGTATGTTTGTATTACCACTGCATTGTTTCACATACAATATCATTTTTTTTGGCCAAAAAAAAGAGGAAATTTTCTCAGGGTAGCTGAACACAATGTCCCCTTCATCTCCAATAAACTCAGCTTCAAACATTCACAGAGCACAACACGTGCGCATGCCTGGTTTTCGTGCACGCACCCACATGCAGACTTAAGTTATATGAGAATATCCTTTGCAGCATTTTCTCCCACTGACCCAGTGGCACCATCCCTGAGTCCCTCCTTTATTCAGACCGTACCTCAGCTCTGGGAGCCTGAGGGAGGGAGCAAAACTGCAAACCAAAATAAGAGCAGAACTAGGACGTAAAAACCTACAGGTTCGGTGTGAAGGTGAAAACCTATGAGTTACTGCTTATTCAAATCTGTTTTCCTTCCAGCCGGCAGCGCTGTCATCGCGTGAGCCGCTGTAGTAAATCCCTCCATTTCCCAGGATTGTTCTCCAAAGCCGGAGTGGAGCTCTCCCTCGTGTTATCTTTCGAAGGACCCGGCGCATTACATCACTCCGTTTACAAAGCCCTTTCTGCTGTTTTAACGCATTTCCACAGTGAGCTATTATTTAGGAGACTGGAGTGTGGAGAAGGACGTGAGGGCGGGAGGACTCGGGCTACAAGAGCAATAAACACGCTGAAATCTAATGATTATGAACATTGAAAGTTTTATTACGGCCGTGTAGAATATCTGCAGGATATATAAACCACGTCAGTCCCACTGCTGCAGCAGAATAAATAGTCTCAGTCCACTCTCAGTACACGTCATTTAAATATTCAAATCATCTCCCTCCCTCTCCCTGCAGGATGAAAAGAATGCATTAGCTGAGAGAGGGTGTGTGTGTGTGTGTGTGTGTGTGTGTGTGTGTGTGTGTGTGTGTGTGTGTGTGTGTGTGTGTGTGTGTGTGTGTGTGTGTGCACATGCGCGCCTACACAAGCTACATGCAAGGTGTGCGCTGTTGTGTTTGCGAGGGCGCGCGTGTGACAGCGCAGCCGGCGCTGATGGCTTCATTGAGGCCGGCGCTGCAGCGGTGCAGATAGAGTGGTCTCCCACAGTGATTGCTCTTACAGAGGGGCTCCTTTGTATTCCGCCGCCGTATGTGGGGCAGGCGGGGGGCGGGCGGGCTGTGGGGAACTCTATTCACATGTACAGGACGGATTTGCTCTTTTCAATTTTCCCTGTTTTCGGCGGAGGGAGGTGAAATGGAGGGATTTCCATCAGAGGCTGAGAGGAGACATTAGCGGGTTGGGTTTTTCTTTTCGCCCGCGTGGCGAGGTCTTCTTTCACCTGTCCACGTCTGTCAGCGATGACCCGGCCTTGGCCTTCGTTCGCCGCTCGGGGGGGATTGAATATGCAAACGTGGCACCGCCTCCCTGAAAGTGATCTCACCAGCAGTGAGCTGCTGCAGGCCTCTTTACTGACGCACTGATGAAACGAACGAGGCAAATCTAGAATTAGTGGTTGTTTACTTAATCCGCTCCGTCACATTAAAGTTTACATTACTCACAACTGGTTCTGAGACACAGCATCTGTGAGCACGGAGGGATGGATAGAAACGCAGGAGGTTACAAGTGTGCATTTAGTTATTGACTCACTCCAGCGGGTTCGTTTATGCCGATCTTATTTACAGTTAGAGGAGCGTCCTATAAACACATTTACTCTCTGTGGAGCCACTGAATCGCCCCACGGTTTGTGCAGTCTATTAGGAAGAGCAACAATATTAGCCGCACTTGAGTGCGTTTTAAATATTCGGGCCTGTCCGTCTGCAGCGCGTGCTCCCGCCAGCCGCCGCGCTCATAAACATCTGCAGCGTAACCTCATATCATCGCAGCTGGCTGAGTTACGACCCCGCTGCTCCCCGGCGGCAGTAATGAGATGGATTAGCCAATCATCATGAAAACACGGCTGTTAATTGATACTGGCCTGGACATTATTTCAAGCTTATCATCGCCTCTTTGTGCATTTTCCTTTCATTTCCTCCGGCCGTGCGCGCGCCCACCTCCATCCATTCTGTCTCCATTTCCTTTTCTTTTCGCCTCATATCTCGCATCGATCTCATTCCCTTCACTGCCACCTTCGCTCCCCTGGCTCCCGCTCCTTTCTCCTCTTTATCATTACTCTCTCCATTACAAACAGCCTCTTATCTAGTCTGCTTCACTGCCGAGCCCTTAACAATACACCTCGTCTGGCCAATTAACTTCCCGTCTCCTCGCTGAGCAGGCGGAGTGCTAATGAAGCACAGGGAGCTGCAGACACGTTCACACAATGCTAATCATGGCGCACCGCTGACTTAGATGCAGGAATTCACTTTCCAAAGTAAAAGGGTGTCGTCACTTGTGTTACGATACGGCTCTAATTTTATAACAAGTATTTGGCAAAGGTCAGTTTCAGGCACTAGAGTCCTAATAGGAATAGTCACTATTAAAAGGTGTTATGTGGATTATTTCCACTTGTCTGTAAGAAAGTTAAACACAGATTTTTACAATAACAAATGTTTAAAGATTTACAGACTGTAAAACCCATGATTTGCGTTGGAGGAAGGCCTGTAATCAATATTGATTTCATCATCGTTAAAATTCTGTCTCAGGCACTTTAGCAGTGGAACAAAAGGCAACGGAGTGAAGAGTGGATGTGTGGCTTGGCAGCAGGCTTCAGATCAGCTCCGTGTTAATCCAATGGTAACAGGATTAGAAGGCGAGCACAGAACGTGTAACTTTCAGTTTCAGAGGCGCCCACGGAGGTTTGGGGGTAAAGCAGTCATTTGATTAAAGGCTGTATGTTTGAGGCGGCGTCGTACAATCCATCCGATTCATACGGAACACTGTTCAGGCTTTGCTCCTCGCACACGTCACAGCTAGTGGAGGCGATGTGGCGTTTCTCCCTGATAATCCTAGAAGAGCCCGAGCGCCTATCGCAGTGCTCATTTAAACAACCATGCGTAAAGCTTGAGCGCTCGCCGGCTGGTTATTAGCTGCTATAATCCTGCCAGCGTGTGGCCACGGTACGACAGCAGGCGATGATGATGATGATGATGAAGCAGCTAGAAGTGGAGGAAAGACTAGGGCTCAAACTTCATCAACGTGCTCTTTCTATTTAAAACCATCATGACATTAATATTTCCTTCATCCCGAATCTTCTCTTTGTGTCGGTTCACTCAGGAAGCGACTAATAAGGGCGTGTTCCGCCACCACAGGCAGAACAATACCCGGCTAGGGGCAGGACTGCTGCGTTCCCACAGTGCACACCACCACACCGGCACAAATATGGGAGGAGAAGAAAATGCATAAATGTCCAGATAGCATTCATAAAAAACCCTCTTGTCCTCCTGCCGGTGGTCGACTGGTGAAATATTTATGCTGAGCTGTGCAGAGGCTCTTCCCTTTCCTGCCATGTACGATGAAGGTTTATGCCCAGAGCAGAAGCAATTATTTGTTTATTTCCACGATTTGAAGCGTGTGAACTGTGATAAATTGCTCCTGGCTGGCGTCCAACCGAGCTGGGCACTGAGGAAGAAAGCTGGACACGCATCCTATTTTAGCTGCAGATGATGAGAATTACTTTGCATTCGAGGGGCTAACCTACATATTTTCTCTTCTCAGCTGGATTCATCTTTTCATCGATTAAAAATAGCCCATCCTGAGGCAGTTTCCCCAAGGGAGCAGAACACCCAGTGAATATAATAGACGAGTGAAGCCACTTAATTTAACTTTCTAATGCAGATATTTGCACGTGAGCTGCGCAGAGACGTGCTCTGCTACCCACATTGTATGAAGCATGGGATTATTAATACATAAGAGAAATGTGCCAGGAAGTTGATGAAAGCCTGAGCAGAACTACAAACATTTCTGAGTTCAACTAGCATTTATATCTGGCCCAGGTCCCACTGAGTAATACAAATATTAATGCCTTTAATTAAAGAGGCGATCAAACGAACGCACTCCTGGATAGTTAATCCTCATCACTGGAGTCCAGCTGTGGTGGTTCTATCATAAACACAGGTCGACTGTGGGCTGATTACGATGGAGTCTCCTCCGCATCCTCACTCAGCTCACGCAGCCGATCTCAGGGAACGCATTTCTCCCGGGCTGTCGGCTTCAAAGAGGCTCAGAGGGTCAGGACGTTGGCCGTCGCTCCTTTGTCAGGCCTTGAACTCGCGTTCATGTCGCCTGTTTCATGATTAGCAGGACAACGATCGACCCACAGCGTTAAGACGAGGGCGTGATTTTAATTCCTGGTTTGTTTTTCGATTGAATTAGTCCCAAACTCAAAGTTCACCCACGCCATCGTTCTGCCTCATCTGTGAGCTTCATTTTTAACGATGAAGCTGCTGATCGAAAGTGCGAGTCCTTCATCTATTATCGATCGCCACATCTTTATCGCAGCGCAAGCGACTGATTGATCGCTTCCCATTAAGCGGTCGCACAAGGCAGCGGTGATCTGACAACAATGACGCCACTGCCACCTCAGCTAAAGGAAAAGACTAAGAGAGAGCGTGAGCTCAGCGCAGTGTTCTCTGAGTGATGGTGTCAATAAAAGGCCGTGATAAATCTTCAGGAAAGCTACGGGAAATCAATGGCTAATAAAACTAATGCTTTACTCTCCCCTGGGACTAAATACTGCAGGCGCAGTAAAGGCAAAGACAGCGCTGGGATTTCAGGAGGTCAAAGCCCCAAACTTACAGCGTTTTATTTGGAGACGAGGACAGGTCTGCTGAACACGGTAGCGTTTACACTGGAAAACCCAGAGACCACCAGCAGGTTCCTCTACACATGCACGGCGCTGCTTATAGACTAAAATAGGAGGTCTGACTGTGAAATTTATAGGTAAGCTGAAAATATCGCACCCAGTAAATAGGCCAGATGCCTTCACGGTGAGAAAAGTCCTAAGATGAGCCAACATCCAGGACCATTTGAGTTTTATACGCTTTCCCACACACCCAGCTCTTATCAGCGAACAGCTGCCAGCTTTAACACCCTCCGTCCCTGTGGTGGGGCCGAGCCAGAAACCACCTCCGGCACGTTACAAGAAAACAAACGAGCAGCCAATCAGTCCGTCGCGAGCCTGCATCCACTTCAGCCCTGGCACTTAATTACAGTGTCTGACTGTGACGGGTAATTAGAGGGTGGCCTCCCTGAGTCGCCTGCATCCACAGTGATAAATCTGCTGCTTGATTAAAAACCGGCCCGAGTGCTGTTCTCTGACTAAGCCAAACAAGGCATAAATCACGGCTGTGTACAGGCCAGGATTGGATTCAAAATGCCAGACAGATGTTGATGGATCTCAGCTCAGCTCGCTGCTGTAGACACAACACTGCAGCTCCACAGAAATGTGCGCAGGATTATTATTATTGTTGTTATTATGCTGCTTCTTAGTACCAATAACACATGAGCAACAGGTCTGTAGTATTTTTATTGCAAAAATCCAAAATCCAACCCATTCTGCCCGCCTACTTCCAGAAACGATGTCGGCACGGTGACCTGTAAAACCGTGCACCTCTGGCCGCCTGAACGCATCATGGTAGAAGTCCTCCTTTCAAAGCTTGAATCCAAAAGGTTTCTGGCACTGATGCGCCCGTTGTTTTACTGCTGACAGCTCACTTTTCACCTCAGTCCAGCTGTATAATTTGCGTTCACACATGTTCAGACCGTACGTTCCCGCTCGCAGAGCCCCAGATGTGCTCAGAACTTTTCGGTTACGTCTAAACCCCTAAAAGTCCCAGAAACTGGAGCCAATGATTGTACCAGCCCTTGACACTTGCGACGCTATAAAGTAGAACAAAGACTTTCTGCTGCACGCTACTCAAATCTGAATATGAGAAGTCCATCATTTGTGGTACGGGCCTGATCCACAGAGACAGAACTTCTACTCAAACTCTGCATTTTTTCGTGTGAAACCAGATCACCTTTGATCTGCTGATGAGATTATGACAAAGACAACTTTAATTGCTGATGACAAATCACAGAGCCAGTTGACGAGCACTGCGGCGTTGCAGCCAAGAAAGCAACTGGACAAACAAGGACCCATTCTGTTTCGACTCAAATGCCTCTAGAAAAAAAAAAATCACTCCAGCCTATTATGTTCCACCACAACTGGTTTTTAATCCCATCGCAAATTTTAAAAAAAAATTGTTATTTTGGGAATGGTCAGTTTTGTGCCTTTGTGTTGACAGTAAAGAAGGAAACACGTCCTACAATTCTCCTTATTGTGTAGAACTGAGGCTTCTTTCTGGATGTGACAGCTTTCAGCGGGCAGATTGAAAGGGCCAAGTATGCCCCCGCTAACAGACCGTGCACAACTGTATCCAATCCGGAATAAGCCCTCCTTTCTTCTGTCGTGACCAGTTGTCACATTCCAGCATTAGCTGGAGAGAAGCGGCATCTATAGAGGGGTTCCCCTGGGGCGGCCCAAACCAAATCCGCCTTCTTCGCGAGGATCTACTCTAACGATCTGAGATCTTTCAAAATTCTGTTAAACACGGATGGTACAACTGAACCGAAGCGGTGAAGTCATCCCCTAGGTCCCCTTAGGACAACACAAAAGTTGGCCCGAGTGGTGGAAAGATATTTTAACTCGAGCCATGTTTTCGTTCATCCCTGAAACACCTCTGCAGTACAAATCCAACTCAACGATCCAAAGGCAAATAACTACCAGTAAATCCAAGGGACAAGTCCAGTATAATCCAAGTGTGTCAAACTCACAGCAGGGGTCCCACAGTATATGGCCTCGCTGTAGGAAACTACATTAGAAAGCCATAAAAGGCATCATATAACAGCATTAAAGTCCTGTGTGCCCTGGAGGAAGGTGCAGACATGACGTCATGACGTCATGACGTTTGTTACAATAAACCGTAGCCAAGTTCTTCTTTTATTATTTAACATAAACAAATAAATCTAAACAATGGACGAGAGAGAAACACGTCCAGAAGCTCAAACACTGACTCTTTACTTGAAAGAAAGGCTCAACACCGTCTCCTCAGGAGAAGGAAGACGGGCAACCAAACCGTGTCCAAGAAGCATCGCTTCACATCTCCGTGTGCTGATAAGGCCGTCGGTGAGGAGGACAACAGTGAGGTCACAAAGAGCTGAACAAAGCGTAGCTGTCAGCCCCTCCGTAACGGATTGACGTGGAAGTGGTACCGCGGTGATGAGCGGCCCCTGGGGGGAAACGCTTCCTGATGAAACACACCCCCAGTGTTGGATGATGGTGACCTCTAATCTCTGAAAGGGTAAAAACTATTATCCCCCCCATCAGGACTGCTCCAGAACTCTACACCCCTTCCCACTGATCCATGAATGTCAAGATGATGCCAGCTCTTCTAACGGAGTGATTATCAAATGCATATTTACTCCTTGTAAACGCGAGTCTGAACCGCCTCGCTGAGCTCAGAGCCTCTCACTCTAGTGCTTTAAAAAAGAAAACGGACTGAGGGGTTTCCTTGACTGGGTTCCACAGATTTAGCATCATGTCTTGTTTCAGCCATCTATCGACTTGTATCATCCCTCCTCTAGATAGCCGTCCATTGTGTCATGACAGCTCTAAACAACGCAGCTGTACCGAGAGCTCCTCGCTTCCTCCACTGTCCGATCTTATCACGAGGAAACAGAAGGAATTATCTCTCAGTGCAGCGTAAAATGCAAGGATTTCTACTTTTGCTGGCGTGTTGCGAGTGTACAGTCTGATCTGACGTCCTCCAGTCTGTCTAGCAGAGCTAAGTAAAGCCTGTGAGGGGCCACCTGGTCTCCTCCGAGCCCTCACACTAACTCTCGGCGTCCCTCCCTCAGGGCTTTATGAGGTGTGAAGCGCAAACTCATTTTCTCCCCACACACTCTGCAGTTGGTCCCGTCCTGACCCAGAAACTCTTACGCATATTAGTGTACTTTGCGAGCGTCCGCTGGAGTAGGATGCATGGGGATGGAAACAGCGTGTGCAGCGCTCAGCGAGGGTTCGGTGCCAAGCTCGCAGAGCTAATGAATCTCTATTGGTTTTCTGAAGCGCTTGGCACTTAGAATTATAATTAAGGCCCGGCACAGTCTCAGTAACTCAAGCTGAGCTGTGTTGGAGTCTCACTGCAGCTTTCACGGCTTCAACAATTTATACTTCATCATATTTTAAGGGGTTCTCGCCTTCGTTTTCCATAAGAGGGTAGTTTCTTCCAGCGGCGTCGAATGTGTGAAGCTCGAGGAAGGAGCGCTTCACATGTTTGCTCATTGTTAATCTAGAAATGTTCAGCAGATACTTTGCTTCAAACCAACGCAAACGCAGCAGCAGTCTCCTGTCAGACGTGACCTTCCTCGACTCCCTCGTGTACCACACATCTTCCAGGTTCAAGGAATCGCAGGAAGCTCAGAGCGCTCTTCACGCTCAGGACTGATCCTATAGTGGAACATGATGGCGCTTGTCGAGCGCGGCAAAAAAAATGTGCTTGGTTTTCTGCTCTGACAGCTGTTCTGGGCTACGAACCCCCACAGTCACGGGAAGACGATACTCGATGGTTATTGATTACAAAAGCTGGAAAAGGCGACTGCTCAGGACTTGTGAACCCATTCCGTACCGCTCCCCCGAAGACAGACTCGCATTCCCTCCATTCGGCACATTAGACGCCGACGCGTGTGGTTTTAAAGCAGCCGCAGCATCTGCAGAGTTGACCGCCAGGCACACGTGCCAAGTCAAGAGGAGACCCCCGGCTCCCGGCTCGCCGTTGTCTGCGTGAGCGTCCACGCCCTCGCCGCCGAATGCAAAACGAAGACATCAAGGGCACGGAGCGAGAACACATGTTCACGCGGTTTTACCACCGAACCAGCAGAACCTGCCTCTCCGTCAACACAACCATTTGGTGAAAAGCCACAGAAACGCTTATTCATCCTTCATCCTCACCACATCTTTTTACTGTCTGCTCCTCTAACAGTAATTCCCTTCTGACAGACACAGGCCTTTTCACCTCATCCTCAATACTTACTGTAACACACATGTTCACTCAGAGCAAGAATCAGGAGATGTCAAGGTCTTCAAGGACTTGATGATCACAGATCTAGAAACACAGAACTCGAAATTCAGGAAAACTAGAACGCATAAAGCTGTAACCAATGCTGTAACCAACTAACAAACCTACAAACCGGAGGTAATGAGACGAGCTAGAGGTCGGGGGAAAAGGAGCAAGCAGCTGAAGCAGGAAGACCAGAGATGACACACTAGCAGATAGAACGACAGTAGAAACCCACACTAGAGGGGAACACGCACCATTAGCCTACTTCTGCCCCAATATTTATCTCCTCCCAGCACATAGTGTAACTAAAACGCAACTAGGGCACATGTTGCAGATAACTCTTCCAAGGGATTCGCGGCACGGTTGCTATCGTGGGCCAAAATCCATCACGCGGAGCCTTGGGAGCGTCACGGGGGATAATAATTACAAGACGCTATCGGAAACAGACACGACGCGTCCCTTTGTCGGGGCGTCACCGAATACAAGCGTCAACCCCCGAGGAGCGTTGACATTTCATGAGGTCGAAGTGTCTCCTGCGGCGACAGGATCCGAATGCTGAGGTGCATTTACTTCAGGACCGCTGGGCACAAAGTGAAGTTCGCCCACAGACGTGGATCAATAGACCGTTTTAGCTCCTCTGTTCACTTAACAATCCAATATTTACACTGCTTTTAAGCCAGGAGCGAGGTTCTTCTGTGTTCACATAGAAACACACACGGCCCCTTCATCAGAATACAGCTTACTCTGATGAAAGGGCACTTCGCGAAGGCGATTCCATATTGATGCATTTACTGGTTAACCTCAGAAACCCAGCTAGAGAAGTTACAGATGTCGCAACCAACAGACCGTAATGATCCGTCCTCAGTCGCTGCTCTGTGTCACTTCTGTGCTATTTGTGAGTCACATTTAATCCATTAAATCCTCGACTGGAGCAAACGTATTTAATTTAAACAATAAATAAAAAGGAGATGGATTTAATAACCGAGCTTCGCCCAGATTAAAAATTGTTTTTCTCTTCTGAAACCGAGTGGTGAGATGTTTTCGCTTCCATCCCCAAAGGGGCCGTTACGCATTGCTGAGCCGCACTCAGGGGCCGTGATGCGTTCGGGGGTAACTGCTAAAAACCCACGTGGGACGCTGCTCATCCTGCGACGTCGCCTCCTTTGTCGCTGCCCCCGTTTCCTGAATTTCATCCAAGTCCAAGTCGTTCGATCTGTCAAAAAGGTGCTGCAGCAGAATTGAACAGTCCGCATCGAGCAGCGCCTCATTCGTTAACCTGTCACCGGCTTCGGTTGCGGAGTTTATGGTAAATACATTTTCCAATCTACGACCACAGAGCCGAAAGCAATCGATCCAACAGTCTGCACAGCTCTGTGAGTAAGTTGTTTAAAATATGATGTAAATCTGCCTTGGGCTGAAACCCACAAAGAGCCCGACTGCAAAGGTCTCCGTTCGGGTTTTCTTCTGGCTGGAGTCGACTGCAGCTCCAGTAAAACGCGGGCCTTTCACACGCAGAGGCTTTTCACTGGCATTACTGAAGCGCTGGCCAGCAGCGCGGTGCCCAGGAAAAACACTTGACATGATTGGAAAAGCAGAGAGTGACCAGCGCATCGCTGCCAGTCGGAGCGCTCCCAAACCTCATCCGCACCGAGAGCTAATTACAGTCAGAGTGACTCAGAAAACAAATGCAAACCGTCACTGGCCGGGTTTAACTCTGTTAACGCTGTTTTTATACTTCTGATCTGTGGCTGACTTCCAATCCAGACCAGAATACTTAGTGCACCTCTCCTCCACCTTCGGCCCATAACTCTCTTCTAATCCCACGGGAAGCGGCCGCGAGTGCGGGATTCCTGACCCTGGGAGAGGACGGCGTCTGACGAACGACCGGCGGAGGCTCAGACCTTTGATTGGTGCTCAGCCTCCTCCATCTGGGAGCGCTGAACCCGAACCAGCCGGTCCTCGACCCCGCCCCCCCCCCCAGAGTGCGAATTACCACGGTGACACTGATAGATGCGCAGCCTGAACTTCCACCGAGGGGATGAAGCGTGAACGCGGGCGGCCGCGGGGTGATCCGTCACCGCGGGAGGTTTCCATGACAGCCTGGGGCGCGCGCACGGGCGAGGAGGAGGCCGGCGGAGGAGTAAGCGCCTCGCCGGGAGGTGCGACGCAGCTGGAGACGACGCGCGGGGCTCGTTGCTACGGCTACTCCTCCACCTCCACGCCCTGACGCCGCTGAAAGGTGAAGAGGAAGGACCTTTGACCTCTGCGGGTGTCTGGAGACGCTCAGCAGACGGCTGCAGAGCGACCTGCTCACAGAACAGCCGGGTCCACTCTGTGATTTAATACTTGATAACAGGATAATTAATAACAGTTGTGACAGAGTCTAAACCGCTAATGCCCACATTCTATCAGCTCATCTATGACCCCGAAGCCCCGAACCACTGATGTATGGCCTCCGAGAGCGGCTCGGTTCCCTCGGGCTTCGTGTGTTGTTAGAAGATGCAGGGGTCCTGACACTCTCCGCGCGCGCGACGGCAGCGAGGCTGCGCGCGGCACAGCTGGCAACGTGTTGAACTTCACCCCCGTCCGTCTCCGTGGTGACGCGCCAGGCGTCGGTTTCACGCGCACACCGTTATAAACTCCGAGGAGCACGTGCAACTGCAGTAGCTTTCGGCACGTGGGCTCCAATTTAATTCTCAGCTCGCAGCTACAACTAAGCGGTGATTTATTGCCAATGCTGGCGCGCGCACGCACGCGAGCCGCCCCGCGGGTGGCGACGGTGCGAAACGTACCTGTCATCGTAGCAGAAATCCGCGTCCAGCGTGTTCAGATAGAGACCCACTGCCGCGGCGGTGCACAGCAGCTCCGTGATCATCGCTCACAGCCGAAGTGGAGGAAGCGGGACAGAAATGACTGGACTCGGGTTCCACTCCTCTTCTTTCTACTCTGTTTGTGCGCTCGCTCTTCAGCCGCTCGGCAGCGCGGCTCTCCTGACGACGCAAGGCATTTCGCGCGACAGGCAAAGTGCGTCAAAACGTGCCATGGTCCGTCTAACCCATCGCACCGGGAGTCGGGTCATGGGTGCGGGGACGCGCGGCTATCGCCGGGCAGGACTCGGGGGTGCGGCGTCCCGAAGCGCGCGCATCTCTCTGGGTCGGAGCCGAGAGAGCGGAGCAGGGAGACGCATGTGGTTTTCAAGGAGGCTGCGCATGCGCAGTGGGCTCTGCACTGGAGAGAAAAGGTGGAGTGTCGCAAGTTAGTGGGTATGATGGTTGAAAGCTCCAGATCAACCTGATTCAGACACAGTGAGCCAAAATCACGTCTATGTAACCGTAGCAACGTTAGATTCTCATTATGTTTTCACAAAAATAAACAGAATTAATTATTAATCTGTGAATCAGTTTGAAAATAGCACTGCATGATCCTAACCAAACAAACAAATTAGAGTAATTTCTTGCTGCTCCTCTCTGTGGACATGCTGTAGGTGATCTATCTCACCCTATGGAAACCTGCAGCCTGGTCCTCCTGACCATCAGCTGGACCTTCACCTGTCTCATTCATGGCTCCAGGAGCATCAGTCCAGGAGGAGACAGATGGATGGAGGATGCGAGGAGCGTCAGGTAGCGATGAAGCATCCAGTCACACTGACTTTGAATTGACCTTGTCCTCATAGAAGCTTTTGGGCACTTCTTGAGACACATCTGTTGAACTGTTCAGCAGCATTCATCAAGGTTCAGCGTTACCGTGGCAACCGAGAAGAGGTCACTCTCATCTCTTTGACATGTGCCTGGGAGACGACCTCAGACTTGTTTGATTTATTAAATCACGTCCTTTTATTGGAAGCGTGTGCGCCGTAGGTGAGCACTGGGCCCTGCTCTGCCCCGTGGGGACAAGGGTGCTCTGTCTTTAGCAGCCGGTGCAAGTGATTAAGGGATTAGCTAAAGAATAGCAGGAGAATTATTCCTGCAGAGTATAAGCAGGCCCAGAGCAAAGCAGACACGCGTGCTCCCTCTGACTGATTACCTCTCCCTCCACGTCCTGCACTGTGGATCGATCGCAGGCTCTTTGTTTGTCTCTATTTTTCAAATTAAAGTCTGCATAATGTAGAAAATATCCGTCGTTCTTTCCCCATTAGGTATTTTAGATTTTTACGACAGTTATTTGAACCACATTTTCCTCCTGCTTCGGCATATTTCGCTGACGTGGGGCCTTCCTCGCAGGCTTCAGCGTGGGTCTGCGGTTTGAAACCAGCACTGGCTGCACATGTTGCGCCGCTTTAAAGACAAACCCCCTCAGTTTCTGTTCACAGGTCGCAGAAAGTGAAAATCTGATAAACTGCCTCATCATCACTGCTAATGAGACAATGATGCGTTCAAAGCCTGCTTCTCAGGCCTCGGTCTACACAGTTTCAAATGTATATTTCCAAGTGAATGTTCTGAATTGACTGAATTCACATCCTCAGGCAGTTTAAAGGAAACTTCTGTCCCCTTTAAAGTCCTTTTAAACTACCGGTCATTTACTGGTGTTATTTACGCCGGAACCGCTGCCTCTGCCTCGACCCAGCAGATAACCATCACACAGGAAACAGATAATCACAGCTGGAAGGACCTCGGTACAGGCCTCACAGAAATAGCACACTGATGGTATTATTATCAACACTGAAGCCCAACCAGCTGAATTCTGGAGCCAGGTCGAGCGTCGCCTCCTGATTCTGCTGGAAAAGAGGGGAGGTTGATTGGGGCTTAATTAGGAAGGTTAACAATGTTTTGTATAATAATGTCCCTTCAGGAAGACACGAGGCATCATACAGGTTATAAAGAGAAATAAAACACTGCCTTCTGGGAGCCACACATACTGTAACGATGGTTCTAGTTTTCTCTGGATTCTGCTGTGACTTGGCCGATGGCTCAGATTGATCTAATTCAGTATTAAGATGGATAGCGTTACCAAAGAATGGGCAAGATTAATGGAAAATGAGAATCAGAGGGATACAGACGTTGTTCAAAGTAAGTGAGGGGTTCGTTTCGCAATACAAGCAGCGGGACGTTGCTCAGGGGGCGCGTAGAGCTTAGAGTCATTCAGATCTGCAGGCGTCCGAGGCGGTAAGAGGGGCTGAACCTAAAAAAGCAGCGTGCAGAGCTTCATCCTGTCTCCTTCACTACAAGGGCATCTGGCAGACGTGGAGTCTGTTTGTGACGGATGGGACGGCGTGATGGCAGCTGGAGCATCCTCCTCTCTGATGGATGTCTGCCAATGCCAGGGAAAGTCCCTCGTTTATCTTGGGATGGTTAAAGGTGGGCAACAGGATGGAGGACCTTCAGCTCAAGAGAACAGGAGCGGATGTAAAAGCGGAGTAAAGGTGCAAAAGCGTTTTCCCTTCCTGTTTGTGAAAGCAGAGGAACTGAGAGATGACTCGTCGTGCGGAGGAAAGGCGGCAGGTCCAAACGCCGCCGTGAGAAACGGAGCTCACGCCTGAGGTTCAGGGGAGACGCGCTCTCCTCGCTTCCGCTCATTCCCACGTTGCAAAAAGGCCTGAGAGGTGGAGCTGAATGATTAGCCAGACCGGCCATGAGTCCCAAGCGTCATCACATCCTGGACCCTCCTTCCTGTCCTGTGTGAAGTGCAAAGTCAGGAAGTGGCGGTTTATGTATAGAGCTGTGGCGCTTGTTTGCACGCTTCCCTCTGACTGATGACAGGACGCGCCGCGTCATCGCGTCGTCTTCTAAGCGGGCGCACGAAAGCGCCGGTGCCAGGCCGCACGTGGAGGGATGCGTGCGAGCTTCGCGGATGCGACGGGTCAACAGGACGTGACTCAGGCGCCCGCAACCAAACCAATCAGCGGCTCCGCAAACAAGCATCAGTCGCACGTCAGGCTGCTTGGATTCCTGTCACTCTGGAGCGTGTGCAGCCAAACAAGTCCAGATGCAGACACAGTTTCACCACGGTGACGCTGACGAGCTCCTGGATGAGCTGCAGATGTGCAGCTACACATAATAATGTTCGTGGCAGCTTTAAAACAAACTTTATTCTTCCGCTGCACTGATTCAGTCAAACCTTTGTCTTTCAACATGACTTATTCAAGGAGCAGAGACGGAGGAGACTAGAGCTCAAGGTTCCCTTTTGGAAGCCTAGATATATGGTTTCCAGATCTGTCAACAGGCGGGATTTCAAAACAAGTGTCTTCTCCAGAACCAGTCCAACGTATAGACGAGAGGACTGACAGATTTTCCAGGTGTTACGTCCTGTTAAAGGAGCAAAAGGTCAAAGACTGAGCTGCAAAAACATCTGAGCTTTATTCTCCCATCAGAACCAGTAAAAGCAGTAAAAACAGAATTAAGAAAACGACACAGTTCAGAAGAAGTCACCCACTTATGCATCACCATTAAAGTATATTCACTGATCGTGTACAACCATCCACATCTGTGTGCATGTGAATGTGTTTGTCAGCTCCTCGTGCTGTTTGTGTGAGGTTTCAGTCCCACGACAGCGTAGCATCGCGGCGACAGCAGGGGGTCAAAGAGCTGCACCAGCGCAGAGAACGGCACGTCCTCCTGCAGAAACACAACAGTCAGACGCAGCACGGCCTCACACAGACCACATGGACACAGCCTCACACATCACAACACAGGCAGCCGCGCGTGGAGGCAGAGCATGGGTCACAGCGTCGGGCCAAAGGTAGCGCCACAAGGTGGTAAACGGCCTCTAATTCAGCCCACACCCACAAGTAGGAAGCTGTTTATGTGTTACCTGTTCCTTCAGGAAGCAGAGACGGTCCAGGAGGATCAGGCCTTCGATGCACGGGGCCAGGGTCACCTTCAGCTGGGCGACAACAATGAGGACAGTCATTACATCATAACACTTCCAGCAGCAGCAGGACAACACGGCTGGCTTTTCTCAAAAACCAGGGGGCTGCTCAGTGTCATGAAGGACTCCTGGTCTGTCTGCTGACACCATAATTAGGGACTGGGTTCCCTCCCATTCTCCACAACCACCGCTGTCTCCAGTGATCTCACCGACTGCTCACTTAGGGGAGAATCGGACTCACCAGATTAAAGGCGTGCATCTCCCCCATCCGTGGCCTGTACGCGTCGTGATAGTGCTGGATGTCGCCGTCAGAAAGCTGCAGGAGACAAAGGAGTGCGTCAGCCTCTCAGAGGAGTGAGTTACAAAATGGCCGCTCCGGCCCTGACCTTCCATTCGTCCAGGTCCAGTCTGCGGAGGGCTCGGCGGACGTAGTCGACGAACGACTCAGCCTTGGAGTAAACGTTCCCCACTCGCTTTTCACTGTGGAACAAACAAACAGAAATATGCAGCTCGTCAGTCCCCAGACATCTCAGTTTGTTTCCTACAGGATAAATAACACTCAAGCCTCAGTCTGAAGTCTTAGCAACAAGAACCAAACACTAAAGAACCCAACAGTGATGAATGGCTGCTGCTAATAGATTTGCGATCCTCATCTGATGCTGGCATTAAACCGAAGGTCACCCGGCAACGGAGACCAGGTACCAGGTATGAACAACCAGCCAGAGCCTCTAATTGATGCTCAGCTTTCCTGCCTCGTCCTTAAACACATTACACATAAACATCTGGCGACACGAGGCCCAGAGGAGAACTGCTCCAACTGCTGCATTATGCGTCCTGCTGCTGTAAAAGCGCCTGTGACTGTATCTGGACCGTAAAACATAATAAAAAGTCTCAAAGCTGAACATGTTGGACACCTCGGGGCTATAAACAGAACCCGGCGATGGAATCCCAGCGGTCTTACCTTTTGTGGGAGCCGTAGTGGTCTCTCAGAATAACGTGCAGGACTGCGCGGTAGAACAGGGACTCCATCTGAATCTATAGGAGCGATCAGAGTTTTTACACCAACATAACCTTATTTTCTATTTTCATGTTTCCCCTTATTTATATCCTCTGTGTGAGACAAATATTTCTGACACATTTGAAGCCGATGCAGAGCGGGAAATCAGGCCTGTTTTAGGAATCAGACCCTCGCTCCAACAAGTAATCAACTTCGCCATGATTGCATTAATATTTATAAACGCTCCATATTAATGCCTGCTGGTATCGTGTATCAGCTCTGGCTCGGGGCGCTCTGCTCCACATTTCAAATAAACAGGCTGCAGTCAATCACAGCCTTAGAACAACAGCGGGATTAACGGGCTGATGTTCCGAACACCCAGGTTTGCGGCTTTTGAGCGTGTGACGGCTGAACGGCAGTTTAGCGCTGCCACTCTGGCCTCATGTTGACTGCTAGTTTATGATACTGAGGCCTATTAGGATGGATGTCTTCCTCACCCCCTGGCCAAGCGAAACTCTCTCCAGAGCCTGTTTGCAAAAAAAGAATCAAGCGTCAGATGAAACCGTAGCTGCAGCCACTCAACTCATTAAAAGCTCATTACAAACCTCCCTCATCCACAGTAAATAAGAGTTCATGGGGGAGGGGGGGGTTAATGCCCACACTCACCAAACACGCCGACATCCTCGCGTTCCTGCCACAGAACCAGGACTGGTCGCGGAGGTGCTGACTCAGGGGGAAGCCACACGCACTGTGGGACGCTTCTGCAGTGAAACAGACAGTCAGGTACGCGGAGGCGTTTACAGCAGCTGGTCTGTGGGTTCACACTGTCAACGGGCTGGAAGTGAGGACGGGAAATATTTCTGATGCACTCGCCTGCAACCGGACACAACGCTTGAACCTATGAGACGTTGAAGGTGATCCTAACGCCGCATACGGCCCCAAAGATTCATGAGGCGCTGGAGGAAATGCTCCCATCACACATGGGCAGAACACATAAACGAGAGAGGGAAACTTTAATTCTACAATAAAGCTTATTCAGCTCCTTTTTTAGGGCCACGGCAGGAGCTGGCCTCCATCCCAGACGGCAGCGCGAAGCCAACGGGGGGAGAGGCCGCGCGTGGACGCTGCTCAGCCCCAGGATCAACCGTGGACAGGAGGGCTTTCAAGCTCGTAAACTGCACGAACAGGACGCCATCGCTCTGTTAACCTGAACCAGAAATCAGGGCATAGTAGCAGCAGAGTGACTGCCATTACCTCCAACTGGTTCCCGTCTCGAAGAGAAGGTAAAAAAAGTCTCATTTCAGCAGCTGTCCCAAATCCATAAATCCCCTCTAATGGCTCTTACAGTGAGTTTCGGAGCTTAACTCAGTCACCAGAAGGGTAATTTGGCTGCCGCTGCCTTCTCCCGGCGGAATATCTGACTTGTTTACTATAAAATATGAATGAGTGTTTATGAGGGGAGATGATATTTTATTGGAGATTGGAACAGTAGTCGGGAGAGCGCTGCAGGTGAGTGCAGTAGCATCATGGGAGTGTAGCTCTCTAGCAGCGGGCCAGACAGGCAGCGCAGCACCGATCGGGCCCGCGGCGAGCTCTGCGTCCGCGTCTGCGTCCGCGTCTGCGTCTGCGTCTTACCCTGCGCGGCCGGGTCGAACTCCTCAGACAGCAGGTGGTAGCAGCAGCCCACGCTGCAGACGGCGGCCAGCTCCGGCCTGGCCACAAACATCCGGAGGGTGCTGGGAGCCAAGTCGCCGCATGTGTGCAGGCCGACCATGACCGCATCCTGGGGTGGGGCGGGGAAAGCGGAGACACGGAGGAGAAGGGGGAGAGGGTGGAGATCGATGGTGAAATTTATTGACGATGACGTGCTGCGCATTTGGCGCGCCGCTCGCCGCCGTAATGCAAACTGCAGCCGCCGTCAAAGGCTCGTAACTGTAGCAGCGGCTGTGGGAATCGTGCTTCGCCACTGCACCGCCGGCCTTCTACCTGCACCGCAACCTGACACGCAGCCAACGCATTCAGGTTGGGTTTTTTTTGCTCGCCGCGCTCACCTCCAGCCCGTTGATGAGCTCCCTGAGCTCTGTTTCCGCCGTGACGTAGGACGTGAGGGGGGAGAACACGGCGCCGCCCCCCTTGCTTCTGCTCAGAGCCTTCCTCTCCAGGTTTTCCCTCTTCCTCCGCTCCCTCTCCTCGGCGCTCAGTTGACTGGGGGGAATCCTGGGGGGGGTTGTCTGCATCGCATCTGCTGCTAGGGAGCTGAGGAAGAGTTCCTCTGGCTCTGACTGGTGCTCCACTGCAGGGCTTAAACCCGTCAAGCTGATCGGCGCCCTCTCCTCTTCCTGCGGTGGGATCCCCGCTGCACCACCACATAAAACGCCATCGTCTCCATCAGCGCCCGTCTGAGTTTGAAAGTCCGCCAGGCGCGGCTGTGTGGCTTCGCCCTGAGCCTTCGCTGTCCTGCTGTGTTTCTGGTACGCCCTCGAGAATTTCTTCAGCTTCCTGTTCCTTTCCTGGGCTCCACGGGTGTTGATGCTGGAGGAGTCGATTCCGTAAACTCCAAGGCCGTAGTGCAGGGACAGGAAGGAGCTCAGGTAACCCTTTCCAGAGCCCACATCTATCACCTGGATGGGCACAAAAGGAGGTAAAGGAAATGGATCTACTCCAAGATAAGACACAAGTTGAAGTTCTATTTTACCTGTTTCACCCCACAATATTTGGCTAAACAGGCCACCACCTCAGACATGGACTGGACTTCATGGGATTTCTTAGAGTTCATGAACTCATCTGTCTCAAACTCAGCACCTGGGTTAGAAAAACCTCCCAGGTATTATATATAAAATTAAGTGGACACGCGCAGACAATAGAAGTCCATTCTCTCCTACCTGCCTCTGCTGGTGGAGTGCCAGACTCAGACATGTTCTCTCTGAAGGTCTGCAGTAGCTCATCTCTGCTCAAACAGACCTCGAGCCCAGGAAGAGAGAGAGACTTGGCCGTTAGCAGAAGCTCATGGATGTCAACCAACTGCTTTGTTTCTTTGCAAAACCCAAACATGGTGCTGCTTTGCTCTGTTGGGAGACAGACAAGTATTTATAAAAAAACTTTTTACGGTGTCTTTCTTACTTTACATAGAGACTTTGTAGATTTTGGTGCAATTAGTGAGTGCAATTAAAAAGTGAGAGAAACAAATTTATGAAATAAATAAGATAATTAATCATTCATAACACACAAACAACAGCTGAGTTGTCACTTTCCTTTAGCTTTTTGAACTATGCCGTTTGATTGTGTTTGTTGTTCTTAAAAAAACATTTAAAAAGCTGCTAGATGTTTTATAGAATATGCCAACTGCAGTCATATAACCACAGATTTTCATATTTCTGAAATTTTATTCTATTATATTATCTCTTATTCAGCCTGAAACGTATCTACCTTTCTCTTTGTGTTGTGGCGCCCCCTGCTGGTCACGAGTGGCGCTCACGGCCTGTAGCACATCCTCCGGTGGCACCGCCATGAAACGATCCCACACGTCATGTGTGTAAAACTCCACGGTGTGAGCATTAGCGATGCTCAGGGTCACTGAAAGAAACTGCGTCACCTCATCTATCCGTCGCTGAATTTCTGTCAGGCTACAGGAGGAGGACAACATGTTCACGAGCTCTTAAAAGCAGACCAGAGCGAAACATGCAGTTACTCTTCTCGTCTGTACCCCTAGGCACAAGCAATCGAACTCATCGTTCGATGATAGACATTTTGCCCGTTTTCAATATAATCTCTTTTCAGTAGGTAAAGTTGTCTAAAAATACACTCAATTAAGATTTTAATTGTGATAAATAGTACAACTTAATGACTCTTATTTTTAAACGTTTTTGAGTCGACATATTTTCTGATCGATTGGTCATGCCTACTTTACAGACGTCATCAATTAGCGTCGGTCAAAGCTTACACGCAGTGCTTACCCGCATGGAAATTGTAAACATTTAACGTTTCTTACACCATTTGATTGAAATGGGACCGACAGATAAGAAAATGAAGAGTGAGACGTTTAGAGGGAAAGGTGGCAACTGGAAAAAGCCAAGAAATGACGCTCGTGGTGTCCAGAAGAAAAGGAAATGGATACCGGAGCACAAGACGTACGAAGGGAGTGTTAAAGAAGGTGAGTTTACAAAGGAGGCACTGTTGTATCCACATTTTAGTAGACACGTTATCATTTTCTTCATTCCTCCTCAGGTCAAGGATTTGCTTTCAGGAGAAAGCAGAAGGTCAAGCACGACTACAACAAACTGCTGCGGAAAGAGAGGAAAAAGCAACCCGAGACCAAACCGCTGTACCAGGAGGAATATCCGGAGCACCTCAAACATCTTTACGTGTCAGAAGCCAAACAGCTGAAACAACTGGACTGGACCAACACCGTTAACAGGCGAAAGGCTAGAATGAAAGATATGAAAGGAGACACAACAGCTGAAGCTGAGTCTGCTCCCGAACCAGCGGAAACGACTGTTAAAGAGCCAGAAGTTGAAGTTAAAGCTGAAGCTGAAGCTGGAGTTGGATCTGAGCTGACAAGTGTGACTGAGATCCCTGAGCCAACACCAGTCCCTGAGAAAGAAATGTAAGAATGGTTTGACTGAATATACTGGCTAGCCACGAATCATCCTGAAAACACATACGATAAGCTGAGACATGGTTCCACATAAAATCTGATCTTTAAATGCCTTGAGAGACACAGAGTAATCCTACTTCCCTAATGTTGCTCCCCAGTCTTCCAATCAGCAACCGCATGAGGAAAAAGATGCTAAAGAAGACGTCCTATCAGAAGACAAAAGAAGAATTTGACAAAATAAAGGAAAAGCGGAGAAAAAAGAAAGAGGTGAGCTGTTACTCCGGCTAAAAATCACCCATGTGAAAAATAAAACCTTTTGTCACATATGCTTTACTGGAATTGCAGTCTGGCTCTGAGCTGACATGTTATCTTGTTCTTTTCTGTTTGTTTTTTGTCCAATTCCAGGAGTACCTGAAGAACAAGCAGCAGAGAGAGGAAGCTCTCCAAAGGTACAAAAAGAAAAAGATGGAGATGTACCAGATATTGAGCAAAAAGACTAAGAAAGGACAGCCCAATCTAAACCTCCAGATGGAGTATTTGCTTAAGAAGATTCAACAAAATATGAAATGACTCTTGAGATACAGCTGATGGAGAATATGAAGAAATAAACAAGGATGGATCTGGTGCATGTACAGATTTTACTATTGTTATTTTTGCTTTTACCAAATAAAATGAAATTTTGTGACACTCTGATCTCAGACCACAAGAATTCACAATATCAAAATATAAATAAAACTACTGCCACGTAATGCTCAAGATACTAATCACCTACATACTAAATACATAAAGGGTTTAGTCTGCAGCCCTCACTCTCCAGTCTAAGTTGTGGGAGCAGCATGTGGACCCAAGCTGAAAAGCCTCAGGCTGCTTCCTCATGACATCACATGGTTGCAGAATGACTCGTTTAACAGTCTGTGAGGCAAGACTTCCTAAACACTGCTGCTCCGTCTCTGATCTGTTGATACCGAGAGCAGGAAAAGGCTGCGGCTTCGTGTGTATAATCAGTAAAAGGTAAGATTTGTAAGATTGTCGTTTTGGTGGATTTGAGTGTGTTTGGTTAATTTGAGGGAATTTTCTTAGTTAAGAACCTATTGGCGAAGACTCATCTAAGAAACGGTTAACTGTTCCTTCACTGTAACAAGACCTGAGCTCAGATACAAGACTACTTATACTCTTTATTTCATTGTGTTTTTTGTGTAAAATCTGTCTTAAATCTGTTTCTCCTATTTTGCTTTCTGTAGTGTTTCCTTTATGTTTAGACTTTAGACTCTAACATGTCAAACTGCTTCAAACACCACGGTAGAACAACCAGGACAGCAGTAGACTGAGAACTCCAGACCTCAGTTGAGTCAAGTTGAGATAAAACAACAAGGCAGTGTGAAAGTGCAGAGTGCTGACAGTATACAGTGCCTCTGCTCCTGGTCAGTGGCTGCTGCAGTCTTGCAGGCATTATGCAGTCATGTGTTCTGTATGGCAGGGTATTAGGTTAATCCTTTACACTGTGTTTCCATACCTCGCTGAGCTGCTTGGTTCTGGCCTATTAGAAGGGGGGCGTTCTATAGCTACAACAAGTGTGGTACTGTTCTATGGCTGTTCTGACCAATTGTGTAACATTCTCCCAGCACTTATCCCATTGCTGTAGTACATCTATTAAGGTCATCCAACATGTTTGTATTATTCCGCTTTGTCTCTCTCTTCCTCTCAGGAGCTGGCAAAAAGCTTTGAGCACTTTTATATGTTTCAACACTCTCATGATCAGATGCTACTTCCTGTGTTCGTGGTCACGGTGACCACTAGAACCCGACAGTGCTGGATGCAGGGCCAGTGAGGACACCTAATGTCTAACATCCACTCCTAACCGCAACTGAAGTGCACACTACTTACACGTTCTGCCGCTGAGGAGCCCGTACAGCACGTTTCAGACATGGAGAAGCAGAGCAGAGTCAACGGCTTTGAGATCAACCCAGAGAGAAGGAGCTCAGACTGGCGCTACGTCGCCCTGCTGGACAAGACCAAGGAGTTCTTCCAGACCTGCGATGTGGAGGGCAAAGGCTTCATCGCACGCACTGACATGAGGGTTAGAGCCAGAGTTTCCTGTTTCTCCAATGAGACATTACTTTAATAATAAACTTTTAGATCAATGCCATTTGAGAAAATGGCCAAGCAAAAGTTTAATCAGCCATAAGTAAGAAGCACTTCTCTGAGAGGTTTGCTTTTCTTGTTCTGTTTAAATGCATGAGCGTTCCGCGAGCCCATTCAGCCTCTTCTAAGAAGAACAATAGGTCTAGAGGACACGCTTTTACCTGTGGCATAATTTAGTGTCCTGCCGCGCTGTAATGGCCCTGAATGGCAAGTAACAAACACTTTCAATAGTGTCATAGTTGCTGATTTCACTTAAATCGCAGATTTTTTTTCCATGTTATATCACCATTTACCCACTCAACCCACTCCAGCAGCTGGAGAAGTGGCGGAGGAGCACCGCTGATGGAAATGTTTATAAGTTTAACCCTTTCTCACTCACACATCCTTTCAGTCGCTGAAATGAAGAACGCGGCAGGAGTGACGCGTCCCGGCCTCTTCAAAGCGTTCACGGGGGCTTCTGTGTGCTCAGGTCTTTTGTTGCTATTGTTTGAGCCGAGCTCGTCCTGCACACACAAAACAGCCACTTTGTGCTAGTGCTAGTTCTATGAAAGGTCAGAGGTGCAGCCATCTGATTTAAATGCTATCACAGGATGATGATGAACAGGTTTTATATTGTTGAACACTTAAGTGACATTCAGCTCAAAGCATGAATATTTACATGGTGTCTCTTGGCAGCGGCTCCACAGAGAACTGCCGCTGTCTGCAGAGGAGCTGCAGGATGTGTTCGACTCTCTGGATACAGATCACACCGGCTACCTCACGCTGGAGGCGTTCTCCTCCAGATTCAGTAGGTTTGCTGGCATTTCAGGCCTTCATGCTGTCATAGAGGCTCCAAGTCACCTGTACTTTGTGTGTCTCAGGTCAGTTCCTGCACGGGCGGAGGATCTCTGTCACCGATGACCACACTCCCGGATCCGTCTTCAGGGCCAAGGAAGCTCTTTACCAGAGCCAGTGGGAGGCCAAACTGTCAGGAGAGGAAGACGAGGAGGAGAGACACTTCTGCATGCTTCTTGAAAGCCTGGGGGCCAGTAATGTGTTCGAGGAGTGAGTGTAATTCTGGCAATTTTGCACCCAACCCGCCCAGATGGTTTTACGAATGTGAAATCTTTCTTTTTCCAGCCCCGGTGAGGTGCGCGGCCTCTGGGCCCAGCTCCGGCGAGATGAGCCTCACCTCCTGTCCAACTTTGAGGAGTTCCTGGCCAGGGTGACGCATCAAATCAAAGAAGCCCATCAGGAGAAGAAGGAAATGGAGAGCGCCCTCCAGAGGTAGTAGCATATGTAAAAAAGCCTTTGTGAACAGTGTGTTATGAACCATATAGGTTTTGCTCTCTCATTAGCCACATAAAGACCCAGTTACATAACTGCGCTTCCTGCGTTTGCATGGATTTACTTGTAATTCCCTATAGAACATTTATCCTTTATCCACGTCAAATGACCACTAATCTGGAGACCTGCAATTAAAGCTAAGCATGTGCAACAATAGAAGCAAAGGAATGTTTCACCCTTCAGCTCTATCGACTCAACAACGTTCCTCCGGCCTCAGATGCTCATCCCTCATTCTCAGTATTTGTACTGTTACTCGCCACAGGAAGGCTGCAACACACGACAGTGAGATTCGGCATTTGTATGAAGAGATGGAGGCGCAGATCAAAAATGAGAAGGACAGGTTGCTTCTAAAGGTACGAGAGCCCAAACAACCTAACAACTGCTTTCCAAACTCGTGCCCTTTAACTTTTTGTTTTGGGGCTGTTCAGGACTCGGAGCGTCTTCAGATGCGCAGCCAGGACCTGGAGCACCAGCTGTCTTCAAAGGAGAAAGAGCTGGAACAGCTTTTCCAGAAGCAAAAAAGGGTAAAACCTGTTGTCCATACAGTTCAAATCTGCAGCCGTGCCATTGTTACCTCTTGACTCAAACTGGACTCCGGTTATATTTCAGCTGGAGCTCCAGTGCCGCGACCTGAACAGCGAGAAGCAGGAGAGCCACATGGAGAACGTCAAGCTGAAGACGACCAACGAGGAGCTGTGCCGCGCGCTGGAGAGCACCAGCCAGGAGCTGGCGCTGGCCCAGGAGCAGCTGGCCGTGCTGCAGGAGCAGGCCGGCCGGCTGCGGCAGGACAAGGAGATGTGAGCGAGAAGTGCTGACCTCTGACTAGTCCTCCGCTGAGTGTTGAGGTCATCTTCTGTTTGGCCTTGCTTTCAGGGAGATGTACAGAATCACCGAGGGACTGCAGAGAGAGAAGCAGAGCCTAATGAAGCAGCTCGACCTGCTCAGGTACGAAGGATATTGGGATCATAAGACCTGGTAGAGGCGGATGAAACCCTTGTTGTGCATTCATGGCCTGTTTTCGATCTTCCCCAGGGAGATGAACAAACATTTAAAAGATGAGCGAGACATGTGCTGCGGCGTGGTGAGCACCTATTCTATCTGACTGACTCATTACCTGAGTGATGAAACAGCTGTGTAACAACCCTCTTGTTTGGAGCAGCCTCGAACGTCCCTCAGAAAGAAGCAGAAGCAGCGAACGGGCCTCGCCAACATATTTGACGACACCAAACAGCCGGCAAGAAGGTGATTTCTGAGCCTCGAACGCAAATCACTGCTGTCAGAATCCTTTCTTCATGCATCAGTGGAGGAAAAACAGAGGAAGTCTGATCCTACACTCCTAAATAATACTATATTAACATTTCATTTAAATCTGAGTGCTGAATTGATCCAGCATATCCTCTGTTTCCCCTCTGTTTCCAAAGAGCCCCATTGTTGGTGGATGGCTCCTACCAGTCTCTGGAGGCCTTGCCTAAAGAGCACCTTCAAATCGTGTTTGTTGCTTCCTCCTCCTGCAGCGAGGAAGACGTCAGCGCCTCCTCCTCCTCCTCCCCCGCCACCCCTGCGTGTCAGCAGCGTCCTGCAGCCAAGAAGAACTCCGGCCCCGGCGTGGCCAACGGCTACTTCAGCCCGGCTTCAACCAGAGCGCCGGACACAAAGGCAAAGGCCAGGAAAGCAGCCAGCAAGCTGGGCGCTGCTAAGAGGGCGATGGGGAAAGACGGCGCAAAGAAAGAGACAGAGAAGAAGACGGGCGTGGAGGAGGAGGTGCTGGACGCTCCTCTGGATGGGTGGCCCCTGCGTCGCGTCATCTCCATCGAGGAGGACCACCTGCCCCACCTGCTGCAAGGGGGGCCCCAGCCTCTTCTTCACCAGCTCAGCGAGGAGGACGATGAGGAGGAGGAGGAGGAGGAAGCAGAAGCAGCCCAGAGTGACACTGAACCCACCACTGTCGCCCCGCCCTCCAGCCACATCCCAGTTTTAGCCAAAGCCGCTCAGGCGAGGAAATCCCGGTTTAGTCGAGCCAAGAAGGCGCCCACGTCTTCCAGAGGACAACCGGTGGGGAAGGAGTCCCAGCAGGTAGGAAGGACGCTAGAAGCGATAGATACGAGTGTGGTGCGACCCGTCTCTCACGTGTGGCTGTTCCATCACCAGCAGCCGACCAAAGAGGCGGCGCTGTTCGTCCCCGACCGCCTGTTTAAGGTGGTGCTGGTGGGAAACTCCAGCGTGGGCAAGACGTCGCTGCTGCACTCGTTCTGCGAGGGCCGCTTCCACCCGTTCAATACGGCCACAGTGGGTGAGGAGAGAGACGTGAACGGAGCAGGGAGACTTAGCATCACATGAAAGGGCTTATGGAGTCACACTGTCTGGGAGGCCTGGCACACACTAATGCAGACTAAGTCCCCTCACACCTTTGGATCCCCAGTATATTAGTTTCCAGCATGCACAAAATTCTGCCTTATGATTGTTGTATTGTTTTGAGCGTCTCTGTGTCTTGGGCAGGAATCGACTACAGTGTGAAGACCCTGACCCTGGACAACATGCAGGTAGCGATGCAGCTCTGGGACACAGCAGGTCAAGAGAGGCGAGTTCCTTTCAGAGAACTGCATTTATTACATTATTTTCCGCAGCAATATTATTATCTAGGTGCATTCAAATCTAAAACTAAACCTCCTCGCTTAATACAGGTATCGCAGCATAACCAAGCAGTTCTTTCGCAAGGCCGACGGCGTGGTGGTGTTGTACGACGTCACCATGGACGACAGCTTCAGGGCCGTGCGCGCCTGGTTCACCAGTGTCCAGGTTTCTGAAGTTAAAGCCATTATTAAACGCTGATGGATGTGAAGTCTGTAAACGTTAGAGCTGCTGAACTGCATTTTGGGAAATGAAATGAAATGCTGTGAGCTTGTGTGCATTAGTGACATAACCTTGCTCATGTCTCTATTCAGGAAGCTGCAGGAGAAGGGGTTCCCATCCTCCTGCTGGGGAACAAAATGGACATGGATGGACAGAGGGAGGTGTCCTTCGAAGAAGCTGAGCAACTGGCTTATGTGAGTTTAAATCAAAGCTCCCAGATCGCAATTCACGCAACGAAATGAGCACCAGCGTGTGCGACTCACCTCTGGATGCGTGTGCTGTGCAGGAGAATAAAGTGATGTTCTATGAGGTCAGCGCCTACACGGGGAAGAATGTGACAGAGTCCCTGACGCGCCTGGCCAGGTGAGAACCAACAGATGTCAAGGAGCTAACCCGCGCGCGCGCACACACACACACACACACACACACACACACACAGTAAATACCCGCCAAAATTACTCTCTCTCTGTGTCCACTCAGACTGTTGATGGAGCAGGAGGACAGGGTGAGGGACACCACGGTCGTCCTGAGCTCTCAGCCCATACGGAAGAAAGCCTGCTGCAAGTGAAGCCTCACTCTGGAGCCTCAGCGAACACAAACCAAATCATGCAATAACTCAGTTCAAGAGAAAAATCCTAAACACACATAGCTCTTCCAAAGCAGAATATTAATTTTTAAAATGGTAATTTGTTTGCATTTATCTTGTGCAGCCACATTTGATTTGGTGTTGAAACAAGTTATTTCTTACAGTAGCAGCCTTAAATGAACATAAGAAAAAAATTGAGCTTAATTCTCAGATTTGTTTTATTCATCACTGCTTTTTTGTTCATCTCGCCTGCAAAACAAAGCGAATGATATCCACATATTGTGTCAGTGTTTGTTGTTGTTTGCACCAAAAGACAATTCTTCTGAATTACCATCAATCAAAGGAATAAATAAATCATAAAACATTCTTCTGTAGAAACCAAAACACTTCCACGTGTAAATAAATGAAATGAAGCACTAGTACCGTTACTCGTTAACTACACGGTCCCTCCTCACATCACACAGATCAATGCATTGCAATTAGCTGCACTAACAATATAAAGACTCACGTTCTTCTCATTTGATACTCAAAATATTTCTGGAAACTAGTGACAACAGAAAGATCAAGTTTTTTGAGGAAGTTACATTCACCGACGTGCCCACATTGATCAGGCTGGTACACGCGATGGCACTATTGCTGTTGGGTACAGTGTTGGCTTGTCGTGGCTCGGCCCGACGGCACCGCTGCTGGCCCGACTGGGACGCCCGCCGGAGAGCCTGTGCCCTCCCCTCTCCACGCGTGAACCAAAAGGGAGCCGAGGGCAGGTCCGCGTCCATCCTCCTAACGCATCTTATAGTCGTGGGAGATGGCGGCCTCACATAGTTGTCCTTTGAAGTCCAGCTCCAAGGTGAACTCCAGGTCGCGCTGCCGAGGACAGGGAGCATCACATCATTTAGGAAGTCACATTCCAATATGCAGCCTTCTCCACTGTGATGGGTCTTACCACATTCTTCTCATTGGGCCTCACAGCAATGCTGCCAAAGATCTCCTCTCCCTTCTTGACAGTTAGGTAGTCCTCTAAATAAAACACTGTCTGCTTCCAGTGTGTGCTGGCAGCATCTGGAGCTGGAGACAGGAGAACGAGGACGTGATGGTGAGGGAGGTGCGTGATCACGAGGAGCGTTACCAAACGTTTCCAAATATCGCCAAATATCCACCTCCTTCTTAACAGAAGGAATTAAAAAAGCGAAAGCGGCCACAGTTCAGTCGCCCAGTGGGAGAAGAACGGAGGCCGACGGCGATGCTCAGACCCAGCAGACTCCACCAAACATAGAACCTCCTCTACACAACGTTATGTAAGCAGTGCATTAGCATACGCTTGCATAAGAGGTTAGCCGCTCCCGCTATTAACGGCAACGTCAACGCCGCGCGCGCAGGAGCCGCACCAGCAGAGTGTAGCCAAGAGCTGAGATGATGAAGCGAGCGCAGGAGCTTAGAATAGACGCTGGAGAAATGGGAACACTCGCTGGACAGGAGACTGGGTGGGAGGCCAAGTCTAACCCACAGTTACCAGGAGCTGGTATTTGTGAAAAAAACTAGTGAAACCACAAAAACTTAGAGAGTTGCCTGAATGACTCCACCCTCATCTGGACCCCCGTTTTAATTATTAGCAAGATGCTAATTGCTATTATCATCAACCCTGAATGTGTTGGAACCGTTACACTACATTTGCCTCGTCCCCTCATCCTGTGAATGTTTTATGTCTCGGCTGCGGCAGCGACGCTGTTGAAACTGATTAATGACAAACCTGGGAAGCGAGGTTGTCCATGTAAGGAGACAACGCAGAGCTGGGCCCAAAACAGAAGCGCCGCCGGCGCATTTGGGAGAATGAGGTCTAACCTGTGGAGAAGCCGGTCTTCTTGTGACACTTTGTGAACTCGATGGTGAAATAGGTGACCAGGGCGTGGACGTAGTCGTTGCGCTGGATCTGCAGACAGAAGGCCGAGGTGAAGGACAGGTCCTCTGGCTTCACGGTATAGATGTCCACTTCCTGGCAAAAAGCAACAGACGCTTCATGAATGTGTGTTGGAACAGCTCCAAAGTGATGTACTGTACAACGCACACGCCGTCACCCCCACTCGTTAACTCTCACATATGCAGCACATGTATATGTCAGTTTGTCTGGATTATTCACCATGTGTGAGTGTGTGTGTGAAAGCCCACAGGTTGAATCATGGCTGGCTGGCGAGCGAAGCCTGCTCACAGTACACATGCTGTGTGGGTGTCCTCCCTCAAGTCTGCAAGGGATGGAGCTTCTGCGCTCATGCTGCCGCGTCTAAATCCAGCACCGACTTTACCACCGTGCCCGCGGACGTGAGCGGCGCATTTCCTCACCTGACGGGCTCCGCGGGGCGTCCGCTTTGCATGCAGACGACTCTCCCTCCGCGACCCGTCCTCCCGGGCCACGGATCACCACCGCCGTGAGGCGTCAGCATGACAGATTGTGATTTAACACCTCTGTCCTTTCCAATGAGACCCAGCCAGCGTCATATACAGCAAATCGTAAAAAAGGGAGAAAAGAAACGTCCCCTGGGGGCCGGGGCGGGGGGGACTTTGTAATTTTAGCATGTGAGGAAGGAACGGGCGTCTGAATGAGATGGCTGGCAGCCGGCGAAGGGGCGAATAAGCCCTGATTAGATGCTTGTGAACGGAGGAGGATTCATTTTCGGGGGAAGCATGTCGCTAACTAACACGTAGACGTCCTTCATCGAAGAAATAAATCACCTCTTTGAACACAAAACCAGGGCTGGTGCTGTTCCAAGTCACTTTGTTCCCAACGCCTGCTCTTATTTGACACCGCACGGGACAGCGAGCGCTTCCTATTCAGTCGGACCAGCGAGGCCTGGCGCCGTTTAAATGGGAGAATGCGGCAGGAGATGAAGCCAAGGAGACGCGCTTGATTAAGAGTGAACACTGGGAGGAGAGCAGATGATGCTGCTGAAGAGCTGAAGGCAGCAAACAAAAACACCATCACCTCTGTGAGTGTTCTTATCTGCTGTTCATTTGAAAGGCGAGAGACGAGCCGCTCGTGTATCTTCAACGGGGGAAACGGAGCCGCAGACTATTACAGAAACCTCCATTATGTGCTAGAAAATAGCCTCAGCAGAGGCAAAGTGTTCAGAGGCTGGGACCGACGGCAGTGCTTTTAGAGGATTCAGAGCAAAAGGCGACACGTCTGACCTTCAGCAGGCAGGCGTTGGTCACCACCTGCTTGGAGTCCACCACGTCCACCAGAGGCTCCTTGATGGCCACGTTGCGAATGCAGCTCATGTCGAAGCCGTACACGTTCTCCCACCCTGTCCACACAAAAGGTACTGTTAGCTTCCTGTCTACCCAGAGCCTATGTGGAGAAAGACAGGCCCTCCTGAAAATAGACTCCAGCCTCCTCCACTGTGTCTGGAAAGCGGTTTTTATTAGAATTTGGGCTGCGCGTGCCAAAAGAACCTTCCCTCCCTCATTCCCTCTGTCATTCTGCTCAACCTTGCTTTGTCAAGGGGGGGATGAAGATACGAAGGTGCAATACGCCACCAACGCAGAGAAGAGCTAAAAATACGAGGGTAGACTTTGTTCTTTTGGGATTTGAGTGTACAGTCAATGGACACTTTATTCAGTACACCTGTACAATCTAACCCAGCACAGCTTCTATACGCGTACATCCAGTGCTGGACTCCTATAGCACATTTAGATATAATGGAACAGGGAGCGCCACCTGTGCATTGAAAGGAAACTCAGTGGAAGTCATTGACCCAGATTCGACGTCAATGCACAAGTGTGAGCGGAACTTTTAATTCTGGCGCTTTGATGTGGATCAGAAGGTTAAGCCTGGCTCTGGCTCTCCCGCTGCGACAGCTATTTGAACGCATGCAGCGAGAGAGAGAGGGGGGGGGGGGGGGTGCGCTGTAGCGTCAGCCCACCTCGCTGCCTGGAGCACACACGCTGCAGTTTCCTAAAAGTTTACCATTTCTAACAGCTCGTCTTCATCAGCGCCTCTCTACCGGTTGATCAAGCACGAAAGTGTCTCAGTCAAAGTGTTTCAATTAACCGTGTGATTCCTTTGGATCACTCCAACCCAACTCTGCAGCTCCTCTCAGCTTTGTGAAGTGCCTCAGCATCAGCCTGTAGCCCGCAAAGTAAGCTAAAGATACAGCGTGTGCATCCTGCCATCTGCAGCTGCTGCAGGCTGACATGGTGGAGCACTCACGCTGATTAGAAAGTGGAGCCGCACATATTGATTTCTATCTGCGCAGCGATCGCTGATTATGCGCAGTCAAACGGGAGGCGGCGACCTGGCGAAGCCGACTCACAGTGAATCTTGAAATCCTTGTACTGCCGGTCCTCGATGGCGACCACGTAGAGAGCGGCTCTGTCGGGGAACATCAGGCCTCCGGGTTTCTGAGCACGAGAGAGGGCGTCAGATGTCAACGCACAGGCTGCAGGGGTTCATCATCTCTGCTGTTCGCACACCTGCAAAGATCACATGCGCCTGCAGGCGGCTGCTGAGCCCATTCATGGGTGACTGTAACGTCTGGGCTGCAGACAGTACAGTAAATGCTCTGCTTCTCCACTGTTGGGCACGTTTATGTGTCAGAAGCCTTACTTATCCATTTGGCCCAACACACACACAGACACAGAAACTCTCGCTAGCCAACACATACCAGCCATTTGTCCCGGGCGAAGATGACGGTGTTGAGCATGGACTCATAGAAGAGGCAGTAACCCATCCACTCCGAGATGATGATGTCCACCTTCTCCACAGGCAGCTCCACCTCCTCCACTTTGCCCTTGAAGATGGTAATGACTGCAGCGTGGAGAGTCACAGCAGGCACCAAATCACTTCACAGCATCTTTAACACGTTAAAGGTAATTGGACGAAAACTATTCTCAGACGGACGACATTATTTCTATGCCCTGCAGTAAATTAGTAAAGGTTAATTACTGTGCTTATATTATGTCTCCATTTTTATGCCTTGCAGTCAGTATTAGTATTATTAGCAAAGATTGTTATTTGAAGCTGATCTGTTTTAAGTCCTACACGTCTCACTGAGATCATCACCTAAATGCCTGATCTGTAAATATAAAAAGAACAAAATCGGGAGAATTTCGACTGTGCACATTTCAAACCAACCATCTGTTATCAGTTCTACGTCGGTGAAGCCCAGGGTGGCATTTCACAATGGCGATCACTCCCACTGCGAAGTGTGATTGATGGTGGAGATTATAGTTATTTGACATGAGAGACCGGTTGCCAGTTAACCATCAGAAGTGTGACTAACATCGTTGGGTGTGACGGGACTGATGGGGGAAACGTGCGCGTCACTCAGAGTCCACACGCCATCGCACTGTTCTGCATTCAGACAGATGGCTTCAAAGATACAAATTAGTAACGGGAAGCGCGCTTCATCTTACCGTTGTGCAAGTGGTTGGACTTGATGATCTTCTCCGAATATTCAGATATGCTCGAGCATTCTATCTGGAGGAACAAAGAGGAGACAACAGATCACGTTCAAGTGTTTCCTCGACTGGAATGAATGAATGTGCACAGACTGAAAACATAAAATGACTGATTTCATTCCTGCGCGCTTCCCTGGTGAGGTGTCTCAGCCTACATGGCGTAGGATAACCTTTGGTTGTATTGGAAGTACAGATTTAATCAAATCCTGTTAATCCCTTTAAAACCAAGCGCTGCTGTTCACTCATCTCAAACCCTGCGCTGCATCAGAATGAGTTGCATGGCTTTGCTCCTGCATCCATAGGCGTAATACAGTAAATGAATCATGCATAACCGAGGAAGACGCTGCAGGTAATGTATAACCTGTGATATGCAGCCCGGCTCTAAGGGGAGCCAGATGTCTTATTGCCTCCGTGCGTTAGATTGTCTGAGGGAGATTACCAATTTATGGCCGACTGGCTCGCCCTTCAGTGGAATGTTAAAAAGGCGGCGAACGCGCATGTCCTTGTATGTGATGATATAGGGAAGGAAAGGTCACAGATGAAGGATAATGAGAAGGCAGGGCCCGATACGGCATCCGAATCAGACGCCCAGCGGACGCGTGACCTCTCCCTCGTGATCGTTTCCACAAACGCGGGCGTGGACGGATGATCGGCGGCGCGCTCGTTTGCGGTCACGGGCGCAGCCGTCGGCCTCACCCCGTACACGTGCTTGGCGCCGGCGTTGGCGGCGAACATGGAGAGGATGCCCGTGCCGCTGCCGACGTCCAGGACGATCTTATCCTTGAAGACGTGCTTGTTGTGGTACATGGCGTTGCGGTACGTCAGCGTCCGCACCTCGTCTTTCAACATCTCCTGTTGAGAACGGAGACGGAGGAGATTAATATTGTTCAGGTATAATTGAAGTAGAAAAGACTATTTAGGCCAAAAGCCTCTGTGACAGCAGCTGAGCTCCTTGAAATAGACAGGAGTACATCACAAAGCCTTTGGGGACTGCCTGATATCCATCTCCCTGAGCCCATTCACATATCCCACTTTCTTTTTCCCTTGCTTTGCACTCCTCTAATCAGGACACTCCCTTTGTCTGCAAGCAGACAAAAACCTGACCCACATGCTAAATATGGACACTATTTAAAAGGTTCTATATGTCCCCAAACTTTTCCACCCCCACCCCCTTCGCAGATCAAGGTCATTAGCTAGGCTGTAGTGACACTCTACCTGGTCCGGAGCAGATCTCTGCCCAGGAGAGATAACGGTAGTTTGCATATATTGAGTGTTGTGGGGAAAATTAGATGTTGAAGGTCTTAGTAAAAGGCTTAACTTTAACTTTGCTTAACTAATTCAGTACTTTAGCTGTTTTTTGCACTCATCGGGGCTTATATTTTGGATTTTTACTGCTTTGTTGGAAAGAACTGGATCAGATGTCTGTACACACCGCAAGTGCTCACCAATGAGTAAAAATATCATCGGTGCCAGACAGAAGATTTGGATCCTACCAAAATCAAAGTCTGTCTGTTCGTGGAAATCAGTCGCTGTTAAATCAGCTGAGGGTTTTTTTATATTTCCTGCAGAGAAAAAAAGTAAAGCCAAAAGTGTTGAAACTTCTTGGCAAGTTGCAGCGTGTGAGTTTACACCGAGCGCGGCATCTGATGTCACTCCTCTCCTCCAGCCCCGGTGAGGTGCGTATCGGACATCAGCCCAAGCTGCCTACCTCGTGGATCCCAAAGTGAGCATAGGAGTCAAAGTAGTAGTCTCGAGAGGTCATCTCCTCCGGGCTGATGAACTTGGCGATCTTGCCTCGGCCAGGGCAGGTGGCCAGAGCTGCTACATGAGGCGTGTGGGGGGCGCAGGGCACGTGGTGGGTGGTAGGCACAGGTTTAGGCAGTGGGGAGGGCTGGGCAGACTGGGAGGATGTGACAGGCTGTTGCCGCTGTTGTAGAGGGGAAGTAAAGAGTAGAGTTTTCATCAGAATCAGAAACTGACAGACATTTGCGAATCCAGCAACAATGACCCAGTGAGGACATCCACGTTGGACAATCAGAGAACGGCGAGGATCGTTTAGAGCGAGCTGCATTGGCTTCGTATTCACACGGGACGTTTATAAACGGGGTAAAAAAATGCACGTCGAATGAAACCACTTGCCCGCTCGTGTTAAATCACGGAACCAGCGTAGTAATACAGACGGAAGCTTTACGATGCTGACGGTACACTCAAAAGAAGAGCCGGCAAAAGATGCCGGTTCCGTTTCAGCACCAAGGACAGCGGACGAAGCCGCGTCCACGCAGCCTGAGCGGATCAACAGACATTCATTTATTCATCCCCATCTTTTCCGACACAAATCGTACATGTGTGCATATGCATCAGCCCTAGAATCTGCGGGACACTTTCCTGTGCATGCAACACCCTTAAAGCGTGATCGTGTTTAGAATAACTTGCGATCGCGAAAACACAACATATGCAGAATATTGAGATCACATGTGTTGTCACCACGAAAAGAATCCCAAGGAAAGTGCGCCCGTCCCGCTGTTAGCGGGCGCAGGACGCCACAAGGTCCCTACCTCCGAGCTGTCCGCCTCCGCCATCTTCCGCCGTAGCAGCAAACAACGCGACGAATGCCTCAATCCCATGAGAGCCGGCGAGATTTAGGCTACAACTCTTTCAAGTGTTCGCAGGGGTTGAATTTTGAACGCAAACGTGTCAGAAATAACACAAAGCCACCGAACGCGTGGCTTAAACACACGCGCGCATCCAAGCCATGTGCAGGTGTCACAGTTTGGATCAATTTAAATCCGACCCCCCAAGAAAAGTTGATAAATGGATTGGAACACGGTGGAACGTCCAGCATTCCATAGTGTGAATATGACACAGCTTGGTTTTAGCGGCGGTCTGTTGGCTGGAAGGTCCGGGCTGCGACGGAAAGGTTGCCGGTTTGATCCCGGCGGGAGTCACCCACGCGCCCCGCTCAGTCCCGGTGCGTCACCCGCGACGCAGACGCGCATCCAGCTTCTCGTGAGCACAAAGTCCCCATTGGAAAACGCTTCTCCTTCTCCTTCTCCTCCTCCTCCGCTTCAGTTCTCCGTCTCTCGAGCGCGTGGAAAGTCCTGTGCGCGAGTCCGTGGAGTGGGGGGGTGTTCCCTGGGAGAAAGTTACAAGGTGTTCACACTGTGGCTGCGCGCTGCTCTTACTCACGAAGCCGCCGACGGGAAATGGAAAATCGATTTTAGCCCAATAACAGCATGAAGGAATACCTCCCAGCAGACTTTCACCCACACCGAAGCAGCTCTCTAGCGACGCGCGAGCGTATCAACTCGCTTAGCTTACATAACACAGATATTTAAGTATCTTGTTTTAAATTTCATCCATCTAGAGCCGTGCGCAGCCGACTAATGTTTACAGTCTGGGAGTTGTTGAATTAATTGTATAGCGGTCACAGGTGTGCATTTTTTCCACTGTGACTCTGTGAGCCTGTCAGCCAATCAGAAGCGGCGACTCATCTGCCATAACAACCAATGAGCTTGAAAGACGCAGGCTTCTTTTCTTGTAGAAATTACGTAGGAGCAACACTGATTAAACTTCCAGACTAAACCCAAATAGGTTCACACCTTTAAGCTTTTTCTGTTGTATATAATGATTGAAATGAAATGATTAAACCTTCTAACGTGTTTTCTTCTCAATCAGTGAAGCCACAGCAGGTGCTTTTCACCCACTGCTAAAGGGAGAACACCTCCTGTGACGAAGCTGATTGTCACATAGCGTCAGGTTCAACATCTCTGAGGTTTGAGTGATTGAAAGCAACATTTGAATAGATTGGCCACTTTTCTAACAGTCTGCTGCCATTTACTGCCCTCTTGTCATAAATACAATCTGCTCGTTTTTTATGCACAATGAACCTTCCCAGCGTTTGGTTTCCATGCCGTACAGGGCACTGCTGATGTCTAAATCTTCATCACATTTCATGCTGTAGCTTAATTAAAAAAATATTGCACCACACATATATTTGCCGCAACTGAATAAAAAAAATACTCTACTGTCCCATTAGCTGAAGACAAAACAAGATGAAAAGCACCAGGCTTTAGCCACAATTATGGATGAGCCTCATCGGTGGTGCTTAAGAACACCGGCCCACGCATCACACTCGAGGATAATGCGTGCATCCACTGTAACCTGCGCGCACACACAAATCGCTGTGGTGTAGGAGCAGCAGCTCACGAACAGGAGCCACGAGTGAAAGCAGTGGGAAGACTACTATTGATTGATTTGCAGGCGCACAAAGCTGATAACGTGACAAAGACGTGAGAGGCTATTCCGTTGAGTAAGCTTAATTTGTATCTGCGAGCAGTCAGAGCTCACGAACGCTCAGCAGTGGCCTTAATGTGAACACATCTTACGGAGCAGGGTTTATTTTGCAGTCAAGCTTCAGATTTAACGGCAGTGGATCCATGACCACCAGATGTTCGCTCTACGTTGATTCCAACATGACACACGGAGACAGGTGGTCTGCTGTGGTTCTTTAAGCGCATTCTTATTTATAACCGCACACCCACATTGCACATTCGAGAGGTGTTCACGCGCTTTACAGCTGCGAGCTTTGTGCTGCGATAGGACGCCTATGCGAAGCACTGGGAAATCAGCCTGAACGGAGGTTTTGACATCCAACCGCACAACACGTCCTCATTGCAAAGTGCATTTCCCTCCAGCAATATCCTCTCCTTCAGTTAAATCTTGTGTGATTTCATAGGAATGTTACATTTTTGTGTGATAGGTTTTACAAAAATTTAAAGTAGGGAACGTGTTACAGTTTTTCTGGATTGCTAAGCCACCTTTAAAACTAAAATTTTAAGACCATATGTCCCGTGATGTGGAGAGTCTCTGGCCTGACCCAGAACAAAGACAGCACACAACAGTTGAGGTGTGTAGTACAGAGAAATAAAAATGTACCAGCGCATACATTGTGTTCTGGGTTCAAGCAACAAGGTTTATAGAGGGGGAGACTCTGACTCACTGGCTTTAGAACAATTGCTTTAAATTTTGAGCACCAGCTTCTAAGACCATGTTGTAGTGTTTGCATTTTTAAAGGGCTTGTGTGTATTGTTTGAGGGCAAAAGTTTGGTTTTGGAGCCAATGGAGCCATTTTACTCCACTGGATTTGTGTTTACTGTAAGATGTAGCGCCACGAAACATGTTTAAGCAATCGAGAAAAATGAATTAATTCACACTTTATTAAATCATCTTTAGTGAAAAAATAATAATAGTACCTAGCGACTCATCAAATTCTCTAAATTAGAATTAAAAACCTTGTAATACAATAGTTAGCAAGTCTAGTTCACATGTAGAGCAGAACCAGTCATTCACTCTTGTGGTACAGGTGTTATGATAACAGGGATATTTCCTCTGGAGGGTTTAAGATGAAAGCTTGGATAAAGTCCCTCAGTAAACATACGAAAGGAACACATATTAAAGGAAAATATGTGCGACTTAGAATCCACATCATAAAATGAAACCCGCTCCTTGTCAATTTCCACAAAGATGCCCACTTTCCCAAGGTTGCCCCCCTTTGAGACTTTAGCAACTGGTGTTGTACTTGCGACACACATCCCATTCCTTGTCCCGATCATCCAAAAGCCGTTTTTTGCTAGAACCTTGGTGTTATTTTTTCTGCCACTGGATTCTATGGCCACACCAACACGCCACTCATCCCTTCCTGTCACTTTCACCTCGTAATAAAACTTCCCTGACGTAAATCCCTCCTTTGTCAAAACCGAGCAATATTTGTCAACAGGATTATTTACAACATCTAAACATGTCACTTGTTTTCCATCCTCACTAATGACAAGTGTGCCCTGTGTTGTATCTGGGTCAAAGGTCAAGTCCACAGCATGCTCCCTCATTCTTCTCCAGCTCAGCTCAGGAACCTTTTCCATTATGTAGTCCACGCGCTCATGAAGTGCAGTCACAGCCTCCCTCACTGGACTTAAGCACAGGTCACTGTCAACAACAGCGTCGGTCCAGTCTTTCTCTGACAAACAGGACAGGGCCTGGAGGTTCTGGAGAAAATGATGATGATCATCAGACAGCTGCTCTAGGTGGCTGCTCCTGCTTTCAAGCTCAGCCACCTCCGTCCTCAGTTCTTGGAGAAACCCTTCACCCTTCTCCTTTGATGCGCTGTATCGTCCCTCAATGACCTCCACAAGCTCGTTCTGTCTCCTCTCAACAAACCGCATGAAGTTGGTGAACACCTGCATGGTGGCTTCCTTCTCTTTCTCCGCTTCGTTCTTGCCGGCATCGAGTGCCTTTTCGATCTCGGCAATCTTATCTGACCGAGACTGTATGATCTTCTGAATATTTACCATTGCATTGCTTTTTTCTTCCACCGCTGATTCATACTGTTCTTCTATTGTCACCACATTGTGAAGCTTGTGGTCGTCTTTTAAGCACAACACACAAATACAGGATTGGTCCGTCCTGCAGTACAGCTCAGTTAACTTGTGGTGCATGCGGCACATCTTCTGATCAAGATCCTTCACAGGGTTGATTAGTCTGTGGCCATGGAGGCCAGCGATTCTCTCATGAGGCTCAAGGTGTGTTTTACAAAAAGACGTCAGACACATCAAGCAAGATTTAACAGCCTTGTCTTTCACCTGAGAACACACATCACAGGGAACATCCGCTGAGGCAGGAACATCTGTTCTTGAAGCTGATGCTTTGGCCTGATTGGACCTCTTAAACTCAGCAGCTAACTCAGACAGGACTGTGTTCACCTGGAGGTCAGGTTTCGTGGGAAAGCTCCTCTTGCACAAAGGACACCGCCAGACGACAGTGCTGTCCCAGTACGTGCGGATGCAGCGGCGGCAGAAGTTGTGACCACATGGCGTTGACACAGGTTTGGTGAACACATCCAGACACACCGAACAAAGGAACGTGTCCTCCGACAGCAGGCTGCAGGACATCGCCATTACTGGACAGCAACGAAGAATAGATACAGTTAAAACGACATACACGATCAACTCAACAACTTTCAGGTATAGATAGATACATGATATGCAACAACAATCCAAAAAAGAAATGTAAAAAAACAAAAAACCGAGGTTTACCTGAAAGGCTGAGACAACTTCAACGGCAAACGCGCAAGGTTTAAAGATAACGTAGCTTAAGTAGCGTCTTTAAGTTAGTTTCGTCCCAGGCCACGCCCCCTACGCTGCCCGCTTCCTGTTCAGATTTAACTCTTTCAGTTCCGCATGGCTACATTTTTTTTACAAATTTCTTACTCAGAAATATAAAAGCTATGTAAGCCCTGAAAACGAAGCCTCATCATTGTGTGTTACTATCACCAGAAACATTTTTGTTTTCCATTCTGCCCAATTTTTTTTCAGAATAGGAGCAGAGCAATGGGGTGTCAAACTCGGGCCACTCCTTTTCTGGTTTTCCAGCTCTCCCTGTCCCAGCTTCTACTAACTATCAGGTGTGTTCAGTCAATCAACAGCTGGATAAGTCAATTGACATTTGTTCAAGGTAATCAGCAGAGAGAGTTGGGAAACCAACATGGATACAGACATCTAGGAGGACAAGTGACTTAAACTTGACTTATAGGGTGTCAGTCAATTTTTTATTAAATATAATTTAATCAGTAAATCACAGAATCAGTCTGTGCTTCAAATATTTCCTCTGTCCTTAATTTAGCTACACCTTTTCCCTTATTTTATGTTCATACATTAAACCCATTGCTCATATCGTCTAACCACAGTTTCCCCAGTGGAAGAAAGCGCAAACCACAGTAATGAGACTGGTATTGTTTGAAACTTTGTTTATTTCGTCTCTATTATTATTCACAGACCTCTTTTCTCAGTGCTACACATACACACATACAAGCCAATGCACACCTTGTTTGCTTTTCCCTTAACCAGTTTGTGTTTGTCATGCATGCTCAGTCAAGCGCTGCTCTTAGCCTCCCTGTGGGAATGGCCTTTTGAAGGATTTAGTGGGATACAAAACACAGGAGGAGTTGAGACTGGACATAGGCGCACTCAATGAGCCTATTTCTGGAAAAAATGAATTTTTATTTGTTTCAAGCTAAATGGTAAATAGACGTGCTGAATAGTCCTGTCCACATCCATGTCCTATCCTATTCAAGACAGTGTTGTGCTTGGATCACATTTACCGGGGAAGGCCTGAAGTGATGGATGACATCCTCATTGTAATTCTGTTTTAGTAGACGGATTGTCATCAGTGCAGGTGACCACTGCAAGATCCCCTCCCCGCAGCCATCATCTGCTCCCAATAGCTCTTAACTTATTCAATTACTGACGACAGGAGAGTGAAGATGTCCACATGCTACAAACAGAATCATGTTTTATTTAACATTATATTTCATCGCTTTATTTTCCTTTGTGAACTTTTATTTTTGGTTTTATTCCTCTGTGTGTGGTTGCTTGTTATGGTAATTAAATGGTGCCCGTGGAACACAAAGGTAGACAAGTCTAGACAAATCAATTTAGATCAGCTCAGTGCTGAAATACCAATTTACCATCTCTGCCGCTGGGGTTGCACAGGCATCTGTTCAGTATTTCCTAGTCTGCTTTACTTAATGACGAACACAAAACAAATTGTTAGTCTTACTGGCTTGACTGGAATTCACAAGGAGACGAATTCAGCTTAACAATAAAAGCTGCTAGTGTACCTGATTGAGATTGTCTGTCCCTGTCTTTTATCTGTTTGGTCAGAAAGACCTCAGCGTGACATTCTGAACAGGGTACTTAGTTCCACTGTAACCAAGGCGGTGCTGTGGTATTCAGCCTGTGAGGTGGGGGAGCAGCTTCATTTCCTTCTTCCTATTGTGAATCATTCACAAGTTCACAATAGTGCTGCCTTCAGGGACAGTAACATTTAAAATGATTTTGAAACAGATAATTGAAGAGAATGAATGAAGATAGGATTTGATTTTCAGCAATGCAAATCTTGTCAACTTCAAGTTTCATATACTTTTGAGTAATAAAATTAAACTTCGATGAAAGTGGAAAGTACGAGTTGTACGTGAAGGCAGCACCTGCACCAGCCAGTGCTCGGTCAGCGTGGAAGCAACAAGCTTGACGGGACCAAAGGCTCCGCGCAGCCCAACTGTTTCCACCGATTCGGTAGGTAGCAACAGAAGCGAGGTCATTTCTGGTACCCACGCGTTTCTCCGGTGAGTATTTTGTCGACTGTGAGGTTAAAATGCCACTTTAACCATGTAACGGTATGATTCAACGAAAGTTTGCCTCGCGCATCAGCGACGCAGGTGAAGGGACGTTTTTCCTCCTGGGCGATGATGCTCGTGCGCACTGAAAAGAGCTGGCGAAAACAACTTTATTATTATTCGTAAAGGACGTGTTTGCGCTGTGTCGGTGTGCTGGAGACGAGCTGCGGCGGTCAAAGTCCGAAATACGCAGCGTGAGTCCTAAGAAAGCGAGCCAGGAGTAAGTTAACGCCAGGTTCACCGTCAGCGCGGCTGAGCACGCGACGGCGCCTAGCTTAACCTGCTAGCGTCACCGTTAGTTAGCCACGTAGCTAGTGAACTAGTCAGACAGTCGTCTAGACGTGTATCCAGACGCGACTTCATTATTCATGTGGATTATTAATATTTAACAGTTTACTGCGGACTCAGGTCCAGTCCACAGTTGTCATCCTGCCAGCATTCTTTCCATTTTCATTATCTGTTTAATATTAATATTTATGGGTTATATTTAGCTAAAAATACATAGAAAATATACTGTTCATTTAAACTATGGAGTTGTTGGTGTAAATTAATAATATAACAATATAAGAGCTATGGTAGCAACAGCTGTGCGCCAAGATTCCAACCAGGTATAATAGAAGTGGATTGAGTGTCTCCTCGCTATTCACAACTCTAAAAAAAAGATGAGTTCTCTGAAAAGCCATTGTTTGAGCTACCTTTGGGTGCAGATAAGATTTATGGCCAAATCACTCCAAAATTCTCTCCAAGCCTTGTCTAAGTCATTGTTGGGCAATCCAAAACATGCATCACCAAGTTAATGAGTAATCCAGCACTTCCTCAACACATACTTTCTAGTCTACTGTTTTAGCTGCGTGCGCCTTCCTGGAGAACCGCCACTGAACCCCCACTGTTTACTTTGGTGCTATCTACTGAAGGATACTGTTTGGATCAATTTTATGGTTCTAAGTGCTTCCCAGCCCTGAGGTGAAGCTAGGCCCAATTAATGATTCAGAGGTTTATAGTCTGTTCCGGCCATGAATAATTCATAAATGTGGTTTGTGGATATAACATAAGGTGATGATATTTTCAACTTGCATACTGCAACAGTAATAAACACGATAGATCTACTCCAATGGGGCATTTAATTATACTGTAAAACTAAATGAGGACATTGAGTTAGATTACAGTGAACTGTATAGTGAAGTGGCATTAATGTGACTGAATTAGAATGATGTAATTTCCCTTTTATTTCCAAAGGCCCTTTGAGGTTGTTACTTGATACTACAGTATTGTGTGGGTGTTATGAACAGCCAGAGGAGAAAAATGTGAGAAAGTACTAAAATCCTTTAGTCCATTAGACTTAGATTGAATTAGGATTCAAAACTGGAAAATGGCTTTTTCTACAGTAGGCCCAAATAAATGGAGTCATGTAAAAGGATTACTTTCATTATGTTTTAATAAAAGAGAAAAATGAATCAGCAAAGAGTTATGTTTTTACTCAGGGTTATATATATAACTATCTAAGCTTAACTGTTGTTCATCTTCATGTATTGCTGCATAATTTGTATCATCTTTTTGTATTTAGAAAAAAAACCTGGAGCTTTAAAAAAGAATTAGAGGACTGAAGATGTCGGCAGTTTATAAAGATGACCAAAACGACTGGCTCACAGTCTGCCTCAAGTACTTACTCTTTGTTTTCAACTTTCTCTTTTGGGTAAGTGATAGAATTCAAATTTATTTAGCATCAAATGCCTCAAAAAATGTTTGACACATGTATATTGCATAGCTTCATATTTATAAAATCAAGCTAAAATTTAGATGAGTGCTTTACTGTGTAATAGGAATGTTTCAATAAAAGTGTGGACAGAGACACATTAGTGAAGCGTAGAGCGGATTTGGGAGTTCTGAGCTATGGACTTGGCCCAAAGTGAGTCATAGACTATTTACAGCTTGTCAGTGTACAGTAGGGAACAGTGCATTAAACCTGCTTTCTGGCATTCAACCTTGCGATACTGCAGTTCACTGCTAAAACCGTATGCTCTTATAGCTACCTTCAGAGTGTCTGGGGCCACTTTAATACATTTTCTGAGACATTAGCCTTTCTGTGTATCCAAGTGGTGCATCCTTGGCATGTGTTTTTGTGAATAAAAGGATCTGGTGTTTGACGGAAAAGGATTGGGAGGATGAAGGTGAAGGAGTCTTAGAGGCATTTCCTATCCATTTGAAATGAAATGTGAGGAAGGAAGTGGTCATTATGCCCCGACTCGAACTCTGAAGTCCCACTTCTCCTATGGCCATTATCCTACGTCTGCCCACTTCCCCCTGTTTCTCTCTCTATTTCCTTGTTTGTTTTGCTTATTCTTGCTCTTTTTCCTGCCCTCTCCAGCCCTCTTTCCCTGCTCTATCTCCATTTTATGAATCATACCTCTTCAACAGTCATACCTCTTTGTGTTTTTGTTCTTTGAAACCATTTGTTACACCCATGTCAGGTTTATAATAGCTCCTACCTTAATACTCTTCTAACATTGCCGCCTTGTCTTTCTCTCTTATTCCGTCTTTCAGGTGGGTGGAGCTGCAGTTTTGGGTGTAGGTGTCTGGACCGTAGTGGAGAAAAGTGACTACTTAAGCCTGTTGGCCTCCAGCACATTTGCTGTCTCAGCATATATCCTCATCCTGGCTGGCAGCCTGGTGGTGGTTACGGGTTTCTTGGGCTGTTGCGCAGTGATCCGGGAACAGAGGAGCTGTCTGTCTATGGTAAGACAGGAGACCCATAGCAAGAGTTTTCAGACAAATTCGAGGAAATACAAAATGTACTGTAGAGGGTTAAATTTTGAGATTAATTTGTCACTTATATAAAATTTTAAATTTATTTTTGAAACTGCAAAATGTTTGTAATGTGCTTGTGTTTGAGGTACTGTAGATAATACAATAAGACTTTGTTGGAGGTAGACAGTAATAATTTATGTAATATGGTTTACTGTAAATATAAGAATGAATTGTTGTCTGTATATGTCAGACCTGTCCACTTGTAAGTGGCTTTTCCATTTCTGTATTGCAATATGGAACAATATTGTCCATCAACAGCTCACTCAAAACAAGGTAAGTGGGGAGCAATACTTAGGAGGTAAACACTTTCTGGCATTTCAGTACACTGCTCATTTAAATTATAGCACAACCATACTGTCTCATACAGTAAGTTAGGTAATTTGTAGGCATTGGTGATGATGTGAATGTGCTACTGGTTAGTGGCGTAGTACCAGGTTGTTGTGCTTGATGCTCGACCACATATGTACAACTGTTTAAATTCTCTGTACAACTACATGACAGCTATGAAATGGTGTAGTGGAGAAGATATCCTTCCTTTCCTTGGTCTAAGCTCTATCAGTGGATGTGGACAAATGGCTCTGACAGGGCCCTTACTGTCCTCATTATTTTACAGAGACAAGGCCTAGTGGGAGAGAGGCAGGCAGGAGGTGAACGTTCACTGCGGCACGACTATTTATAGGTCTATCTATCTAACGTTGATAGATGGAGGAGCAATAGGAGCGAGAAAGTGTCTTGCAGGAGTGAAGAGGTGGATGTGTACTGAATTTGGAGTCTATGGGGCATTTTGGTTAAATAAAGCTGTTGTTATTCATAAATTAGTTTTGGAAGTGATACCAAAATGTAGGTGTGTGGGAGAGCAGCACACACACACACACACACACACACACACACACACTGGTGTGTTGTTGAATATCTTGTAGCCAGGAGTCACGGGGCGGTGTTTCTGCATGATGTAATTACTGTAGCAACAGCAAAACAGGAGAATATTTGCTCAAGTAAATATCTTAAATACATAATTATCCTCACTGCTTTGCTGCAGTTTTTTCAGCCATTGTGGTCATTGCATTGCTTATGTTTACTTAAACTGGGTTTGTGTGGGATTCTGGACCATTTAGGTGTAAAAAGCTACTTGTTTTTTGCGTCCTGAAAGCTGTTGTGTTGGCCTTATTCATTCTACCACAGTCTGTCAGAGCACTATAAAAGTGTGGGTGAGCTATTAGTTATACAGCTAACTACTGTATGCACTCCATTTCTGTATGTAGAGATATCTGGTCTTTTATATTCCTTGTTTATACTGTGGTGAGTCATATTTAAATTATTTCATAGTAACAGAAATGTTTACCACAATAGTGTTTTGGAGGTAATTATGATGCATAATGAAGCTGTTTTCAAGCAACAGGGAGAGTTATTTAGAAGATGCCCAAGAGAAATCAAATTCTAGCCTGCCTGTCAGTCTGTCAAATTGTCTTTCTCCATGCTGTGTTGCCATCTGTGTTAAATGTGACAGATGCAGCCCAATGACAGTTGATGGAAGTTTTTATTGAGCCTTCTCAAGTGTGAGCAACGTTCTCAAATTAGATCAGGTGGCATCTGTGCTGAAGCTGTAATGTCATGATGAAATAAAGTCTTTAGTCTGTTTTACTGAATTGCTTTCTTTCTCCCCTTGTCATGTTCCATAGTATTTCCTCTGCCTGCTGTTGATCTTCCTGATTGAATTGGTGGCAGGGGTACTGGCTTATGTATATTACCAAAGAGTAAGTGATTACACTTTATTATTTCTTTTCCTTTTTCATCTTATGGTTGTTGTTGTTGTTGTTGTTCTAGAATTGCTATTCTCACAGAATTTTCAATTATGTATTAAAGAGCAACACTTTTATTTATAACAATGGTTGAGTTTATCTAAATGTAGCTGCATTTGTGTAGCTTACGGTGGTGGCGGTGGTGATAATGGATTTGCTATGTCGAACAGTGTTTATTCCTAAACCACGGGTGAAGATGAGTTTGTCACTTTTTGACATTTGAAATGATGCAGTGACAATTTTTAGGATATCATTATCACATAATAGAAAAGGATCCAGCACAGGGTAGATAGTCAATTTAAAGATAAAGGGAGTCATTCTCCCCCTTTGTTTCCCAATGCATCTTGTGCGAGTGGGAGGCAGGCTAGGTGGGTATAGACGAATATAAAAAAACATCTGAAGCTCTATTTGAAGTCAGTTTTTTTTTCTGTGTCACAGCACACACAGATGCCTGGGAGTTGTTACCTGTCTGTCTCTCCCACTTTTTCACATTCATCATACTTGTCACTTCAGTACTCTCACATTTTCCTGTTCTGTGTTTTGATGTGTTGCATGTTAAAAAATGAAACAACTCATGATTACGTACAGTTAGAAAATTCAAAACAAAACATTGTTGCGTTTGCTGTTAACAACCCAAAGTCACGTTTCCTGTTTTCACTCATGCTGTTTCCAATAGTATGTATGTTACCTCTATTTTCTCTTTTTCCAGCTGAGTGAGGAACTGAAGCAGCATCTCCACCAGACCATGACAGAGAACTATGCCCAGCCAGGGAAGGAGTCAATCACATTAGCTGTGGACAGACTACAGCAAGATGTATGAACTCTCTGAACTCAGCTAAATTATAGCTGCTCTGTTATAAAAGGGTTTGTTTTTCATAACTTAGTCTATGGCTTCTGTGTTCAAATATGATGAATTACAAAAGTAATCACAAAAACAGAGGGATTTTTGATTTTTTTTTCTGAGTATCACAGAACAACTTAAGATCTTTCCTCTTTCTCTATGCAGTTTAAGTGCTGCGGCAGCAATAACTCCCATGATTGGACGGACAGTGTGTACATTCCTTCAAAGCAGGCAGAGGGCAGGGTGGTGCCTGATAGTTGCTGCAAGACTATCACTCCTCAGTGTGGCATGAGGGACCACCCCTCCAACATCTACAAGGTGGAGGTGAGTGAATTACAGCCTTTAGCAACATCCCTATTGAGTTCTACTGGTTCACAAAAATGTTTGTAAGACTTAAATAAATCATTATCATTAAAAATATTCACATTATTATCTGTGGTGTGTTTCTTTTGAAATTAAATGGAAACAGAAACACTGCCCATTTTTCTTTGTTGGAATGAATAAAAGATGAGGCTTTAAAGTGTTAAAAGTGTTTCTCCATGCAACGCAGGTGAAATTCCTTCACCTTCTTGTGTCAAACCCTGTTATTTTTTTACCTGTTACAATACAGTCATCATCTATAAAGGAATATGGATAACAAATATGTTACGTAAGTTTACTATTGTTGTAGGTGGAATGTGTGGAAAGTTTGTTTATTTTTAGACATCAGTGGCTCTACTAGTAGCATGACATTCACACATAGTTGGATAAATAGGTAGCTTTATTTATTCCCTTCAGAACATTTTTTTTTCTGGTGCTGCAGTTTGGATATTATTCAAAACAGGCTTTGAAAAATGTGTTTAATGGCTGTTGTGTTGTATATTAGGTGTTTTTGACTTTCGGTATTTGACTCTGCAGGGTGGTTGCATCACTAAACTGGAACAGTTTCTGGCGGACCACCTGTTAGTCATCGGTGCTGTGGGGATTGGTGTGGCCTGTTTGCAGGTAAGTGAAATAGGTCATGCAGTGAAGATCATGAAAAGGCAGAATGCCACCCTGCCTACTTAAAATTGGACAATGACCTTACTGTAGAAGACAATTATTACGTTATTGCTGTACATATTTGAATAAGACCATACTTAAAGTCAGGTAGATACTAATCTTAAAAACTAAAATTATTTCTATCTCACCCTAGTCTTTCAGTCATATTAATGTTCATTTGTCATTTGAGTCAAGCTTTTGAGCCATACGCTTCCCAATACACACACATCCTCGGCTGCTAATTTGAGTCCACTGTATACTGTTTAAATAAGGTGCTGAATAAATATATAAAGACAATGCATGATGTACAATCCAAATGATCCAAGAATGTTTAATTGATTAATGTTTTGTTGTTCTGTTCTATAGACGTCTCTGTGTCTTGTCTTGAACTCTTCCAGCCTGTCTTGATATTACTATATTTCATATCTCTTGTCTTTTTCTTGAATTATGTAGATTTGTTGCAACTCAAGTAAAGTTGCACTAGCTTGAGTTATAATCTTCTTGCTACTGTATCATGTCTCGTTTATTTGTGTATGGTGCATTACTGTATGTCTTTGTGTCTGGTGTCACTGTAGCTGGCCGGGGCAGCCTTCACAGCCTGTTTTATCTATCTGCTTTATAAAGAAGAGGAAGAGGACTTCGGTACATTGTGATTTAGCTGTAGAGCATCTTTGTGGTTAAATCAACTCGAGACACAAGGTTGGAGGGCATTGTGATTTGTCTGCATGTTTGTTGACATGTGACTGCACTGCACTGTGTTGAATGGAAACTGGCGCAGAAAACTCCACGCAGAAGGCAAAATGACCACATTTCTATGTATTCTTGTGCGCTTTGTGTAGCATGAAGCTGCCTGGCTCTGTCTGTATTGCAGATTGCTGCTCTGCATGGTGTGATAATATGTGATGTTGCTGAGGATGTGGTGACTTGAAAAAGGTCAAACACATCTTGAGAATGGCTCGATTAATCAAAGCGTTACTGCTTCTGGAAAGTGTGCTGGCCGCAGTCATGTTCTGTCTCCTTTTATAAATTTGTACTTTGTATATGTACTTCAAAATAAGAGAGAATGCACAACACACTTACATTATATAAAAAATATTGTCCGTATTTAAACACCCACTGGTTTATTATCATGTAAGAAAAGCCATTGCTGGTGTTGCTATAGTTACTTGGAATCTAAAATAGACAAGGCTATCATGAATATTAAGCTTCATGAAAAAGCAATGCTTCTTAACACACCTGCCAATCCAGCCAGAAGAAGTGTTGTTTTTCAGTTGTCTCCTCATTATGGCATTAAAACTCTGCATATCCTCTCAAATTGGGCATCAAAACCAAAAGAGCAAAGACGTTGTTTTGCCTCACTTCCACATTCTGATCTACTCGTACTGTACGTTACCTGTATGTCATGTAGCAGTAAAACATGTCTGAACTAATGTTGTGATGAGTCAGTAGACAGCACTCATCTACTGTATTAGACACTCTTTCTTGTTTAGCCATGACACCTCAACTGGCCCACATCAGTATTTGCCTCTAAAACTTTTTGAGCATTTTTATTGTGAATAGTGCAGTAGTTTTGTTATACAGTAATTCATTGATTTGAATTCTCTATGCTCTTTTTGTGCCAAAGGAATATAGCATCGGACCATGTGTTTGAGTTTTGTATGTGGGCTGTAGTTGTGAAATGGATAACGTACAAAATTAGTCAGTCTTTTTATTTTTTTTTATCTGCAATCAAATCAGCCTTTATTTGGGTGTTATTCATTTATTTAGTTTATATTTAGAGGTTCAATTTTAAAACATTTGGATGTTGAACACTAACGTGTATTGTGCGCCTGTGCGCTTTATTCTGTTTCTGCTTGGCAAGCCTTTGCACACACATGTTACTGGAGTAACGGCTTCCTGACTCCTGACATCTCCATAGTAACTAATTACATTCCAGGGACCTGTACACATTTCAACCCTGTCGCCCCTTTATTCCCACAGTCCATACCTTACTAGCTTCCTGCAGCTGTCTGCGGTGACTGAGCAGCACTATTTGACCTAAAACTTCCTGTTTTCAGATTTGTGGCATGGTGCTCACCTGCTGTTTGTACAGACGAATCAAGATGGAGCCTTACTGAGCACACCAGAACCACCACCACCTTCCACAGACAGATGGAACAATGACCTGCTGACACATAACGCCAACCTCTGAATCATGAGCTTGCCTGATCTGATCTGAAGACAAGTGTTAAGACACGTTTAAGGTCATGCTGATACAGTAACTCAATAAGCCTTTTGTTTTATTTTTGTGCAGTATAATGCTGTTGGATAAAAATGGTGGCTATACTGTATATGTGTTTCTAACAGTATCCTAGACCTTCTACAGCATTGCTTGTGGTTACATCATGGCCTTGGCTTATATGCATGCTTTAACAGAACTGAAGTGCTGATAATGAAGAGCTGTAACCTATGGTTTAATGTAAACACAATGTGCCTCTATAATGATGAAGCTAGTTAATGAATATATGAGAGGAAGTAAATTATAGCCTTCACTAAAACCTTTCAACTCATGGGTCTGATGAAGCAAGAATAGATTAGTACCAGTTACTGTAAAAAGGTGCGTCATAGAACATATTTCTTTAAATACTGTAGAAACTTGGGACAAAATCTCAGACAACCTTTTCTCTGTCATTCTACATATTAACATCTGGGCGGAATTGCGTCCAATGGTTTTATCACTGCTTAACGGTAATCACCGTTAGCCAAAACTCTTTGGCCATGATTGTACACACAGTGGATTATGATTATATGTGCCTATGTTGCCTATATATTATGACTGCACTAAATACAGAGATGCTTTATTTTACATTTGATATACTGTAAACCATAAACATTTAGATTTGTCAGTCCCATGACTAAAGGGAAAAAGTAAAAAGTTTTTTGGTGGTGCCTGGATTTTTGACTTTATACCTCCACCTAGTGGCTTTATTGTGATATTAAAGGCTGCTCGTTGTTATTCAATAACATACAATGAATTCAGGACTATACTGTACATTAAAACCACTACTTTTCTTGACAGTTGTGATTTTCCTATTTAGAAGTAACAACAAAGCTGACGTGAAGGGCTGTTCTTACCGTCTCATTTGTCACTAACCATTTCTTTTTGAATATTCCATTATATATAAAGTAACCTTGTTGCTGATATACTCAGAAGTACTGCGGTTATAAATTATAAAGTTGGTGTACTTATGTTCTTGTGGTTGTTTTGGTTTCAGGAAACCATTGGTGATGACATCATGATATAACATTGGCAGTTGTTTCTATTGACTGTGCTATTAAAATGCTGATATAAATAAAACAATTAAACATTCTTGCAATCAAACTGCACTATGTGAAAGGCAAATATTTACCATTAGTTTAGACAGGCAGATGTGATGAAGTGATTGCTGGTTGCCAGATGCCAGTTGATTAGTTTATAATAGTTGGAGCATTATTTCAAGTTATGTTAGTGTGTTTATTCTGGCCATAATGACAAGTTTGTGCTCGAGGGCATTGCAGTTCAGAGCATAATAGCCCTTACATGTGACAGCTGTGAGGGAAGGCAGAGTCACCACTAGAGGGAGACAAAGATTGTCAATTTGAAATGGTAGACTAATAACTACATGTCAAAAAATCGTTGTTTTCCTACATGTGACCTAGATACTCCTACTCCGATGTGACCATTTCATTTAGTCTTACAAGTATTTAGTTCACGTTTACTTATTTTGATGAGCTGAATAAATTATGTGGTGCTGATCATAATTCATAAGCATTTGCTTTTTTGGATAGTGAAGTGGTGAATTATGAGCTTCCTCAGAGGTGTGTAGACCTTTGCTGATGTCTTGGGCTATTATAGAACACATTCTGATTTCCTCTGTGAGCGTCTTGGACAATTTGCAGGGAAAAATATTTCCAACTGCAACACTTGTGCTGGGTTTTTGTGCCCTAGCTTTTTGTCTCTGAAGCACAATTTCCCATTTGCTGTTTCCTAACTGTGTTGATTCAATGTGAAGTATCGTTACTGGTTTATGAGAGGGAAAGAAGTTTGCTTCAGTGAATAGCTTAGAAATCGTGGCTCTCAAAAAGCACACACAGACATCAACTGATAGAAACACAAACAGATGCTGTGCATTAGCGTTTGGTTTACACCATTTGTCATGAGAAACCAGTGAAGGAAAATTAGGGACACCTGGAGATCCACTACTCCCATGTGTCTGGACCTTTGCATCAGAAGCACAGGCATTACTTACACCTTCGGTCCTCATCGCATCGTAGCCGTGGGGATGATATTTCAGTGGGTCAGGACAAGAATTAACCCTGGAACAGACGTTGCAGTTTACATTAATCCACTGTGAGCATGTTTGCATGTGCACAGAGGAGACATGTGAATACCTGCAAAATTACCCAGGAGAGCAGTGCATCCCAGAAATGAGCAAAGGAAAACATTACTTCCATGTCTGAATTATAGACCAATGCATACTGTATAATTCTGTGCTTCTCTACTTTTATGCCAACATGCAATGCAAAAATAGATTTATGGGACTTTGGTGTCCATAAGGCATTTGTTAAGCTCCTAAAATGTATTCTGGCATATTCATGATTAAGATCTGCAGTGACTTAGCATAATAGATGTTTGGGAACGAACTTATGTAACATTTTGTGTGCAGTGTAACGCGCCTTCAGTGTGTTTGTGGGGTTGTGAAACTGACCTCTGTCTGAATAAATGAATAAATGTGTCCCTGGATTGGGCCTGTGGTCGGCCATTGTACCTGACTATACCGGACTAAAGCCACATGAATATACAGACAAAGCACCACAAAGACACAACTAAAAAGACTTTGAAGTTAATTCAACAATTGTTGAACTTTCTACAAAGGTGAGTCAACTGCAGTTCAATGAAGTTGAATCATCTGTACACAAACTGTAATACCAGGACAAACAAGCATTTTAATCTGTTTTCAAGTCCAGGCTCACTTTGGTCTGGGGCTAAACCAGATCTGTGACAAATGTGGTTTCTAAATCTTCATTGACCTTTATTCTCCTACTCTCTGGTCTGCAACACATTAGCTCTGGCCATAAATGTGTTTGACAGATTTTGCCGAGGATCAAAGGCGTATGCATGAATATGCTGTGCTTAAATAAAATAGATGGTACACTGGATGCTGAGGAAGCATCAGCACAGCATCATGGATAGAAACGTGATATCTGTCTCTTTAAGTTAAGAAAAAATGAACACGTATGGTGCTGTAATGTGCTGCTACCAGTCATGAGCACTGGCTCCAAACACCTATTACATTAAACCCACATCTGACCTTTGGACCTTTCAGATGTTTATTGCAATGTCACAATATATAATTATCTAAGTCAGTAATTTAAAATAAGCTCTAAAAGCGCATGTCCAGCTCTTAAATGTTGCGCCCGTGCTTCCCAAAGCTCCCACAGCGGACAAAGCTGTGGTTTCCGAGGTATGTGAGCGTATTTCACTGTGTGTGGGAGCGAGTCTTTGTCCCTGGGAGAAGGAGCCAAAATGGAAACAAACGTCAGAAAGTGTTTCAAGACGGCTTTTTAAAAGTCCGTTGCCTGATAATGATGATGAGCATCATGCTGATGGGGGCGTTGATTGATACCAAACAGATGATGCGGCGGTGGGAAGGTTACGCAGACGCGCTGTGTCTGAAGGCGTGTTGTGCTACCACTGTGGGGTCGGGTGAGACCATGATAAGGCTGGAATTTGTTTAGAAACACAAATGGATAATGAAAAATTGTCATTGTCTGTCCCCTGTGAGGCTCAACGCCGATGCGATCTCGTTTGGTGTGCTAGCAAGCATTTTGATAAATAGTGACAGCAAAATCAGCATGCTTATATAAACTAGGTTTGTGTATCACTGTGTTTGTGTTGTATTGAATAGACGTCTGTGATTTGTGCTATGTGATCAGGTTTGCTTACGTTATGGTCACAGCAGACAGGCTTATTTCCCACTGTAGGCCCAAAGACTCAACAGTTTCAAAGTGATGGATGTTGTGTTGCTTCTATGTCGCAAAGCGGGACAACAAGGCTATGGGGTTTCAGGGCTGCACTTGACGTGCCTTTGGCTTTAACATGCCTTTTGGCGTGTACTAATGGCGTCTATACTCTGTAATTTATACGGGCTGAGTGGGGTTTCTGTTTAAAGTAAACTTTTACGGGCTGGATGCTGGATGCAGTCTGTCTGCCCTATGGATTGTTCTGCCACTTGGTTGACGTGCACAAACAAAACTACACACTCAGCTCTTTGGTGTTTTATGGGTAGAATAGCCTTAACAGCCACAGCACATAACACAGTTTTAAATCCAAAACATCCTTATAAAGAATAAACATATGTTGCATGTTTAGGTGCTGTCTACGTATGTGCACTGTGTGCAGATTCCTTTTAGATGTAAGTACACAAATAGTTTTGCGTGAAAGGTTTTCATTATATCAGCACTTTGTGCCTTTCTCGTGAATGGAAAACATGACTGACACAACTTTTCAGGGGGAATGGAAGAGAAGCATATCTGGTTCAGACACAGAGCTGTGAGCTGGAGAGAATAAGACCTTTGTATAAAAACAGATTAGTCTGTCAACCTGCGTTTGTTTATGCTCCAAAGATGAATAGGGAGGAAGAAGCAAATATGATATTTTGGGTGGGAGTGTATTTATCATAGGCAACAAAAAGGGGGGGGGCACAGGAACAAACTAGCGTGAGAGGAAATTCTGCTTCTCCCTCTGAGATCGATGGCATTGAGGAGAGCATGGGAGCGACCTCGACTTGGCCGTGAGGGTGTTGTGAACTCAGGGAAAAGATACAGAGACGGGAGCATTTGTTCTGAGTAAACAGGCTCTGGAGTGCCCTTCAGGAAGCAAAGGCATAAACACGCGGCGCTGTGCCACCACAGCACATGGCCTCACGACGGACGGAGGCAATGAGACGGCAGACAGATGGCAAATTGGGCTGGAGGGGCGGAAAAGAGATGTTTGCACTTGAAAATGCGCACACGCGGGGAAAAGTTGGGCCGAACGGGCGCAGACGTCCTGCTGTGATACACATGCTTTGACTCGTTTGCCGTATGCTGTTTTTTTTTTTTTGTTTGTGAGACAGTTGATGGTGAGAATGTTGATTTTGTTGTAAAGCATACAACAAATATACTACAGTACGTTCTTAGGAGAAACTTTCCTCTGATCTGATCTCAGATGTCTCATATCAGTCACGTAATAATTGATTCATTAACTCACTTTTTTCCAGCTACTCACAAGCGGTTTGGCCGAGGCCATCCAGCATGTGGAGCTCCTAAATGACAGTGATTACTTGAGTGTTAGCAATTATTGCATCCCTCACATCTGTCATCATTCATCAGCCTTTACTGCCTGAATTATCCCACTATTCTTTTGCTTAAACACCTCCGCCACATTCAGAAACGTGTGTAATAATGGTGTGGATTTGCTTCTGCCTGCCGCTCATCAGGAAATGATGTGTTTATCTGATCTTGGATTGTAATTGACAGTTTTATTGCTGCGGTGCGCTTGAGGTATTTATCTGCATCGGAGCATTGATATGAATGTAATTTTGGCTCTCGTGACGCTGCGTAGCATGCGTTTGGAAACATAAACAGCATGTGGTGCTTCATGAGAGTCTAACACTGTTTGCATTCAGCTTTTGAAGCATCAACGCTAATTTTCTCCCTTGCACAGAAAGGTGCGTGTCAGGCCTGGAGGTGTGCAGCTGTGGGAGCTGTACGGTCCATACATCTGGATGTCCTTTTCACCATTGACTTGGATGAAACGTGTCTCAGTAAATCAGGATTTATCCAGAGAGCAGGACTTTGAGTGTTGTACTTGTTGGGCCTGGCACACTGCTGCTTCACATCTGGGAAACATATCTGCACATTAAATGATTACAAGCTGATGCGAGGTATAAACAAAGATAGCTCCAGGTTCAGGCTTAATGTAAAGTAGCTCCATTGTGGGTAAATAGAACTACTCAGTGTGGAGTTGAGGCTTTGAGTCAGTTTGTCCAGACAAAATAGGAGGACTTTCAGATCTGCACTGCCAGCACATACTGGTGGTTCAAAGGTACGTCCTGCAGCTAATTTGAATCTAATACTACCAATAGAGTGTGGATTCATATACTTGTGCCTTGATGATAATATTATCACGTTGGTGTAAACTGTAGTTTCTGTGCAGCCAAACCTTGAAGAGGTCAACAAGTTCAACTGCTCCTGTACGCTTCTCTCAGGTGATTTGCATTCTGCTCGAGGCAGAGGGAAGATTTATTGCTAACAGTTTGAACTTTGAGTGTGGTTTGTTGTTCAGACGGCTCCGCAGACATTGGTAAGCTGTTTCTACTGTGTGGCAAGGAAAGTTTCAGCAGCGCTGAGACCGCAAGTCTGTGTGTGTCTTTGAGTGAGAGGAACTCTGGATGACTGCAGTACGCACACACCTCTGCGCCAGAAACGCACCAACACGACATAGACTCTGTGAGACACATGCCCCACATTAGTTCAGGCATCTTTATTGCCTCTCACAGCGAGCTGTTAAGACTTAGACGTGTATCTGGGCTTATCTGTCTTAGGATGAAGTGGAATGACACGGGAGTCAAACATGATCCAGGTGTGATGCGGTGATTTTCCACCAGATGGACTCAGTGCTCTGAATGGCTGTGTTTGCGCTGAGCAGACGGACGTCCCTTCCTAGTCTCCCTCATTGTTACAAGTGTAAACCATCAGCTACATGAACATGAGAATCATGCCTCCAGTAGTGAAATAAGAACAGATTCACAAAAATGCTGTGTATCGCTGGAGAAATCACAAACTGTTTGTTCCTGGCACTTGTTTCTAGATGTTGTATTCTGACCAGAGTATTTATTGTTCCAAACAGAAAGCTGTGTAGGAAATGGAAAAAAATAGCCGTGCGCTTATGAATACATAACTACCGTTTTATTACGCGAGAAATAAAGCACAGAAACAGATGCAGGGGGCAAGTTCGCATGGCCACTCAAACAATCACCATGGAGACCAGGCTCTCGAGTGCGTTGCTGTGTGCGTTCCGCGTTCTTTGTTCGCCGGGCGCACACGTGCGCTCGTTGTGTGTGATGTTTCGCAGGAGCCGCGCCGACATCTATTACAGAAGCGTCTCTCTGTGTAGGAACGAGCACGCCTCCATTTGGCGAGCTACATCGAGCGTGTCTGTCTCTGGCCAACTGGTGTTGCGTGCTGATAGAAAAATGCCTGCTTGGTTCGCGATCATCACACCAGCACGGAGATGCGATGTGGAGGCAGAGTTATTGCACAGAAACAGCCTTGCAGGTGCCCTGGGTGATCTGAATACGCTGATTCTACTAAGTAGGAGACACAATCAGGGACTTCTCCCTGTTTGCTAACCTCAAACACTCATTGACACGTTTCCTCTTTAATTGAAAAACAAAAAAACACAGCGTGCCTCTCGAGACGAGAAGTGTCACAGCCTGCTGCAGATCTCTGCCAGTGCTCATTATGCAATCCTAAGCTTTGATAATTCCTCCACTGCACCGTTTAATTAGGAACACATGGCCCTGAGATCGCAGAGGAGTACAGAGCTAATGTCTGCGCCCTGAGTAATTGTGTCTCCCTTGCTAGCGCTGGGCCATTTGTTTAATCTGCTGACAGCCAGCGAGCAGGAGGAGGAGAGAGGGAGATAAAGATGAGGGTAGAGGAGAGATCGGAGATACATACGCGGGTTCCTGTTGTCGTGTTTGATAGAACGAGAAGACGGAAGAACCGAATATAGATGAGGACAGTGGTATCAGCCAGGGGGGGTTGAGAGTGAGGTCCCAGGTGAGCTGACGTCATGACAGGGCAGTTCATCAACGCCTGCGGAGGCTGTTGGGAAACCTGCCGGGTTCTACTGTCCTCTGTAGGAATCCTTTCTACTTTTTTCTAATTTTCTATTCTTGGCAAAAGGATTTGGACCCGCCGCTCCTCCTCCTCGTGTTGAACTTTGCTTTCCCATGCGCTCCCATCTCCTCTTTGTCACATGTCAGTCATTCCTGACCAGTGACCGCTGCACTGCTGGGCGCTGGTAAGCTCCCACAGCTGTTCGCAGCCACTTTAGACGCGAACGCTGCGGAGGAAGAATGGAACTTGAGAGGCATGAAGGCGACCAGCTTTTTAAAAAGTCACAGTTAATTCTTCCCCCGTCTTGTCCAGAATAACCATTAGGCTCGATGTGGCTGGAATTCCAGCTCACTTGACTCAAATCCCCCCCCAGTGGGAAATCCAGCATCTCGCAGGATGCTGATGTCACCGACCCGGGTCCCTCCCTGGAGTTGGAGCTGGAATCCAGGGGCTGATGTCACAAAAGCCGTGTTGTCGTGAGTTTGAGCCGCTGACAGACAGCTTGGTGTGTTTGTACGGCACAGATGGTTGGAGAAAGGGGGGGGGGGGTGCTTGGATGCCAGCATGGGAGGTGGCAAAGACGCGCCTTATCAAGCGGTGCCACATGCGCGCTCTGATGTGCCATTGTGACAGGACGCGTTCTCCCTTTCATCTAATTCAGTCTCAGATTGTCTATTTTTCTCCCATTGTGCCGCTTCCCCTCATTCTTCCCAGTAATTAATTAATTTCTCTTTGGCCTGTGCAGTCCTTTTGCTGGTTCTTGCTTGGTTTTTGTCTGTGTTTCTGCCGCTTGCTGTGGGTCTGTCCTCGCTTTTAATTTGCCAGCATACAGTACTTGTTCAGTCTCTTATCGATGCTCTCTTAACCTCCTTTCTGCTTTTTAATCCCTCTCTTGTCTGTTTCTCACTTCCTATTTCCTCACGAGTTGTCCGTCCCTACTCCGTCTCCTCTCTCCTTCCCTCCTTCCCTCCTTCCCTCCCATTCGTCTTTGTCTGGGATTGTGTCTATTTCTCTTTTATGTGCGCTGACAGGCCTCTTCCTCTCATTCATAGTGATGGCAGGCTCAAGCGCCTCCATAATGCTGCTGATAGTTTTCCCACTGGAGACCCCACTGTTGCTGCTACTGCTGCACACCCCTGCATCCGAATAAAAAAAAAAAAGCACAGAGATGCCTTCCTCCCTCTAATCCATACTTCTCCATTTCCTCTAACTCTGCCAAGCTTCTGCTGTTCAGCAGGGGGTGCGGTACAACAAGACGGGTTTGTTTTGGAGTCACTGGGCCCCAGCCTCTTAGAGATTAATGCTTAGACAGAATGGTATGACATTTATGAGGCATGGGCTGGGGCAAAGGATCGAAGAAAGAGAAATAGTACTGGCTAATGATATTGGGTCAGATGTGACCATTTTTAAAGGGTTAGCGTAAGGTTTAGTAGAGTGTTTTTGAGAGAGCAAGAGTGTGTGCTTGTGGGATTTGAGAAAGGGACATGGAGGCCACATCTGTCTGTCTTCATGAAACATACAATCACAGCCACAATGGGCCATTCTTGCATTTGCTGCCTCAGCACGATCCAAGTGCATGCTAACAGTTGTTCCTGGTGCATAGTGACAGGCTCCAGCCATGTTGAGTGCTCAAGGAAATCAAACTAATAATTAAGTTCTTAACAGTTTGCCTAGAGTAACCATCAATTCATGTATCGACAGGCTTCAGTGGTGATGGCCTTCAGTTGCAAGTGATCATGCACACACAGCAATCAAAGCTTCATCCATTCATAAATGCCTGCAGTAATATTTGCTTTTAGCAGAGTGATGAATACTCAGTGTTTATTCTGCCCTCTTTACATGCACTGCACCGCCCTTTAAGGTTCTATAGGGGAGACGTTATCAATAAAGGGCCAAATTAGAATAGATCTGATGGAACTGGAACATGCACACTGCGGTCTGCTCAGCTTCATCACTCTTCACGGCCATGTGATCAATGGGCTTGATTCGCTGTGTCCAAGTGACCATGCATTCTCATTATGGACACTGTTGCCGTGGCTGCTGTTTTCTTGTCGTCGGCTCGAAGTTCAGACTGTCAGCAGTACGTTAAAGTCAATGACGTCCCTTAGTCTCCAGACACATACTGTGACAAACAAACAACTCCCCCTCCATAGCCTTTTACAAACAGCTCTATTGGAAGCCTTTTGGGGGCAGAAGGGATCAGTGTAACTAGATTGAATGGGCAAATAATTTTCCTACAACGTCTAAGTGCTGTTGTTATGTAATAAAGTAATTGTTGTGAGAGCAAGAGATTTACTAGTCTGGTACAAGAAGGCTACGAGAAGCCTTTTGTTTTCCAATCTGTGTATTTAAACACAGAGCTGTTTAAACAGGATTTGAGTTTAGGACCACTAGAGTATGAGATGGTGAAATCCTAGGGCTTTGTGGGTAATTCAGCCATGCTAGAGGCTCTAGGTATGCCATTTGGTAGTTTTATGTTCTCTGACCAACCCATGCATGCATGTATATACAATATATATTGTAGCATTGTTTGTGTGGCCATTCACATCTTATCTCAGTTGTAACTGCAAAAAAATAATATTACTCAAGAGGAAAGGAAGTAATGAAATCCTACATCTGGTCCATTCCAGCGAGTCCTGAAGCACATTCAGTATAGTACATAGCATTATATTGTGTTGTCATGTAAATACATTCAAGTAATCCAGCAGTGTTTTGCTTTTATTAATCCCAAGTTGGTTGTTATGACTAGGAACCGCCACAGAGGCCACAGCGAACATGAAAGCTGATATGGGTTTTGATGAATGCCAAATGTGCACCACTGGAAACCGAAGCAGTTTCACAAGGGTTGCGGGTCGCATTAAAGCGCAGCGTGTCTCCAGTTTCAGCCAGCGCTCATTCGCGAAGTGCGCAACGCGATTCATTCGTCGCCGCTTGTCGTGTCACAGCCGGGGCAGGTTAGCGACGGTGGCGGCGGCGGCGCGGTCCTCCATCGCGGCAGGCGGGTGCGACAGTAATGCAGACTGTAGCCGCTAATGGGACCTCCGGGATGTTCCGCTGTGTGATATCAATCAGAGCCCTCAGCACTCTCACTCAAATGCCCTCCTCACTCAACACACAGCAGATGCCCCACTCTGATCCCACAGTACACATATGAATGATGCCAAATGCACGCGAAACAAATCCCCATTATGACTACAAATGGCTGCAAGGTGCTGGGCGGGTTCCTGCATCCTGTTCAGTGCTGTTCAAGGAGAAAAGGCATTTCCTCTGCAAGGAATACAACTGAGTTTATCACCACGACCATGACCCTCAGTGTCTGTGGTGTCTGTCCTACTTATACTGTAATAGCACACTGTAAAGAACAAGCAGAAAATATCTTAGCTGGCAAATTCATGCCTGTTCACCCAGTCGTTGTGATGCAGCTCATATTGCTCCCATCACATTATTCACTAAAGGACACAGCCAGTGTGCAGGGTCCCAGGGGTGTCTGTAAGCAATAGGAGGACTCACCTTCACAAAGGATGTTGCGCGTTCCTCAGAGCGAATTGAGATGTCACTTTCTTTATCTTTTGCCCCGTCCCTTTGTTCAGGTGCTGAATCAACACAGCCGTGTCTGTTGGAGCGGAGCATCGATCCCCTCCAACAGTACGCGTGTCCTCGGGGGGTGAGGAGGGAGCGATGTGCTTAGAGCAGCACGGCCACTCTTGTAGCGAAAACGCTGAGGCAGAGAGGAGACGCGCTGATCTGTGTAAGATACCCCCCTGAACACCGCACGATGGACACGTTAGTCTGTAACCTTTTGGCAAAGTTTCAAGGTGTTTGGCACATGGGCGTAAACTGCTTTTCATCTGCAATCGTCTGACAGTCGGAATAATCTTCTTCAATCTGTTCTCCATCATCATCTTCTGTCATTCTCTGAACCCCTCTTGTCTCTGTGTACCTGCTCGTTTCTTTTATTCCCACTGACGCTGGACTAAAGCCCCTTGATTTTTATGTTGGAAGGCAGGGCTTTTTGTAGTGGGTCCCCTTCTCCTGCAGGCTGTAATCACCCTGGGAATGGGGTAATTAGGGCCACTGTCGGGTAATTACCAGAGCTTGAGTTGTTTAATTACGGCCTTCTCTAGAGCTGTCTGATGCCAGTGACAGCGGAGGCCCCACTTGCCGATGGAACGATTTCATCCTCTTGACTGCAGCACCTTGTGAGGGACCGACAGAGACAGAGAGGAGGCACATAGTGATAGAATTGGGGGGCGTGAGTGGGCGTGATCGTTAGATTGAAAGGAGGAGTGAGAATTCAGGCATAAAGCAAAAAGAGATGTGTGATGAATGTACATGTCTACAGCAGCGAAGGGAGGAACTTATCACAAAGAGATATTTGTGATATATTTGACCCTGGTTGTTTTCCTTTGCTTTTTTATTTGTTTTTAGTTGTTGGGAAGACGTGTGATTTATTAAGCCTATCACGACGGTGCAGCGTCAGTGAAAAATGGCAAGTAGCTGGAAGCAGTGTTAGGATTATATAGCACTGAAGTGACAACTTGTGTTTTCATAGAAATAATTCAGACTTTAGAGTTTATAGCCACTCAAATGTGAATTTCAACAGTTTTAACTGTCTTAACTAATTCGATTGATTAAAACATTTCAGTCAGCGTCAAACATTAATCACAGGTGCAAAACGAGAGACTAGCTTCCAGTTGTCAGCGTTAACAGGTTTCTGTTCAAAGAGTCGCTCATGAATGTGACCGAGAGAGACGGGACCTCCCTGTCGTCTCCTCCAGGGGCCATGATGCCGGCGGGCGGCCACGTTAGCCTTCAACAGTTAAAGACCTGTGCAGCTGAAGATTTGTGGAGCAAAGGGCAAAGAGGCCAATCCCCAAACTAGGGGAAAGGAATTCACCCTGGCGTCCGAGCATCGGCCCCAACCGGAAAGAAGACTCTGGCCGCGCAGTGTCACAGATCAATCCTGGAATAGTGCAGTTCGAGTTTCACACCACCCACACACTGAGATGCTTAAATCCTAGATTAATACACACGATTAAAGTGTGTCCTAATATTTAGACATAAAACTGTGTCACCAGCCAAAACTAATTTACTTTGACTGAAGTGGAGGACTCCAGTTCAGAAGGACCTAATTATGTGGTCTGGCCTTCTGGACTACCAAACAATTACTTCTTCCGATGTTTCATCATTATGAATGATGATTGCAGGACTCTTTGATGGTGCGATAACCTCACGTCGCAGGTTTCATTTTAGTAACTTGCAAATGAGACTCTCGTAACCCAGAGCTCCACATGATGGAGATATACTGTGAGGGCAGAAAGCATTTCCTGACAGATGTCAATTGATGGCAGCCCTTTGGCCTCGTGAACCTTAGCCACCTCTCCTATCGGTAGGTGTAGCCCCCCCATCCCATATTATGTACTGTTAGTATTTTTGTGTTGGTTGAAGTAAGTTATCACTGAAGCTGCATTTTAACAGTTACAGTGGGACAGAGGTTAGTTATAGATGACCCAGCTGCTTTCTCTGGCTGACCCCTGCAGTAGAGAGGCACTCACCTCTGGTAAAAGACAAGGATGAGTGAAATAGTTCAGGGGACTTTTGTTTGTTTTACTGAGTGCCTATTAACAGTGTGAATGTCAGTCAGGTGACACCATTGACCAACCTGTGACTTGGAGGCTTGTGTAGAAGTGCTACTTCCAGATGCACTTGCCCCAGAATGTGGAATAATGTTTTTTCTTTATGACAGAGACAAAATGGTCAAGTATTCTTTGGCGGGATTTGTTCTGGCCTGTTTCAGAAGAAGAGGGAACTTGCAGACAGCAGGGTCCAAAAGGCCAAGCATATGTTTCAGATCTTCACTGATGTGTTTGCCATGTGCCATACCCCTTCATAAATTAATGAATCTGCAAAAGTTCGAATGGTTTGGATTTTATTAACTCTCTTTGCTCTGTAGAAGCATTGAAATCCTGACTTAACAAGCTGTTTGTTTGCTGTTACTTGGCTCTGATTGGCTGAAAATTGATTGCACAACGTGTAATTAGTTGCTTCCAGCATAATTACTCTTTCAGTGGCGAGGTTCCCATACAGAAATAACTGTGCTGCATTTAGAATGCATCTCATTCTGCCAACGTGTTTGCTGTGTGCATATGGTCACCTGGCAGATTTCTCACAGTTCAACTTCCTGCTGTCTCTTGGGATACTTTGTTTTTTTTTAAAAAAGCACAACACTTGTGAAACAGTTTCAAAGCATTTGAAAGAAGAAGGTGCCTCATATCAGTGACCTTCCTTAGTTCCAACTATCTCCCGCATCCGTCTGTGAGTCTCCTCTCCAATTAGTGGAAGAAAAACAACCTAACTCAGAGAAGTGAGACCAATTCAATGGGAGATTGGAAAAAAAAGCGGCCTCTGTTTTGATCTAGAAAGAAACCTTTGCTGAAACGTGTTATCTTCAGAAAAATGCTGCAGCCGTACCTCCTCCGCCTCAGCGACCTTGTCATTTGTCTTTCCATCTTATCAGAGGAGGGAGTGATGTCAGCACTCATTCCTTTTCACCGTAACAAGGGGTGAAACCAAACTCTCCTGCAGCCGGCCGGTTACAAATAATTAAAGTGGAGGCTCAGTGATTTAACAGGAGACCACAGATCAATAATAGCCTGTAGGGTGGAGATAGAAAATGCTGGGGAGGTGTTTGCAGAAAATAAAAATAAAATAAAAAGCCCTCTCCATGGATTCTGATGCCTTTCTAGTGTCACACGAGGGTCAGTGTAATGCAGTTGGCTGCCAAAGTCTGGTTTTTAATTGGCTCCCTTGTGTTGATCATTGGACTGTTCTCTCCTGGATTCCTGAAGCTGCAGTACAGCTAGCGAGTTGCTGCCTATTAGAACTGACAGTTTAACATCCATCACTTAATGTGTCCACTTTCTTATCCTCCTGTCTGTGTGAAAACTCAGCTTCTAGTCTGGCTGCTCAACTTTGTCTTGTTATTTCTGCTGCGTTGTCCTTTTGTCGAGGCTGTATGGACGTATGCAGAATAGCCTCAACCCCAACCCATAGTGTCTGTCAGTCAACACAGTGCCTGTCCTTTGTGCATCACGTCACTTTTGCTGAGCGCTTTCAGCAGAGATGAAAAAGCCACCTGACCCCTTTAAAAGTGAGCTCCACTTGCCGCCCTGTGATCGCTCTACCATTTGTGCCCTTCCCCATGGTTGGGCTTTGGCCCCACATTTCATGGCTTCAGACACTCTCACTGAGATCAAACTCCCAAACTCCCAGCCCCCTGCTGGGACTCCCCCTGAAAGTGCTAATAACCCCCGTTTGTCTGAGGAGAAACCAGCTCTCCTCTCTTAGGGGCCGTCTGCCTTTCCCCCCGGTGCCCTGACTTCATCTTAACTTTATAGTGATTACTTTGCCACTTGTGCCCTACTTGAATGACCTTAAGTGCCTTGAGGGTGGAGGATGGTTGAACTTTCCCTGTAGGTCAGTGTCTTTGGTGGGGGAATTGTGCTAGTCTAGTTTTGTAGGAACAGACGGTGCAAACACCTGCTGACTTTCCACAGACACAGGTGTTGACATGTCACATAGTGTAGACTTCTATATTAATACTTGTTAGTCATACCGTTTTAGATTAATGAAGAAGGTTTAGCCGTGTCAATTTGATTAATCCACAAAGACAAAGTAGTTGCAGTAGCAGGAGTGATGTTAATGTCAGAGTTTGCTGGATGTGCATAAAATCTGTAAATCTATCCTAAGTAACAACATGACAAAAGACTAGTTGCATCGTTTCCATCTGGCCGTGTTTCAATAGCACAAACTATGTTGGAAACCTGATATGAGAGCTGCGGCTGTGTATCTGGTGTTGTGCACTGATGCATCTTTCCTCTATGTCAGCGGTTGGGATCGCGCAGAGATCATCTGAACTGCGATGATGCTTTCCTGGGCGCCGACCAACTCAGTGTTATCCATGAGACTTGGCTCTGCCACAGCCCCACCCCCGCTGCCTGAGGCCTCACATTACCACGGCCCGCGAGGTAATTTGTAGATAGATAATTTCAGTGACCTCTGACAGTGCACACGTTGTTTGCCGTAGACCTGGTTTGGCAGAATTACCCTGGCAAGAGTCTGTTGCAGCCGAGTTAGTGGTTTTGGCTGATGGTGCAGGCCATAAGAGTTTGTCAGTGAAGCGCAATAATGTGCTTCAGGTTGCTGCATTAAAGAGATACAAGGTAACTAGAGAAAATCTGATTTGTGTCCACTTTAATTGTTTGCTAAAAGATACAATGTACTTGAGAATGTATCGGTGTGAGCTACAGTAGATGTTATGAAACAGAGTCTGGCATCAACTGCAAACCCACCCTAAATATTACAATATAATTTAAAAAGACAAAACTATGACAGTATTATTATTTTTATTAGACATGTTAACATATAAAGAACGCTTTTCAGTTGTTGTAACCATTAGGATGCAACAGTAGAACAACATACTCACAGTCTGACTGATTCTTAGGCTGGATATCCATTTATGCACAAGGCTGTAACATTTTTGTGGAGACATTTTATATGTGGGTAGAACTGCTCTTCAAAAACCAGCCATTTCTTTTTAATCACTGTCTCAACATAGTAAAACAGCCATATAATGGTCAGAATAAACCACTATCACATCCTAAATGACCATAAAGGCTTGATTGTCAGCACACAAGTAAATTCAGAAAGCCTGGGGCTGGATTACTCCTGGCACGAGCCCCACAGGCCACTAGTGAATGAAACAAACCCACTCAGAGGCGTCCGCTGTCCCCACAGTACCTGTGAGAAAACAACCCACTGTATTCTAGGTCTCTGGTCAATGAGTCAATGGTTTGGCTCTGGCGCTCTGGATGCTTGTGGTTTTGAAGCTAAAACCTTGACAGGAATCTAACTCATCTTGAGGCAAACCCAGAATAACTCCTCTGCCTAGTGAAGTCTGGTATGAAGAAACAGAGTTCAAAATCCGAATTCATCCTCCTCCTGTGATGGGGAAAGTAAAACTTCCTTCCATACAACCACAAATAGAAGAGACAAATTTTGTTTTTAATGTCATTACTGTAAGTGCAAATTGTTTTTCATAATGTGTGTGTAAAATTAGCAGATGAAAAAAATTACACATTCTGCTTGTCGCTAAATTTAAACAGAACTTTGTGAACGACGATAATAATCAAAATACTTAAATTGCTGGGCTGCAGAGTTGTCGATGTCTGTTTCACATTCGGGAATTTGTTTTATATTGTAAAAAACAAAATCAGCTCTGTGCTTTTATTGGTTTAGGGTGATGGGATGTAAACATTGGTTCTGACCGGCAGAGAGATCCGTTCACAGCTGGAATCCATAGACTTTTCCAAGGAATGTGATGCATGAATAGATAATTATAGTCAGTGCGCTACAGAGAGAAGGCCAGAGGAATTGTGATTGTTCCTTAATTACTCTTCAGCACGTGAAAATAAGTGCCTGCAGAGCTGAATCTGGTGCTGTGAGTGTTCGCTGTTAAAGGGAGCTGATAACGCCTGCAGAGTCACCGCTAGCTCCCAAACAAAAGTAGGTTACTGACTGAGAATGTGAGGAAGAGCTGCTGATGTGACAATACTTGTGCGGAGTGAAATGTGTGGCGTGAAGGCAACACAAAGGCGTCTGCTTTAATGGAGCTAATTAGTTTCCCCGCTCTGCGTCTCACTCAGATTTATTTTGAGAGCTTTCGACTTCGTGCTTTGGTTTTTCTTGGAGCGTGCTGGGGAGTGTTGTGTGTTTTACCTGAATTTGATCCAGGATGGTGGAAGCTTTAGCTGGGGAGAAAGTTGTACACCCACACATGAGGGCTGATTTGCGGATGTGGGATGAGGTAGGATGAAAGCAATTTGAAATTAGTCACCACAAACATCCCCCTCGTACTGACCATGGGTGGTATCAGAGAAGGCCGCTCTTGGCTGCCTGTTCCGTGCCTGCTTTGTTTTGTGACGGAATGAAAGGACATCATCTAAACACTGATTCCTGCAAGTGTTTTTATGATGCAACCACCAACTTGAGCGTGACAGCCAAGCACAGCCGCAGGAATCCATTACAGGGAAGGAGAGGCTGCGTTTAGACGTGGCTCTAACATGCAAGGACAGAAAATAACCTTTTAGAACCCAGGCGTGTTATCCACCGGGATCTATTTCATGACCCTGTTGTTTATATGCTGGTTATTGTTCGGAGGAAGAATCAGAACCCAATTTAGTGCTGGAGCCACAATCTTCCCTGTAGGTACCAAGGTTCACCCGCTCTCATAATGGAGGCCCTTGCTGTGGAGCAGTGGCAGCGCTGTAGCCGTTATAACGTATGTCCTGTGGGACGTTGATTGAGTTTGAAATAGCCCCGAGGTATTAAAACAGGACCCGAAAGACCTGCAGGAGCCCCATGAGAGCGGGGCCGGCTAGTAAGGGTCACAGCCGGGTCATGTTTAGTCAGTGCATCTCGGAGCGTGCCGACATCACGTGGCCTCCCTGCGTCCTCAGCACCTCCTTCACCTATCCTAACTCCAGCTCTGGCTGACCATGGGCTGAGTTCAAGCCACATCTGGATGCAATTCCCTCTCTAAGCTGCAGCCGAATCCTACTGAAAATCCTCATGCCCAGAGGAAGTGCAGAGATTTTAATATAAACAAAATGGAAGGAAGATGAAAATGTGAAGTTGAGCTGCTTTTTTATCCTTTTAAATCTATATTTCACTGCACTGTGGTGTCTTTCAACCTTCAACTATTTATTGTACTGTGTGCTGTCATTCCTGCAGATTTACACAAACGTGACATATTTATATGGATATATATATAATTATCTGGAGCCTGGTTGGATTAGGCAGAGGGAGCACACTGTCATACTTGAGGCATGTTTGAAACAAGCATTCACATTTCATTAATACACCAAATATAAAACAGAATGAAGATGGAGAACTGACAAGGCTCATATTTAGCACTTTAGACCCTGGCCAAGCTACAGAGCACCATCATTATTACAAAAGATGCACATTCTGGCCTTATACAAAGCAAAGATATTATTTATTCTTATATATTCAGTCTTTAACTCCCAGTAGGTCCAACTGAATGTGGAGCTACCTTGACTGTACAGTAGGTCTCACAGAAGCTGATTGCTGCTCAGTTGGCATCACACACAGCTCAGTTAAATTGCCTCTGAAAGCTGCTCATTTGCACTGATGGACTGTGGACTTCACCACTGGAGCAGGCAGCTAAAAAAATGCAACTTCCATTGACTTCAAATGGAAATTTTGCCTTAAAGTGAAAATCCTTTAATACAGAAAAGAATACATGTTGACACCTGCCACCTCCTATACGAGTGAGTAGCCAAAGAATATGACGTGCATTCGAAGACGTGGTCTCTGAGGGGCACGGTGTTGATTTCAGATTGTTCTTGGGGGCATTTTAACCTGCACAGGTCTCACCAGACATGGCTCTGACCATTAGTTCGTGCACTCATCCGATGTGTAATCCTCGGACGGCAGTGGTCAGAGCCCCGGCTTTCTCCAGGGATTTGAGTGGTATCATGTTTAAGATTTTGCGATCCGGTGTAGATGTTGACTGACCCACTAAGACAGCACAAAAATGTAAACCAGATGGGAAACGTCACTCAGTGTTTACTGATATTTATCGGTGACTCACACTGATTACACGAGCGCTATCGAGGAAGGGTGAGCTGGTGACGGAGAACGAGCCGGTGAGGAAGGACTGTGGTGAAATAAGCGGCGAGGGGCGACGGAAACGGGGGAGCGGAGGATGTCTGAAAGATGAAAGAGGTGATAGCAAGGGTCAGCTCACGCAGATTGCACCTATGGTTTTTTAACTGCTGGTGATTTTAGTGATTGAAATCTCTCCCGGAGCCCAAATACAAATCTAATTTCTAGTGATGTTGGCACTTTTGTGGTCCGGAGGACGTCTTGTACCTTCCTGCCTTTGGCTCCTGCTGCGGACACTAGTGGACCCGCGTACAGCAGCATCACATACACTGCTGTGCCCTTTTGCTTGATAACGAAGTGGACGTTCCTCTTTGGTCTGGCACGGAGAACCCAATGCTCACTTTTTCCTGGCCACAGAACATGTTTCCGCTGTCTTTCGGTCCATTTGACTCCGTGGCTTTACTGCACAGTAGTGATGTATGGCTTCCTCCTTGTGTAATAAAGTTTTGGGTTGCATTGCTGGATGAGTAAGGTTTTCCGAAATGCTAAGCCCATGTGGATAGATATTCAGTAGCATGACATCTTCTAACAACTTTTGGTTTTGGTGAGCCATGACCCCTTTTTGTGTGCAGAAACTACACCACTTATAAAACTCTCACCTGCAGCCCCTTATTTGGAAATGTGCAGATAAATGCATAAAGTCATCAGAAAATAATGATGAAAACTTTATACACAAAGAAAGAAGTGGAAAAACAGCTAACCCTCTACCCTCTGATAATTTAGCTAGCATCTGATCCCCTCACCTCTTCTGTCTTACTGTACCTTTTCATCAGACCGTGGCATGATGCTCCGTGCTCATGGATCAGTCTCCCTTTCCTCCCCCGTCCTCAGAGTTATCATCTCTGTCAGCGCCACAGACAGCAGAGGTCTGGGACCCTCTTCCTGACCTGCCCATCAGCTCCCACAGGATTTCCACTAATGAGGCACTATGGGGACCAGATGCAGAGAGGGCAGCCTGGGCAAAAACAACCTGCCACAGTCGTTTAATGATCACACACACGGTGATGTCACGGCTTGTTTGTGTGTGTTTGTGTACAGTACATCTGGAGGTGCCTGTGCAGTACAGTCATTTTACCCACGTCTATTTTTGTGAGTCTTTAGACCATGTGTGCAGCCAAAGTAAATATTATTTAGTCATCTCCCATTTGAATGGTTATTTTCTTTGATGAATCATCACATTTTTCCGTTTATTCCATCTGTGTCAGCCTTTGTGCTAATTTCAGACCATTTTTGGTACCTCTGAACACACTCTGTTTTCATTATGAACAGGTTTCATATCTATTCATATCAGGCAGAAGAGATGCCCTCAGCATTCGGTATGTAATTTCAGGAAGGGCCGTGCAATCAAGAACACTTCATCCATCCTGTCCAAAGACATGAGGCGGTGTATTATTACAGTACTGAAGTAATATCAGATGTGATGCGTCCATGCACCAAGAATAATGCCCAGAACATTCCTTACGTCACACATGGTCTGTTCAACTGTTCAACCCTGCACACATGTGTTCCGCCTGCCCTTGGGAAATGGGCTCGTTCCAGCTCCTCAACTTTAAGGCCTTCACTTCAGTCATTGCTGTAAATGTTAGGACATGTTTGTGTTTGTGCAATTGGCTGGCGTACACTCCAATGCCCCGTGTTGTTTGCATCAGTTGTGGTCGGATACGATTGAACGACCGGTTCATAAAAACAAGAGGCGCCTGCCAAAGAGCAAGTACGAGAACAAAGTTGGAGCGAGCAGAATTAGTTCTCACAGAATCTGAGTCGTCATCTGAGAAGTGAAACTCTTACGTAATTAACAGAGATGAGGTGTTTTTCTGTTTTCTTGGGTTTGATGAGCACTTATTGAAATTAAATTAGACCAAAGTGACATTAAATGTGTTGTTTTACTTTAATAGGAGCATTAGATTAGCAGAATATGGAGGTAGTTATCATCATGCTGATGTTGACACACCATCAAGTTGTTTGATCAGGTCTCGTCAGGCTCAGAGTTTGATTTTGTCTCATCACTTTCTCTCTTCCCGTCCTCTCCCACTGAGGCACTTTAAATGTCCACCTTATAATGCTGCGCATAAGAGAAAGATGATGCACACAATGGAAATGAGCACATACCAGCTGTTGGTAGCGATCAGATCACGCTTACCTCAGCACCGGATCGGACCACAGATTAAATACAGAGCTAACTACATCTGGACGCTGATTCATTTTCATGAGATCCTGAAGTGCTTTTGGCCCAGCGTCAACCGAGGCCCCTCTTTCATGTACGTATTGAGATTTATGAAGTTGCAGCACATGATAAAAATTGATTTATAGACTCCAGTAGGTCTAGATTGTGAAACACAGATCAGGGTTTTATAAAATCATAAAGATTTAGTTGGTCTTCTAATTGGCTTTCCTCCCCATTAAGCGTGTTTTAACTTGGACTGTGCTACAATGCAATACGATACCACATTATTTAAATAAAAAATATAGTTTTTAACATGCGAGTATTTATTGTTAGAGACGACAGCCATAGCTTCCTGATATGCTATTATTTTAAATTCAGTGCTCTGAATAAATGCACAGGTACGTTTTTCTCCCTTAATAGCACAGTTTATATGTCTAGACACATTTAAGATCATTTGCAATGCCTTCCATTTGCAACTGGAATTAGCACTTTCCTGGCAGGAAACAGAAGCTGAAATGCCAACTCACCACCGTGGCACAATGAAATCAGCTCCAAACAACTGCACCCACGCAAAGACCAACCTTTTAACAATACAAATGTCGCCCAGACGCTGATCCTTCCAGTGTTGCCTAGTGCTGAAGGTCTTTAAATGTCTCAGGAGGAAAACACATGCACATTTACTGTACTTAAATGGAAGGAACTTATTTTGTCATTGCTTCTGAACTTGATGAGTTCTGATGGTGTTTTGTGTCTGGCAGCATACTGTCAAAGCAAACGGCCTAATCAGCACTATTGAATTGAGGTTTAGTGAGCTTTCACAGGCTCTAATCACAGCGATTGACCCCTGTATTGATTAGGGCATAAATAAGAAGCATGTCCTGATAAAAGGGGATTATAAAACAAACATCTAGTGAATTCAAAGATCTGCAGTGCGTGTGGTGGAGTTGACCTGAGGGCTGAAGTTGGCTGACTTTAAAACTATCATCTCCGAACCAAGGTGCTGTTAAGGTCGGCCCCTCCACTGAATAATCGAAGATGCACACAGAGGAAATGAAGGAACCTGTTTGGGAGGATTGGCTTATCTAAGTAGAAAATTACAGTATTGATTTTCATTAAAGTGCCTGGGCCCAGGTAGGAGTGAAATCATGGAGAAACAGTTTTTAAATCAGTCTGTCTGCACTTTGTTTTTTCCTCCTCCTGCTTTTTCTACTTGGTTTATAGTCACAGGAATACAGTCTGCAACTTTTTTCCCCAGCATCATAAAGATGAACATGCAGCTCTATAGGTTCTTATGCCCTATCGGTGCTTCCGTGTCATGTGCTTTTCAAGTGAGACATATAAATGAAAGCACTGTTCTCCTCCTAAAAGAAGGAAGCTCTGAGGCAGCCTGCTTCAGCTTCTAATCTTCAAAGACGTTTCTTTGTGTTTTTCCAGAATACTCCCTGCTTTTGAACGCTCCCACCTCTGCGTCCGGTGTCATGTTTCTGTCCTTTATGAATCTGCCGTCATGTCTGAGTGTGAATGACGGGACAGTGCTAATGCCAGGTTACTTATACTAAAGCTGTGGCGGAGCAGCCAGATTAAATCGCACCGCGTCGTTGGCAGTGCAGGATTGGACGGAGTAACGAGTAGACGTTCGCATAGCACAGCAAGCTGCTACAAATAAGGTGTGTCCTCTTTAGGCGGTATCAGTTTCACTTGGTGATTGTGAATGTCTCTGGGTTAACAGATATTTCATCAAGTAAGCGTTCACCCTGGGCAGCAGGTTTTGCAGAGCGAGACAAAGGTGTTTATGTACTTCACCTCTGACCTCTGGAACCTTTAGTTATTTCCTCAGATGTCTCAAATGCCAGTAATTGCACTTCAACCTACAGAGGCTTTAAGAGCAATGATGAAACGGCACCTCCTCACCTTTAAAACCCTGTTTTACCCATACAGCGGGGCGTAAGTCATGACTTCAGGTCCATGAATTTTTCACTACACAGGAACCGTCCGCCCCCCTCAAACCCGTTGACCTCAGCACTAATACAGGTAACTGGTAATGCTGGTATTGAGGCAGCTTTGGTTGTGAGAGCAAGGCAAACAGAAAAGTGGCTGGGGCCTGGGAATCAATGGCAAGGTGGACAGGAGGCCAATGCAATCAGGCAGCAGAATGGAGCAGAATCAGCCTGCTGAGTCAGCCTCGGTGCACGGAGAGAGTCATTTGGAAGCGGGCGCCTTCTACTTGTCCTCTGGGCAGCAAACACAACAAAGGTACAGGCATTACAAGCGGGAGTACAAGCATTCTATCCTACCCGCCGTTCATCTCCATCCTGGCCGTTCTAATTAAAAAGCGCCCATGAGACAGAGACAGATGAGTTTCATTTTGATTTCAGTGCTTTTTTATCTGGCTGCAGAAGGAGGGACTTTTCCATGCATATGTGTTGTGTACATGCTGCTGGTCATGGAAAAAACATTGGAGGATTAATACGTGCAGGTGGACTTTGCTCTGACCGTAACGTGTGTTTGTTTGCGTGGCTCCAGCACATGTTTTTTTGTGATGCTTGTTTGCACGTGTGGCGCATTCTGCACAGGCTTGTAAAAACTGGCCAGCGAGCTCTGCTGGATGTCCAGGTTCACTTATAAACGTCAGCACGTAGATGTTCTGCAGCTGCGCCTCCACATGTGTCAGAAGTCAGCGCGGGCGCCTGATGGAGAGATTCGTTTCTTCTAAGGCCTCAAACACTGACACTTGGTTTTCTCTGGGAGCTTTCAGGGGTGGTCCAGCAGTAAGGTCGTTGCTTTTGTTCATTTCCAATGAAAGCATGGGTGGTGTGGTTATTGTAGACCACGAGCAGTAGTAGTTACTGCAAAATCAGTCAAAAAAAACTACACAGGTTTTGCTGCAAAACACCCAAAATGGCCAGCAACAGCTTCTCTGGTTGGAATAATACGAGGCTGTTTTCTTAGTGAGAGCTCTGCTGGCCGGCCAACGTGCTGCCACGCTGTTTTCCTGTTTAATCACCTCTGGCTGAGGTCTCTGTCCTCTGGCTCCTTTGTGTACACAGCCTCATCTGTGAGCGCAGTGGGAGTTTTCCATGAGCTCTGTGCGCGCAGATTCTGTGTGTGACCTTAAAAATTCGCACGCTCAGGAAGAATTAGATATTCATGCTCGTTGTGGGGCAAAATCTGACCCCGTGCAGGAAGCGCCATTGTTGCTTTGACATTTGCTGTGGCCATTTATGGAAAAAGGCAGATAACCTATAGCGGTAGCACGAATCTGACTGCTAATTTTACCCTGGAGGGAGTTTGTATCATACAGGACACTTGGAGACAAAGAAATCTGTGGTTGCCAAGATTTTAGCGGTTAAAGTAATTTGATAATCCTAATAATAAATACGGTGTCAGTAGAGGTATGATTAACAAACTGAGTCAGCTGAGTTGTGTGTGTATGAGTGCAGGGCTAGTTGACCGACTGCCAACATGAAAGCGCACTGTGGTGACTCTCCTGGGGCTGCAAGGGGAAAGTGAACGCTGCCAGTTTGGACACTGGGCCATGACAACTGCACTCAGCAACGCCTCATCTGACAGACGTACATGACCGACACGCAGACTGTAAACACACAGTACAGTAGAAGGAGGTCATGCTTGGAAGCGCTGACATCTGTCCGCTCCTCATAACTCTTACATACCGACAGTAGGCAGTGAAGGGCACATTTCATACGGCGCCTCCTCTAAACACATCACAAATCCTGGGCCACAGAGTGAGACGTTTGTGTTTCATTTCCGTCCACGTTCTGCAGCACACGCCAGAAGCTGCCAGTTCCCCACATAGAGGAAATGAAAACATTAAACTTCTGTGATTATCCGAAATATAATAATTTCAATTCATGTAGAGAATTGACAATTAATGAGGTGTACAGTAACTGGGTGGGACCATAAATTAGGAAATTTCTCTGGTTACATGGTCTAAAATAGCTCACAACGGGGTGTTCAGCTAAAAATGCCTGCTGCACTTTGAAAGCTTGCTTTTACCCAAAAACACTTCTCACTTTGAGGGACGTGTTCGGCAGCAGAAGCGAAGAATTAGACGCGTTTTAGCATTTCCTCTGCAATCGTGATTATTGCTGACAGGTGACCCGCTAATGACTTCAATCACGTATTAAACTGCCAGACCAAAGAAATAAGCTAATGTCCAATTTGGAAAAAATGTGGGACAGATGATGGACAGAGGGAGGGAGGACACCATCAGTCAGTAACCCACACACAGACTAAAAAATGCAGGCGGTTTTTAGATTTCTAGTCAAAGGGCCTTGATTAGGTTTGTTCTAAGGTCCTTTTAGTGTTTGTTAACCCAAAGTTCTTTGTGGATTAGAATGTGAATTTGGATTATTTATCCTAACTTTGAGTTGTTTATTGAATGTTTACTGCTGAGTATCTGATTAATGTGAGCGCCTCTCTGTTCTTTGTGCTGAGTCTTTGATGACGTCATAGGGTCAGCCGTTTGTGTACACTGCTTTAGCTCTTGACTGTGTGAAAAGAGGTCTTGATTTGTGCCGCCTCGCTCTTAATTATCTGCTCGGGCTTTGATTCGTCGGGCCGATGTTGTTGCTCAGACACCCAGGTGTTTCTCATCAGTTCCATGAGAAGGAGTTTACTACTCACCTAAACCTTTCCATACGTAGACGTGCCCTTTTTTCCTCTGATCGGGTTTCAGCTTACTGGCATTGATGAACCTCAAACAGAACTCTCTAGTCCTTTAGATCTGGAGATTATTAGGACTTTGTGAAGAAACACAAGATACAAGTAGAAGCTGCTGAGAGATGCGTTGTGTTAGTTGATAATGAGTCTTGGTCCGCTTCACTTTCTGAATGATTGACCCTCAGTCAGTAAAGTTTACTTCAGGGTTCACATGATACTCTAAATCCATACAACTTATTACCTAGACTAAAGACTTAGTGACTACAGTATGTTGTCTCTAATGGGTGAAATGGTTCTCATCACATGGAATTCAAAATTCTATTTTTAATACCAGATTTCTGACTGATTTGAAAACAAATTGATGAATCAAGTGACTTGTATTTTTGCATTTAAACCGACAGTAGTATGATTTGTGGTTTTTCCTATTACAAATCACATCATAAAACTGGTTTAAGCGCTGGAACAGAATCTTTCTAATAATCCACCCAGGTATAAACTATGTATGTTCTTATTTCTCTTGGACGTTTCGGGACTGAATGACTCTGTCGTGTGTTTTAATCATCAGCAGGCACCTGTCAGTAGAACACCACATGGCATTGTGGGAGAGGGTGCTCAAGCTTCACGGGGGCCGGGGGCCAGCACTTTAAGCTGTTCCAAAGGCCTGGCCGAATTCACGCCTCTCTGTTTCAACAGCTTTTGGACCCGCTTTTAGGAAAACAGGGTTTGTCCTTTTCATAGGCGCACATGGAACAATTTTATTTGGCAGGTCTGGACATTTTCAAGGTGCAAGGAAAGGGACACGAGTCTCTTGGCTTTTATTGTCCCATGCTATGCCAAAGCACTTTTTTTTCATTGCTTCCCCCAACAGAAATAATTTTCTGCTGCTCAGCTTGGTTGTTACGTTAACAGTGGGAACAGGGCTGGTTTTGAGACAGTGATTAATGTAGTGACAGCTGTTTGAGGCAGGTCAGCGCTGGGTGAGATTTTGTGCCCATCCTTCACTACAGGGATGTGAACCCACGATGATATATTTCCGTCTGTGTGTTCTGCTGAGTCAAGACTCCATTTTTAGATATATTGTTTTCATGTAATCATCATCCCTTTCTCTCAAACCTCAAGCTTCTTACCCTACCATGTCACTCGTTTTATTCTGTCCTTTAATTGTAGCAGACCTACTTATTCAAAAGCCACAAAAAAAAATCACAGGCCAAGCGATGGCATGGCCAACGGGCTTTGAAAGCACTGCACTTGCACATGCACACATACACACACACTCATGCACATCTGGTTTCAGTTTCAAATGCCTTTCCTTATATATTTTTCCCATTCATCCTCACGCACACAATAGTCCTATTATCCATTCTAAAGCTGGCTCTGTTCAACCACAGCCACTGTGTCCAAGCAGGCCAATAGATCGCAACATGTCATCAGCATAATTAAGCCAATTAGCATAGAGATCCCGATGTGTTGCACTTTTCATTCGATGCGATGATTTCCTCATATAGGCCAGGTAAAGTATTTTAGTTGCTCTTGATGAAAGGCGGGGTGTGGAATAAAGAGACTTCAGGGGCCGTGGCATTTCACAAAAAGCAATTACCATCAATCATGTTGAGCTGCGTGTCGAGGTGGGCTGGACTTGACTCCTGTAGAAGGGGTAGAGCGTTTTGACAGTAACATAGGATCCTCTGTTGGCTCCAAACAAGAATGTTGAAGATGAAATATCTTATTGGACCTAATGGAGGCCATGCTCCGAAATGTAATGCATCGCCATTGACTATCATTACGCCCTTGAAAAGCCAATAAACTGCTCTAGGACACAGACCATTATATGTCATTAGAACTGTGATCTGGACACATTAAATTATACTACACCCGTTTTACCCACCAGCACAGCCTCTTTGGAAAATCATTGTAATTTCCAGTAAAGCTATCAAAGGACATTTCCTGTGTGCAGGCAGGCAGACTAACGTATATGTCTTTTTGCTTCTACTCTGAATTTTATTTGCACCACATTTTCAGTACTGGAGGAAAATTGCAAATACTTTTGTTGGCCTACAGTAGTCACCTCCTACTTCTGTCTCTTCTGTATCTATCATTTCACACTCAGCACCATTGCTGCACTGTTAACACGAGAAGCAACTGTACACACATAATAATCACCTGCACCCAAGTGTCTTCCTGTGAGTGTTTATAGTCCCAGTAAAGGGAATTGACAGATCCCACTTCAGTTTCTCCTGCCTTCAGCGCGGAGCATTCCAGCGCTCTGCAGAGGTGTTGGCTAATTAGTCAACTGACCTTTTAGGTCAAAGGTCGCCGGTGCACACAGCCTCGGGGGGACCCGGTGATATTTTAAGTTTTGATTGTAGTACTTAAAAATGAGAAATACCCGCGGGCTCTAAAGGCTGTCCTAAGTGCACGTACCTGGGTCACATTATGACAGTTGATTGGTATCAAGATGAAGTCGCTGCGTGGCTCTTGCTCACCCGAAGCCCTCAGGTGAGGAAAAGAAGCTGTAGTTGATGATGCAAGGGGAAAGAAGTAGTCCTTCAAAAGATGACCTGGAATAGTTGCTTTGGGCTGTGGCTGGTGAATTACAGCGTGTTCCCTGCCTGGACTAGAGAAGCCCAGGGGACAAAGGATGTAATCACTTATCACAGCAGCCCCTCCACTTCTTTTAATAGACACAGAGGGTACATAAAAATCATAGTCCATTCTCACAAGGCGCAAATGCATGTTACAGTGTAAACAAAGTCATATTTGAACCACTGGAGTAAGAAGTTAAACTAGTTGATCAGACAGGTTTTAAGTGGTGACCTTTGAGTCATAGGGTTCATAGCATCCACCAAAGCAGAGGCAGTGATAGAGTGAGAGAAAAAACAGGTGTAACTAAGTGTGGGGGGGAGACCCATAACCCACAAACATGGAAACCTCATTTGCAAGTGCTGGCCTCTTCGTAATGGATCCCAGTGTATATCCTCCCCACTTTTTGACAGGTGATACCTGACATGCATAAATCCATAGCATTCCTCCCACTGTATCCTTACAACTCGCCACCCACGTGGAGCGTATAGCTGTACATATTGGAGGCCTGTGAATGAGTTCTGTCAGGCTGTTGTGCCCCGACGGCGTTGGAACATATTGCAGATGACCTCCTACAGCATTAATTAAGCCGGTTCAGGTGTGCCGTGTGTGAGCGCAAGCCACTGCATGACTCACTCCAGTCCGTTCTGTTAGTTTGTTGAGGTTTGTAGGAGAGTGAAAAAAGACTCAGTCGCCTTTGCAGTGCTGCTGCATCCTTCATGAGTGTCCTTGTGTTGCAGACATCGTTTTTCATCCGCAGTGCAGTGTTTTGCTTTGTTGTCCTTTTGTTTGCACATTGTATTTGTCCATTGTCCTCACAGAAATTTAATCCTCTGAAATGGGAAAAAAACGAAAACAAAGTAAAAGATTGCAGCCAATAACAGTGAGTGTAAATTCTTTATACAGTAGGTTTTATTAATATAGAATTTATAAATATTAAATGTTACACTGAGGTTACCACTGAAGGATATCCTTTCTAAACTTTTTAAAGAACATGTTTATCTGTATACGTCCCACTGGTTATAAATGCACATTTTAAGCAATTGTGTTGTTGCACAGGAGCTGCAGGAGGTTTATGAGTGTATAAAGTGTTGGGAGGCCACACAGACAGTAATGAGCCTGCTCCATCCTGACAGATAGGTCCACTTAATCACAGCAGCCAGAGCTGAAGCCCTTGAGGGACGCATACCTATCTGCATGATAGATAGAGACTTCAGCCACAACAGAACACGCTTTGTGTTTTACTTTTATTAAGGTGTATATTGGTAAAGTACTGTTTGAGCACTATGGGAACGAACAAAGTACAAGTGGAAAGTTAGGAGTTCAAGCTGATTATGTATTGTGGATATAGGGGAGACAGGTTTCGCAGGCTTATTTGTTTCTCTCGCTCCTCTGAGGATTCGACTGAGTGAGCTCCACGGTGCACAGAGGCCAAGCAGTTAGGAAGTTTGGAAAGTGCGAAAGTAAGTTGAAGGTGCTAAGTTGTCAACCAGCCATCAGGCAGCAGGGAGGATGTATGTTTGTAATGAGCTGTGTGTGTGTGTGTGTGTGTGTGTGTGTGTGTGTGTGTGTGTGCGTGTGCGTGTGCGTGTGTGCATGAGACAGCAGGAAGGAAAGGAAGGGGTACTTTTGATTGATTGTGTTACCATGTGTTTTTTCTTTCCTTTCGTTTTCCATTCCCCATCTTCCTACTTCTCTCATACTTTACACTTCCATTCACACGGACAGTCGGGTCATTTTAGACGTACATTTTTCTCTTTTATGGGAGAACACAGTGAATAGCTTATCCAGATCAACGTCTTTTCAAGTCATTGTCGTTCAGAAAGCCCCTCTTTGCTCAGATCTTCAAGTTGATTGTGTGTGAGGTCCTTGAACGTACTGTAGGACAGTGCTTGTGTTGCATATCGCCACCAGAATGTATGAAAACATCACCTATTGATTCATATTAGGGCGTTAGGTTTATAAAAGTCAAGCTCTGATAGATGGTGGTCATTGGCTTAAAAATGTGTGTCAGTCTGCCTGATGGATGTTCGGCCTGGGTATCGTGTCAGTATTGATAGGCAGGGATGGAGGGATTCGGCGCTGAAACGCGTGCAGGTATCGATTGGCTGATGGAGATGAACCGGTGCGAGGGTCAGAGCAGGCCTTCGGGGGCTGTGCATGCATTAGAGTGAATGTCAACCAAGGTTGGGTCCAATCATTCTGCAACACGTGTGCTTTAGATGGGCGGGGGGCCAAGTATCACAGTGTGTCTGGCATGCTGATACATGATCCACATCACAATATGACTATTCATAAGGCTGTTTCTGCGGCCAGCGCGGAATTGGCCATTTTCCTTAAATGTTTCTCCCACATAGGTCAATGCTACAATTATGCAGTAAATACATGCAATAAATGGAATTGGACGTCTTCCACTAATATGACATGTAGCCACACCAAGATGAATGTGTGGAAGAAGATAATTTAGGTCGATATTTCTAAAGTGACCTAAATTAAACCCCAGCTTATGTCCTCAATTTGAAGATGTTAATCAGTGTTAACAGAGTTCACACAGCTGTTTTGTTTGTGTTATCAAAAAATCGAATATCTGTATGTAGAAACTGAATATAGAAATAATGAAACACTGGAAAACCACAGGCAGATTTTCTATTAAAAAATGTTTACAGTGAAGGCACTTCCCTCTGGCCTCAACGCTGTGAATCATCACGTCGACACGTTCATGCCTTCCTTCAGTGAGAACACTGACACTTTGGTTAAATAAACAGTCGCGTTTTAAACTCACTTCGACAATAGCACAGACAGTAAAGCATGGGGAACAACTGGCCTCCGCATTGATGAGATGCATTCACACTAATGTGTGGTTTCCACCAAAGTATTTTTTCCAGTCTAGGAACAAACACCAACAAGTTTGAGAATACTAAGATTGAAGCCATATGAAGGCAGAGTCCATGCGAACAGCTGTGTAGCTACTGAGTGAATCTGTAAATAACACTGGTAACATTTGTTTTCAGCTCTCAAACTGAGTCCTCGTAATAATCAATACTTGCCATTTTCACTCACCCTGTTCTGACCACTGTACTGTTACGCACCTTTTGCAAAGCTGTAATCGTGTCCGGCCGTGGAGAGCGAGCATCTGCTCCACCCATCCATCACAGTCTGGGTTAGGAAATCTTGAGTGAGGTGTAGATTTCTCCAGATACTTGTTGAGTAATTGCTAGCAGAGTAATCTGTGTCACTAATGGTCATGGTTATTGTGTTGGTTTTGTCACTGAATAGCAATAAGTCTTATCTAGAGAATCCTCTAGACAGCACCTCTAGAGATATTATAATTTGATCCTGATGATCTCACAGTTCAGGCCTTTCAACAACTGATAGCAAGGGTTAACAGTCTTCCCGATGAATGCAGTCTCTGTTTGGATAGTATGTGCAGTGTGAACTGATGGTCTGGGCAATATTGTGACTGACTGTGTTTGATAAAGCAGCCAGAATGGGCGACACAGTCGACCAGATCCTGCTCTGCTATAGATCACCTTGATAATGGTTCTCTTCTGCTCACTTTTGTCTTGGAAAAACTTTGAATTCCTTCGAGCCATGTCCTCGTTATTCAAGCATCTGACCTACAAACCTGACTGTGTCATATATAATGCATCTTGGTGCCGCGGTGTGTTAACCTTTTTGACTTGCTTTTGCTTACAGTTTCATTTTCCAAACACAGACGTGCACAAAGTTTAAGTTTAGCACAGCTCGCCCATCCTCACACCTGCAGCCAGCACAGAGGAGAGGGGGAGGGAGGGAGGAAGAGGGAAAAGCAGCAGTAGATCACATGTCTTCATGGCTGTCCAACAGTAAATTAAAACGAGGAGCAATTTCCTGAGGCCCAATTAGCAGAAAATTGGTCCTGTCTGTTGGAGTGAGTCCCTTGGGGAAGAGGGAGAGAGGTAGGCGGGGGCTTCACTGACGGAGAGAGGGGCTAAACTCCACACAGACAGACATTACAGTGTGTGGACATGAAATAGTGAGAGACGGTGGAACGAGAAGGTTAAGCTAATGAAAACAGGGACCGTGTGTGGGCTCTATCGCAAAGTGTAATTTTCTTTCATGTTTTCAGGTCATTTTATTAAGATAGACATCTTAATCTCATCCTGTTAAGTGGTTCTGCTGCTAAATTAAGATTTCTTCAGAGGAGAATTTGAGCTGCCATAGAAATATGGTATTTCTGATTTTAAACTCACAATTTCTTTAATATTTAATTCTGCAATTGTGCAAATTTTAATCAAATATACGTATATTTACATATATGTTTGCCACACGCCACGTAAAGTATGTTTTTAGTCGAATAAAGGGAGGGGGCTCACAGTTAATGAGATGAAATGTTTGATTTCATTTGACTATAATGGAGAATTGACTCCAGGGTGAGGGCTTTTGAGTGAGGTCCAGTGCCGCCACATGTAATACGCTGCACGTGCACTCACCATTATAGCCATCCTGCCCTCGTGCCTTTGGCTATAGATGATGGGGGTGACAGACTGAAGTGGACACGGGACTGATTCAGGGGGGAACTGGGTCAATGTCAGGCTCGGTCCAGGATCGACCGGTGCCAGGCGCCAGTCGATCGGCATTAATAAAGGTCTGATCAGTCGTCTGCACGAGCCTGTCACTACAACAGAACTCACCCAAAGTCATTAGTGCAATTAGATATGATCAAGTCGATGCCAAAAGAGTAATTGCAAAATCTCCCTAACAACTAACAGTTTACCTTCATTTACAAGCAAGCTTTTTTCCTGCCAAGGCCTAAAAAGTTTTTTATTCTTCATTGACTGTTGCATAACAAGCAATGAAGTGATTCTATACACAGCACGTTATCTTTAAATCTCATTTTGAAGTTTTGTGTCACCAGAGCTACAGTACAAGAGACATGACTAGCCGATGCTTTGACCCGGTTGGTTCATTCATCCTCCTGCTTTGAATTTAATAAAAGATGGCCTGTCTCTGCTAATGAATATCATGCTATCAAAAAATCCCCAGTCCTCTCTGGACCAATCTTTTGTGTTCTCTAAGGTACAAGCTTGTCATCCTGACCCAAACATAAAGAAAAAGAAAAATCTTCAGCCTTGTTTAGTGCCAATTAGACGTTATTTTAGTAATTTGTAAGTCGGGTAAAAATGTTTGCCCTTGTTAATCTCAGACACATGAACTATACTTGTTTTGCAGACTTAGTGTCGCGTTTTGTTCCAGAAACTTTTAATGAGCACGTGCGTGTGGATCCATCAAAGAGACGAGGACTTAGCGACCCAGTGGTGTCTGCTCCCTTGTTGTTCCTTGCTGATAAGATTCAGCTCTGTGTCTACTCATCCATCTAATTGTCTGTCTACCTGCCTGCCCCTGTCCATCGCCACCCTTCTCTATTGTTTTTCACTCCAGGCAGTACAAACATGACTTGCCGACCTCTGGCCATTAGAGAGACCTTTCAAGCTGACAGAAAACTGTGACCCTTTCTACCTGTAGCTCTCAGGGTCATCGAATGCCACTGTTTGAATGCAACATGCCAATATATCATTAGAAAAAAGGCTGATGAAAAGGTATGTAGCTCCAACCAAATTTAAACTACTACCAAGAAGACAAAAGACAGATAACTGAAACCAGATGAAAAGCTGCCCTCCTTTAAACGTCATCGAGCATAAGTAGGGAGCTGGGTTAATATATAATCACCCACTCAAGAGTTTCCTCCAAGATCTCAAAGACACAGAAGGGGCTTGACCTGGATTTCTCTTAAGCTCTAACTCCAGGCGACAGTCGTACTATTCAGAGATATCAAGTCTTATCATCATCTTCTTTTTTCTGTATAAGATAGCTTACTTTCATGAAAGCTCCAGATTGTTTCTCCTAATGATTGAGGGGCAGTTTTATGCTATAGCCCTTGATGTATAGGAGGGTAATTTCATGGCTCCCTTCCTGCAGACACGAATCAGGCACAAAGCTCTATTATTCAGGCCTGAGTTAGAAAGCGCATAAGCAGGGGATGGAGGTGGAGGGGATATTAGGCCTGAAAGTGTGTGGGCATGGAGCGATGTGTCCGTGCGTGCATGTTTTTCCTTCAATGTGGGGACCATAAACCATGTTTTTGCTATAAAGGTGAGGACATTGTGACAATGACCAGTTCGAAGGCTTTTTTGATGGGCTTTAGGGCTGAGATTAGAATTGAGTTTTGGTTCTAATTAGAGCAAAGATTAGACGTCTGCCTTTATTTGTGATGGTTGGGGTCCCGCAATAGAGGTGGGACTCTCGAATGGCCCTTTGCATGATGGTGACTGCCATAACATCAAAGAACAAAAGGGACATTAATGTCAAGCTCGACTGGTTTGATTTGTATTAATGTCGTACCTTCCTTTCTCCTGCTGCTCCCATCCATATGTTCCTCCCCATCCCCCATTAGATCAACCCCAAACACCCATTTCTTATGCATTTGTCTCCCACACGCGCGCACACACACACACACACACACACACACACACACACACCACGCAGGGTTCTCGCCCGTCGTCTTGTCTCAGCTGGGGCCTCCCTGAAACGTGCCATGTATTCTCCCAGAGTGCATGAAACGCACAGGCACACATTCATTCTCACTCGAGCTCCTCTTTCTCCCCCTGAGCCATTTACACGGTGAAAAAGGTTAATTGCTTGAAACACCCGCAGTGTTATTTCAGCTGATTCCAGAAGCATTGCATGTGATATTAAACAGACACGAGATTACTGTGATGATAACAACGTATGTGTTCATGGAATACTGAATGGGTTACGCTTCTATTGTTTTCTTTGATAATTAAGATAATTTAGAATAATGACATCAATAATAACCTCTGGTGCAGTAAAATAGGGTACAGTATGAAGACCAACATACCAAAAAAAGCAGACATACAGTTTAGATTTGTCTTTATTCTGAGCTGTCCTCACCCTTGAATGATGGGCCCATGTGCAGACCGCGGCACTGATCCCTTATGACACAGTACCGTCACTCCATGGAGGCTCTCAGCATCGTAACTGTGTGTGATCGGACCCTTCAGCTCAGGGTCGGCGCTGAGTTGACTATGGGCTAGTGGGAGCCTGGAAGAAACAAGTGTGTGTGTCACAGTAGGAATTTTAGAGAAGCGGGAAGAAGCCAGACAGATACAGAAGAGGATTAGCTGAAAGAAACATTTGACCTGACGAGGCGGAAACCGTTAGCAGCCAATCACTGCATCCTCTGAGCCGCATCCTAATTAATACTCAACCCGTAAAAGCAAAACATCATGTAATGATTTGCAAAACAAGTGACTTAGGCTGTAACACACTCAAGCACAACTCTTAATTTTATTCTGTCAGTATATTAAACTTGAAGATTAAATAAAAAATCCAATACTAGAGTAATTACTCAGCCCTCAAGATTTACTACAGGCTCCAATGTCCTTTTAAATGTTAATTATTCATGTTCGATGAAGTTTCTTTCTGCCTCTTCATGATCATTTTAAATTAAACACAAGATTGTAATTGCTGGCACGGATTCACTTTATGAATTACTTATTTAGTGTGACTTTGGCTTCATGAGTTGCAGGTAAAAAGTTTGAGAGCGTGTGTGCTTTTGTAAATGCTCCAACGCATTAGGCGTAAGTGGCGTCGGAGAGGCTGGTGTCGTCAAACAAATCACACAAGAGGAGGAAGCCGGCGCTCTCAGCCAGGTTACAGTGATCGAGCCTGAGAGCCCGAGTGTGGCATTCTTTAAACACGCCGTGTTTGGGAAGGGCTGGCGTATTCAAACACATTACGGATAAGAGAGACGGGGGGGCTGTGCGGCCAAATGCATTACGGAGTCAGAGAGGTTGAGGGAGTGCAACATTTCTAAACACATTACGCCGGAGCTGCGCTGACATGCTTAAACAGAGTGTTGATGGAGAGCGCGGAGAGAGCGAGTTCCGCGGAGTTTCTGTTTTATTTCGCCGAGCTTTGTGTGCTTTGTCTGCCCATTGAGTGCTGACTGAGTTTTGACATGGGCTCAACATGGGCATACAAACTTACCAGGGTGATTCATCTCCTGCAAGGCGCCCCTGAGAGGCTATTGGCACAAACAGACGCCCACATGTACAACACGGACACGTACGAGAACACAGTCACAAATTAACAATCGTGGTCATTATTCCTTTTTTCCCCCGTATAAAACACAGAATCACTCCCAGAGCTCCACTCCTGACCCCACTGTCATACCACATTAAGCTCACATCCAGCAAAACACTTCAAGACATGTTCCCTCATACTTTTTCTTGGCACCGTGTCCGGCCCAATTAACCTTACAAGTAGCCCCCTTTTCACGTTGCCAACTCTGGAGCAGCAGGGGCACCTCGTCCCTGGCATTTTTCTGCACTTGGCAACAGAACACCTTGAAGAGCGCACGAAACCAATAATGCAAGAAATGCTCTCCTCCACTTCTCTGCTCCGCTGTGACAGCTGAGTCTTTTCAATTAACCAGGTTGACTTTGCATGGCTAATTAAGTCCTCATCCTTGACGAGCTGTCTGACTTCTTCTTCAAGCCTCTTACCGGAGGCTTACAGCCCCGCAGGGGCCACCGGCCAGACGGATTGTTGTCCAGCTGGAATGGGATTAGCCGTGCGCCAGGGGCCTGAGGCCCACAGCCCCTGAGCCTTTGTTTGAATCTGAAGTGTCGAGTTGGACGGGGTGAAGAAGGGAGAGAGGATTGAGGTAATCCCCTTCACTTCAGGGCTGCTGCCCGGAGCGGCGAGCCCCCGGTGAAGCTCTGAATGCTGCAGACCACCAACCACCATCAGAGCCACTGTTTACCCACTGCTGCCCAGCAGGCAGAAGACCCCAAACGGCCCTGACATGAATTAATCAATGTTCTTAGAGGTGGAGTTTATTAGCTGTTATCAAAACATGTTGTTCACTGGCCAGGCATTAAAATATAGGCGCCATCCGGCAGGATTACAGGCCTCATGCTGTGCTGTGAAACACACTGCTGGATTCATATAATCAACCAACTGCCAATCAATATTATTAAATGAGTCTTTATAAGATCAAAAACGCTTCTGTTTCCAAATGTCTAATTAATAAACTACTCTGATGTGTTTTTAAAGCAGCTGTGTCTTTGCTCCATGTTGTGTATGGTATAATTGAATGGAATTGGTACGTCATAGATGATTCAAGGGGCAGGTATGCTGTCCAGGACATGTCTTGTTTTGTGATCGGGGGCTTGCCTACATATCTTTCCTTATGGGTGTTGTTTTAAGGTAATCTGGTGTGTGGAAGATGGAGATACATTGATCAAGAATGTCTTTGGTTCAGGGACTAAACTTGTCAAATCTGCTAAACCCTAACACGAACTCATTGTAGCGAGTGGTTTCTTTCAAGGACGCCGCCCTTTTTAAAGGATTAGGTAAGAATAAGTCCGAATAACATTGTCATCTCAAAATCAGGTTTTGCAGGTTGAAACCAGGACGTTTCACTTCTGTAGAGAGATTAATTATTTGTGCTTATAAGTTGATGCGTTTGGTGAATCTCGGTTTGTATTGTTGTGCACAAGCGTGGGGTTGAGCCTCCAGTGTGACCGCTCCTGTCCCACGGTGCACCTGTGCCTGTGAGTCAGCCTCAGCGCTGAGCCAATACCAACAGGCCGTCTTTCATCGCAGTGTGACAGAAGCACACAAGATTAGAGAAGAATCCACCAAAAACAACCGCTCTGAGCTACAGGCTAATCCACACAGCCAAGCATCAGAGGGAAACAGGAGGACACTGCTCTATCTATCATCCAACCAGAATCCACCCTGAAGAAAAACAGAGGCATGGGATGCGCTGGCCATTATCTAACCTTACTGGTTCAGGAAAAACAGGATCTGATGAATGCCGGTGGACCACTGTGCCTCCAGGCAGGAAACCTGTGATGTTATTGGAGCAAACACTTGCTTCATTTGTTTATGTTCGTGGAAAAGTTTTTTTTTTATTTGTGTTTTGCTTCATTTGAAAGCAGACGAGTGTGTTAAAAAAAAAAAGTTGGCTCAGGTGCCTTTTTATCAGCGATAGTCTTCAGGCTTCAGGGCAGATGGGCTCCATTATGCACCATTCACTGCTCAGGTGACTGATGTGGTTTTGTACACCGGCCGTAGCCTACATCTTATTTTACAGTTACACAAAGGCTTCAGTTGGGAGCTGTGATTCAGTCCCAGGATATCCACTACAGTTGTCTGAGACATGTAATATATGGGTCTCCTTATATTCTACCCCTGGCAGCCACACAGCCCGCCCCACTAATGTGAATTATCTCGTTGGCGCTCCTTCAATGCAAGATGGCTGGAGTAGAGTACAGTGAGGCTGTGTGCCACTGCATGATGTGATTGTGTGTGCGTGTTTAGGAATGTGCAGCGCCAGCCGTGCCCAGTTCTCACCAGCAGGACCAGGCGCCGTTTTTCAAGCTGCATTTCTTGCGTCAGTTCCTCAGAGACGTCAGGACTGTCGGCCCGGAGAAAAGGAGCCTCCGACTGAAGAGGAATGAGTGTGATGCCTCGCCAAACAGCCTCAGCTGGGGGCCAGCATCCACTTCGTTTTTTTAACAGGTCTCCACCCCCACTAAGTTTCCTGCATGTCCACTGTCCACCAGCGCTGCCTTCATTTCTGGACTCGAAGCGATAACAGAATTTCTGGGGAGCCGTCCAGACAGACTGCCCTGCGTTACAGCGTGTGACATGTGCTGTTTGGGATTTGGCACCATTCAGGGTTGTTTCATTGGACGGGCACTGGCTGCCCCTCGCATTGTCAGGGAAAAGAGTTTCCCAGTTTGTGACGTTGAGTAATGGAACAAACCACAGCTCGGTATTTTTCCCCTGATTTTACTGTGAGCTCAATCTCTTCTCCTAATTTGCCAGATGCAAAGCTGGAGAAGCCAGATCTTTGTTCTTGAGCTCGTGATATTTTCTCCCAGGTCCC